>NC_073694.1:1047293-1647293 GCF_029784165.1 Wyeomyia smithii
TACTAGCGCCTGTAGCGCATAAATTGACGTGAGTGGTTCAGCACATTGATTTTCACTTAATGCAAACTTCACCAAGCTTGTTATCTTGGTAAAGTCGTCCCATTTTTTCTGCATAGTCTTGAAAAAAACAGAAGAAAGATATATGGATCTGAAGGCTTTAAAGTAATTGCTGGAGCGATAGAGTCATGGTGGGAAGATTCCGTCCTTTACAGCAGATTTGTAGGCTTGAAAAGAACTTAGAGCCCATTTAACCCAAGCAGGCGTCTAAGTTTCGTACGTCTTAAGATAGGCATCTGTTGACCATCTAAGCCTCATTGGAGTCATGTACCTCAGCAGATATTGGTGTTGACACTGAGAAATGAGTTCTCACCATCACTTTCAAAGTATCACAGGAGTTAAACTGCTACCCTATTTTTGTCAAGACCATTTGAATGATCTTTCAAAAGAATTTTGTACAGTGGAGCGTAGTTGATCTCTCCACAAATCCGTCTCGGTTATTTAATTTTGGCATGTCTAAATTCTCTGTTATATGCGACTATGGTTTCTTTGTGTTGGTCCTAATCTAAAGAGTTGTTTGCTTTCTAAAATTTTTCTTAATTTTGCCAATTTCTCGTTCCACCAAGAAACATCTCTGTTGGTTGTTTTTTGTTGGACAGGCTTCTGAAAATGATCGCAAAATCAGCTCTAGAATAAATATTTTTTTTAGGATCAGAAAAGGCCAAAACAAATCTCCTAAGCAGAGTGAAGCAGCAAGAGGTCAGATGACAAATAAAAACCTTATCTTCATTAAGTTTTGCGATGATTTGGCACGAAAGGAACCCCAAACAACGTCTTCTCAAAGATTGTTGTCTCGCATTTCAATACATTTCAATATGTGAGAAGACATAAACTTGGGGTTTCAAGTTTTCAGGATTCAATGACTTCATGGCTTCTGAATATTTAAGTACATTAAGATTGTCAGGCTACATTTTTTTTTCCGAAGCTTTGGAGTCAAATAAGTGCCGAACACAGGGATTTCTAGATTCATTTCAGGCAGGGACGGACAAAGGGTTATTTGAGCTGCAGGCGAAAACTGATTTGGTGTCACCATCACCCCCGTTCATCTTTTTTAAGTTCATATCACGAACATTTCTGACGAAGTAGGCACTGGCACAGGCAGCTGGCCTTGAGAAATCGATAAGCGTGAAACCATTAGAATCGATTTTCAATAAACTGATTCTTGTTTATGAATGTTTGTCTTAGTTCGCCTTTGTACGTCAAGTCAGAGTAAGAAGAGATTGTGGGCAATTCAAAGGAACGCATCCCGCAACTGTCCTGTCCGAATTTGCATTTCCGGGTTTTGTGCTTACAGAGCCAGCTTCGACGGCAGGCAATGCTCTCACGAAGTGGAACCAAATCGACAGAAAGGCTATTCGATTCGCAACGGATGGAATCGTTGAAGTTGTTCGGTCGAAAAATCCGTTTTAACCAAACGTTGCTGAGGACGCGGTTGGCACGATTACGGAAAAAGAAAGGAGTCTCCCAGCGAACTTATTTCGTTGCATTTGAGGATTTTGTCTAGCATCTCAAAATCCCTCAACAATCCTTAACCATGCGTGAGAGCTATGTTCCTCAGGTCACCGAACTCGGGGAGTAGGATGGTCAAGCAGTGGGTGTTGGCCGATGAGGGATGAAGGGCTGACCGCCAGGATTACCCAATTGGTGCGTTGTTCGTCGGAAAAATTACGTAACGCTGTAAAAGAATTTGCCTAATACAAATGCTAGTTGTCGGAGAGTCTCTTCAGAGATTTTTCGTTACGTACGCTGATCTTACCTCCCACCTCCCCTATGTAGCGTTACGTAATTTATGGATGCCGCCTTATACTATTCACTGCTTGCGGTGTCCAGGACCGTGGGGATTTCAAGAAGGATGGTGAATTGATCGGTGTGATGTATCTCCGTGGCAATATGTAATTGCTAAACTTGGATGTCGTTTCGTTTGGAAAAGTCGTTGCGTGCCCACCTTCTGAAGTTTGAGGATCTAGTCCGTCAACTCCGGTTTGAGGCTTGAAAAGATCGTTGTCTGTGCAGCATTGAGTTCGACTGTACCGGAATCCTACGATCCCTTGATGACGCCCCTGGAAAACCTCCCGGAAAACAAATTGACATACGAGGTGGTGAAGCTAGGTTACTAAGCGACGAGTCGAAGCGTTCGGACATGGTTCATACCAATACTGCCGTAATCTCGCAGACTGACGTAAGCGCCAAAGCGGCCGATTTGTGTTTTTTGCGATTAAACGATAGAACACACCAAACCGGACCTATAGGCAAAGAAATTTTATCAAAAGTGCAAAAAATAGCATCATTAATTCACGAAAACGCAATAACGTAACCGCCATTTCTACTCATCGTGACGTAAATCCAACCCAACTATGTTTGTGATGCTCTTACTGCATTCAACGACTCGCAAATTAAACCAAATTTGGCATGTAGACGCTTTTGAGAGCAGGAAATATTCCTATGGTGGTACGACACCTTTGTCTTCTCTGCAAGAGAAGGATTCTGTCCAAGTAAAACACATATTTGAAACAATTTTTCCGTAAAATAGCTAAAAATGATCGAAATGATGCCCAAGAGCCAAGAATTGCCCCCAGAGACTATTTTGAATTCTAAGATGGCAACTTATGGTTTCTTAATAACAGACCAAAATGGCCAAATACCACCCAATATGAGAATTTCCGGAATCAAAATGATACCCAGAGGCCAGAAATTAAGCCTTTTTGAAATCTAAGATGACGACTTCTGGTCTCTGGAAAACATCCCAAAATTATCGAATACTACTCAATATGGATATTTCCTTAAACGGGAACAGAAGCTTACAATTGACCCCAGAGAAGACCGTGTTAATCTCCAACCACGGATTCAGCTTAGTGCGTGCACCTAGGTTAACTGGTGATTACCGAGAACGACTATGGCGGAGAATTGTGCCTTTTTTGGACTCCGGAGGACGCACTGCTCGAATAAAACTCGCCGCGTAACGAAGTTGACTATCTGCAAAACTTTAATCATACTGTAGCCCTCTAAGGCCACGAAGTTTGGTCCATGCTCGTGGACAACTAGGCAGGGGCCACGAATGCTATTACATTCCAAACTAAATTCATTTCCAAAAAAGTATTCTCGAATCGCGATTATTCGCCTGATTATGAAAAAAAAAGTTGAGCGACTTGTCGCATACTACGATGGATGTACGTCAATCGGTTGTAGAAACAGTGAAATAAAAATCGCTGTTTCTACAACAAAGTGACGTTGGTAACATAACTTCAGTTAATGAACCTTTTTCCACAAATCATACGTTCGGCAATGTTTTGTGATTATATTAATGCATTATGTACAGATCGTTTGGAAAAAGCTTCGTACTAAAAATTTTACTCGCTGTCGCATACGTCAGTCTGCGAGATTACGGCATTATAGATTGTTGCCTCACATTTCAATGTGTGGGAAGGAGAAGACCAAAATTTAGGGTTTTAGTTTTTCAGGATTTCATGAATCTATGGTCCTGAATATTCAAGTACATTAAGATTGTAAAACCTAGTGATTTCAGGCTAAAAAAATTTTTCGAAGCTTTAGAGTCAAATTATTGCCGAACTCAGGAAAGGGCGATTAGAGTTGCAGCCTTTCAGGCGTAAACTGATTTGGTACCCCCAATACCCATGCTCAAAAATTTTCAGTTTATTTTACGAGCATTGCTGAAGAAGTAGGCACTGCCTAGCATGCCTTGAGAAGTTGATCGTGGAGAAGACGTGAGATTATTAGGATCGTTTTTCATTAAACCGTTCCTTGTTCATGAATGTTTTTCTTGGTTATGGGCAATTCAAGGGAACGCATCCCGCAACTGACCTGACCGAATTTCAAAATTTACATTCCCGGGGCACACTTCAATTGGACGCAATTGAAGTTTCTTTTGTACTCACTGAACCACCTTCGACGGCAGGCAATGCTCTCACGAAGTGGAATCCAACCTAAAATATGGAATGCTCTAGAAGAAACCTCTGCTGTAAAAGTGTCCATGCAAGCTCATTTCGTTGCATTTGATGATGTTGAATGCATTACCCCAGAAGAAAAAATGGAAGAAGGTGACTTGGTAGCTCAATTCTGCTTCACCTCACGCGACAGCTGTGATCCCCTGGTGAAGGTACTCGGGGAGAAAGATGATCAAGCAGCGGCTGTTGCCCGATGAGAAAAAAGGCAGACCACCAGGATGACCTAAGGGTTCGTCGGAGATAGGAAGAAGCAGCAGAAGAATTTTACCGGCAAGTGCCACCGCTATGGCAAAGTCGGGCTCATACAGAAAAATTTTCATTCGAAAAAAACAGAAGGAAAGGCTAATGCGACAGTAAATGGTAACCAGAAAAATCTGAAACCGGGAAGATCCAGTTATGCCTAGACTCCGAATACACTGATCAGCTCGTGATGGATGCACATATTCTGCGGTCCATGCGCAAGCTGAAAGATCCTGAAAGGTATGTCTAACAAAGAAGTTGAATTTACCATCCAGAATGTAGTACTGCTGCTGTAGTACAGTATCTTGCGTAAAACTTACTCTTGATCAAGACGCTCTTACAAGCTGGTATTGAAAACCTATTCATTGCATGTGGTGGCCAGGACCGTGCGGATTTCAAGCAGGACGGTGACTTGATCGGTGCGATGTGTATCCGTGGCAATACGTACTCGCTCAATTTGGATGTCATTTCATTTGGAAAAGTCGTTGCGCGCCCACCTTCTGAAGTTTGAGAATCTGGTCGTCAACTCTGGATGGCCAGTTCGAAGTGATGTCTGTGCAGCTAAACTTAATGCTGCACCGGAAACCTACGATCCCTTAATGACGGTCCTTGAACTGACGTATGCGGTGATGAAAACTCGATGGCTGAGCGACAAGTCGAAGCGTTTGGACAGGGTACATACCAACGACGAAAAACCCACGGCATTTGCTTGAGATCAACGTAGAAAGACAACAAGGTTCGAACTTAACGGGAATTGCCACGCCCGTGGTATACGTGGCCACATAATGAAAAATTGTCAGAAGTATATCAATGCCAACGTTACTGACGGACGAGCTAACGAGTCAAAATCGGTTGTTTTCATAACGGATACCGAAGGCAAACAGAAAGCGTAACAGTAATAGGATAGAGTTCCTGTTGAATTCGGAGACCAGTGAATTCGAAGCAGCATTACTCATCCGTTAAAATCTTGGATCGACCGATGTAATGGCAAAGAGCGAAGAATCTCTGGTGACCAAAGAAGCCTGTTCAATCAGCGGGAAGAGCAACTGTGGTGTTATGATGCATGCAACGAACGGCTCTCAGAGATATCCTGATGGCTGTAAAGATGCTAACGAAAGAAGGTGTATTTGCTAGAGGTGTAGACGATTGCAATAGCCAAAATTCGCCAAATCCTTGGTATCGTCGTCTTGGTCATATCAGCAAAGGTGGAATATCCACTCTGGTTCGTGAAAATCTTACCCATGGTGTAAGTTTCAAGCCGGAGAAAATCAAGTTTTGCGATGTGTGTGTCCTGGGAAAACACAGTCGGGATCCGTTTAATGGCATAAGGGATAGAGCTCATCGACTGTTGGAGCGAATTCATTCCGAAGTGTGTGTGAACCGATCAAACCAGAGTCTTGGGATGGTCATCGTTATTTAGTTACGTTCATCGATTATCAGTCCCATTTTGCTATGGTGTACCCACTGCGGAAAAGTTGACCGGTTTTCTGTTTAAAGTCCATGGTTCGACGGTTTTCTGCGTAAGTCGCAAACAACCAACGGTGACAATGTCTTCTAGCGAAACGTTGCACTGATCGCAGCTGTATCTGAAGCAGCCTGGTTGGTCAGAGTTCTGGAAGACTTGAATTGCAAATCACCAGCATATCATATCGAGATCAAGCACCACTTTGGCAAGGACCATGTTGCTGCCTGTTGTTCCTCATCATCAAGTTCATAAAGTTGAATTTAGAAAACCTATACCGAGCGTCTTAGCAGAGTGATTGAGAAATCAAAGAAATAGTTATCGGTTTCCGTTATACTCTACTAAATTTTTTGGAAATAAATATTGAAATTCAGTATAAATTTCTCAACTTTCAGCTACGTCTAATTTCCATAAATTATTAACGGGGCGGAGGAGGTGAATGTTATCCGAAGTTAGTGGATGTTCCTCATTTAAAATATGTTCAGCCACTTTTGATTTGAAAAGGTGTGGTGGGGCATTTTTTGAAACTTTACTTGCTTTTGTCACTTCTGCGAAATGTTCTTTGAAACGTATCCCTAGGTTACGTTTAGTTTGTCCAATGTAAACCATGTTACAGTGACTGCATGCAATTTTATAAATTCCAGCTTTGTTCAGGGTATCAATTTTGTTTTGAGTTGGGTATTTCACTAGTGTAGACAATGTCCATCCCAAATTTCCTAAATTTTGAACGAAGTGGGCGTGTCAAGTTAACGTCATATTCAACGGCTACCCTTTTCAGATCTTCTGTTATTGAGGTGAGTGTTGTAAAAGATTTCCGAATTTGAGCACGCTTCTTTTTATCAACAATGGCTTGAATGATACTTTCATTGTAGCCATTAAGTTTAGCAATTTCGAAAATATATTCCAGTTCCTTTTGCTAGGATACTTCACTTAGAGGTAAAGTTTCCATGCGGTGGATCATATGATGGAAGGATGCCATTTTATGCTGGAAGAGATGGTTCGAAGTGTTAGGTATTACCCGTTTTGTATTCGTGGGTTTCCGATAAATTTCAAATTCCAAGTCCGTAGACTTTCTGACTACAACGACGTCCAAGAAAGGGAGTCTGTTGTTAAGTTCTTTTTCAATTGTGAAGTTTATATTTTTATGGGTATTATTAAGGGATATGAAAAAAGTTTCGAGATCCGCCCTTTTCAAAATACAAAAAATATCACCCATATACCTCCACCATCGAATCGGTAAGATGTTCCTCTTCTCTAATGTACTTTCTATATTTGCCATGAAGAGCTCACATAGAAAGGGAGAAAGAGGATTCCCCATTGGTGCCCCTTCAGTCTGTTTGTAAAATTTACCACGAAATGTGAAGTAGTTTTCTTTCATGCAAAGGCGTGAAAGTTTCAACAAACTGTCAACTTTCTTTTTCCAAGTATTATCAGAATATTGGGAAAGGAGCCAGTCCTCTAAAAGGTTTAAGGTTTCATTCACTGGAACGCTAGGAAACAAGGCCGTAACGTCAGATGAAACCATTATCTCATCAGATTGGATGCTACCCGAGGATCTTAAATTTTCAACGAAATCTCCGGTGCTCTTTACTGATCGACTTGGAAATTTCTTGGGCATGGCTTGAAATTCTTTTACCAGCCATTTAGCCAATTTTTCTGTGGGAGCCCCTACCGCTGAGATAATGTCTCTCATTTCATTTCCAGGTTTGTGAATTTTGGGGAGACCCTTATTCTTGGAAGAACTGGATTTGAAACACGAAGATTTTGTAACGCATTACCCAATATCAGCAAGAGGAATAAGTCGCGGTTGCCAATATGGACCTTTATCAATTTTTTGGGTTATTTGTTCATCATAGTCAGACTTGTCCATGATGACGGTTTTGTTCCCCTTATCTGCTTTTAAATAGAAAACAGGTTTTTTACGTAATTCCTCAACTGTCTTTATATCAGACGAATTTTCATGACGTGGCAGTGTCTTAGTAATTTTTGAAAAAATTTGGCGTACTTCACCAGTTTGTTCTGTGGATAGTTTACAACTGTGACTTCTATATCGATGATCGATTGTTCAATATTGGGTCGTGGAGGAATTGCGAAGTTTAGGCTCATATTTAGAAGATTTTGCTGGGGTTGTGAAAACTCGTACGAAGACCTATTGACCACAAAGACGTCAATGAGGTGTACTTTGGCTGTCTTTCTACTACTGTTATTTCATAGAAGCAGTTGATTTAACTTTTTAAATCCCAATTTTCGTTTTCTTTCCCCTTCACACTTTTCGGCTACTTTAACTTTGGTTAGAAAATTTTGGAATTCAAAAGGAAATTCTCTGGCAAGTTTTAAATGAAGTGAATAACATTCCAGAGTTGTGGAGCTAGGTTTACTATAAAGAAACTTGATGCTACTTTTCAAACACTCCCGTTCCATATGTTTCATAATGGAGGGGGCTATAGGACTTTTAACTTTTACTCTCTGACTCGTGGGAGTGACATGATATTTCAAACAATTTTCAAGAAAGGAAATAGATTTGTGGATACCCGCAATGCTCTTTTTGAACTTTAAAAACCTATTTGGCTCATTTGGCTTGGATGCCATTGTCAAATTTAGAAAATCTATACCGAGCGTCTTAGCAGAGTGATTGAGATCAATCAAAGAAATAGCTATCGGTTTCCGTTATACTCTACTAAATTTTTTGGAAAAAAATATTGAAATTCAGTCCGCAAATATATATTTCGACTGTGACTTACAGTCTTCTTCAGTGCTTATGTGGACTGGTAAAGAGCAAAGCGTAAATCCTGTTTTTTATTTGTAGTAGGTAAAAATGGAAATTTAGCACTCTTAAATGGAGTTAGGTAGGGGATTATGCGGTCGATTGTTTACCGTACCATGTCTGGGGTTTTTGGGGAGCAGATTGAATAGCCATGAGGGGTGATTACCTGCGTCTTTGTTGAGAAGCGTGCATGAGTGTTGTTTATAAATTTCTAAACTTTCAGCTACGTCTAATTTCCATAAATTATTAACGGGGCGGAGGAGGTGAATGTTATCCGAAGTTAGTGGATGTTCCTCGTTTACCAGTCCACATAAGCTTTGCTCTTTACCAGTCCACATAAGCACTGAGGAAGACTGTAAGTCACAGTCGAAATATATATTTGCGGACTGAATTTCAATATTTATTTCCAAAAAAAATAGTAGAGTATAACGGAAACCGATAACTATTTCTTTGATTTCATCAAGTTGAAGCCAATCTTCACTACCGAGCAACAAGCAGACCTGCTCACGACGGCATTGCACGTTATACGATTCCAGTTTATGAGGAGCAAGTATCACATATCAATAAAAAGTATTGCGCCTAAGAGTTATCGGAGAAGACGAATCAGAATTAATTGAACGCACTTCGTGGAAGGCGTTTATTCTCAATACCTTAGTCGATAGCATAAATTGCAATCCGCAAAATATAATCGTTATAAGTATATGTTAACTTCTTCCTATAGTCTAGGAGTACAACCATAATCTATTAACTGCCTTGGTAATCACATAGTCGAGATGTGCATCCTAGTACAGCTTAGCATCAAGAATAACTCCCAGATATTTAACCTATATACTGATGGATCTTTCACTGTTTCAAGCTTGAGAATTTTCAGATTGAATTTCCCCTTCTTAGTGAAAGGTGTGCTCCTTGCATTTTTTTTTCGATTTTTTTTTTGTGAAACCGTACGACTTTCAGCTGAAATCTGAGTAAAGTAAAATTATGTTATGCTCTCTGGATTTAGTAGAACTTACAATTTAATGTGTTTTCTAAAATTAATTTGAGTAGGGCAGCGAATCATTCAACCAACATGTTGAACGTGTTCGATTTTCTGTCTATTGACAGTAGAAAACTATCGCAGTAAGCATGGAGTTAAACACGCGGTTTAGTATCTTGTCTATCGTGTTGGTTACCGGGTTTCCACTCAAAAATATCGCTGCAGTGCAACTCTGGGTGGCATTTATAACTTCAAAAATCATCATACTGTGATTCCTTCAGGTCCTGTTCAAAGTTCATGATTTCGGGTGTTTATAACCTTCATTTACTTTGATTTATAAGCCTAAGTTGCATTCAGCTATGACATAGTACAGTGGTAACCATGCAAACGTCAAATTTCGAACCAAGATTATTGGGTCAACGACCGTCTCACAGACACATTTTGACTCATCAATTACATCGCTCCGGAGTAGTTGTCTAGCGCGCTGCTCGTGATCCGCTTGCTTTCAGCGCAACGTAGTAAGAAATGGCAAAAACCACTGCGCTCGTCCGGATTTGGTCGTAATTGGAAGCCACGCCGGCAAGTTGGGTTGCGCGGCACATTTCAACCGAGTGAATTAGAATGCAATTAAAATGACAACCCGTGAAAGGCCGCTCGCGATCACGTATAAGGCCACGAACGTCGTCTATCACCTAGGAGACATCTTTGCTCTGCTGTTTGCTTTCGCACGGCGATCTTGTTCCGTTCGTCCTATCCGCACCAGTTCTGATGGAAAGCGTGACTCAACTGCCAGCAATAATTGACTGGCTAGCCGGGACCATCTTCCGATCGATAAATCATGTACGACTCTCGACTTCGATGGTCCTGGGGCAGGGTGCTAAAAGCATTCGCACGCTACCCAGTGGCCAGTGTAGATCAAAACCAAACGCCGCTAGGCGAAGTGGAACGGATAGCCAATCTTATCAACACCCCTTCTAAGACGCGGAGAATCAATCAAAAGCACGGTCTTGGGGTCTCATATGAACACACACACGCAGGCACACTTGTCGCGTGAGAGTGGATCGGAAAAAAATAAATTATGAGGGAATTCGGTGCGGTACCCACGAGTGCGGAGGCCCAGGAATTTCTTAAACCAACAAGAAAAGGCCGGTGCAAGTCCATTAGCCACAGATGGAGAAATAATTGTTTAATTTAACATCAACGAGCGGGCAGAAGAAACGAACGCGAACGCGAAAAATTGAAACCTGACTTTGCAATTATCGGAGGAAGTGAGTGAGTGAATAAGCAGGCAACCAAGGAGAACGCGACGCTTCGACAAGGCTCTATGGTGCTTCCTTTGCGCCACTTTGTCGGCACCTTTTTACCGGTATATGAGAATATTTATATAAAAAGGCTATATAGATAAGATAGCTATATACAAATTTATGACCGCAAACACATTTCTGACCTGATAAGGTTCAATTTTTTTCTGCTGTTTATTCGCCGTAGTCTCTCAAATCGATGAGAGTCACACGGTGGGGTGACTCCGTACAAAAAATGTCTTGTAATTCGTTAAATTTGAAATTTGATCCACACTGTGCATTGATGAAATAATCCCCCCGTCTCTGAGAACTAACATACTTCTAGAGCGAAACTTTGTCTCCACTTTTTGATGGAACAAAAAAAAACAGAAATACACACGCACCGTGCTTTCAGACGTTTCAAAAGCGAAACCATCGAATCTTGACTACCAAGCCGGGGCGGTATTTCCTCAACACTAAAGAATGAAATAATACTTTAAAAGCAATTCGCTGCTATTCTTCCCTTTGCGAGCAGATAACTGCCGCTGCCTCCTCTTCAATTCTGGCTTCCTCAAACGTCCGTCCATCTGTCTGTCTGCGTTTGCTACAACAGCAATCGGAATGGCGCAAAAGGTGAAGAATGGTCGAACGGTCGTATAGAAAAAAAAAAACAGATAAATATATGGAAGAAACACGTACCGCAACCGAGCAAACGCGCGGCTCTCTTAAGTCGGAAAGATACGAACGAAGGCACTGTAAAAAGCACGCAAGCAACCGCCCCGCGATTGACCGACCGGCAGATTCTCTTTGAACTGTGGGTGAACTTCATCAACCATTAGCTAATAATTAGCAGAAAAAAAAACTCCACACCGCCAATCGGATCCACCGCACAAGAGCGAGTGACTTCCGGTGTAAAAATTTCACCCTCCAAATTTGACCAACACCAGGCTCAAACTTTCCCATAGTGGCACCATTAGCGCGACTACAACCGGTTTCTCGGCGCATCAAATTTTGTGCCTGTATACCACTTTCCGAGCACTCCGGAGCACAACTTCTTGTGGCAAAGCTGCCCCGGAACGAAGCAAACTTTACGGCCAACCAACAGTAGGACATTGTCCAGTGATAACACAGCCCACGATACTCACCAGCAGTTCTGCGTCCATCTGGGACCGGATACCGGTCGAGTCGCCTGCTTCGCCGGAGCTTGAGTTTCCCGATCCGTTGGAGGCCACCGTCACCGTCAGAGGTGCCGAGGCGACCGTCATGTTGTACACCAAATTCTGACAGGCTGCCACTGTAATCAGTTCACACTTGAGCTCTTCCACTGCCCGCACCGAATCCAACACCAAAACTGACAGCATTAATCTCAGTAGGCGATCGAAGAAACCCTTGGTGGCTGCCATGATCACTGCTATCTGCTTCCGATTTGGTTTATTTCAAAAGTGCATTCGCATAATACCCCCGTGGTCTTATTTTTTGCTCTTCTCAATTCGCAAGTTGAAATCCCCTGCACTACTGCATTCACATCACACACTTAACAAACATTTTATTCAAAGTTTCTAATCCCCGTACGGGAATCACGATCAGCACAAATGCTACCCCCTTTAGCAGAACTACCCTTTCTCAAACTTTGAATACTTTAAAGTACACTCGATTGTGGTACAATTTCCGAAATCCGACACAGAACGCCGACCGACTCACTTGTTTTTTGTTGTTGAAGGAAATCAGAAAAGAAAAAAAACCGACAGCAAACTCGAAAACACGTCCACACTCGATCGTAGTCTCTCAATAACTGAACTGGCAGCAACCGAGGAAAGAATGAAAACCTGAAAGCAGCCGCGCCGCCTGCAATGGCCTGTGAGCACGGGAACGGCAAAACCGATTGAAGTTGACCGCGCTTTCTGGCTGTCGTTCGATGCCTGTGCCGCAAAGATACTTTGCGCCTTGCTTCTCATCGCCTCCCCCCGGTTAGTGCTGCCGCCTCTCTTGTTATTTTTTTTTTCACCGCAGCAAGCAGCCATCATCAAAGCTGGCTGCGACTGCGATTCAGCGCACACAGAAACAGAGAGAAAGAGAGGAAAAAACTCGCACACCAATACCAACAGCTCGAAGGAGCAGTGCTGCTGATCGGAGTGATTTTAGACTGGATTTTAGACTGAACATCAGTGAAACTGAGGGGCATCAGTGCTCACTGAAGCACGCAACACAGTCACAGATACACCGAAGAAAGAAAGAGCAAGAAGTGAGAATTTATTGTACAAATGTAAACAAAAAACAATTTCGCACGGCACAGAAAACGGGATCCGTGCGTGCATGAATGAATAAAGCGGTGGCTAATCCCTCGATCCAAGAGGAATAATGTAAAACAGTTACATGTGGGTTAACGATCCCCCCCTCGGAAGTCAGGGACAATAAAAGTAACCTAACCAAACCCTTCAGGACTTCAGAACTACTAAAACAGCGCTCATAGCGCAAGTTCTGCGGTTTCTCTTTTGCGCCAATTCGCCATGAGGTTTCTTCGCAGCTTAATCCTCCCTCCAAGTTGCAATCAACGGTCTATTGATGAGAAGAAGAACCCTCTGCCGAAAGTGTTTAATTAGACGATAGAATAGAATTAAGCATTCATCCGAGTTCTTTTGATAAAAGTCTGATGGTAGAAAAAAACAGTCCATCAAAAAGGAAAAAAAAAAAGAGTTGATCCCATGATGATGCACATAACCAGCTGTTTTATCCGCTTGAAAACGCAACTAAATTTACATGTAATAATTCTAACCGTCTTTTGAAACCCTTGAATGCGTTTTTCCATATTCTAAGCATATTTTGGGATTATTTTAGCCATTCCTGGCCTTTAAAACCTTTTTCACCATTCGTTGTTTCGTCAAAAGAAAATATTTTTAGAAGGAAATTTGTTTGCCATTATTTCTAAGCTCATTGGAGTGTTCTCGTTATTTTGTTCGGGTTTGTGGAAGTATTTTTTTTTGGTTCGTTTTTTTTTATTCTGATATTCTTGAGAAGCATTTTTCCCACAATTCTGAGTCCAGTCAATTCACACTGGTCTTTTTTTGATTTTGCAAATGGTTTTTCGTCATTGGGAGTTAAATTAGACTTTAGGACACGTGTTTGCTCAATTTTGATTTCAATTTAGGATCAGGAATCCAGTATTATGTTGGTCTTTTTTGACGCTCAGCATCATGTTTTTGTTGTAATTCCGAGGTCAATCTGTGATCATATTCTTCACTGACCTGCTCTGGTTTTATATGCGTTTATATATTTGTTATTCTAAGCTTAATTTGGTATTTGTTTTTTTGCAGATCTTTCGAAGTTTTTTTTTACAATTCTGAAATAAGTTTTGTCCTATTTTGCACCTCGGAAATGTTCTTTTTTCAATTTACAGTCTAAATAACGATCATTTTCCTTTTAGCCTTTTGTGACCTGCTTTTTATTGGCCTTTAAAAATATTTTTTGCCATTCTGAGCAATTTTGGGCCATTATCTATTTGACCTTTTCTTTTAGAACCATTTTTTTCACATTTCAACATCATTTCCTGGTTTCAAGAAGCATATTTTCCAATTTTTCAACTGAACTTTGAATCGTTTTGTTTTTCTGGCTTTTAGAAGCATTTTTCTTTCTTAGCCCTTTCTGGTCTGTAAAAACGTTTTCTCGTCATTCTGCGATTGAAATTTTCTTGGTTGTTTGACTTTAAGAAAATTGCTTTTTTCACAATTCTGAGTTAAATTTAAAATTTCTTTCCTAGCCTCTACTGACCTCGAGAAACGTTTTCTCATTATCCACAATTAAATTGGGCATCATTTTCCTAATTTTGTTTTGGCTTTCAAAACAAATGCGAAATTACAAAATTAAGATCCCTTTTCTGATTTTCGAACCACTACATCGTCATTTGCGGGTCATGATCGGGATCGTTTCAATTTTCGTGGCATTTGAAAGCGTTTTTTCGCTGTTCTCAGCCTAATTTGGGAAACTTTTTCCAGTTATTTCGAGTTCAATCTGGCTTTTTTAACCACATTTTCTGATTTTTAGAAGTGTTTTTTACCTTTCTGAGCTCAATTTGAGGTGATCTCCTTTTTTAACCTTTTGACGCGTTTAAAAGCATCAAATATAGTCCTGATTGAGCATTTAAAATCCGAATAGAAGGCAACAATACTGTATTTGTTTGGTGATTTATTTGTTTATTCTTATCGCTATTTTCACCCCTAACTTAGTCATGATCTTTTTTTCTATTTTTATCACAATTTTTCTCTATTTCTTTATCATCGTTTTTCCTTAAATATATCTAAAATCTCATCAATTCGCAGCCATGTAACGGCTCTTCTGACGTTTGAGAGTGTTTTTTCTAATGAAATTCTCAGCTCAATGTGGAATTAGTTTGTGGCCTCTTACCGAGTTTTTGAAAGCACTTTTCACACCTTTGAACTTAATTTGGGACCATTTTTCTTTATCAAGCAGTTTTTTTTTTATTTTTATCTCGAAACCAGCTTGTTTTGAAAATCATTCGTTATTTCGGCATTCTAAGCCTACTTTGGCATGATTTTCTGTTTCGTCATTTTCTGGCCTTTAGGAATACTTCTCGTCTATTTGATTTGATCTTCATTTGGGATTATTTTCAATCTTTTCTAACTTTAAAAATGTAGGGTAAGGTATTTTGATCAATCGAACAGGCCTCAAACTCCTGCATTTTGATCAATATCTGCAATTTAAATGATGGAAACGAAAACTTTGATTGCCTAACTGTCTTACGAATATGAGGAATACCGTTTATCACAAAGAAATTCATCATTTAATACCGTTAATCACAAACGATGTTTGTTTGAAACAAATCGACCTATATTGCAGCCATTCAGGAGCCACTTCGGGTGCTGAAAAAAAAACGCCTGCAATTTCACCCAACACATTTGGAGTATTTCAACTGAATACATAGGCGGTTCCTAAAGCTGCTTAGAATATGTTCCCTACCCTATTTTTCACAATTTTGAGCTTTTTCCACTCTTTAGAAGCGCAGAAGTAACTCTGCTCAATTTGAAAGAAGCGTTTTTCTGCAATCATGATCATGATCATCAATTTAAAATTTTCTGACTTGGCCTTTTTTCGCTTTTTGAAAACGTCATTCTGAGTCTATTTTTTAAGTAATTTATCTTTAATACCTTATAAGCCTTTAGAAACGTTTTTTCGCCAGTCTGGGCATTTGATTTTGAGTTACACCAAGGTTGCTTTTTACGCGTTTTTTACGAGGCTTTTTCGTGGATTCCGGAATTTATGCGGTTTCTTACGCGGATTCCAGAATTTACGCGGTTTCTTTTACGCGGATTCCGGGATTTACGCGGTATTTTTTTATACGCGGATTTCGGAATTTCTACACCCGGAATGCGGAATTTACGCGAGTTTTTTTACGTGGATTCCGGAATTAACGCGGCACGTAACCCCCGCGTAAAAAGCGACTTTAGTGTATTTTCTGTCTGTTATGTGGCTTTGGAAATAAATTTCCGTCGTTTTAAATTTATATTGAAAAAATTTTTTTTTGCAACTCTGAGCTGAATTTGGAATTATTTTGGCCTTCACAAGTGTCTTTCGTCATTTTGACCTTCAACTTTGGATATTTGACCTTTTCATGCCCTCAGGAAAACTTTTGTCTTTTTAAAGTTAATTTGGGAATATTATGTTTATTCTGTTTTTGTTTCTATTTTGGCATTCTGGCTTTAGTTTCAGACCCTCTTTTTTTCAAATCTTTTCTAACCTCAAGAAGCGTTTTTTCAATATATTGTAATTTCATTTTTCTTTTCTGATTTCTTAAAGCCTTTAGAACACACTGTTTTTCAGTTTGAGATCATGTCCTGACTTTAAATTTCTAAAGGCTTTAACTCAGCTGAATTTTGGATCATTTTTAACTTTTCTTGGCTATTTGTATTGAAAATACTACAAGGTATACAGCCCTAGGGGTTGTATGGAATGGTGACGTAGGACTAAATATTTAATATATGCTAAACTAAATATTATTATATGCTGCGCTTAACTGTTCATAGGTAACACTACTGTTTATTTTTGATAGTCGTTATTTTAAAACTAACGATGCATGAATACATGAAAATTTTACACTAGTAGTAGTTGCGAAAATCTCATAACTCTTATCTTCAAGCATCTATAGTTCTGAAAAGAACCGATTCCATAATATTCAGTTAAAAATTCGTGCTACAGAACGCTGATAATCGCACCATGAATATTTTGAGTTGACTCGTATGCAGCTCTCGTTTCTCAATGTCGCGTACCTTTAACAGCTGCACTGCTCTCGCTTATGTGTAACAAACTAAATTGAAGCTGAATTTTCTACACGCAGTCTTTTGTATCGAGTTCAGAGCAGATTTTTGCAACTAAGGCGTGGCTACGTAGCTTCGAAAAAGAGGAACAAACCAAAACACCTTCGATACTACTGAGTGATTTTCATAAGCATCAAAAGAAAGGTTTTGCTTTCCCGATGCGCAAATCACTCTGGTTCTTAGATTAACTAATTTTCGTTTCTAACATTTGACTGATAACGGTGTTCGAGTGAACACAAACAAACAATTAAACCGGAAAATCACTCAATTTAGCAGTGCAAATTCTTGAAATGAGGGTTATATCGTGTTGTGATAAACTATTCATAGGTAACACTACCGTTTATATTTGGTGCGTCCTGGTCGTTATTGTAAAAATGATTATTTAGAAATAGATAAAAATTTCACACTAGTAGTAGTTGTGAAAATTCTCATAACTCTTATCTTCATCATCTTATAGTTCTGAAAAGAACCGATTTCATAATCTTCAGCTCGAAATGTAGCTACAGAATGCTGATGATCACACCACCACCGGTAGCATCGATTATTTTGTTGGCCGCGTATAAAATTTGCTCTCCGCTGTGCCCTCCAGCAGCTGTGCCAGCAAAATATTCTGCAGCGTACAATGGTTATTATTGCTGCCGTGTGCAGAATACAGGTAACATGCTCCGCGGTGCCTGGAAGTTGACTCGTATGCAGCTCTCGTTTCTCAATGTCGCAAAGCTTTAACGGCTGCACCGCACTCGCTATTGTGGAACAAACTAAACTGAAGCTGAATTTTCCACACGCAGTCTTTTGTACCGAGTTCAGCGTAGATTTTTACCATTAAGGCGTGGCCACGCAGCTTAGACAAAGACAAACAAACCAAAACACTTTGTTGAGTCAAAATATGTAGGCAGTGGAATTTATTTCGTCCATGTTATTGTTATCTGTGATTGGGAAGCAAGCCAAGAACAAGGGAAATGTATGGGAAAGCTTGACCTTGGAGCTTTTCACCTTTTTCCACCATTAAGCAGTAAAGCAACAATGTTGAACATAATATCAAAAAATTGTTACACATTTTATCTATCCACCGAAATATAAATGACTAAAATGCATTAGGTCGTTCGCTTGCTATAACCGTTTGAAATCTGACGCAACATTTGCCAGTTTCATTTTCATTTCACAAAGTGTAATCTAGTATAGAAAACAAAGACGTAGTCCTACGTCAAAAATAGACAAAAATTGCCGATTTTTCATGGGTTTACCTTCACACGCACTGACGAAACTACCCATGCAGGTTCAACAGGCCCGGATTAAGAGCTGTGGGAGCCCGGAGTCAAGTAACATGTCGAGGCCCCTTTTCAGTTGTCAAAATTTTAACTAAGGAACATATCATTCAAAAATTAAAGTTAACGAAAGGTTATATAAGGATTGTGTTAGTTCCGTTTAAAGTCCAGTTTTTTTAGAACTGTCACTAAATTTTTTGTGAAATTTTGTGGGGGGGGGACAAAATGTGGGGGCCCGTAGGCCATGCCCTCCTTCCTATATTCGGCTATGAGGATCAATCAAAGTAACCCGTGAGCTAGCATGAATATTTTGACAGCTCTATCAGTTGAACTCTAACCGTGATGGCACAAAAAATGAAGCAGGAAGCTACTCCGTTAAGAAGTGTGCGCGTTCAAAGAACGGTACCCCACCCGCCGTTCGAAAACGAACATCGGATGCCGGCATCTATTGGATAACAATCAGAGCATCGAAAAAAAGCTTGTTCCTTGACGGCCAACAACCCTGAACGACGAGAAGCTCCAAAGAAAAAGGAAGACCCAGGAGCAATTCCACAAAAAAACACGCAACCAATTTAATCAACCATTTTCGATTTGGCTGAAACTTTACATTTACATTTCTATAGGCAAAAATGCCTTTTTGTGCTATTGATTTAATTTCTTGGAACACGACTCACTTTTGAGAAGCTTTTTTTGGGTAAGTACTGATGATTATGAATATTTGTAGAGCCAAAACGGTTTGTTTGATCGGTGTGACTTCTTCGGCAAAGTTGTAGATAATAATTTTGTCTTTCCGAAAAAAGTATAGACTCAAACCGTTTTAGCTCTAAAGATATTTGTAAACATCAATACCTTCCCAAAACAGCTTCCCAAAAATGAGTCGTGTTCCAAAAAAATTAAACCAATACCACAAACTGGGAACTTTTGGCTATAGAAACATCTCTGCGAAGATTCAGCCAAATCAGACGATTTAAAAAAAGTGCAGTGGCTAAATGTTCAAGTCAATTTTCCCGGCGAATCGCAACGTGGTGGTGGTGATGGACGACGAGACCTCCCTCACCCTGGATGGCATCGACTGGCAGGGCACTTCCTATTTTACTTCCCCTACGAAGGAAGTGATCTCCGAGGAGAAGTTCATTTCACACACCAAGTTCCCCAAGAAGGTGCTGCGAGAAGAGGATGGCCGGAAGCGGGTAAATATATAGTACGAAGTGCCTGCGCCGTTCATCAAGAAATACCATAAGGACGAAGACGCGGTGTTCTGGCTGCTCTCTCGTCGACCCAATACTCGAAGCGATCGTTGAAGGAGATGCAGTGGGCAACGTCCCCCAGCTGCATCACCATTGAGAATTTCTGTGCAAACATGAACGAAATTCTGTCGCCAGAACTGAGGAGAAATTAACAATCCTGAGCTCAATTTGTGTCCATTTTTGCATTTTCGAGACTTCAAAACGTTTTTTTTATAATTCTTAGCTTAATTTTATATATATTTTTTGGACTTCTCTGATTCTCAGGAATACTTTTTCACAAATCTGAGTATGAAAGCTCGGCTTAGAATCATTTTCCCTTCAATCTATCAAGCCTCTCGGAGCGTTCGAAAGCATTGAATAACATCACTAGCATGAATAGTGAAACGCTTGCTTTGATAGTTACTCGCTGTGCATGGTCCCTCGCCATATTCAATATTCTGCTTAGATGAATAATTAGATAACATAACCAAATTTTTCGAATCTGCACGCAAAAGTTCAAGTCTTGTACAATCATTGTACTTTCCGATTCGCACAAATTTTGCACTAAAATCGCACAATAATTGTGTGAAAAGGATAAAGCAGCAGTTGTACTGCGAATACATTGACATAGATTGAAATAAGAATATGTATCATATACCGACACTTTATTTCTCACATCGAGTGTATTAGTGACTGCTCTTCCTTCTTGCTCGTAGATTTTCCATGTACGTGCGACGAGACTAGATACATCACATATAATTTGCAGGTTGCTCTTTCGCTTCTTTTTCGGTTCGGATTGCGACGCGCAAGAGACGTCTCGTCGCTTTACGAAATGAGCGAGACACCCGTGCTGTACATACTTGATGCCAGTGTTGTTAGTCTCACTCATACTGTCGGTGCGTGCTTGCTGCTACTCAGGAGAAAGCATGTGTGCAAAAGACTTGAGAAGCCTTGTTCATCAAGCCCTCGTTCTCAAGCATCGTTGCCTCGTTCTCAAGCAGAAAGGAGGAGAAAGGTTTTGCTTCTCGCTCGCTTTGCAGTGCTGCTTGATACCAGCTGAAACTGTTTAGGTGTAGTAGTTTGGAGCTGACAAATACATTGATAAAACGCTAGAGCATTTTTCGCGTTATGCCCAACACGCAATCATTGTACTGGTTCCAAACCACATCAACAATTGCGCTAAAAACGCATAATTTTGTACTGGTTTCGCACCATCCAACTTTTGCGTGTGGGGTTGCATTGCGCAGCTCGATTCGAACAATTTTCACTATTTTCGAGTACGTCACATAATGCCAGTTTTGCTTAGAGCTCAAAAGGAGCTGTCCTTCTGCTCATCTAACCCGCAAAGTTAAAAAAAAAAATTACGAAAAACGAAGCATAGCACCCACCAGTGATCATTCAGTTTTTTTCGAGTTACTCAAAACTATATGCGCAATGTCACCCCTGATTTGTCTTTAGTCTCGAACCATTTCTGTTCTTTGACATGAGAATTCGTCATTTTGACCTTAGACGAAACCCAAATTACGTAACGCAAAAAAACCCTTTCCATATGTAACGAAACGGTAACACCAACACCTACACCTGCAATTGTGACCTTGATCAATAAGCAGTGGCGTCGACTGGAGAGAGCGGGGGTGGCAAAGCCAAAAATTCGGCTCGCTTTCGCTTCAATCGAGCCTTGAAGAGTAATTTTCTGATATGCTTTCTATTGATTTTAATAAAGTACTTACCTTACTTACCAATCAGTCCACACAGGCCGACTTCACTGTATCTAAGATACATGGCTGCTCGTCACCACTCTCGCAAACTGCCTAGGCTCAGAGATCTTCTTCCACTTAGTCGATCCACCGTGCACGTTACGATATGCCCAGCTAACCGTAACCTTCCGATTTCAGTTGTATAGTGGGTTCCCCCAGCAACTGATACTATTCATGGTTCATTTGTCGTCTCCATGTCTCCTCTTCAATCTGCAATCGTAGATCGTACGCAGCACATTTTTATTTTTATTTTTTATGTTCTTGAGAAATGTTTCCTCATTATCAAAGGTTTTCTTTATCATTTCCGAGTAGTAAATCTAATGAATTATTGAAACGAAAAGGTTCCATATGGGTCAGAATTCATGAAACGGTACCATGAGTACCACAGGGCAGTCTATTGAGACCAATCCTCTACAGTGTATTTACATCAGACGTGCTTTCACTTCCCAGTGAGTGCATGCTTTCACTATATGCGGATGACACAGAAAAAAGTCCCACAATTCTACGAGACGGTAAAAGAGATGGTTTTTAAGGCAAAAATACCTAAACTGAAATAAGGAAAGACTTAAAGGTGGCCCTTAAAGAACCAGAGAAGGATAAAAAAATTAAAAAAGTTATTTTCCAGACTTTCAAGAAAGCCCCAGCAAATAAAAAAAACCGTATCAATAATGTGATGATTGCTAATACAGCTCTAAGTTAAGCAAATTAAAGCTAGAGAAAGTGGAAACTGGTTCTAATTTCAGCTTTTAGTTGCCCAAAAGCGCTTCTAAAGAACTCCGGAAAAACCGAAAATAAGCCGGAATTCATTTAAAAATCATTCTGAGAAAATCAAAAATTTCCAAACTTGGTAATCGATAATATTCAAGATTTTCGGTTTTTGTGGCTTCTGTAAATCTGCTTTTTGTAATTCTTGCTTCAGGTGATTCTCGCCACGGGATTACGGCTTTTTCTGTTTTGAGTTTTGTTGGCCCTTTGAAACATTTTTCGTCATTTCAATCGCAATTTGGGGTTGCTTTTATATATTAAACTTTGGAGAAAAACAACATTAAAATATTCGAAACGAACGGCTTGGAACGATCAGAAAAGATTTTTACTAGTTCTGAGGTGCTTTTAGGATATTTTGTTAACTTTACCTGGTACCAGGAAGCAGTTTTTCCTTATTTTGCCTTCGGTTTTCCATTCATTTTTACTATTTTCCTCAGATCTGAAGATTAATTGAATCAACGAGGAACGAGTAATAACATATACCCAGAACTCCCATGAGATCACATTGTATCGAATTATTAACATTAAAATAAATTGCTTACTCATAAAGCACTGGTTTTATTTGAAGTGAAACACCATAAATATTTAAAGTAAGCTACTTTCCTCGGCCTAGCAGCAGGGAAAGTTGAATCAGAGAACATAATCAATCGCCAATTGGTGGCAGCTGGTTTTCCACGAACGGCGATCTTGATTCAATCAAAACCCGAAAGCATCCCTTTGATGATGATTTTGCAGACCGTAGGTGCGCGTGTGTGAGAGTACATGAATGATTCACTCAGCTTTATTCACAGAGTCGAATTCAATTTCATGTTTAGGTCAAATATTGGTTTTATCTACCATCTACCATATTGGTAACATTTTGAACGTCCTATGAAAATAATATTATTTAAATTTTCCCTTCGTTAAAATACAACTCTGCTTTAAAGCTGACTTTCTCACGGCTCAACTAAACCAGCGCTTTGTCGGTACTTTCTGGTAAATATTTAGTTTTATTACCTTTACGAGCTTAGCTACAGAGGAACGTTTGTGAGTGACTAACTTACAAAAAAAAATGCATTTCCATTTTGCACTTACTCAAACTCAAACCAATCCTTTCATAACATATTAATCTTTTTGACCCAACCAAGTAATCAAAGAGTGACATTCATTGTTTTCCCTTGTCTGAGAAACTTAGCTCAGGTCAAACAAAAGCGCCGGATTGGTAAACAAAACCAAAAAAAAACACGCAGACAAAACATCACCCAACGTTTGTTGTTTGCATCGAGCAAACTTTGACGAAAAGTTTAATCACGAGTTTAACCCTTCGCGAGCCCCCCCCCCCCCCATAATCATAAGCAAATGCGTTCCATGTAGGTACAATGTTCCATGCGGTGAGCATCAGTAGGGAAAGGCCAAGCTAACGAACCCCCGCTCCTTCTCGATACTCATTCGGTGTGGTTATTCAAATATAAATATTAATGCGATTTGAGCCGAGGATGATTTAGATGTTAATAGAACTGTTGACTTTAAGTTCCTGTTTGATGTACAATTTTTGCCTCACGACGCGCGATCCCCGGTGGATGGATGGGGCCAGCGGCGTCGGCATATCACAGAAAAGTATAGAAAGAAAAAAAAAGAGCCAAGAATTGGTAAAAAGTCGGTCGCGAATGTGTAAAGAGCTTTATGATGCGATTTGTGCTGCGATGAGGCAACAGTCGAGAAATATTACTCACACATGATGTATTGACGACAGGCGCACTATTAGCAGGAGGACTTGAGGCGACGACGGTCGTCGCTTTTTATTTTTCTCGTATTGGCAGATTAAACAAAACGCAGCGCAGGTCGTCTTCGGTCTCATGTAAACGATCATTACGGACCTCCCCGAAAATGGGGCTGTAAACTTTATACTAGCAATTAGCTTTGAGTTGCCTGCGGCAATTTGTACATCGAGAAGACAGTAAAGCACAATGATAATTTCCGCCGTTACGTCATTTCTATCATGCATCAGATCATATTTGAGGTTGACTTTCTTCAAGGTAGCCCAATTCAAGTCAAATTTTTTAACTCTTCTAGAGCTAACACAATTTTATAGGATACGATTCATTATTATTCTAATTCCATAACATATCAAAATTGCAACTGGCTTCTCTCGACAAATTTATAAAATAAGCATCAGCTGATTTCAAATAATGTTGCCAACGCACGCAATCTGTTTCAAACGATGCAAACGATTATTGCGACTAAAACGCCTGCTCTTAGTCTACGCTAGTGCTCCGGCACTCGCATCAACAACTGCAAACAGCAGCAATTGCATTCACATTCAGGGGCTCAGCGCTGAAGAAGCGTTCTTCTCCGTACCGTGTATCGATGCTTAAGTAAAACTGTTCCTGTTCAATGTTTTGTTGCTAACTGTTGCTGAATTCAACATCGTGGTGTTTTTCATAGGACTGTTTGGTGGATAATTATTTTATAAGTAGTTTTCATGACAAATTATGATCTCGTAAAGACTCATTTCAGCTAACAAATTAAAAAAATTTGAATGTAAGGTAGCGAGTCCTTCTAAAGGCCAGAAAACGCCAAAAAAGAAAATGATCCCAAATTGAGCTCAGAATCGCTAAAAACGCCTTCTAAGGGCCAGAAAAGGCCAAAAAAGAAAATGATCCCAAATTGAGCTCAGAATCACCGAAAACGCCTTCTAAAGGCCAGAAACCGCCAAAAAAGAAAATGATCCCAAATTGAGCTCAGAGTCGCCGAAACGCCTTCTAAAGGCCAGAAAACGCCAAAAAAGAAAATGATCCCAAATTGAGCTCAGAATCACTGAAAACGCCTTCTAAAGGCCAGAAAAGGCCAAAAAAGAAAATGATCCCAAATTGAGCTCAAAATCGCCGAAAACGCCTTCTAAAGGCCAGAAAACGCCAAAAAAGAAAATGATCCCAAATTGAGCTCAGAATCGCCGAAAACGCCTTCTAAAGGCCAGAAACCGCCAAAAAAGAAAATGATCCCAAATTGAGCTCAGAATCGCCGAAACGCCTTCTAAAGGCCAGAAAACGCCAAAAAAGAAAATGATCCCAAATTGAGCTCAGAATCACTGAAAACGCCTTCTAAAGGCCAGAAAAGGCCAAAAAAGAAAATGATCCCAAATTGAGCTCAAAATCGCCGAAAACGCCTTCTAAAGGCCAGGAGACGCCAAAAAAGAAAATGGTCCCAAATTGAGCTCAGAATCGCCGAAAACGCATTCTAAAGACCAGAAAAGGCCAAAAAAGAAAATGAACCCAATTGAGCTCAGAATCGCCGAAAACGCCTTCTAAAGGCCAGGAGACGCCAAAAAAGAAAATGGTCCCAAATTGAGCTCAGAATTGCCGAAAACGCCTTCTAAAGGCCAGGAGACGCCAAAAAAGAAAATGGTCCCAAATTGAGCTCAGAATCGCCGAAAACGCCTTCTAAAGGCCAGAAAAGGCCAAAAAAGAAAATGATCCCAAATTGAGCTCAGAATCGCCGAAAATCGCCGAGAATCGCCAAAAACGCCTTCTAAAGGCCAGAAAAGGCCAAAAAAGAAAATGAACCCAATTGAGCTCAGAATCGCCGAAAACGCCTTCTAAAGGCCAGAAAACGCCAAAAAAGAAAATGATCCCAAATTGAGCTCAGAATCGCTAAAAATGCCTTCTAAAGGCCAGAAAAGGCCAAAAAAGAAAATGATCCCAAATTGAGCTCAGAATCACCGAAAACGCCTTCTAAAGAAAATGATCCCAAATTGAGCTCAGAATCGCCGAAAACGCCTTCTAAAGGCCAGAAAAGGCCAAAAAAGAAAATGAACCCAATTGAGCTCAGAATCGCCGAAAACGCCTTCTAAAGGCCAGGAGACGCCAAAAAAGAAAATGGTCCCAAATTGAGCTCAGAATTGCCGAAAACGCCTTCTAAAGGCCAGGAGACGCCAAAAAAGAAAATGGTCCCAAATTGAGCTCAGAATCGCCGAAAACGCCTTCTAAAGGCCAGAAAAGGCCAAAAAAGAAAATGATCCCAAATTGAGCTCAGAATCGCCGAAAATCGCCGAGAATCGCCAAAAACGCCTTCTAAAGGCCAGAAAAGGCCAAAAAAGAAAATGAACCCAATTGAGCTCAGAATCGCCGAAAACGCCTTCTAAAGGCCAGAAAACGCCAAAAAAGAAAATGATCCCAAATTGAGCTCAGAATCGCTAAAAATGCCTTCTAAAGGCCAGAAAAGGCCAAAAAAGAAAATGATCCCAAATTGAGCTCAGAATCACCGAAAACGCCTTCTAAAGAAAATGATCCCAAATTGAGCTCAGAATCGCCGAAAACGCATTCTAAAGACCAGAAAAGGCCAAAAAAGAAAATGAACCCAATTGAGCTCAGAATCGCCGAAAACGCCTTCTAAAGGCCAGGAGACGCCAAAAAAGAAAATGGTCCCAAATTGAGCTCAGAATTGCCGAAAACGCCTTCTAAAGGCCAGGAGACGCCAAAAAAGAAAATGGTCCCAAATTGAGCTCAGAATCGCCGAAAACGCCTTCTAAAGGCCAGAAAAGGCCAAAAAAGAAAATGATCCCAAATTGAGCTCAGAATCGCCGAAAATCGCCGAGAATCGCCAAAAACGCCTTCTAAAGGCCAGAAAAGGCCAAAAAAGAAAATGATCCCGAATTGAGCTCAGAATCGCCGAAAACGCCTTCTAAAGGCCAGAAAACGCCAAAAAAGAAAATGATCCCAAATTGAGCTCAGAATCGCTAAAAATGCCTTCTAAAGGCCAGAAAAGGCCAAAAAAGAAAATGATCCCAAATTGAGCTCAGAATCACCGAAAACGCCTTCTAAAGAAAATGATCCCAAATTGAGCTCAGAATCGCCGAAAACGCCTTCTAAAGGCCAGAAAAGGCCAAAAAAGAAAATGATCCCAAATTGAGCTCAGAATCGCCGAAAACGCCTTCTAAAGCCAGGAGACGCCAAAAAAGAAAATGATCCCAAATTGAGCTCAGAATCGCCAAAAACGCCTTCTAAAGGCCAGAAAAGGCCAAAAAAGAAAATGATCCCAAATTGAGCTCAAAACCGCCAAAAACGCCTTCTAAAGGCCAGAAAACGCCAAAAAAGAAAATGATCCCAAATTGAGCTCAGAATCGCCGAAAACGCCTTCTAATGGCCAGAAAAAGCCAAAAAAGAAAATGATCCCAAATTGAGCTCAGAATGGCCGAAATCGCCTTCTAAAGGCCAGAAAAAGCCAAAAAAAAATGATCCCAAATTAAGCTCAGAATGGCCGAAATCGCCTTCTAAAGTCCAGAAAACGCCAAAAAAGAAAATGATCCCAGATTTAGCTCAGAATGGCCGAAATCGCCTTCTAAAGGCCAGAAAAAGCCAAAAAAGAAAATGATCCCAAATTAAGCTCAGAATGGCCGAAATCGCTTTCTAAAGGCCAGAAAAGGCCAAAGAAGAAAATGATCCCAAATTAAGCTCAGAATGGCCGAAATCGCCTTCTAAAGGCCAGAAAAGGCCAAAAAAGAAAATGATCCCAAATTAAGCTAAGAATGGCCGAAATCGCCTTCTAAAGGCCAGAAAAAGCCAAAAAAAAAATGATCCCAAATTAAGCTCAGAATGGCCGAAATCGCCTTCTAAAGTCCAGAAAAGGCCAAAAAAGAAAATGATCCCAGATTTAGCTCAGAATGGCCGAAATCGCCTTCTAAAGGCCAGAAAAAGCCAAAAAGAAAAATGATCCCAAATTGAGCTCAGAATCGCTAAAAACGCCTTCTAAAGGCCAGAAAAGGCCAAAAAAAAAATGATCCCAAATTAAGCTCAGAATGGCCGAAAACGCCTTCTAAAGGCCAGAAAACGCCAAAAAAGAAAATGGTCCCAAATTGAGCTCAGAATCGCCGAAAACGTCTTCTAAAGGCCAGAAAACGCCAAAAAAGAAAATGATCCCAAATTGAGCTCAGAATCGCCGAAAACGCCTTCTAAAGGCCAGAAAACGCCAAAAAAGAAAATGATCCCAAATTGAGCTCAGAATCGCCGAAAACGCCTTCTAATGGCCAGAAAACGCCAAAAAAGAAAATGATCCAAAATTGAGCTCAGAATGGCCGAAAACGCCTTCTAAAGGCCAGAAAAGGCCAAAAAAGAAAATGATCCCAAATTGAGCTCAGAATCACCGAAAACGCCTTCTAAAGACCAGAAAACGCCAAAAAAGAAAATGATCCCAAATTGAACTCAGAATCGCCGAAAACGCCTTCTAAAGGCCAGAAAACGCCAAAAAAGAAAATGATCCCAAATTGAGCTCAGAATCGCCGAAAACGTCTTCTAAAGGCCAGAAAACGCCAAAAAAAAATGATCCCAAATTGAGCTCAGAATCGCCGAAAACGCCTTCTAAAGGCCAGAAAACGCCAAAAAAGAAAATGATCCCAAATTGAGCTCAGAATCGCCGAAAACGCCTTCTAAAGGCCAGAAAAGGCCAAAAAAAAATGATCCCAAATTAAGCTCAGAATGGCCGAAAACGCCTTCTAAAGGCCAGAAAACGCCAAAAAAGAAAATGGTCCCAAATTGAACTCAGAATCGCCGAAAACGCCTTCTAAAGGCCAGAAAACGCCAAAAAAGAAAATGATCCCAAATTGAGCTCAGAATCGCCGAAATAGCCTTCTAAAGGCCAGAAAAGGCCAAAAAAGAAAATGATCCCAAATTGAGCTCAGAATCGCCGAAAACGCCTTCTAATGGCCAGAAAACGCCAAAGAAGAAAATGATCCAAAATTGAGCTCAGAATGGCCGAAAACACCTTCTAAAGGCCAGA
This sequence comes from Wyeomyia smithii, assembly GCF_029784165.1. Taxonomy (NCBI): domain Eukaryota; kingdom Metazoa; phylum Arthropoda; class Insecta; order Diptera; family Culicidae; genus Wyeomyia; species Wyeomyia smithii. Next base: position 1,076,121 of record NC_073694.1, read on the forward strand.
AAACGCCAAAAAAGAAAATGATCCCAAATTGAGCTCAGAATCGCCGAAAACGTCTTCTAAAGGCCAGAAAACGCCAAAAAAGAAAATGGTCCCAAATTGAACTCAGAATCGCCGAAAACGCCTTCTAAAGGCCAGAAAACGCCAAAAAAGAAAATGATCCCAAATTGAGCTCAGAATCGCCGAAAACGTCTTCTAAAGGCCAGAAAACGCCAAAAAAGAAAATGATCCCAAATTGAGCTCAGAATCGCCGAAAACGCCTTCTAAAGGCCAGAAAACGCCAAAAAAGAAAATGATCCCAAATTGAGCTCAGAATCGCCGAAAACGCCTTCTAAAGGCCAGAAAAGGCCAAAAAAAATGATCCCAAATTAAGCTCAGAATGGCCGAAAACGCCTTCTAAAGGCCAGAAAACGCCAAAAAAGAAAATGATCCCAAATTGAGCTCAGAATCGCCGAAAACGCCTTCTAAAGGCCAGAAAAGGCCAAAAAAAATGATCCCAAATTAAGCTCAGAATGGCCGAAAACGCCTTCTAAAGGCCAGAAAACGCCAAAAAAGAAAATGGTCCCAAATTGAACTCAGAATCGCCGAAAACGCCTTCTAAAGGCCAGAAAACGCCAAAAAAGAAAATGATCCCAAATTGAGCTCAGAATCGCCGAAAACGCCTTCTAATGGCCAGAAAACGCCAAAAAAGAAAATGATCCCAAATTGAGCTCAGAATCACCGAAAACGCCTTCTAAAGACCAGAAAACGCCAAAAAAGAAAATGATCCCAAATTGAGCTCAGAATCGCCGAAAACGCCTTCTAAAGGCCAGAAAACGCCAAAAGAGAAAATGATCCCAAATTGAGCTCAGAATCGCCGAAAACGCCTTCTAAAGGCCAGAAAAAGCCAAAAAAGAAAATGATCCCAAATTGAGCTCAGAATGGCCGAAATCGCCTTCTAAAGGCCAGAAAAAGCCAAAAAAGAAAATGATCCCAAATTAAGTTCAGAATGGCCGAAATCGCCTTCTAAAGGCCAGAAAAGGCCAAAAAAGAAAATGATCCCAAATTAAGCTCAGAATGGCCGAAATAGCCTTCTAAAGGCCAAAAAAGAAAATTATCCCAAATGAAGCTCAGAATGGCCGAAATCGCCTTCTAAAGGCCAGAAAAGGTCGAAAAAGAAAATGATCCCAAATTAAGCTCAGAATGGCCGAAATCGCCTTCTAAAGGCCAGAAAAAGCCAAAAAAGAAAATGATCCCAAATTAAGCTCAGAATGGCCGAAATAGCCTTCTAAAGGCCAGAAAAGGCCAAAAAAGAAAATGATCCCAAATTGAGCTCAGAATGGCCGAAATCGCCTTCTAAAGGCCAGAAAAAGCCAAAAAAGAAAATGATCCCAAATTAAGTTCAGAATGGCCGAAATCGCCTTCTAAAGGCCAGAAAAGGCCAAAAAAGAAAATGATCCCAAATTAAGCTCAGAATGGCCGAAATAGCCTTCTAAAGGCCAAAAAAGAAAATTATCCCAAATGAAGCTCAGAATGGCCGAAATCGCCTTCTAAAGGCCAGAAAAGGCCGAAAAAGAAAATGATCCCAAATTAAGCTCAGAATGGCCGAAATCGCCTTCTAAAGGCCAGAAAAAGCCAAAAAAGAAAATGATCCCAAATTAAGCTCAGAATGGCCGAAATAGCCTTCTAAAGGCCAGAAAAGGCCAAAAAAGAAAATGATCCCAAATTAAGCTCAGAATGGCCGAAATCGCTTTCTAAAGGCCAGAAAAGGCCAAAAAAGAAAGTGATCCCAAATTAAGCTCAGAATGGCCGAAATCGCCTTCTAAAGGCCAGAAAAAGCCAAAAAAGAAAATGATCCCAAATTAAGCTCAGAATGGCCGAAATCGCCTTCTAAAGGCCAGAAAAAGCCAAAAAAGAAAATGATCCCAAATTAAGCTCAGAATGGCCGAAATCGCCTTCTAAAGGCCAGAAAAGGCCAAAAAAGAAAATGATCCCAAATTGAGCTCAGAATGGCCGAAATCGCTTTCTAAAGGCCAGAACAGGCCAAAAAAGAAAATGATCCCAAATTAAGCTCAGAATGGCCGAAATCGCCTTCTAAAGGCCAGAAAAGGCCGAAAAAGAAAATGATCCCAAATTAAGCTCAGAATGGCCGAAATCGCCTTCTAAAGGCCAGAAAAAGCCAAAAAAGAAAATGATCCCAAATTAAGCTCAGAATGGCCGAAATCGCCTTCTAAAGGCCAGAAAAAGCCAAAAAAGAAAATGATCCCAAATTAAGCTCAGAATGGCCGAAATCGCCTTCTAAAGGCCAGAAAAAGCCAAAAAAGAAAATGATCCCAAATTAAGCTCAGAATGGCCGAAATCGCTTTCTAAAGGCCAGAAAAGGCCAAAAGAAAATGATCCCAAATTAAGCTCAGAATGGCCGAAATCGCTTTCTAAAGGCCAGAAAAGGCCAAAAAAGAAAATGATCCCAAATTAAGCTCAGAATGGCCGAAATCGCCTTCTAAAGGCCAGAAAAGGCCAAAAAAGAAAATGATCCCGAATTGAGCTCAGAATCGCCGAAAAGGCCTTCTAAAGGCGAGAAAACGCCAAAAAAGAAAATGATCCCAAATTGAGCTCAGAATCGCCAAAAACGCCCTCTAAAGGCCAGAAAACGCCAAAAAAGAAAATGATCCCGAATTGAGCTCAGAATCACCGAAAACGCCAAAAAAGAAAATGATCCCAAATTAAGCTCAGAATTGCCGAAAACGCCTTCTAAAGGCCAGGAAACGCCAAAAAAGAAAATGATCCCAAATTAAGCTCAGAATGGCCGAAATCGCTTTCTAAAGGCCAGAAAAGGCCAAAAAAGAAAATGATCCCAAATTAAGCTCAGAATGGCCGAAATCGCCTTCTAAAGGCCAGAAAAGGCCAAAAAAGAAAATGATCCCGAATTGAGCTCAGAATCGCCGAAAAGGCCTTCTAAAGGCGAGAAAACGCCAAAAAAGAAAATGATCCCAAATTGAGCTCAGAATCGCCAAAAACGCCCTCTAAAGGCCAGAAAACGCCAAAAAAGAAAATGATCCCGAATTGAGCTCAGAATCACCGAAAACGCCAAAAAAGAAAATGATCCCAAATTAAGCTCAGAATTGCCGAAAACGCCTTCTAAAGGCCAGGAAACGCCAAAAAAGAAAATGATCCCAAATTGAGCTCAGAATCGCCGAAAACGCCTTCTAAAGACCAGAAAAGGCCAAAAAAGAAAATGATCCCAAATTGAGCTCAGAATCGCCAAAAACGCCTTCTAAAGACCAGAAAAGGCCAAAAAAGAAAATGATCCCAAATTGAGCTCAGAATCGCCAAAAACGCCTTCTAAAGGCCAGAAAACGCCAAAAAAGAAAATGATCCCAAATTGAGCTCAGAATCGCCAAAAACGCCTTCCAAAGGCCAGAAAACGCCAAAAAAGAAAATGATCCCAAATTGAGCTCAGAATCGCCAAAAACTAAAGGCCAGAAAACGCCAAAAAAGAAAATGATCCCAAATTGAGCTCAGAATCGCCAAAAACGCCTTCTAAAGGCCAGAAAACGCCAAAAAAGAAAATGATCCCAAATTGAGCTCAGAATCGCCAAAAACGCCTTCTAAAGGCCAGAAAAGGCCAAAAAAGAAAATGATCCCAAATTGAGCTCAGAATCGCCAAAAACGCCTTCTAAAAGCCAGAAAACGCCAAAAAAGAAAATGATCCCAAATTGAGCTCAGAATCGCCAAAAACGCCTTCTAAAGGCCAGAAAACGCCAAAAAAGAAAATGATCCCAAATTGAGCTCAGAATCGCCAAAAACGCCTTCTAAAGACCAGAAAAGGCCAAAAAAGAAAATGATCCCAAATTGAGCTCAGAATCGCCAAAAACGCCTTGTAAAGGCCAGAAAAGGCCAAAAAAGAAAATGATCCCAAATTGAGCTCAGAATCGCCAAAAACGCCTTCTTAAGGCCAGAAAAGGCCAAAAAAAAAATTATCCCAAATTGAGCTCAGAATTGCCGAAAACGCCTTCTAAAGGCCAGAAAACGCCAAAAAAGAAAATGATCCCGAATTGAGCTCAGAATCACCGAAAACGCCAAAAAAGAAAATGATCCCAAATTAAGCTCAGAATTGCCGAAAACGCCTTCTAAAGGCCAGGAAACGCCAAAAAAGAAAATGATCCCAAATTGAGCTCACCAAAAGACTAAAAGTCTTCTGAAGGTCTAAAAAAATGATCTTTATCATAATGAGAATAGTAGAGAAATGATTCTAAAGGCCAAAAATGAGGACAAACGTTAGAGTAAAAATCCCAACACAAATTTTTTATCAACAATGCAGCAGAGCGAGCAATGAATTTGTTTTCGAGATTCACTTATCATAATCGGAACTTCTCGGTTTCATGATAAGAAGCGCTTTATATAAGAGCATTTGCTTTAAAAATTTCCAAATACATACACTCACATACTCATCTTCCGAATTTCACTGGCCCGAAAAAAAAACAAACGAACTCAAAGTAATCCCAACGGAACGAACTTTGGTCCCGCACGGAAGAGACCCACGTGTTGTCAATCACGCAAAACCAGTCCAACCGTTTGTGATTCTACGGAATCCCGAACACAAAGTCTGACTGTGAGTCGCTTTTTTTTATGACTCTGATAATAGCCGCCACCAAGTCGAAGCGCTTAGTAACAACAACACAGATGGCACGACAATTTTCTCCGAAGCAGCAGCGCAACGACGACGAAGACGATGTCTGATTATAACCTGTAAAACCCGTCAGGATTTTCACTTGCCGCGTGTGGACTTTGATCACATGAATCGTCACTCGGTCGGACGGCGGCGCCGTTTTGCTAGACAGAGGCGAAAAATTGCGTCAGCTTGCAGTATTTGTCATCAAGATGGAACGATGCCCGGGTATGATCGTACGATCGTACGATCTCAGCACTGGTCATGATTGATTATCACGTTTGTTTACTACCGCGGTTATCTGTTATTAATGCGTTTTCGACTGTGAATTCATGGCGACCGTTGACTGCCGGTTGAGTGAACAAATTTTATTTATTTGAAATTCTTATTTATTTTAATCTAAGCTCTACCAGTGGGTGATTAAAAATTCTAATTTCCAGTAAACAACCGGACGGACGGATGAATTCCGCTACCGCTACAGTGTGATCGCTACGTGCTGGTGTTGCATCACCAACCAATAATCAGTCGGGGTAATAATTATCGGTAGGAGAATTTGTTCGTGGACTTGTGACCCTTGGAACCGGTAAACAGACACAGGGGGACGAGGGAGATATCATTCTTATAGAGTATGCAAATAAATGTACGCGCTTGGTGTTGCTATCTAGCCGCCTATAGCAAAGTTCAATCGGATTCGGAGCAATTAAAGTGTGTTGGGTAATTGATAAAAATTTTCCAAACTGATCCGTCATTGTGAGCTGTCAGGGTTGAATTCATAGGGACGAAGTGTAGGAACAGCGAAAGCTGCTATCACAATCAGTGAACAACTTCTCAAGGAAATAAATAAACAGGTCGATTCACTTTGTAATGACCTAAGCACCCAGAGACAAATCCACGTCAGATACGTAAACAAATTGATCCGAACGCTTCTAAGAGATATTTACCATGTTGAAAATGGCGAACTTAACATTTTTCTTGAGTTTTTCTGACGTAGGACTACGTCTCTCAGGAAGTTCGGCTACATACTTGGCTACATAGGGATGTAAAATGAAAATCTGAAAAGTGGAAAATATATCCAATTTTAAATGCTCGGTAAAGCGGTTAGTTTTCGATGAATTTCCTGCGTCTTTGCAGCAATAGATTGGAAAATCTTCAAAAATTCTTCTCGAATGCAGCAAATTGTAATTTAATTATTCAAATTATTGTACTATTGAAATTGTCAGGCCTTGTCAAAACGAAAAATTGGACCTCTGATTGGTCGTTATGAGATTGCTTCTCATGCACGGTCGACAGAATCATAGACCTTGAAATTTGAGATGGGCTATTTGGCCAATATAGGAGCCTGTTACAGCCGAAGCCACTCATAATAGCTCTAGACAGCGACAACACCAGTCCTCCCTAGGGTTGCCACATTTATTTCTGTATTTTTGTCCGAAGATATCTGTATCACGGTCCAAAAAATCTGTATTAAAAATCTGTATCGAGCAAACTAAGAATATTGGATGGAAAAATTTTTCCTTGCTGAAAATATTGAAACAAATCATCATTCTTTGCTTCAACCTAATTTTTCTTGATTCCAAACTTATGATCAGGCGATAATCAAATGCATCAACTGCACACGCTATTTATTTTTCTCTACGTGATGTTAATACATGTTTTTGTTAGATTTATCTTTTAAAGTTTTTGTTAATTCAATATAAGTAGCGCTTCCTTGGACTGCAACGTAGCTGTAAGCTCTTAAAATTCGGCTTATTAGCTTTGGAGCCATGCGATTCCTGGCTTTATACTTGCAGTTATATATTGGAAATATGCGTTCTACACATGCTGAAGAATGTGAAATTATTAAAAAAAAATCTCACAAATGATGTTAGTAACGAAAACCTGAATTTACCATCCCATCTGGAGGTGTCTAACAACTCAGACTAAGTTAGGTAATCTGTTTCGAAGGAACTTCCGGCCAGAAAGTTTGTTTTAAGCATGCAAAATATGTTATCCAGCCTTTGTCGGTCAGAAACTGTTACGAATTTGGGGCATTGTAGCATCAAATCATTTGAATTTTCCAATGTCACGAACGTTTTAAGAATAATTAAAGCTGTCGTTTTTACAACAAGATCGGTGAAATCAAATCTTTTTGGAATTTATTTTACAAGATCTACATAAAATCCCGACAAATATTTCGGAACGTCAGTTTTCGCTCTTCGACCAAGCCACATTCGACTTCTTCTGCATCGATACCACAGACAAACAGACGTACCACTCCGTACAAAATTCTAAGAAAATTGTGGTTCCTGCTAACTTGTGCGACACCTACTGGACATATTCCGCAAAAGATAAGTTTTCAACGGATTTCCTACAAACGGCCGAATCACAATCCTCCGAATTTCAAACGGTCGAAATAACAAACGGCCGAATCACAATAGGGCGAGTCATTCGAAAGACCGAAAAATCAGTCGGACTTCCGACTTTACAAACACATAGACCAACTGCTTGTTCACACACCATGGACTTCGGGAATGATTTCAACGTATCACCCATTGCTAATAACAGCAGCCATTCTATGTTTGATTTTCAAGTGAAGCACCCACCTTGAAAATTTATTTTTGAAAGACTACCTTAAAGCGGAATGATACCAAAGCAGAAACCGTGGGATGTAAGTATTTTTCAACATTTATTTATATATTTATCTTTAAAATTAACATTCACATACATTTATTTACAATTTTTTAATTTTTATTATTTATTTACAGGTCTGTAAGCGCAGTTTCAAGAGCAATAGACCAAACCTGTTCATCAACGAAGTGAAGTTAAATATAATCCTTTTTTCAGTTTTGCGCAGCGTGCGGTGCGAAGTTAAAAGACGAACGTCCGTACATCGGGATACATTCTGCGGAAACTAAAACCAAAGTGTGACGTCGGAATGAAAGATTTCAAACGGTAATACTGATGTAACCACATGATGGATCACAATAGTCAATATGTCGCTGGATTGATAAAATGAAGGACAATTTTTTGATATTTTAGTCATCCAAGCAATGAACTGATTGCTTAACAGTGAAAATGAATTTAAAATTTCAGGGTCGAATTTTCACGAACATTATACTAATCATATGCGAGCACGCCTAGCACAGACTTCAAGAGTAGACACCAACTGCCTGCTGCGATATCCTCTATATCGGCAAGAAAAATTTGACAGAATCTTCCCGTCCCAATAGGTCAACCAATGTTTGCTTTCCTGAGCCTAGACTATTTCGATGTCTGAAGGTGAAGCTTTTTCGGGGAGTTTGTGACCACCTTCCTAATCAGACAGTTTAACGATCTGCTGTTAGAATGTTATTAAAACTGATGTCTAGAAAGAAAACAGGCTGGCACAGGTAACAGTACTGCACCGAGCCTTATATGAATAGAGCGCTTTTCACTCGTCGTCTGTCAGTGCAGTAGAATTCGATATTCTTTTTTTTTTCTCCTTTTTATGGCGCAGACCAGATGATCCATAAAAGCCAGAACTGTCAAGTACATGTTATTCCAATTTTTGTAGCTCGAAATGACGGTTGATAGGCAAATTCTTGATTGAAGCTTTTCGTGTGGTTTTGTTATCAAATATTTAATATAAGTGTATTAATATTTGTTATGAATATCGACCTCACTGTAACTGTGGTGACTCAAACAGTCATTCCCGTCTCTAAGAGAAAGTTGGTGATCTGCGTATATTGGTCTTGTTGTTGATTTTTAAGGATGCTTGTAAATTTGGTTTGGTCGGCGAGAGTTGGAAATTTATTTCTTATGGTCGAGTGTTTCCTGCAGTCGAATCAAATGTGTATAAGGTTCTCTTGTTCGTTGCATACCTCACAAAGGTCGTTCGGAATCAGGTTCCATTTGTGGAGTCGGTCTTTCGTGGCTGTATGGAAGGTTCGTATTCTACACATTAGTAATGTCTGTTTTGCAGTTAGCGTCATTTTATCGTACCATGGTCGTTCTTTAACCGCCTCCATGATTTCGAAGTGGGGCTTTCCTTTTTCTTCGGATGCTATTTTGTATTCATTGTCCCATTCTTTAAATATTTCGGTTTCAAAACTGACTAACCCGTCACCTATTGTTAATTGATAGTTTTCAAAAGTCGTTCTTTTTATTCCTAGTTTCGCTGCGGTGTCTGCTCTGTCATTACCCAAGATGTTTGTGTGTCCTGGAACCCACTGTATAACCAGATCCTCGAACCTATTGTATTGAATCATTGAGAAGAATTGTTGTACTAAATAGTTATTAGTGTTGTTATTTTGTAAGATTTCACAGCTGCTTTTAGAGTCTGTAAAAATAACTGTTTTAAATTTGTATAGTTTTGTGGCATATTCAACTGCTTCTATTATTGCGACAAGTTCTGGATTTGTGATAGTGAAATTGGGATTTAATTTATGACTAAATGATGTTTGTGTTTGCTGATCATAAAAACCATATCCTACTCCTTCTATGGTTTTTGATCCATCTGTATAAATTTTGTAATAGTTTGCGTATTTATCTGTGATTCACTATTGCATTTTGTTTGTAAAGTGGTGTATGTTTTTTGATTGATGGAATTACAGGAACTATTCTAGGTGTTTCTTCGACAATTATAGTAGATGTAGAATTCGGATTTATTTTACATTGGAGGATGAGGTAGTTGTTAGTATTAGCAAGTTTTTCTAAAAATGTTGTAAATTTCGGACTATGTTCTGATGTAATCAAGTCCCATAAATGGGTTGTGATAGGGCTAATGGCAAAGAAGAGAGTTTTAAGTATTTCCTTGAACACTAGGTATTCGGCCCTAAACTTTATTGGAAATTCTCCTGCTTCCGCGTAAATTACTTGGATCGGTGTTGATTGTAATAGTCTCAATGCAGTTCTGATGGATAGATTTTGAATTTTTTCGATTTTTTGAAAGTCTGTTTTAGATGCTGCTGAGTATATTGAAATGCCATAGTCTAATTGAGATCTTACTATTGATTTATGGATTTGCAGTAATGTTTTGGGGTGGCTTCCTCCCTTCTTTCTACTCAACATTTTGAGAATATTTATTTTCTTTTTTGCTTTGGCAACCGTGTATGTTATATGTGTTTTATAGTTGAGTTTTTGGTCTATCCAAATTCCAAGATATTTATGGTAAGGAACTATTTCGATTTGTTCATCTTTGATTTTAATAATTATGTTGTCTGAGTAGTTTTTTGAAAATACTAATGCTGCGGATTTTGTTGGGTTTATTTTCAGGTCTAGTGCATTAACTGTTTCGTCTATTATGTTAAGAATATCATTCATTTTGTTTTGTGTTTCAATTAAGTTGTTTCCTTCTGCATAGACGACGAAATCATCGGCGAACTGTGTACCATCTTCAGTTACTTCGTGTAGTTTAGTCGTATAGATGTTGAAGAGGATTGGGGAAATGGGACAACCTTGAGGCAATCCTTTTTGCGTCGTTCTTTTAATTATTGTGCCGTCGTTCATCAAGAGTTCAACTTTTTTTTTATTGAGATATGCGTATAACCAACCAATCATTTCAGGTGGGAATTGTTTTTCTTTCAAAATTTTTAGGAGTTTTTCTACATTTACATTGTCGAATGCTTTTGTCAGGTCGAGGAACGTACAGGTTGCGTATTGTTTTTAATTTTTAGTCAAATTGATCTTAGATGTTAATACATAGAGGCAATTGATCGCTGAAACCCTGCGCCTGAAGCCAAAGGAGTATTTGGGAAGAACATTATTGGTTTCTATGAAGTTTACCATTTCTTTTTTTATTTTTATATTTATAGTTTTAAGAAATACAGGGATAAGGCAGATCGGTCTATGAGAATCTGGTTTATTTTCATCTTTACTGGTTAGTCCGTCCAGAATTCCAGCCATTTTAGTATTTTGCAGTAGCCATTATTTACTAACAGCCACCAGCATCACGGGTGAAACCGGCACGAGATGACCGGTACTATTTTGTTTTTCCTCCTTTAGCTGCTAACACCGAGCGTCCGTATGTATCCGGTGCGGTTTAATAATGAAACTGATGGGGTGAAATTTTTATTTTCCGGATTCAATATTCTTTATTTTTCTTACGGTATTTTCATTATACATTTGTTTTTTGAACATTGTGAGAGATTCAATTTTATCAACTTTTCAACTCTGATGTTTTTAATGTACTATAAGTGTTACTAATTTTTCCTTTTCTATGTACATGATTCACATTTTAATGCTCGGCATTAGAGTTTTAATTATTAAATAAATATACCTAGCTACTTATAAATAAACCTCACGAATGAGCACCGCACTAGAGTTAAGTGCATTGTTTTTAGTGTTTTCAGCGTGTGCAGAGATTATGTTTTCGGTCATATCGATACCAGCTATTTGATGCACTTCTGATGTTCGGGTTCCGAAGGGCACGTTCAAAATCATTTTCAGGAACTTGTTCTGGATCCGTTGAATCTTTTGCAGGTGGGTTCTCGCGCAGGTTCTCCAGATCGACGAGGCGTATAGAAGCATCGGCAGGATGACCTGTTTGTATACCGTCAATTTATTCACGACGGATAATTTCGATTTTCGGTTGATTAGCGGGTACAACTTCTTCATTAGCACTAAGCTTTTCGTTACTGTTTGTTCAATGTGGGGGCGATAAAGTAGCTTATGATCATAGGTCAAACCAAGGTAGCGAACATTTGACGACCAGGGAATATCCACATTGTTCAACCGAATCTGTGTTGTCGGCACCAAACGTTGACTATTCCGATGTGGGAAGACTATGGTCTGAGTTTTTGCTGCATTCACACAAATTTTCCATGAGGTGAGGTAATTCACAAAGACGTTAAGCCCAGTTTGCAGCTTTTTAACTATTTGGTTGATCTGTCTGCCCTCGTACATAATGGCGGTATCATCAGCAAACAGCGACAGGATGCCTCCATTGGGTAGTTCAGGAATATCTGATGTGAATAAGTTGTACAGAACAGGACCAAGGATGCTGCCCTGTGGAACACCAGCTCCTACGTCCTATGGGTCAGACAGGCCACATAGCACACAGACCTGAGATTTGCGCAGCGTAAGATAGTTTTGCACAATCTTCACTAGATAAACGGGATAGTTGTAGCGCTGTAGCTTGTAGATAAGCCCGTCGTGCCATACGTTGTCGAATGCTTTTTCTATGTCCAGGCAGGCCATGGCAGTTGTTTTAGATAGCTCCTTGTTCCGATTTATGAGTTTTGTTACTCTCTGCAGTTGATATGTTGTTGAATGGCCTCTGCGAAACCCGAACTGTTCGTCCAGGAATATGTTGTTCACTTCTGCGTGGCACAGAATACGGCTGTAGATGCATCGTTCGAATACCTTGCAGGGCAGAAAGCAGACTGATGGGACGGTAGCTTTTGGGGCATGTGGGATCCTTTCCTGGTTTCAAAATGGGAATCACTTTCGCCAGTTTCCACTTTGTTGGAAAGTACGCCAATTCAAGGCATCCGTTGAACACTTTTTCCACCACAGACAAGGCTGTTGGTCCAAGGTTTTTGAGCACAAGGTTGAACACTCCGTCAAATCCGGGAGCCTTCATGTTCCGAGAGAATTTAATGTTGTTTTGTACCTCGTCCACTGTTATCCGCTGATCAGGTGAATTACTATCGATTCACTGACAGCTGGTTCGATTCCACTCACAATATCACGACCAAGATTGTGGGAAGCGGCAAAATGCTGAGAGATAGCACAAGCCTTTTCGCGGGAAGTTAGCAAAGTTTCACTATTCACTATTAATGGCGGAATGGGTTTTGGTTTGTTCTTCAACACTTTAGCCACACGCCAAAATGGCCGTGAGCAGTTGGGCAAATTACGTAATTCGGTTGCAAACTGTCTGTTTTTCACTTTCTCCAGACGTTCTTGAACGATTTTTGTCAGCTGTCTAGCGTAGAATCGGTGCCTAGGGTTGCGGGTACGTTGATATTGCCTTCTCAGCGAGTTTCGCAAGGAAATTATGCGCTTGGTGTTATCGTCGATTTGCGCAAACTTACGTGTCACTGGAACAGATGGGATGTAGCGGCACTCTGCTTCCTGGATGACGTCTATCATGGACTGTAGAGTACGATCGATGTCTCCAGTGCTGTTCAATGTGATGTCCGCATCAAGATGGTTTTCAACATACCGCTGCAGCTGAACCCAATTTGCACGATGGTAATTTCTTCTTTGTTGAACTTGACGCCGCTCTACGTTAGCACCAATCTCAGCGATGACCGGAAGATGATCCGAGGAGAGCTCTGTTATGGTTTTCGGAATCGAAAATCGATCGGTGATGTTGGTCAGCAAAATGTCAAGCTTAGAGCCTACACCACCAGGAGAGATGTAAGTTGGCAATTCCGGATGAGCGGGATAGTAATATCCAGCTTCGGGATCTTCTACGATGATGTTACCATTTGAGTTGCACCTGGAGTCACCCCAAGCGGAGTGGCGAGCATTGAGATCACCTGTGATGACGAAATTGCCTCCTCTTCTAGACAGCTTTTGGATGTCGTTCTTCAATTTCACCGTGGTTCCATTTTCCCGTCGAGACTGCTTCGGACAATAGACCGCAATAAATGTGAGTGGTCCATCAGTGGTGGTAATTTCGATTCCTACAGCTTCGACAAAGGTTGTGTTGAAACTCGGTAGTGATTTGTATGGTAGTCCTCTCCTTATAGCGAATGCAACCCCGCCCCCAGCTGAGGTTGTGCGGTCCAGTCTGACTACCGAGTGTTCCGGCAGGCAGAAGTTTATGTTCGGCTTCAAATGTGTTTCGGTTATTGCAGCGACATCGATGTGGTGTGTGTTCAGAAAATGTAGAAGTTCTAACTTCTTGTTGGCCACAGAGCGGGCATCCCAGTTAAGGATTCGAAAGAATGGATCCATGACGGTAGTAAAAAGTCATCATGACCGCAATCTGCTCCTGGTTGGTGCGAAAAGCCTTTGTTTGCTGATCGAGTTTAAGAAACAGCGTAGCTAGCTGTTCCATCGAGTACAAATTGCTATTTGCTGGGGGCATGCTGGCAGCCTGTGCATAACTCAAAAATCCGGGGGGGTCCCGGCTAGGAACACCACCAGTTGGAGGAGGTGGAAACGGCAACGTACTTGAAGTCGCTGGTGGGGTTGGTGTAACGCTAGGTTGTACACTTTTTCTATTCGACGGTCGCTGGCGATTGGCAATTTCACTTCGAATTTTGATAAATTCTGCTCGTTTTGGACAGGAACGGCTGTTCGTAGCATGCTCTTTGTCACAGTTGAGACACTTGATTTGTTCGGCTTCCTCAACAAGACAATCCACTGTTCGATGCGGACCTGCACATTTCATGCAGCGACTCTTGATGTGGCAATTCTTTGTGCCATGTCCATAGTTCAAGCAATTGGAACACTGCGTGACATCGCGATGAATCGGTTTGTATCGCTCCCATTGCACGATGATGTTGAATAGGGCGGTGATTGTTTTCACTGTGCTCAGTGTAGTTGAACCCCTGGTCAGGTGGATCAGGTATAACTGATCACGATACTTGATGGCTTTGTTGTGTCTTATCATTTTGTATACTGCTTCCACTTCTAGGCCGCAAGCGACAAGCTCCGTTTTTAACTCGTCCAGTTACAATTCCGGTAAACCACGCAGTACAACTTTGAATGGTTTTGTAGCTGCAATATCGTGAGTAAAATACTCCGCTTTTGTTTGCTTCAGGTAAGCCTCTACTGCCTTGTAATGTGGGGTGGATGGAACGACGATTTTGTAGCCGTCCGTGCATAGCCTCAGGGTAGCTATCAGCCCTTTGCTGATAAGTTCATTGAAGTGTTGCCTTAGTTCAGACGGGAAACCTTTTACGTAGAAAGGCGGCATTTTCTCCTTCTTTTCCGTTTTCTCGGTAGTTTGGTCAGCCAACGATGCAAACTTGTTAGCAGCTAGTATCTTCTTGGCGATTCCATCATCCTATTCAGCAGGGTCACGAGGACGCTTATTGTTTTGCTCCTTACTGGAACCCGTTTTTCCCATTTCGTTGGGACACGACAACGTACTGTTGTATAACGATAGGTAAAATAACTTTCAGTTGTTGTAACAAACACGTCTGTCAAACAGCGTGAGACGAAGAATGATGAGCGGCTCCGGCTGAAACAGGCTCTTATATAGGCCAAATAGCATGTTTTCAATTGCAAGGTATATGATCCTGTCGACCGTGCTTGGGAAGCAAGCATATAACGACCAATCAGAGGTCGAATTTTTCGTTTTGACAAGGCTTGACTATTTTCAATAGTACAATAGTGTGAATAATAAAATTACAATTATCTTATTTTGGGAAGAATCTTAGAAGATTTTGCAATCTATTGCTGCAATAACGAAGGAAATCCATCGAAAACTAACCGATTTATTAGCATTTGAAATTGGACATATTTTTCACTTTTTTTCGATTTTAGATTTTCATTTCTCATTCCTATGTAGCCGAACTTCCTGAGAGAAGTATTCTACTTCAAAAAATCCAACAAAGAAAATGAAATTGTAATGATTAAAATGGAAAAATTGGAAAAATTAAAATCATTCAAAAAACGACTTCGGATAGAGAAAATAAATTTCCAACGACTGAATAGGTAAATGCAGAATCCTAATATCCAATTAAAATATAAAATTGTTTTATAATTTTTGTCATCATTATTAATTGTTTCTACCTGGAATTTCACGGTAAAAAATTCTGCAATTCAGACCAAAGCCCAAGTTGATCGGCACCGCAGCCCATGACTTCAACTCTGTCCGTGCCGCTTTGACGACTGATAAGCTTTCGTGTACAGCGGTCTTCTTATCGGTCATTGCGCAAAGATGACCACCGATAATATGGCTGGTGGTTTAGCATTCGGGTGCTGCTGGTATAAAAACCAACCGAAGCGTCCCAGTTCAGAAACATTCGGCTTACAAAACTAGACCACCGAGATTGATTTTGAAAACTGCAGCTACAAATACACATTCTTTTCCTGTGACAAACCGGATTAGAATTACTAGCTTGATCGAATATTTTTTGAGGGAGAAGATTAGTAAACCGTTTAGTGAGAGTGTGACTCACGAGAGAGTGAGAAACGAAGAGAAAAGTGTGGAGAAGAGTGCTAGAAAACTTCGCTTCGTCGTGCGCTCGTCGTTCATTCGGTTTCGGAACGTCGTACAGAAAAGTTGCATTTTGCTCTATCTGCTGAAGTGACCAGTTTGGAGTAGTTCTTCCGTTATCAGTTTACCAGTGTGTGCGCTGAGTGTTCCTTCATTTGTGATAAGTTTCAATTACGCGATAAATCGGAGAATGTCAGGAAAAGTCGAAAACGGTAGTGCCCCGAAGGCCGTGGTTACCACGAACGATGATCAGGCCAGCCTGCTGCCGCACCTGGAATCGCTGGATCGCATGCTGAAGTTGCCGGTCGTGGACGCAACCTGGCAGCAGACACAAAACGTCTACGGACGGGTTAAAGGTAAGTCCGAGGGAAGGGACTTTTAGAACCGTCGTAGACGGTTAAAAGGCCACGTTGTCAGTCAGTAGTCCTTTTAAAAATGGCTGCTACTCCAGACAATGTACGACGCAACAGCGAAGGAAGCCATGTTTCTTTTTTTTGTCTTGTCTGTTCGTCAAGATAGTGTCCAACACCACTCACAGCTTATATAATCAATTCATTTGACATTGGGGTCAGACTCAAGTCTCGTAATTGTCCAGAGCACAGTGCGATCGTTTGTGTCTGTGTATGTGTGCGTGCGATCGTGCGATTCTAGCCGGCTATTTTTTTTTTTTGTGGATGCAAATTGGACCACGTGACCTGCCTCCTTACGAGGGGTTTCCGTGGAGTTTATTTTTCTCATTTTGCACCTCAATTGACGTCATTTGCGGAGATCATTCCCGGCCAAGGTTTGCTGGATCAATTACGTGACGGAATGTAGCACGGTCATGTCGGCTGATGAAATCGGGTTCCCACTTGTAGGGAAGTTGTTTATCCACACAGAACAGCACACAGGGAGGAACGAACGGCCCCACACAGAACAGGGGAGGGAACGAAAAAAATAACATACGAAGCACAAAGTAAACAAGCGAAAAAATAAAACAATGAGCGCAAACGTCAGCATGACTCACTCAGAATACAACCGCGGTCTAGGCTAAGCGGAGCAGGAGAATTTTGCTAATTGACTGTTTAATATTTTGATCGAAGTAGCAGGTTTTTTTCTTATGCTGAAATGATGAGGTTAAAAACGGAGAAGAATTGAATAGGAGGAGGAGGAGGCAGGCAAACCGGTATAATACTCCAGCGGATTGGATGCGGTCTGCAGTCAAGCATGCCACCGCCTACTGCTCCTCCTGCTGTCCGCACGAGTGTACCAAGACGGCGACAGGCTGCGGGTTCTTGTTTTGCTTTGCTTGTTTTTCGCTCTCTTCTAGTGTGATAGGGGTAAGGTAGAAGCACCGGTTTTACGTACAATAAGTATTTGATTGATTGTTTGTGTAATGTTTCGAACTACTGGCATAACTGATAAAAAGCACAACAAACATGACAAAGCTGACAGTGATGTGCTCATGGAGCAAAACCAACTTTCAGATAACTAAATTCAATTTGATTCGACAGAATGTGAATCTAAACATGAATCGGAAGCTCTTTCAAATCGATTTTGATATCAATATCAATCCAGATCTCAGTTGGAATTCAAAATTCATACCAGTGCTTTATTCTTAGGATGACTACTATTGCATTCATATTTCTATCTGACTGTTAGATTCGTAGTTCGTTTCAAATTCATACTGAGAACTGGATTGGAATCGAACTCTTTTATTAATTGTGATAATAATCCAAATCCAAAATAAATTCTAAGTTAGAATTTTAATCTTAACCCTGATTTCAATTTTTGTCTTGATTAACCAGTCTGTCCAAATCTCAATTGTAGCCATATAGGGGTTTTGACAACACTGGGCTTTATCTGGGAGGGTTCCAGCCGTAAGTGTATTGAATAAAAAATTCAAAAAACAACTAATTTCGAAATGTTCAATATTTCGAAGTGAGTTTAAAATGATCAGAACCATAAAAAAAACTGGTTGAAATTGAGCTAAACGTGAATCAAGGATAATCCAACGGGTCAAAAACTCGTCAATAATATTCAAAAGATAAAAAAATGAGCCGAAAGATCGAAAATAAGTCAAGTATTATTCAACGATTGCTCAAAATCAACAAAAAATAAGCGAAAAATAAATCAAAGAGGAGTCAGAAGAGTACTAAAATATAATACAAACAAAAAATTCTGGTTTTTTATCTTAATTCTTACGTTTATATTTTCCACATTTTAGACTTATGTTGGATATTTTTCGACGCATTTTGAACATTTGTTTTACACTTTTAACCTCTTGCGGCTTTTGTGAGTTTATTGAACTCTTATTGACCAATATTTACGAATTTTTATTCGCTTTTACTACTTTTAAATCATTTTTATGATATACCTATAATTTTTCTTACATTTTTTAATGTTGATTGTAGACAGCTTTTTTTGTATTTTATCTTTCGTTTTCTGGTGGAATTATGAAATGTTGTTATCATTTTTGCGATTTCTTCTACGCTTATTTATTTCATTTTTACATAATGCCAAAAGTTAGAAAAACGATTAAAAGAGAAAAAAAATGATCAAAATTACGAAAAATGAACGCAATTACAAAAAAAAATAATGAAATTAGCAAAAATAAAATATATGATGATGGCAACGAAAATACCAGAAATTACAAAAATGACCAAAATTACAAATTAAAAATAAATGTAGAATGACGAAAATGACGAAAACGACAATAAATTACAAATATGGTCATAAAAGATATTACAAAATAGCCATGAGTAAAATTACAAGAAAAAATAGGAAACGACAAAAAATGTCACAAATTACAAATATTACTAAAATTGCCCAAAATATATTACAATAGATTCGAAAAATGAAAAAAAAAATTAAAAACGACAAAAAATGTCCTAAAATAACAAATCACAATAATATGATAAAAATGACAACAAAATAACAACAAAGACTAAGATTTCACAAAATAACGAAAACCTACAAAAAAGTGCAGAAAAATGATAAAATAAGTTTGAGTTTACAAAAACTATGAAAACGATAAAAATTATGCAAAATTACACAAATGACCAAAGTAAGAAAATGACAAAAATAAAATATGGTAAAACGGGAAAAAATGACAAAAACTATACAAAAATAAAAAAGAACGGCCAATATATAATACAAAAACTAATAAGAAATGTCAAAAATTACAACAAAGAATAAAAAACAACGACAAAACATTACAACAAAGGATAAAAAACAACGACAAAAATTACAAAAACAACAAAAGATGACAAAATTTAAGAAATTAAAAAAAGTTGACAAAAATTACGTAAACGACGAAAATGATACAAAAAGATACAAAATACATTTGTGTAAATGCCCAAAACTACAGAAAAAGATGAGTATTGAGAAAACGACAAATTTACATAGAGCAAATATGAAAAAAAAACAAAAAATGAAAATAATAATAAACACGACTAAAAAATGATTAAGAATGACGGAAAACGACAAAAAAACACATAAAATCACAAAAAAAATATGGGAAATAAAAAAAAAACAAATAATAAAAAAGACGAAAATAACAACAAAGACCAAGATTAAAAGAAACGTTAAAAAATAAGGAACAACGACAAAAATTCACAAATATGACCAAAAAAAAAAAAAAAATCACGAAAACGAGACAAAAATTACCAAAATTACAATATGACCAAAATTATAATAATAATAATATAACGACAAAAATGACACAAAATTTCAAAAATTACCTAAAATGCAAAAAATATAATAAAAGCGAAAAGGGAACAATGAAAACAATAACAAAAACATAAAAATGACAAATATAAAAACAAACACCAAGATTACAAAAGAGGATAAAAATATGAAACACAACAAAAAATACAAATATGACCAAAACTTAAAAAAACGATAAAAAACATCACAAATGATAAACTGCACTGCATCATGCAAGTAAAATAACGAAAGGAAGTTTTAATTTGATGTTCGTTAGTATCGCAAATTTGAATTATTTTTCTGTGGTTCGATTATCATACAAAAATAACAAAAAAATGAAAAAAAAAATACCGAATATGCAAATAAAATAAAAGTGGAAAAAACGTTGTTGATCATAGCTTTTAACCATTCCTGTGAATTTTGAAGCCTTTACAGTGTGCAAAAGGGCGTCAAAATGCCGCACTGTAAGTGCTCGTCGGGTTCGTCGCTTCTACGTTAGCTTACTCGTTTAAATCTCTGAAAAAAGAATTTACTAAAGTGGTTACTGAAGGCTACAATCTTTGATTTTTTCCAGTTTGAGCTTTAGGGCAGAAAACGAACTCAAAAAAAAAATAGCAAAAATGATGCTGAATGATGAAAAATGGCCAAGAAAATGGACACAACATTACAAAAATAAGAAAAATTACAAAAAAACATCGTGCCGTGTCTAAACTTAAACAAAAAAAAATTGACTAAAATAATAATGAAGATCACAAAAATGATAAAAAAAGACGAGAAAACGACAAGGAATTCAAATATCACCAGAAATAAAAAAAAAAAAACAAATAATGACGACAACGACAGTAGAATTTCAAAAATGTCGAAAGCGATAAAAATCGATGCCAAATCACACAAATGCCCAAAAGTACAAAAAAATTATACAACGACAAAAAATGACGCAAAAGTGCGAAAATAAATGCAAAAAATGTAAAAAGAACATCGGGAATAACGAAGAAGTTCCAAACAAATGAAAAAATATGAAAACAACGCAAAAGACAAAACTAAAATAAAGTTACAGAAAAAATTATTAAAGTTGCGAAAACTGATAAAAATAATGAACAATTACGATAAAAGACAAAAATACGAGACAACAAAAAAAAAATATAACGAAAATATAGGTCTTTTCAAAAATGATAGAAAATACCAAATATAATGACGAAAAGGCCAGAAAATACGCAAATCTACACAAATAAAACTGAAAAACGAAAAAACAAAAACTTACACTAAACTCACATGACCAAACCTACCAAAAATGATTGAAAATGACGAAAAATGATAAAAACAACCAATAGAAATTGAAAAAAAAAATGAAACCGACGATACAATACAAAAAAAAACAATGACCAGAAATAATGATAAGGTATTTATCAAAATGTAATGGAAAATGGAATAATATTGTGACATTTTATATTTTTAATGTTTTCTATATTGTTAGATATTTTTTCGATATTCCTATATGTATTTTGAACATTATTTTGCACTTTTAACATTCCGTAACTTTCTTGCGATTTTTTTTAGATTTTATGGAGTTTTTCACATGTATTATATCTAAAAAATTTTAACATTTGATGATGTTCTTTGACACTTTTTTGTCGTTTTTTTTTTAAATTTTATTAGTTCTGAGGTAATTTATTTTAACACGATAGTTTTTGGCATTCTTTCGTCTATTGACGCATGACCGTATTTCAAACAGCATTGCAAGGCGAGCGAGAAGCAAAACCTCCTTTCTCCTCCTTCCTGCTTGAGAACGCTACGCATCTCAAGTCTTTTGCACACACGCTTTCGAGATACTTTTTATTCTCGATGCATTCCCCTGAGTATCAACAAGCGCGCACCAACACACAAAAACTCTTGTATTGCTACTCAGCGACCGTAGAAAAGTTCGCGAGTTCCTGCTTGCGAGTAGGAGTACTCGACTAAAATTGCTCGACTAGGAGGAATGCTTGAAAAACTTTAAACATTTTTTGATACATTCTGGGAGTACTTTCGTCACTTTTCCAATGCATTCTGGAGAGTTGGTTTGATCGACTGATTTTCATTTTCTCTCTCTAATATTTTTAACTTATTTTCAATGCATTTTTACAGGTTTTGATACTGATTACCCATTTTCAACGCATTTTTTTGCTATTTTCAAAACGTTTCTGGTACATAATAATTTTACAATGAAACATAATATAATAACAAAAATGACGAGTTAATGATTATATACTATAATCAAAACCGGTGCTTCTACCTTACGCAGACGGTTACGTACATCGCGCATCGTATCGTCAGTCAGTGGTGGCGTGTACTTTGGACTCAATTAAGCATGCATTCTATCTGCGAGTCATCGAAGTAAGCTGCGTGTGTGAGTAAGAGTGTGAATTTCTGCTAGCAATTTCTCGAACGTTGCTACAGGAACTTATAACTATGGAACGTTATTTTTAGTTGGCAATTTGCTGCTGACTTGCACATATGATTCACGATGAAATAAAGAAGGGAGGCAAAAAACAATCTTTTTGGGTCAGTCCAAGTTACAGCGTGATCGCGGTAGATAAGATTACTCCCACTGCTGTTGCAATCGGAAAGGATGTGCCTATTTACTTCACAGTCCCTATAAATTCCCTTATCAAACTTATGATAAGATAGAAAAGCTAATAAATCATGCTTCTTTCGCGTGTCCTTAACAGACTGCAACCCACTACTAACATGGGCCCTCGGAACGGCCGAAGATGTGGTACACCGTGCCGTCACGATTTCCGCTCCGCTGGTCCAGAAGCTGGACCGCCCACTGCAACTGGTCGACCAAACCCTAGTCAAGGGAATCGATAAGCTCGAGGTGAACGCTCCGATCATCAAGGAGCAACCCCAGGAGATCTACAATCAGGCCAAATCGAAGGTGCTGGAAACGGTTAAACCCTACACTGAGAAGGTTTGCGAAATGCGTTCCGCAACCCAGCAGCGGGCTTCCTCCCTGAAGGATCTCTCCTGGAAGAAGGTGAACGAAGTACTGGCCACACAGTACGGCAGCATTGCTGTGTCCGGAGTGGACACCACAGCTCAGCTGGCCGAGCGTTTATTGGATTACTACTTCCCGAAAAGTGAGGGTGATATTGAAGACGATAATGGTAAGTTCACCTCGATTAAAATTTGGAAGAAAAACCCTAACTTTCGTCAATAATTCCAGCCGCTATTTCCGCCAAAGACGACCCCGTTCTGCACACCGTCCAAACCGTCGGTCGCCTCTCGAACAAAGTCGCCCGCCGCGTCTACCGGACAGTCTCCAAGCAGGTCAAGTCCCTCCGGAAGGAGGACGTCAAGGATTACGTCGCCACCCTGATCGCGGTGCTCCGTCTGACCCAGTACCTGAACTTCATCAACGACAAACGCAACCAACAGCAGCAGGCAATCGAAGCTTCCGCCACGGAGACTCCCAGTTCCTCGGCCACGACCGTTTCGGACGTGCTTGCCACCACAAACAGCAGCCAAACGCTGAAGGAAAAGCAGCAGAAACGGCAACAGAAAACCTCCAGCGGTAATTCCTCAGCCTCAGCCACCACCAGCAGCAACAGCAACAACACCATTGTCCCCCCGACCAGCGACGGAACGGCAAACAACGTTAGCAAACCTCCCAAGGATGAATCACAGCAGTGAGGGAACGTGGCCTGGTCGCCTCTATAACTACTGGAACTGATTAACTAATGGTAGATTGTTAGTTTATTTCCAATACCTTTTTCGCTATTTTAGGAACATGTTGCGTCATGTGTGTGTGTGTGTGTGAGCATGCAAAAATCAATTGTATGTGTGAGTGTTACTATTGAATGGAACATTGTCTTGTTTAGCTTTTCTTATATTTTCTTCCCCGGGGAGTTAGTTTGTAGTAAAGAAGTTTATATTTTTCAACCTATTCGATAAGCAATATATGTTTAAAGAGCTCTATATTACTGTTTACTCAGTGCGTCATAAATATGTGAAACTATAAAAAAATCAAAAATACATTGCAGGATATTGTATACAATCCTATTAGCTGAAGTTTTTTTTTCGTTTTCTTCTGTTCGTTCGAAGCATCCGAACTCAAAGCAATTGCTCGACTTATCAAATGCACCCAATCAATTGCGTCAGAAGTTTCCGAAAATTGCTACGGATACGTAGAAAATTCCTCTCGTATGACTTTTTCTAAGACAACCTTTGGTCGTCTCGAACCACTTTCATCGCAGTTAAAAACCCTAAGCCCACCCTTGTTTTATGTAACCTGACGTCGGAAATCAAACAAAAACGCGTAATGGAGCGGCAAACCTGGACGCCTTTGTTATCAGGGGTTAAGATGACAACACGCCATTTCCAAAGAAGGGAACGGAGGGAATTTCCAAAAAGTAAATCATATGATCATGATATTTAAAAGAAATTTTAAATCATTAAACTCATAAACGCGAAAGGACACAAACATTATAAAACCAAAACAAATGCGTATCAGCAGTGTTGAGTGTCGCATCTAAGTAGGCAAGTAAGTAGTAACCAACATCAATAAATCCAACCCCAACTGATTAGAGCTGCGGTGCTGATTCCTACACCACTCTGGGGCTCTGGATCACGCCACTCTTGCACTTTGGAACTGAACGTGCTGACGTTAGCCGGTCAGGCATTTTGCAGGCGAGAAATGGAATCAAGGAGTGTTGAGGAGAAACCGCGTTTTTTGCGCTGCTCTCTGAATGAATGAATCGCTCGAACGTCTTGTGACTGACTTTGATGGCTTATCGCGTTTTGCAATGTGTTTTTTTTGCATATTAAATATTAGCGAGTGCAGCTCGAGATTACAACTGATATTGAGTTTACTAGTCGTGTAAATCTGCCCGGTCTATCGTGACTGTTTTGTTGTGCGCCAGGTCAATGTAAATGTTTGATTGTTTGATAACTGAAACTGTTGATTCGGATTTGCACTCATCGAGTGAGCAGCAACTGACGCAATCTTAACTATAATCAGCCCTAATGGATGACGAGTTCAGATGCCCTTAAAGAATGGGCGATTATTTATAAGCTGTGTCTCAGGATTGGCCTCCCATGTTCAAACTAAAGCAATCCTATATTGAAACTCAACCAA
The DNA here is from genome assembly GCF_029784165.1 of Wyeomyia smithii. Lineage (NCBI taxonomy): Eukaryota > Metazoa > Arthropoda > Insecta > Diptera > Culicidae > Wyeomyia > Wyeomyia smithii. The sequence goes on from NC_073694.1 coordinate 1,100,646, forward strand.
AACAAAACCTGACCTGAAACAACTGAAATCAAATAATGGTTGAATTAATACTTAACTGAAAGCATGTTATATTTTAGTTTCACGGTTATTCCAATATTAAACACCAGAGCACTTAAACTAGGATAAAACTTCTTGCACTGAAAAATCAACGGAAAACGAACTTTTTCAGCGATCTTAAAGGTTTAACATGTAGGTTATTTTATTGTTGTCGCATTGAGGTGCTATTTATACAGTTTTAAACACGTTTCGTATATGAAAACAAGGAGAATTTAGAAATTGGCTTCGATTCTAACTCCGAACACTTCTACATAATCGCTAAGAGATAGACAGGTAAACCGTTTGGATACTGACTGTCACTTTTTTCAACGCCTGCTTACTTTATTCTTTCCTCTCATCGATTCATTCATGTTATTTTCGTCTGTTTATTCTAACATATCAAAGTTGCATTTTGTTAGTTTTAGTTTGTTTAACCGGTTTATTTGTACTTCATATCTATATTCTCTATTCGCTTCTATCAGTATTATTTTTTTAGAAATCATACTTTAAGAACTTGGACTACCTATGATCAACGGAGTAATCTACAACAATTAGAATTAGTAATGACCCAAAAGTATGACTTGGAATAAAAATGCCAATTCACCAACAATTGAATAACATCTGTCTGCTATTCATAAACGCCTTTCGTTAGGCAAACATGAACGTTAGATTATACATGAAGCTTGCATTCAATATCGAAGTGGAAAATATAGGCAAAGGTTTTCCCAACCCCACAATAATCTTAGATTTAGTTAGTGTATAGCTTTGAAAGTATTTTTTTATTTTCTGATTTATCATATACTGAGGAAAAAACTCAATTACAATAAAGTGTACGTATTAAAAAAAAAACACAAAGTACAGGCGCTGAAAGGGCCTGAACACTGCCTGACTGACCCATTAAAATGGAATTAGTACACAACAAAAGCCTACCTACAGACTAGTTTAAAGGCGAAGTAATAAAACAATAACACACGGCATGCTTGGATTGATTCACTCAACGCGTAAAGGAAACCGATATGTCTGAAACTGTGTGGATACAAATGTATGTACCTTTCAGTATCCGTATATGATCACGATGACACGTTTGACTTTCTTGAAGTTTACAACATTTCTGGCATTTGATTGAAATTTGGGAATTTCCGATATTTTAATTTCAACATTTATAAAATTTCAGGCTTGGCAATCTTTTCGTTTCGGAGGTCAAAAACAGAAGGGTTGTGTGCAAAGCCACGACCGCAAGGTTGAAGTAGAATACTTTTACAGGAAAGATAACACGGCTGCTTGCGTGTCAGTCATTTTTTCTAGTAAATGAACGTTGACTAATCATTCGTTGTTTTGCTTTCGTCTCGATTAGACGCAAATTGTTCATCTCCGTTTGAGTTTGCAAAATAACAATACACGAGTTATCGTACGGGTGTTTTTTTGTCGATTAGTTCTTGTGCTGCGCGATAACAATAGCCGGTAGTTTATCGGCAGAAACATCTTCTGCCCACTGGTAGGGGCAGGCTACCCCGCCAGTGATCCGATACGCAGCTGATATATCAGCAAGAATAATTCTCCCGCACCGCTGTTACCCCGCTAGCAGCACGGACCATCATACGATCGAGCGAGTGGAAGTCAACTACAAGTGGCATCTACAAGGTCGCGTGTAGGATACGGCCACTGTGTCACAACACGAAGCTGGATCGTCATTGTTTGTTCAGCGGAGACGCTCGATTAATCCTACTATCAGCCGTGAGGTCGTGACTTAGACGTTCGGTGAAGTATTCACTTTAGAATTTTTATCATTATTATTAATAGTATTATTATTATTGTTATTATTATAATTATTATTACTATTATTATTATTAGTATTATTATTATTATTATTATTATTATTATTATTATTATTATTATTGTTATTATTATTATTATTACTATTGTTATTGGTATTAGTATTACTGCCTTTTTTTTGTTTTGATCCATTGTAGTTTGAGAAATTGTTTTTAAAATTTAATAGCAACTACTTGACCCCCCCCCCACATTCGAATATTTATCGTTTGTGTACGGTAGAGCGTAACGCTCCCGCAAAATGGACGACATGCAGGTGCAACTATTCCTGGATGTGGAAACAACTGGGGAAGAGATTGAGATCTCCCCCATCAATTCCCCTCTACCTTCCCCGCTACCTAGCCCCGTACCAAGGGTACCGGCAACACGGGTGAAAGCTTACCCAGATGCTTCGAAAGGTCCGTTCGTAGTTTACTTCAGGCCCATAAAGAAGCCTCTAAATATAATTCAAATCGGCAAGGACCTGGCAAAACAGTTTTCGGACGTAACCGAAATTACAAAGGTTAGACCGAACAAACTGCGAGTTGTTGTGAGTAGCTTGAAGCAAGCAAACGCAATTGCTAGCTACGAGCTCTTCACGAGAGAGTACCGCGTGTACATCCCTGCCAAGGACGTGGAGATCGACGGTGTGGTTACCGAAGGAAGCCTCACGGTCGATGACATTTTGCGTCACGGGGTTGGCTGCTTCAAGAACCCCCTGATTCAAGATGTAAAGATACTGGATGTCAAGCAATTGCATTCAGTATCCATCGAAGTAGGGAAGAAGAAATTCTTCCCTTCGGATTCCTTCCGTGTAACATTCGCCGGATCCGCACTGCCGAACTACATCTCTTTGGACAGGGTTCGTCTGCCTGTACGCCTGTTCGTACCGCGGGTCATGCATTGCCAAAACTGCAAGCAATTAGGTCATACAGCCACCTACTGCTGCAACAAGGCACGCTGCAGCAAGTGCGGAGGCAATCATGCTGAAACCGCTTGCAGTGAGGATACTGAAAAGTGTCTTTATTGCGAGGGAACTCGGCATGACCTTCCGGCATGTCCCGCGTACAAACAGCGCGAGGAAAAAATTAAGCGTTCCCTTAAGGAACGATCAAAGCGCTCTTTTGCAGAAATGCTTAAGAGGGCTGAGCCACCCTCGACAGGAAACATCTTTTCCTTTTTGCCAACCGATGAGGGTACATCTGCCGATCCCGTCGAAGGGTGTTCCTATGCCTTGCCAGAGGGATCTAGGAAGAGGAGAATGCTCAACTCTCCTAATCTTTCTCGTAAAGGTCGTAAGATAACCCCTAGCGGAATGACCAATAAGACAACACAAAAAGGAAGCGGTGAAGAAAAACCGAAGCAAGTACCCCCCGGTTTTAATTTCAAATCAAACCAGGAGTACCCACCGCTTCCTGGGGCACCAAAAACCCCTCGTGCACCCATTTCTCGATCAGAAGACATAAAAGAAACAGGGTTCATAAAATTCTCTGATATTGTGGACTGGATATTTAAAACATTCAACATACCAGATCCCCTACAAAATATTCTTCTTGCCCTTCTTCCTACAGTGAAAACCTTTTTAATGCAACTAGCAGCAACTTGGCCCCTCATTTCAGCTATCATATCTTTCGATGACTAATACGGCGAAAGAGGTTAGGAATTTTATTACTGTATTACAGTGGAATTGCAGAAGTATCATCCCCAAATTCGATCTATTTTCTCATTTAATAAATACATACAATCGTGACGCATTTGCGCTCTGTGAAACCTTTCTCAATTCTAACGATCAACTCAATTTCCACGATTTTAAAATTATTCGTCGAGATCGAGACTCACACGGTGGAGGGGTACTTTTAGGGATTAAAAAGTGCTATTCCTTCTTCCGAATCGACCTCCCCTCGATCTCACATATTGAAGTCGTTGCCATTCAACGAATATGAATGGAAAAGACCTATGCCTTGTTTCGTTATATATGCCTCCATCCGCGCGGATTGAACAGAAGCATCTCACTGATATAGCAGAGTTGCTTCCCGCGCCTTTTTTGATATTGGGAGATTTTAATTCTCACTGTTCGCTATGGGGGTCGCTGTACGACGACAACCGATCTTCTTTAATCTGTAACTTGATCGACGACTTCAATATGACAGTTTTGAATACTGGGGAAGCGACACGTGTACCTGGTCCTCCAGCACGTGAAAGCGTGCTTGACCTATCCCTTTGCTCGACATCACTAGCGTTAGATTGCCGGTGGAAAGTAATCAACGATCCCCACGGTAGTGATCATCTTCCAATCGTTATATCAATTCTAATTGCTAATGGTTCTACTCCCCCGAACCCAATCAATATTTCCAACGACCTTACACGTAATATTAATTGGAAGTGTTATGAGTCTATTATAGCGCAATCTATCGAGACTCACGAGGAACTTCCTCCGGAGGAAGAATACGCGTTCTTAGCTGGCTTGATAATCGACGCCGCGACTCAAGCTCAGACGAAACCGATACCCGGGGTGACGATTAGACAGCGCCCTCCCAACAAATGGTGGGACAAAGAGTGCTCTGAGCTGTACGCGCGAAGGTCCGCGGCGTATAAGGACTACCGGGAGTACGGCACTGTCAACCTGCTTCGAAAGTACGAGGCACTGGGCAGGCAGATGAAGAGCTTAGTAAAGGCGAAAAAACGCGGGTACTGGCGGCGGTTCGTAAACGCGTTGTCGAGGGAAACAGCGATGAGCACTCTTTGGGATACCGCCAGGCGCATGCGGAACCGTGACGTTTCGAATGAAAGCGAGGAGTATTCAGATCGCTGGATACTCGATTTTGCCAAAAAGGTCTGTCCGGACTCTGTACCGGAACAGAAAACCTTTCGCGACGCGTTTTTAGTAACTACGGAAGAGCCTCCATTTTCGATGTTGGAATTTTCAATGACTCTCCTGTCGTGCAACAATAAGGCTCCAGGGTTAGATAGAATAAAATTCAACCTGTTGAAGAATCTACCCGACTCTGCAAAAAGACGCTTGTTGAATTTGTTCAACAAGTTTCTTGAGCTAAATATTGTTCCGCATGACTGGAGGGAGGTAAAAGTCATTGCTATTCGGAAACCCGGGAAACCTGCCTCTGATCACAATTCATATAGGCCGATTGCGATGCTCTCTTGCCTCCGGAAATTGATGGAGAAAATGATCCTCTTACGATTAGACAAATGGGTCGAAACAAACGGTTTACTTTCAGATACTCAATTTGGCTTTCGCCGGGGTAAAGGGACAAACGATTGCCTAGCGTTGCTTTCTACTGAAATTCAACTAGCCTTTGCTCGAAAAGAGCAAATGGCTTCTGCGTTTATGGATATTAAGGGGGCTTTTGACTCTGTCTCTGTAGAAGTTTTAAGCGCGAAACTTCATTCGCAGGGACTTTCACCAAATTTGAATAACTTTTTGCTCAATTTGTTGTCAGAAAAGCATATGTATTTCTCACATGGCGATTCGACAACTTCCCGAATTAGTTACATGGGCCTCCCCCAGGGCTCATGTTTAAGTTCTCTCTTATATAATTTTTACGTCAATGACATCGATGAATGTCTTGCAAACTCATGCACGCTAAGGCAACTTGCAGACGATAGCGTTGTATCCATTACTGGTGGCAAGGCTAGCGATCTGCAAGGACCATTGCAAGATACCTTAGACAATTTGTCTGAATGGGCTCTTAAGCTGGGTATCGAATTCTCTCCGGAGAAAACTGAGCTGGTCGTTTTTTCTAGGAAGCATAACCCAGCTCAGCTGCAGCTCCTACTAACGGGTAAAACGATCTCTCAGGTTTTAGTCGCTAAATATCTCGGGGTCTGGTTCGACTCTAAAGGCACCTGGGCTTGTCATATTAGGTATCTGACACAAAAATGCCAACAGAGGATTATTTTTCTTCGTACGATTACCGGAACTTGGTGGGGTGCTCACCCAGGAGACCTTCTAAGGTTATACCAAACAACGATATTGTCAGTTCTTGAGTACGGCTGTTTCTGCTTTCGCTCCGCCGCGAACTCGCACATTATAAAATTAGAGAGAATACAATATCGTTGTTTGCGTATTGCCTTGGGTTGCATGCAGTCGACCCATACGATGAGTCTTGAAGTGTTAGCGGGTATTCTTTCGTTGAAACATCGTTTTTGGAATCTCTCTTACCGGTTGCTAATTCGATGCACAGTTATGAACCCATTAGTAATTGAAAATTTCGAGAGGTTGGTCGACCTTCAATCTCAATCCAGATTTATGACTTTATATTTTGACTATATGGCTCAAGATATTAATCCTTCTTCATACGATTCCTCCAATGTCGCACTTTTAGCTACTTCTAATAATGCTATATTCTTCGACACCACCATGAAACAAGACATTTCTGGTATCCCGGATCAATTGCGACCCCAAGAGATCCCTAAGATTTTTTCCAATAAGTTTAAACATGTTAGTTATGATAACAGGTTTTTCACTGACGGATCTAATCTAGATGAGTCCACTGGCTTCGGTGTTTTCCACGAAAATTTTACCGCCTCCTACAAACTCGCTGCTCCTGCTTCCGTGTACGTCGCAGAACTTGCTGCCATTCAGTACTCTCTTGGGATCATCGAAACCCTACCCATAGACCACTACTTCATCTTCACAGATAGTCTCAGTGCCATTGAGGCTCTGCGATCAATGAAGCCTGTGAAGCACACCCCGTATTTCCTGGGGAAAATACGGCAGTTTTTAAGTGCTTTAACAGATAAAAACTACCGGGTTACCTTAGCGTGGGTCCCTTCTCATTGCTCGATTCCGGGTAACGAAAAGGCTGACTCTTTAGCTAAGGTGGGTGCTATTGACGGCGATATTTATGAAAGACCAATTGCTTATGATGAATTTTATAGCATTTTGCGTCAGAGAACACTCAACAGTTGGCAATCATCATGGAACTCAGATGAACCACCGTCCCAGGTGGCTACATTCCATTTTTCCTAAGGTATCGACGAAAGCATGGTTCAAGGGGTTGGATGTAGGTCGGAACTTCATTCGCGTGATGTCCAGACTTAAGTCCAATCACTATACGTTAAACACGCATCTCTTTCGTATAGGGCTTGTAGACAGTAATCACTGCGTTTGTGGCGATGGCTACCATGACATCGAGCATGTTGTTTGTTCGTGTACCGAATACTGTGGTGTTAGTTCTGAGCTTATAGATTCCCTTCGGGCCCGAGGAAAACAACCGAACGTACCCGTTAGAGACATTCTGGGAAGCGGTGATCTCCAGTACATGATACAGCTATACGTGTTCATAAAACACGCTGGTATTAAAATATGAAACTCTTCTATCTATTTGTTAGATTACCATTCCCGCTACACGCTGAAAGAAGATGATACACTAAGCTGGAGACACTCAAACGAAGACTCGGCATCTTTATGTTCACGCAGACACCTCAGTCCAAACTGCTCAAATAGAACATCACTGCTTAGCCATGTACAAATAAATAAATCGTATAACTCAATATAGTTAAAATCAAAATTGTAACTCCCCTCCTCTCACCTTAAATCCCCACTAGCTCGTTGTCGGCCGCGAGAATAAAGAAAAGGCCTCCCTCTTTTCCCTGCTAATTTAGAATTTAAAAAAAATGTACTTGGCTCAGTTAAACATAAATTGTATCGTGCCGTGTCAAATAAACTACTTAAAAACAAAAAAACGTTGACTAATCAGATCATTCGAATTTTGCGCTTCAACAAGGATTGACCATTTTCTATAATATAGTAAGTTGCTTGTCATGGTTGGGGATTTCTAAATTTTGAGATGAAATTTTTTCGGATGTTGTGCTCATGACTGAAGGAAAAGATAATTCAGTAAGTTTTTAGACACGGAGATGAAGTAAAATTTATAACTTTACAAATTTAAAAATGTGAATTAACTCATTAGAAAGCATTAACTCTTCAATCAAGTTTTTATTTCATCCTGAAAAGGACAATTTGTTGTTCATTTTAGTATCGGATAAGATGCCGATCACATCTTTGCGTTATCACTGACAGTGCGAACAAAGTATTCGTTGTGACAAAGTAAACAGTGAAATGCTGATATGACACTCAAAACTAGATTGCTCACGTGTTGTCAAAATGAGTCAACTTTTCATTGAATGCATTTACTAGTGCCCACTATCGCACAGAGACTGCATTTCACTACGCGGTTTTTTTACGCGGGTTTCTTTTTACGCGGCATTTTTACGCGGATTCCGGAACTTACGTGGTTTTTTTTACGCGGCATGTATCCCCCGCGTAAAAAGCGACTTTAGTGTATATGATTCTGTCGACCGTGCTTGGGAAGCAATCATATAACGACTAATCAGAGGTCGAATTTTTCGTTTTGACAAGGCTTGACTATTTTCAGTAGTAGAACAGTGTGAATAATAAAATTACAATTATTTTCTTTTGGGAAGAATTTTAGAAGATTTTCCAATCTATTGCTGCAAGAACGAAGGAAATCCATCGGATAATAATCGATTTATTAGCATTTGAAATTGGACATATTTTTCACTTTTTTTCGGTTTTAAATTTTCATTTCACATCCCTATGTAGCCGAACTTCCTTAGAGAAGTATTCTACTTCAAAAAATTTTGGCATATTTCCGACAAATGTTATGAATAACATAGGGGAGAACCGTACAAGACGCACCAGTTGGGTAATATGGCCCATGCTATTAGTGCTCCAAAATACTTACACATGTGGCTTTATATGACTAAATTATTCTATGAGTATTTCAAATTATTTCACTGACTTTCGTCAACTTTTACCTCAAAACAAGCAAAATTAAAATTGGGCAGAATGCACTATGAAGAGCTTGCAGGAGATTACTTGACAACTTAGAGCATGTTCCATTATTTTTTATTTTACTTTCGAGACTTCAAACGCTTCTCACTTCGCGTGCTGATTTCTGCTAGTGGCATATTAGCCTTCTACTTTGGAGCATACTGACCTTTGTTGTGGTGCGTTTTGGTCACGGGCTTGTTTGGCGGCAATGGTAATTTTTACCAAAAAAGACATTGAAATCGAGTATTTTATAATAAACTTCGTCATAAACATACAATAAATAGATCCTACAATCATCACGTTCAATGTCGCTTTGAATCGATTTGAAGCGCTGTAAATCACGCAAATGCTTAACTGGCGCGTTTTGTACAATCCTCCCCTACTGAAATTCATTTCTGAGTTAGTACAGTCATTTCCGGTACATTGTTTGAGTTCTCTTCCGCTTTCTTATTATCTCCATTCCGTCTTTTACCTCTCCTTTGGTCATTCAAAATTTGTGCTTTATTATGGTCCTGCAGGTTCTACTCGGACGGAGCTCTGGACAGTTTGGTGGATTCATGTCTTTTGCCAATAGCCGGATCTAGAGAGGGGCCATGGCCCCCCGGGCCCCACTTATTTAGGGCTCCCACAAAATTTCACTTTCAACAAAAAAATTAGTGACACTTTAAAAAAAAACTGGAATTTAAACGAAACAACACAATGCTTCTATAACCTTTCCGTAATTTTGATTTTTGTAAAACATGCTCCTTAATTGAAATCTTGACAAATGAAAAGAGCCTCGACATATTACTTGGCCCCGGGCCCTCAAAACTCTGATCCGGGCCTGCTTTTGCCCAAAACTCACTGAATTAGTCGCATACCTCTCCTTTGAATTTTTGGATTCGTAGTATGTAGCGCAAAAACAACAAATTTGCCGAAAAACAACAAAAATCGGTTTTTAAAGGCACTCAGCTTGAGCTTAGTTCATTCCTTTTGCCACAAGTGCAAAATCAATTTTTTCAAACGAATTTCGACAACTCCTTCCATTTAACACGATGATACTCATCAAATTTGTCTTTACCCGTGAATTATGTCTGTGAGGGAAACTGCTTAAAATCCGCTTTGCAGTAGATCTCATTATCAATGACGCAGTACCGGTATGTCGTAAGCAGCTGCGTGTCTTTGCTGGCAACACTTTGCTGGCTTCCGTAGCGGTTTGGGAAATTATACGCCTTGTACGTTTTCAATTCGGATCTTTTGTTTGCCCCCTGGATGAAACAACAGGTTTTCTGGCCAAGTTCCACGTCGAAGAGATCTAATTCAGGAATTAAACTCACAAGGAACAATCAGTACTCTCTCATTTTCTGCGCGTTATTCCCGGTTGTCGTTCGATAACACCGAAGATAAGAAAGATTAATTCTACACGCGGTTAGAGCGTGAGTATGACCACTGCCCAAAACATGATATCAAGATCATCATCGAGGAACTCAACGCTCTGGCTTGCCAAAAGGCCAGAAAGTGGAATACAAACCGGTGATTGGAAATTTCAGCGCACATCAGCTGATTAACGAAATGGGCCTAAGACTTATCAACTTTGCTGCCTCACAAGTACCTCCCACACAAGTACTGGAGGTTACCAAATCAGACAGAAACACTGATCGACCACGATCTGATTGAATGTCGGCACTTTTATACATCATCGACGTCAGAGCCTATAGGAGCGCTCAAGGAGACTCGGACCACTACCTGATGATGGTTAGGATGCGCCCAAAACTCTCCGCAACGCGTGTTGTGTCATTTTTCGCCTGCTGGTGATGCGAGTTTTGACCGAGCAGTATGTTGTTTTATTTTTTTCCTCCAACAAACATAAACAAACATGAATTGGAAGCCATGACGACAAGAAGGTCTGCATACGGCGGAGCACAAGACGGCGCGATTGCTCCTTCCGTGTAGACGAGTGAAAGGTGGAAGATGCTGGAAGGCACATTGGAAGATTTCAAGAAGGTACTTCAAGAAAGCTGTGCGGGCGGCTTAGATGCGCAGTGCCACTCGTTAGAATGTACAAGTGACTGAGATGTAGAGGCAGCACTTCGACGAACACCTAAATGGCACCCAAGCAGAGGACCATGGCGGCGGAGAAAGCGATCGGTGCGACAAACGTAGAAGACGTGCCAGCCATGGCCTCGGAGCGGAGTTAGTAAAGATGGGCCCGGGAGAGCTGACCTCTTGTTTGTGCCGCTAGATTGCAAGAATTTGGGATACAGAACATCTACAACAGGTGTGGAAGAATGGGGTTATTTGTTCTATCTATAAGAAAGGCGGCAAATTGGACCGTGGGAACTATCGTACGATCACCGCCCTGAATGCCGCCTTCAAAGTGCTTTCCCAAATCATTTTCCGCCAGCTCTCGCCGCTAGCCAACACATTTGTGGGAAGTTATCAGGACGGCTTTGTGGAAGGACGGTCTACGACGACCAAATCTTTACCATACGGCAGATCCGCCTGAAATGCCGTGATTTCAGAACCCCCACGCACCACCTACTCATCGACTTCAAAGCCGCGTATGATACTATCAACCGAAGAGAGCTATGGATGCTCATGGACGAAAACGGCTTTCCGAGGAAGCTGACTAGACTACTAAAGGCCACGGTGGATGAGACGTAGTGCTGTGTCCGGATTTAAGGTGGGTTGTCGGGTCCATTTCAATCCCGCAGGAAGCTTCGACAGGGTGATGGTCTTTCCTTCCTGCTATTCAACATTGCGCTACAGGGTGTAATGAACCAAGCGGACATCAACACGCCTGTACGAGGACGAGGACAATGCTCGAGGAGGACCAGCGAGTGCTCGGAGTTTTTAAACGACAAGTACTAAGGACGATCTTTGATGGTGTGAGGATACGAGGGGTAGGGCATGTTGCAAGAACGCCGGACAACTACCTTGCGAAGATGGTGTTTGCCTCGAATCCGGTAAGAAGAAGACGGCCAGCGGAAAAGATGGTAGACCAGCTGAGACGGGATCTGGCGAAGAGTACACGGTGTCCCAGTGTTTGGAGAGTGGCAGCCAATCACCGAGTGAATTAGAGAAACTTTGTGAATCAGGCCATGGCATATTATGATGGAATGCCAAATAAAAAATAATATTAAATCATTTTTTTTTTAACAAGCATGAAACAAAATACGCAAATTTTTTAAATATCGCAATAATTATCGACTCACCTTTTACTCCTTTGCTCGATGGTAACTATGGACTTTGTTTGGTTGCTACGAAACGTCGATATCGTTTTCAACATTCTAAACCTTTGAAAACGATTCGAAGACTTTTTTTTAATCATTCTGGATGTATTTGGAACTTTTCTAGGATATTTGTGGAACGTTTTCAGCTAGTTTTTCACATTTTAGAGATCTTTAATGACTTTCTTCGGAACAATTGTAGAAACAGTTCGAAAACAATAGTAAAAAATATTGGGATCAAAATATTTTTATAATTTTTTAGACAGTTTGGAGATATTTTTGGGACACTTATGAAAAATATTTCAAACACATGAAAACCTTTTAGGAACATTTTTGAAACATGTCGTATGTGGTATAATTAAAGAATCTTTTGTAATATAATTTTGTTGCTGGACCTTTTCCGGCCTTTAGATTCGTTTTCTCGTCATTCTAATCTCAATTAGGAATCTTTATTTTCTTGTGTTTGACCTTTGTTTTGCTTTAGAAGGATTTTTCGTCGTTTAAAATTTAATTTGGGACAATTTTTCGCTTGTTTGAAAATTTATTGGCATCAAGAACCGTTTTGTCTTTCTCCTAGCAATCACCGGTAAAACCACAGGTATAAAAGGTCTCCCAATGTTCGATGTGTGTGTATTTGTGTATGTATGTGTAAGAAATATTTCATCATCGAATTTCAAAAACCAACCTTGTGCCATCTTTGTGGTACATCAAGTATAAGATGTCAAATAGGCAAAAGAATATGAGAATTTTTCGTAAACCACTTCAAATTAAGTTTTAATCGTGTTTGGACTCACCCTAGTAGAAAATGAATGAATCATCCTAATGGAAACCAAGTTTGAGATACGTAATGAACATTAAAATAATTTTCATCTGGTTTAGAACGAGTTGTGAGTCATTTTAGAAGCCAGTTCTTAAATATTTCATATTAAACCTTCGGTTGCCCAGAAAACGGCTAAGTCCAAGAAGGGCGATTTTCGGTCAATTTTTTTTAGATAACACCAGATCTCGACGTTTCATGCATTTTTAAGACATTTTGCATCGAAAAAAAAATTTGATTTTCCCACTTTCATGGTAGATTTTCGAGGGTCGAAAAATCACAACTTCGAGCGCTTTGAGGCGCCGCTAAATCATGTCCGATTTGGCTGAAATTTTGCACAGGAAATTTTATTGGGCCAATAAACAAAATTTACATGGTCGGTTTTCGAAATTCGACATGACCCTTCTCGATGCCACTCTATGTCACATGTAACACTCTCAAAATCTCACTCAATTTTCTCAGAGATGGCTGGACCGATCATCATGAAATTAGTTACAAACTCACTCACTCATGTATCCTGAACACCTGCAGTGGTGCATAGGGCCGACGTGGAAGATTTCCACTGGAGACGATTCCCTGCTTTCGCCTTGACCTGGGACATAACATAGAATTTTTGCACTTCTTTGCAGGAATTGAAAAGAATATTTACTGATGTCCCAACGGGTTCCAGTCCAGCGCCTGTTTGCAGATTTCGCTTCTACCCTTTCGAAGCATGTGACAGACCAAGGTTGTTAATCGATAACTTATCGTAAACGCCGATAACGAAGCTGTCTGCTATCGTTATTGACGATGACGCTAACGACGATGGACGGTAACGAATCGATAACGTCAGATAAACAAATTCGCAGTTTGTTTTCACTTTGGCTGCTATCTTGGATATCAACACAAACAACGCAGAATTTGGTCGAATAGCAGCGGATCGGTTCGTTGCTATTGCATTGCCAAACTTATGAATTCGTTGCTACTCGAGAATTTTTCCTTCCTCGAGTTGTTATTTTCCAAGAGTAAATAGCAACGCTCGGTGCGGTTATTTTGTTGGTTATCAAGCCAGCTTTAGCAACCAAAATATAGGCACTAGTGCACTTGCTCTGTTAGACGTTAGTGATCTGATAACGTCAGGTAAATATCGTTATCGTCGATTACGTGAATGTTTCAAGACGCAATCGTCATCGAAAATAACGATAGCAGACGTTATCGGTATCGGCGATGACGATTATCGACGATAATCTATCGTATTAACAAGCCTGTAGCAGACCCACCTCCACTTCCTTTCTTAAATTTCTGTAGATATCGGCTTCTTATGACAACGACGATGGCGGTCAGCATTCGAGATCCAATTATGAGGCCACTAGGCGCGAATTATATACCGCAAGCATCGGTTGATGAACACCTGCAACTTTTGTGTGTTCTCCGCTGATACGCACCACGTCTCACTAGTGTATAATAGCACAGATTTCACATTGGAATTGAAATTTCGGATTTTGGTGCGTTTGCTAATCTGGTTAAATCTTCAAATATTTCTTGAGCCTGCAAGGGCAGCCCCAGCCTTCTTAATTCATGCACCTATGTCGATCTTGGTGCCATCGTCTGACGATATTTGGCTACCAAGATATTGAAAACCTTCGACTTTCTCCACTTCTTATCCTATTTTCTGACACGCAAAAATTACATCCGCACTCGAACTTGTAGCTTTGTTTTAAAGTTCGTTTATTTTTTGCACATTTAACAGATGTAACCATGGCGGTTCGAAAACCATAAACTAACTTAATGATAGAGAGACCGAGGCAAATTTGTTTAAAAAAAGTTGCTAATCTTTAGAACAACTCACATGTCCGTCTTACCCAGACTGTCCGTCCGTGCCCCTTCAGATGCGTCGACGTCAGTATCGGGACGTTCCGGGGGCTTTTACCGCCTAGCCCCTGCTTCACAAGCCGCCAAGGACAATTCAGGTCGTCCAGGATCTTTTACAAGGCTTTGAAGGAATCTATCTTTAAGGCTTGGTGTCCCGTTGTGCTGAAGGTTTTAAATCAGCCCAAGTACTCTGCGGTTTCGCGTTGGCCGAAACTGTGTTTCACTGTGTTTCTGTGCAATTATGTGGGCGACTCATTTTTCGTTAACTGCAACTAGAATTCGTGAATTAAAACCTTACATACTGCTTGTTTACATGATATTACCAGGTTATTACCAGGATCCGAAAAACACAAAATATCACTGTTGGGCTGGAATCACCAACTCTATGGTAGCAAACACGTGTGTTATATTGTGTTAGCTTTAAGCTACAGAAAAAGTTTTATTTAGGTTAGTTTTACAAACTGATTCGCTTAGGATTACTTACAAATTTGGTGTGATTATTCTGGAAGTGGTATTGGCTTTCCTGTCCCACTATGCCTTACTTGTAACTGTAGATATATAATTCTATTTAAGCAATAGGTTAATAATTTCTAACCCTCAAATGATCCGTACTTACATGTGCAGAAAATATATTTTAGAATCTATCACTCCCGAAAATTGTATATAGGAAATTTAGTTTTAAGAGCTGTGGTACTTTAGGTTTAGTATTTAATATAGTATTTTATAGATTTTAACTAGAATAATAAATTGAATTGCGTAGAGAAATGAATTGCACGTTGTCACTGCATGAAGAATTATTCTGTTTTGATTTCTCCTATTCCCTTATGTCTTGACGTTCCGACGGGTTGACAGTTGGTCTTCACGTCACTTTGTCAGCGGCGAATGCCGCGCTGCAATATGAAGCGTTGCGTTGCGACCAGGGACCCGTCGTGACATACCCCCGCCCGTAAACCTTGGTGAGGGTCTCAAGATCCGGGGTCACCGATGCCAGGTTTACTGTTCACCTCGACGTCCAAAACAGCTAACTTCACCGCTGGTCTACGTAGAGTTCCTGACGATGTCCGAACCAACGCTTGTCGTACTCTGCCGTCTCGTCCTGGAATCACCCTCTCGATCCTCCCCCTAGCCCACTGGTTCCGTGCCGCTCCGTCAGCCACCAAAACTAGGTCACCTACCTCCAGATCTTTCACGTCCTTGAACCATTTGCATCTTCGTGTGATTACGGGGAGGTACTCCTTTAGCCACCTGCGCCTGAACGGTGATGTACCTGGCCAACTTCCAACTGCTTTGGAGTGTTGAACGACTGTCCAGCTTTACGAGAATCGTCTCCAGTGTCTCGTCATCGGGTTTCCGTGGGCCATCCATAACCGCTCCAATCGCTACCTTGACCGACCGAACTAATCTCTCCCACGCACCGCCCATGTGTGGTGCCGCTGGGGGTATAAACTTCCAGGTAGTTTGGGAGGTCGTGAACTTTGTGGATAAAGCCTTGTCTCTAGCTTCTTTTAGCGCCCTCATCTCGTTGCTGGTGCCTTGGAAGCAGGTAGCATTATCGGTCCAGAATTCCCTTGGGATGCCTCTGCGTGCCACAAAACGTTGTACTGCCATGATACAGGACTCCGTGCTTAACGAGTGTACCACCTCCATGTGTATTGCTCTAGTCGTGAGGCACGTGAATAGTGCCACCCAGCGCTTCACGTTGCCCCTACCCACCTTCGCCAGTATCGGCCCGAAATAGTCTAATCCGGTAAACGTGAAGGGCTGAACGAAAGCCGTCAAGCGCATCTCAGGGTGCGGAGCCATTGGTGGTGGTGTTGGCATCGCCTTCGCTACGCGACAGAAAGCGCACGCTTTCTGAACTTTCTCCAGTAGTCGTCTCAGGTTTGAAATCTCGAACCGTTGGCGAATTTCGTTGAAAATGGTTTCTCGGTTGGCATGACGGAAACGGCGGTGGTACCAGTCTACAATAAGGAAGGTGATTAGGTATTGTTTGGGGAGGATGATTGGGAACTTAGCTTCGGCCGGTACGTATGGTGCCGCGCCAATTCGTCCCCGACTTCGCAGAACTCCGCTCTCGTCCAGGTATGGCCACCGCTTGTAGAAAGAGCTGGATTTGTCCACGATTGCATGACGCTGCTCGGGTGGACCTTGAGTCTTAGCCAAAACTGCAATTTCCTCCACGTAGAAATCGCTTTGTGCCGTTTTCAGGAGGATTTCTTCTGCTCGTCGAAGTTCGTCGCTTGTTAGGTTTCCGAGTTGCAGGTTTTCCCTCGATCGGCGCTTGGGGAAGTTGTGCAACCCGCGAAGAACATATGCAGCTACACGCTGCATCTTGGTCCATCGATTAAATCGGTTGAATGCCATATCCGAAGAGAAGTGTGCGGCATGAAAATGGGACGGACGAAGCTCTTGCTCGGTTGAGACAATCGTTCGCTGCTTGGGCCAGCCCTCTTCGAGCTCGTAGAGAAAGGCCGGGCCTTGAAACCAGGGACTGTCCATGGTAATTTGCGGACCGTTGTCCCACTTTGTAGCGAGATCCGCAACATTGAGCTTGGTTGGGACCCAGCGCCACTCGGATTGTTGCGTGGATGACAAGATCTCGCCGACCCTAACGGCTACATATTTATGATAACGCTGATGATCGGTGGAGCGCACCCAGTGGTTGCATCACTCCAACAGTAGCGTTGACAAACCACGAAGGTATGACGTTTCAGGACCGTGTTCATCAAGCGTACGCCCAAAACTGCCGCTTTCAGTTCGAGACGAGGAATAGATAGTGTTTTCAACGGGGCAACTTTAGTTTTGGCTTCAGCAAGTGTCACTTCTATGCCGCGGGACGTCTCCAAGCGGAAGTACACTGCACAGGCGTAAGCGGTTTCGCTAGCATCAGCCAAGACGTGGATTTGCAGACGAGAATAGTCATGTGTCGGTTGGAAGTAGCTTCGAGGAATGCGAAGTTGACCCAGTTGCTGGAGTAAGCACACCCATTGTCGCCAACGTCCATTTAGTTCTTGGGGGATTTCTTGATCCCAGCCGACTCCACGCGCCTAGAGCTCCTGGATAAAGATTTTACCGTGAACCAGGAAATACGCGATTAGACCGAGCGGATCGAAAAGGCTCATGACCACCTTGGCCACTTCACGCTTGGTGGGCATATGATCTGGATGCAGGATGGCCTGTAAATCATCGCGTGTTCCGAAGGAGTAGATGAACACATCTTCTTTCGGGATCCATTGCATCCCAAGTACCGATTCGGACTTGCCCTCTCGTTCCATATGAAGGCTTTTAGATTCCTCTTCAGCTACTTCACCTATTCCTCGCAGCACTTCGGGTTCATTGGGAAGGAATCGCCGTAGAGTGAAGCCTCCCTTGGACTGCACAAGCCTGACCTCGTTCACGACTGTAATCGCCTCCTCGATCGTCTTGAAGCTGTCCAAGTAGTCGTCGACGTAATGCTTTTTCTTGATGGCGTCTGCTGCTCTTGGATAATCGCTAGCGAACTCATCGGCGTTAAGGTTCTTTACGTACTGTGCCGACGCTGGGGAACAGCACGCCCCAAATGTAGCGACGTCCATGACGTAAACTTGGGGGTTATCCGAGGAACAAAACCGGAAAGGGAAACGTTGCGATTGACAGTCAGGGAAACGCATTCGCAGCTGATGAAACATTTCCATGACGTCACCAGTAAGCGCCACTGGAAATTGGCGAAACTGGCTGAGGACCGTCGGGAGCGCGACTATCAGGTCGGGTCCTTTTAGGATACGGGAGTTAAAGGAGACTTCCCCCACCTTGACCGCCGCATCCCAGATCAGCCGGATTTTGTCTGGTTTTTTGGGGTTTGTAACGACACCTAGGGGAAGGTACCATACACGATTTGTCTCAACGGAAGTCAATTCGGCAAGAGTTGCACGGTGTGTGTATCCTTTCCGTTCGTAGTCTAATACTTGCTGGTGCACACGTTCTTTCAGCGCTGGATCTCGTTGAAGTCTACGCTCTAGTGCCTCCAGACTTCGGACAGCCATGGGATAACTGTCAGGAAAGTTTGGATCGTCCGTTTTAAACAGTAATCCGGTTTCGAAATGTGCTCCCTCGGGCGTGCGTCGTGTAGTCTCCTGTAGTAACCGTATCGCTCGTTTCTCATCTTCGGATTCCAATTCAGGACTTGGAATGGTGACTCCGTTGTCTTCAAGCGTGAAATAGTCATGGAGCTGTTCGTTGAGTTCGCGGTCGCGATCTGAGACCGCTCCGACGTGAAATCCAACGATTGCTGAATGCGACGACTGATTTGGGACGTAACCGTAGACACTCCGACCTAGACGGCACTTTGCCCCAATCGGATGAGTTTGCCCTCCTTCTCGCAGCTTGAGCGGAACTCCCAGTTTCAAATTATCCAAGCCGATGAGAAGCTTGGGTTCGATCGACTCATAGTCGTCGATGGGGAGACCACGCAGATGGGGAAAGCGCTTAGCTAGCTCCTGGTACTTCATGCTTTGGGTAGGAAGAACTAGTCGACTAACCGTCCGGACATTGAAAAGAGAGTATCGGGAATTTATATTTTTGCCGGAGATATCAAGCTGGACACATTGCGAGGTCGGTTCGACCCGTGTCACGTTTCCGGTCCACTTCAAGGTGAGCGGATCTGTTTTCCCCGCGACTCCCAGACCTTTCGCAACTGATTCATCCAGGAGAGTGTAGGACGATCCTTCATCGATGAAGGCGTAGACAACTTGGGAGGAATGGTTGCCATACAGAACCACGGGAAGAATGCGGAAAAGTGGCCACTAAAAATTACCGGAGGTTACGTGACTAGCTGAAACGGATCGATCGCAGGACGTGTCGGAGTGTAAAAGTGTATGGTGTTTCTGGCGACATTCCTGGACACCACAGCCTTTCCAGGATCGGCATGGCCACTTGCCGTGACTATTGAGGCACGTTCTACAAAGTTCTTTCTGCTGGACTAGCTTCCACCGTTCGTCTAAACTGGCTCCCTTGAATTGAAGACACTCTGCAACTCGATGGCCGGTTCGACCGCACGCTTGGCACTGCTTGTCCGGTTTCGCGCCGGTGGAGGTTTTGTTAGTGGTTGGAGCTGTCGGCTGCTCTGCAGAATGTGCCTGAACGACGCCCGTGTTACCCTTAGGCTTACTGTTTTTGACTTCAGTGTACGTGATGTATTTCTGAGAGCTCCCTCCTGGAATACTGAAACTAACTTCGCTTGCCGCTGTGACCAAACCAGACATGAAGATGCCAAAGGTGTCCAACGTTGCAGGCGGATGATTGTTTTTGTAAACTGCCCAGTCAAGACGCATTGAACCGGGCAATTTCTCC
Source organism: Wyeomyia smithii (assembly GCF_029784165.1). NCBI lineage: Eukaryota > Metazoa > Arthropoda > Insecta > Diptera > Culicidae > Wyeomyia > Wyeomyia smithii. Next base: position 1,120,510 of record NC_073694.1, read on the forward strand.
ACCAGTTCCTGTAAAAGCACAGGATTCGCGAGATGATTGAGTTGTTGTCCCGCTGTGAGGTGATCAACAAGTTTCTGCACTGCTAGGCCAAAGTGAATGACCGTTTCCAGTCGGTCGTGTCGCGGCGAGGGAATTTGATTAATCTTGCCCAATTGCGACCTAATCAGGAGATCAGGTCTTCCAAATAACGTACGCAGAGTCTGAACGACGTGCGGTACGCTCACCGGCAGGAGTAAGCGACTTCGTACGGACTCTAGTGCGTGTCCTTTCAAACAACGCTGAAGGCGTACTAGGTTTTCCGCATCTGAATAACCGCAGGTGGTCGTAGACTGTTCGAAATTACTTATAAATAAGGGCCAGTCCTCCGGGCTCCCGCTAAACAAGGGCAGATCTTTGGCTAAAACTTGCCTCGCCGCTATTTGTGCTTGTGTTAATACACGAACGAGGGGAACGGGGCTGGCCGAAGAAGGTTGAGTCGGGTCAACGGGCTGTGGTAGCTGAAGCGACGGAGAGGGCAGATACGTTGGCTGCGGATCCCCTGGCGTACCGGGAATTCCGGATGGAATCGGAGTCTGCGGTACGGGAACAGGCGGATTCGATGGCAGCGGCAACAGAGCCGGTGGACTTGATGGCTGTGGCACAGCTGGTGTACCGGGAAAGGCCGATGGAATCGGTGACAACGGCGGGGGAGCCGGTGGATTGGATTGTCCGGGGGCCCCTGAAACTGTGGGCAGACCTCGGTGTGGTAGCGGTGTTGGTGTCAACGGAGGAAAGGGGAGATCCGCTGGGACATCGGGTATCGGGGTCACGTTGGGGTTGTTTGGATTCCCCAGTAGAATTCCGTTTGATTGTCCAGCGTCCTGTCTGTTTAACCAATCTTCCACCATCTGGTTTGAGTTGACGATGGAACCACCTCTGCTACTAGCCTCTGCTATCTGCCGGATGAGCACTTGCCGCTTTTCTAAAGATTCCTTCATAATCTGCTGCTCTTTTCGCTTCAATTCTAACTCCTCCTTTAATCTTCGCTCTCGAAGACGCTTTTTCTCCTCCAATTGGCGTTCTTCTTCGTCCAACAGTCGGTTCCGAACATCCTGCTCTTCTTGGAGGGCTAGTTCCTGCATCTTCTGCTCTTCCTCGACGAGTTTCAGCTGCTCCGTCAATATTGCAGCACGTACACTCGACGTTACACTGCCACCAGGATTCGATTTTCCCTTCTTACAACTTCTTTTCGATCCTACCTTAGAACTTGCCTTAGATCCTGGTTTGGAACTTGATCGAGTCGTGCGGCCACCAATCTCGGGTACTTTCAAGTGGTCGGACTTCCCCTGCAACGAGCATTTACCGCACACATATAAAACACCCGGCTGTCGGGTATGCATGTCGATGCCAGCGCATTCCGCGTGCTCCCACAACTTGCAGAGGCCGCACTGTATGTTGTCGTCCGCCGGTAGGGCCGTTCGGTCACAGGTTTGGCAGTTTCGGGGGGAATTCTCTGCCATACTTCCGATACCCGAACAAATTTCTTAAAGAAATGTTGGGCTGGAATCACCAACTCTATGGTAGCAAACACGTGTGTTATATTGTGTTAGCTTTAAGCTACAGAAAAAGTTTTATTTAGGTTAGTTTTACAAACTGATTCGCTTAGGATTACTTACAAATTTGGTGTGATTATTCTGGAAGTGGTATTGGCTTTCCTGTCCCACTATGCCTTACTTGTAACTGTAGATATATAATTCTATTTAAGCAATAGGTTAATAATTTCTAACCCTCAAATGATCCGTACTTACATGTGCAGAAAATATATTTTAGAAACTATCACTCCCGAAAATTGTATATAGGAAATTTAGTTTTAAGAGCTGTGGTACTTTAGGTTTAGATTTTAACTAGAATAATAAATTGAATTGCGTAGAGAAATGAATTGCACGTTGTCACTGCATGAAGAATTATTCTGTTTTGATTTCTCCTATTCCCTTATGTCTTGACGTTCCGACGGGTTATGACAGTTGGTCTTCACGTCACTTTGTCAGCGGCGAATGCCGCGCTGCATAATGAAGCGTTGCGTTGCGACCAGGGACCCGTCGTGACAATCACCGAGAAACAGTTTTTTTTTTTTGGAAATCGGTCAAAACAACACTCGAAACAGCCGCAACGAGGAACTGGTCCTAAATTTTGTCGCACCGGTTTTCAACTTTTGACTACCGTCAGTGCGTCTTGCTAAAACGGGTTGCTTTGATTGCGTTAAACTTGCGATTTTCAATGTTTTCCTAGTAGTATAAATGCTCCCATATTGACCCATATTGTAGTTTATTTACATTTTTTTTAACAATTTTATGACCTATTTAAATTTTTTGACCTATTTTCATTATTGTTCGTTATTGTTTTCGTTATTAAGCGACATTTTATTCGAAGTTTTATTGAAATGTTTGATATATTTACCATTCTTGATAATTTCAACCATTTTTCAAATAGTTTCAACACTTTTGATGTAAATAAATTCTTGTAATAAAAACAAATTTTTGATTTATGGAAACATTTACATTTACATTTTTTTTCAACATTTTTGATGGCTTTCTTTCGACTCTTTTTTTTATAAATTATAAACTTGATATCTTTTACGTTTTTGATTTACAGTAAAAAATTTTGTTACACGGAGAATACGTACCGTGCAAAAAAACGTGTAAAAAACGACATAACAAACCGTCAACCGTCGAAAAAACTGTGTACAAAAGATCTTATTTCAGTTTCTATGGTTTACTACACTTATCTATTTATTTCTTGACATTTTTTCGACTTTTCTTCCTAATTCTTATGGCATTTCACTCTTTTTTACGTAATTTTGATTATTTTGTCGGATCTGAGACATTTTCAATTTTTTGTTTTCGAAAAATTTTTTTTTTTTATTCTCGCTTATTTTCCGTCGGTCTAGTTCCGCCACTGTTGTGGCCAATCACCGACGCCCAGGGAGGCGACTCCACACCCAGGACCCTAACTCACGACCCGTTTATTAACGGACCGGCGCCAACGGCTTTACTTCCTCATGCGATGGAAGGCGTGATCCCAGAGATTTTTCGCCTCAGAAAATCTCCCGGTGTCGGCTAGGATTGAATCTAGACCAGTTGGGTTGGTTGTGAGTGGATCACGCCACCTCACAACCATCGACACCTATGTCGGCGGTGGGATTCGAACCCAGGCGTCGAGCGTGGTTGGCGGAGACGTTACCAACCACACTAGGCCCCCGCTCAGTTTTCGGAAATTTGTTGGGCAAATTATAATTTAACCAACTCAATCATATTTGTTATTCAACCTAAGCTTCAGACAATAAGTAAGTGATGTTCTGTCATTAAGATCAAGAGTAAACGTGTGCAATGCAACATGACAACTACAGCCAGTAATAACGAAGACATCTACTTTATCGGAATGTGACGTTTCGCTAGAAAAATTCGAATAATTATGCATCTCTCATAGCGCACACAACAATTCCACCCTTTTAGCACGTGCTGTTCTGCTTAGTCTGAGACGCAAGCGCAGCTTGCCGGTAACCAATTAAATCAGCATCAAAAGCGCGAGGAAAGTAATTGCTGTCATAAATGTTACTATAGGTACTATTGCTGTCGTAAGAAGATTTTACGGCACGCGTTCGCTCGCAAACAATTGGTCTAGAAAAGCGCGAAGGGGAAAATGGAAAACTTCGAACCTTCTCCTTCGCGTAAGCGTAAAGTGCGCAGATAAACATCAAAAACCCACCCGGCTAAGCGGGAGGTTGCAACACTGACGACGCGTCTGGGTCTTAGCTAATTCCTGCACGCTTAGAATAGAAAGCGCGCGCCCAGACAGACAGCTTGTCGTGACCACTTCGAAGGACACGCATAACTTGTTACTGTTGAAAGGTAATGACTTTGCATTTCACAATGTTTATTGTTTTAGTTTTATGACAGTTTTGTTATAGAAAGTCAATCCCAAAGAACATCCGAAAAAAAAAAATTGGTTTCAGCATCGAACCGGCCAACCATCACGACAACCCTCAAATCCGAACATTTTGACACCTTCCTCGAAAATATATGCGTTTTACCGCTCAGCCTAATAATCTACTTGATAGGTTTCGTTCATTTCATTAGCCACCTTCTGATGCGCGAAAAACCCTCCAAAACGGGGGCTCAATCGCATAGGACACGAAAGCCACTTTTTTCCACTTCAGCCAACCATTTCGCGTCCTCCTACCAGGCAGCGCCAGTAAAAAGCCCACCAGCAATATCCGAGGCAGTGCGCTTTTCAGTCCACTCTTGACCGCGAACCAAATCGGGCTTCTGTTGCACACACGCCGATTGTTGTTTTGTTTCGAGCTAACAAAAACACACGCGGAAGTGGTAGCCTTGTGTCTAAGTCGCGTGGCTCGTTGATGTCCTTGAAAGTTTGTTTTTTTTTCGGACTTTCTTTGTCTAAACCGCGGTTCGCGGTTCGAGATCAATTGCCAAAGATGAGACTTGTCAAGTCAAAAACCCATCGTACCATGTGTCAGGGACAGTACAACGTGGAAAGGTGTTGACTAGTGAGCACAAGAAAAATCTAAACTATCGGCGCCAATCGCCTCTGGTCAGTGATCGCGATCGGAAGCCTACAGCTTCCGTGAAAAATTGCGCGCGCTTGTTAAAGGCCAAGCAAAAAGGCAATTTTAATTGCCTTCGACTCTCAGAATTCAGTGCCCAGCATGAAAGTTTTTAAACTTCTCGGCTGCGAACAGTGGGATTTAGTTGAGCTTGTAGTGTTGCCAGAATGGGCTCGACCCTAGTGCCGGAGTGTTTGTTTGTTACGGTTGTCCTCGTAGGAAGTTGTTTTTTGTTTTTGTCCGTGCTTGCCGCCGATGTACCGAGAAGGAGAAGTGAAGTTACTAGTGCTGCGAACAATGAAACGAAACCAACTACGGTGGATAGCTCGAATGGCAGCGTTCCGACCGCTACAGAGGAGGTGTCGGATGAAGCCGATAACATCGGTCTCAGTACGGTGATTGTGGAGTTGAAGCATTATGGAACGAGAAATTTTACCTTTTTGGAGCCGGATCATATCCCGATTACCAATTTTCTGGATTTGGATGAGAATGTTGACTTGGAGCTGCTGTTTACCGAACATGTTCAGGCCAACATGAGCCAGGATAACAATCCGGCGGACAATATTGTAGTAAGTTAAATCATCTGAAATTTATTTAAAAAAAATCAGAATTACGGACCAGCAGGGGAAACTACTTTTGAAAATATTCCGACCACAGACAGCAAAAATTCAACGGAACCACCTGAAATCAACACAAAAATTGTTTGAATTCTTTTGAAAAAATACGTTAAGATTTGAACACTGACTGAAAACTGAGAGCTAACCACAAAAACAGAAATTCACCGTTAATAGTTAATAGTAATAGTTAATAGTTAATAGTAACGTTTTGAAAACATGCCTTATGAGTACGTTTTTGTTTACTTGACAACGGCTTTGACAACGACGCTCCTTCTGATTAGCTATCTACGGCTCGTATCAAGTGGCGTAGTGTGACTGGGTGTCACGAATGGAATGTCAAAAGCATTCAACATTTTGAATGAATCAACTTTATCGAAGACGCTCAGGTTTGGCCGATAGCTGAAGCGAGATTTTTATGTTTCAACCACTTTTGACCAAGAATACGACCCTCTCCCCGCGAAACAGGGAGGATCATGTTAAATTGTTACTGTATCTTTGAGTATTATAGAGATATTACATTAAACAGATTTAGAATAAGGTAACCTTACATCGAGATAAACCTATTTCAGTATTGAACTGTACTGTTTCGTAGAATCGCCGTTTTGAGGTCAGTTTTTGTCCTATATAAGATTTGTTTGTTATTATGTGGACAAACTCTTTGAATTTTGATATTTGGATTTTTTTTTGTTTGGACTATAATGGAAAACTCCAGTGATGTTTAACTGAGCTTAACTGTTTTTTTAAAGATTACGCAATCAGTGCGTCTTGAACTGTCCTACAGATCAGACGTTTTTTCGGTTGCTTGTGGACTGGTCTTTGACTGCCTATAGCTTCAAAGTTTGTGTTTTGTCAGTGTGTCTTTTAAAGACTACCTGAAAGTTATTTCCCATCAGTCTTTCTCAAGACTACCTACTTTTGAATTTAACATTTGTTTTAACTTTTTTCGTATCACCTGAAATGGCTGGACGGAAAAAGAAACCTCGCATCGCTGCGGGGAGGAAAAGAGAGGCATCTCTTTCTGACACTTCGAGTGTCTGTAGTGACAATCCTTTTGATATTTTGCTTGAGCATGAAGCTGGTGAAATGGAAGTTACCAATAATGAAACTATACAAAATTTAAAATCTTTAAAAAAGGAGAAAGTTCCACCTATTGTGGTAACTATTTCTTCTGAATTTAATATATTCAAAAAGGAACTTTCAACGTTTGTTTCTGACGTTAAAGTTACCTATCAAATTGGCCGTAGAGGTGAATGCCGCTTATTAGCCGACTCAGTAAAGGGTCGTGATCGTCTTGTTCAGTATTTAACTGACAAGATGTACAAATTTTTTACATACGACACAAGAACGCCAAGCCGTTCAAGGTTGTCTTGAAAGGTCTCACCAACGATCAAACCGTTGATGAGATCAAACTTACTTTAACAGAATTACTTGGCATAGCCCCTACCCAAGTAATTCTAATGAAACAAAAATCGCGAGGCGAAAACAGTCAGAGAACTGGAATTTCCCTTGTTAATTATTTAATTCATCTTAACCGCAATGAGGTTAACAACTTAAAATTTTTTGAAAAGGCACATGCTTTGTATAATGTGCGTGTAAAGTGGGAAATTTATAGGAAGTATAGCGGAGGTGAAAAGCACATTACCCAATGCCGTACTTGCCAACGTTGCCATGGTTCCAAATTCTGTAACATGGACCAAAAATGTCTTAATTGTGGAGACTCTTCTCACAAAAAGGACACATGTCCTGTGAAAGAGAGTAAAAATTTTCGCTGTGCGAATTGTAGCGGCAACCATACGTCTAATTTTTATCAATGCCCAGTCCGTTTAGCAATTGTTAAGGCAAGGCAAGGTAAACAAAATTCAATTTCTCAATTAAAACCAACTTCAAAACAAAATTCTCCAAGCGTACCAGTGACGCATAGTTTACCTACTCCTTTGCATACCCGTTTAACTTATGCACAGGTTACAGGTAGTTCGAACATTATACCGCCTAGTGTTGGTAGTTCGAAAATGACCGTTAATATGGGTAAGCAAAACACGCTAGAAAATAATTGTACACCTATTACCCCAGCTAATATTGCTACCGAAAATATTTTTTCTAATGTCAACTGCCTGGCAGTTGATTACGGCAGGTAAACTTTCTTTTTTGCAACAGGCAATGTTCGATCTTATGAACGCCATGTTGCAGGCAAATTCAATGTTTGAAGCCATTCAAATAGGCACAAATTTTACTATTAAAATTGTTTCTAATTTAAAATTTAGCAATGATTTTAAATAAAACAATTAAAATATTAAATTGGAATGCTCGCTCATTGAAGGCCAATGAGAATGAGCTTTTTAATTTTTTAACAGTAAATAATGTGCATATTGCAATTATTACAGAAACATTTTTGAAACCTAACATAAAATTAAAATATGATCCCAATTACGTGGTTCATAGATATGATAGGATTCAGGGTTCCGGCGGTGGAGTTGCAATTGTTATTCATCGCCGAATCAAACATCGTGCTCTTCCCCATCTTGAGACGAAAGTTATTGAAACTTTGGGAATTGAAGTTCAAACTGAACTTGGGATTTTATTTATTGCCGCAGCATATTTACCATTTCAATGCACACGCGAGCTCAAAAATTATTTTAAAGGTGATTTACAAAAACTCACCAGAAATCGTTCGAAATTTTTCATAATCGGCGATTTTAACGCTAAACATCGTTCATGGAATAATTCTCAAAGTAATTCCAATGGCAAAATTTTATTCAATGATTGTTGTTCAGGATACTATTCTATTTTGTCTCCGAATAGTCCTACATGCTTTTCTTCTGTAAGAAACCCTTCAACAATTGATTTGGTGCTAACAGATCAAAGTCATGTATGTAGTGATTTGATCACACATGCTGACTTTGATTCTGACCATCTTCCAATAACTTTTTCTTTATCACATGAATCAGTTTTAAACCCTATAAGCTCTGTTTTTAATTATAACAAGGCTAATTGGGAAAGATACAAAACTCATATTGAGAGAAATTTCAATAATGATGAGCTTGATTTGCAAAACATTAAAGCATTAAAATGTGCAATTGTTGATGCCAGGAATTATTCTGTTTAAAAGGCTCAAGTGAAATTTGATTCAGCAATCATTGACGAAAATCTTCAACTTCTAATTCGTTTGAAAAATGTCCGCAGACGTCAATATCAACGTTCTCGTGACCCTGTTTTTAAAACTATTTATAAAGATTTACAGAAAGAGATTAAACATAGATTTACTCTTCTGAGAAATCAAAATTTTGAGACTTAAGTTGAAAAATTGAAACCATATTCAAAACCATTTTGGAAGCTGTCGAAGATTCTTAAGAAACCTTCAAAGCCTATTCCAGTTTTAAAAGATGGTGAACGTTTTTTTGTATCCAATGAACAAAAGGCTCAAAGACTTGCTCAGCAGTTTGAGAATGTTCATAACTCAAATTTGAACTTTGTGAGTCCAATTGAAAATGAAGTCACACGTCAATTTGATTTAATTTCTTCCCAGAATTTTTTACCTGCAGAAATAATTGAAACTAACTTGAATGAGATTAAATCAATTATTAAAAATTTCAAAAATATGAAAGCACCTGTTGACGATGGAATCTTTAATATACTAATCAAACATCTCCCTGAGAGCACAATGGAATTTTTAGTGAAAATTTTCAATTGCTGCCTCAAAATTGCATATTTCCCCAAATTATGGAAAAATGCAAAAATTACTCCAATTTTAAAACCGGATAAGAACCCAGCTGAAGTTTCAAGTTATCGACCAATCAGTTTGCTTTCTTCAATAAGTAAACTGTTTGAGAGAATTATTCTTAACAGAATGATGTCACACATCAATGAAAATTCAATTTTCGCAAATGAACAGTTTGGATTTCGCCATGGGCATTCCACAACTCATCAATTGCTCCGAGTTACTAATATAATACGAGCTAACAAATCTGAAGGTTATTCCACTGGAGCTGCTCTTTTAGACATAGAAAAAGCATTCGACAGTGTTTGGCATAAAGGTTTGATTGCGAAATTGCAAACTTTTAATTTTCCAATTTTCCTAATCAAAATTTTAAAAAATTATCTTACTGATCGAACTCTGCAGGTTGTCTATCAGAATTCAAAATCTGATAGATTTCCTGTCAGAGCAAGTGTACCTCAAGGTTCAGTCTTGGGTCCAGTCCTGTACAACATATTCACTTCAGATCTTCCTGATTTGCCTCCAGGATGCACAAAGTCATTGTTCTGCGATGACACAAGCATTTCCGTAAAAGGAAAAAGTCTTCGTGTCATATGCAGTCGATTGCAGAAAAGTTGAGATCTTCTTTCTTCCTACTTGCAAAAGTGGAAAATCTCTCCAAATGCTTCTAAAACTCAAATGATAATTTTTCCGCATAAGCCTAGGGCTTCTTTCCTCAAGCCAAACAATAATCACGTTGTCAAGGTGAATGGGGTTATTTTAAGTTGGTCTGACAAGGTTAAGTACTTGGGACTAATTTACGATAAAAAACTTATTTTCAAAGAGCACATAGAGAATATACAAGCCAAGTGCATCAAATATACGAGATGTTTATATCCTCTCATTAACAGGAATTCTAAACTTTGTTTAAAGAACAAACTTTTGATTTACAAACAAATTTTTAGACCAGCAATGCTTTATGCTGTACCGATACCGTCAAGTTGCTGTTCAACAAGGAAGAAAACGCTCCAAAGGATTCAGAATAAAATTCTGAAAATGATTTTGAAGCGTCCTCCTTGGTTTGGTACACTCGAATTACATAGACTTACTGGTGTTGAACCATTAGAAGCTATGTCAAATAAAATTATTAACAATTTTCGACAAAAATCGTTGCAATCCTCAATTGCTACGATAAGCTCTCTTTATAGCCAATAAGTTAGCAATTAAGTTAGTTGTAAGTTTACTTCCCCTTTTCTGACAAGTAGGTTTAAATCCCTACGAACGATAAGTCCTAATTGCGAAAGCAAACAAATCCTAATAATGAAAATTACAAATTTCTAACAGTGTTGAGAAGTCACCATTTGTGATTGGACACACATACTCATTATTTACTAATATTTATCATAAATACTTAAGCTACTAACAAATCCCCCCTTAAAAAAAAAAAAAAAGATTACGCAAACGTTTTTGGCGATTCTATCCCTAATTTAGAAACACTGTTTTTGAATTTAGCGATTCTGAGTTCGATGTAACATAGGTCTTTTCTCGAACTTCCGGTCATGCTAGGGTTCATCATATGGATTTCTATTTCGATCTTTCAGGTAATTTTATTAGATTTCTCTCGGTTCTTCTTGGTTTGAATTGATTATTCTTGTCTGCAGAAATATTTTTCTTAGATCCTGATTATGATTGGGACCACTTTCCATTTCCCTTTCTAAACCTTTTCTGGTTTTAGGTACGTTTTCATGCAAACCTGAGCTTCATTTGAGGAACAAAGTTGAGTTTATTTTATCTTCTTTTCCTGTTTTGGATTTTATCGAGAGGGTTTTTTTATAATTATGATATTACCTAACTTAGATTATTTTATTATTTTTTAGCCTTCCGGGACTCCTTTATTTCTGAGACAATGTCTGATTAACAAAAGCAGTTCTGAGGATCTACATTGCAATTAAAAGAATGCAACAATTATGCCAGTCGAACAAAAAACTACATTTTTTCTCTGTCACCGCGTTTTTATTAAACTTGGAAGTTATAAATGTCACTAATACTTACCACGGAAAATAGTTTAAGAATGGCTGGATTGAATTTTTTTTTTTCGAATTTGCGTAACTTCCAGTCAATTTTTTTTTACGTAGAACTACGTTTTTCTTTAGCCTACCACATAGGATTGTGAATTGAAAATCCATTAACGGAACTTCATTTTTGCAGCAATCGCTTGGAAAATTATACGCGCATCCGCCCAAATTCAGAAAAATGTTGTTTGATTATGCGAACTATCGTACTATTGAAAATTGGTAAAGACTTGTTGAAACGAAAATTACGTCCTCTGGATTGTTGCATGCGAGCTTTCCCCTAAAAGGTCGACAGAATACTATTCTGTTAGTTAGCTAAGTATACCTCATTTAGAATGGATAAAATTTCCGACATGAACAAACTTACGGGAGGGGGGAAGTCTAGTGCAATTGAATTTCATTCCACGAACAAAGGGTGGGTAGAAAATCGGTTAGCTGGTGGAATACTGAAGTGAAGAAAGCGGTTAAGTAGCGAAGAACACTGCTAAAGAAAATGGAAAAATTAACGGTCGACCATCCAGAAAAGGTTGAGGCATTAAAAGTGTTCCAGTTGGCTTGGAAAGCCTCCAGGAAAACCATCCCGGAGGCAAAGCGAAGCACGTGGGAGAAGTTGGTTCAATCGTTCAATCCTAGTACACCAATCAATCTAATCGGGCGAAATGTCACCAAACTGAGCGACATATCTTCGGACTCTACTCCCACTCTTCTCCCTACGCCTACTCCCACTTGACACAAATGCAAAACATTTACAACAAATGTATCAACTCTCGAACTAGGATGAGCTATCTTCTGAGGAACCTGATTACTGCCGGCCAATCCCTGGCCAATGCAGAGAAATATAATCGCAGGGAATTGTAATCCGCGTTAGAAAACGTGCAAAATATACTTTGCTGTGAAAACGTGTTTTATTCGTATTGTTGTACAAAAATCACAGGAAGGTTGTATGCAAAGCCACGACCGCAAGGTTGAAGTAGAATACTTTTGAAAGAAAGATAACCCGGCTGCTTGCGTGTCAGTCATTTTTCTAATTTCATTTCATTTTGACTGATATTTTGAATTAAGTGTATTGAATATTTTTAAAATTTTGCGCAAACGAGCAGTTGAAGTGCTGCCGAATTGTAATATGCACATTAAATACGACATCATTGAACGGAAACGGAACAAAGGCTACAGTTATGCAGAACGCGAATGACGGCGCGATGCGATTCGTCTTACCGTGGTGAAATGTACAGCTCTTTTTACGGCGAAGTAGAGCTATACATTTCAACACATTTCGTCTTGCCGAATCGCATCGCGCCGTCATTTGCGTTCTGCATCACCGTAGCCAAACACTAAGTGACGCAAATACATAATAATGGGCAGAGTATGCATGTAGATGAAGATAATTAACTTTGGATTATAGCGAAAATATTAACTCTTCAAATATTCATTTGTGTTCTTCAAATTTCAGTTGTTCAGTTTAATATCTGATGAAATATCTGTTTAATATCTGATGAAGGCTCTTATTTAGGCCAAATAATGCATTATTCAATTTACTAGGTCCATAACTCTGTCGACCGTGCTTGGGAAAGCAATCGTATAACAACCAATCAGAGGTCGAAATTTGTGTTTTAACGAGGCTTAAGAATTTTCAATAGTACAAAAGTTCGAATAAAAAAAATTGCAATTTCCTGCATTTGGTAGGAATCTTAGAAGATTTTCTAATCGATTGCTGCAAAAACGAAGGAAATCCATCGAAAACTAACCGATTTCTTAGCATTTGAAATTGGACATATTTTTCACTTTTTTCGGTTTTAGATTTTCATTTCACATTCCTATGTAGCCGAACTTCCTGAGAGAAGTATTCTACTTAAAAAATGCAATCAGAACTTTTCGTGCTCTTTTATGCAGATATGACATTTAGATGAGGACTTATGGTATATTATGTGCGGAACCTTTTAGGCACAGTTCAGACCTTTTGTTTCAGTAAACTGTTGTACCTTTTGTAAATTTTTGTTTATGCAACGAAAATGATGAGAATTAAAAGTTAGAATTATTTTGCCTTTTATTACATCCCTTAGGAGAGTTCAAAAGTTATGCTTATATTGCATGCACGACAATATATAAATTTCATCATTTTCGCAGTATTATATCCAAGGTAAATTAGACATGAGAGCATACGGAATAAATAAATGGTTCGATTTCTCCTACCTCTAGTAGAAGGCCCTTCTCCAGCGTCCCAACCAGAGGTTGGACACGTGTTACCTCTGGCTGCTTTTACATTGCCCTCCGTACTGGTACTTGGTTTCTTCGATGCACTTCCCCCATGCTGGTCCTTCGCGCGTTTCCGAGCATCACGCTTGTATTTGGCGTTCATATATTTAGACATAGCACTGAATACACTTCCGATGGATTTCTCAATAAATGCAATAAATGCACTCGTAGTCTCTTACCCGAGAATAATAAAACACTTCCAAGAAATGTTGCACTAGAAAAAAGACAATTTCCACGTGTTGTAACGTGCTGGAGCACGAAATCTATGTCTGTGATAGGGAACCTTCACGTTCACGAGGCATGACTGGAGAAACGCGTCTAATAATGCGGTAAAATTTTTAATGTCTTTTTGTGAAAATTATTGTACTCAGACAAAAACCTGTTTTGAATTGGATGATTTTTTAGTGAATAAACGTTAACCGTTTGTTATTCAAAGTTGGTCATGCTGATCGCAGCCTTTGCGCGGCCCCTACAGTGGGGAGTTTACTAAATAAAGTAAAAATTAGACAACTACAACAGAATTTGATTGCATCCCGCACAGAATGTCTGCTTGTGTTGATGCCAGAAAATTATTAACCTTCAATTATTTTTTTCTTTGCCTTCGAAAAAGCATTTTGCTGTTCAAAATCGGTTGCTAATTACAACCTTTGAGCTGCCCTAACATTGGGGGAATTAAGATACACGGACAACATGCACTGTGGAAGCTATTTCACATTCAGTAAATTAGACGGGTGCGACAAATTTGAATTGCTAGGATGCAACACAGAATGCTTGCTTGCGTTGACAAAAGTTATTAACTTTCAATGACTTGTTTATTTGCCTTGAAAAAGGCATTTTGATGTTCAAAATTGGATTTCCTGATGACAATCTTCATGCTGCCCCAACACGGGGGGAATAATGGCTGTCTGGCGACACACGCTGAGAAAAACCGCGCTGCTCCTGAGACGTGATGACCAACCACAGGGCTAGTGCTGCTGCTAAGGAAGGACGACTGCTGTTGTCGCTGTCTAGAACTATTATGAGCGGCTCCGTTGTTGTTGTTTAAGTTTATCTGTATTCTTATGCATTTGTTGGGTATCTTACATGTTATTACAAAGTTCAAGTGATTTACATTACTGTTTACATCTTTGGTGCGTGAGTTTTGGTTACTGTTTTGCTATCCTTTTTTAATTACAGAGAATTTTAGTCCAAAGTTGACCACTTTGGTGGCGTTTGTTTGAAAAGGAAACTACTTAAGACTACTATTTACAGCTTAAATCTAACTTAACCTACTATATACAAGCCGCTTATAGAGCGTATTCTGAGTGCTGACATTTATGTACAAATTTAGTTTTGGTTTCTGTAATTTTGGCATCTACTCTTGGAGTAGCTGCTTCTTGGTGGAGGTCTGTGATCCTGGTATCATAGGGACAATCGAGGATCATCCGTAAGATTCGGTTTTGCGCAATCTGTATTTTATTCCTGTGAGTTTGTGCACATGACTCCCACACCGGAGCCGCGTAAAAGACTGCGGGGGCAATTATTTGTTTGTAGACTGCCAGTTTGTTTGTTCTTGAGAGGCGAGATCTGCGACAAATTAGCGGGTATAGTGACCGAACCAAAGCTGAGCACTTAACCAATGTCCTCTCCACATGCGATCGGAAAAGAAGCTTCTCGTCGAATAGCAGCCCAAGATAGGTAACTTCGGAAGACCACTCAACCCCGATACCGTTCATGACCATAACGCATGATGGAGGGGGCTTCAGTTTAGGGGATTGTCGATGAAGGAACATTATTGTTTGGGTTTTGGAAGCGTTGATCTTAATTTTCCAGGTGTTAGCATACTCGACAAAGGCGTCTAAGCATCGCTGAAGTTTGTTGGTGATCGCACGAGGCATTCTTCCCTTGACGGCAATTGCAGTGTCATCTGCGAACAGAAAGAGCACGCAGCCATCTCCCAGGGAAGGAATGTCGGAGGTGTAAATGTTGTATAGCAAAGGGCCCAGCAGACTGCCCTGCGGGACCCCTGCTGGGATGGAAAAAGTATTTGATAAACAACCATTCAGCGATACCCTGAACGACCTCTGCCGAAGGTAGCTGCAGATGATTTTCGTCAAATATGATGGAAAGTTGAAGGCACAGAGCTTGTATACCAGACCGTCATGCCAGACATTGTCAAACGCCTTTTCGACGTCCAACAATGCAATGGCTGTGGACTTGGATACAGCCCTGTCTCTTCTGATGTTGTTCATCACCCGCACCAGCTGGTGCGTGGTGGAGTGACCCTTCCTAAACCCAAACTGTTCAGGGAGTAAGATGTTGTTATCCTCAGCCACCTTCATCATGCGGTTGAGGATCAGTTTTTCAAACAGTTTGCCCAGCGATGAGAGTAGGCTGATCGGACGGTAGCTTGGTGCTAACGTCGGATTATTCCCGGGTTTGCGGATCGGTATGATCTTGGCTATCTTCCAAATGCTTGGATAGTAGTGCAATTCCAAGCATCTGTTGAAGATAGAGCTCAACAACAGGTGAACCCTGTTGCTGAGCTTTTTTAAGACCATATTGAAGACCCCGTCAAACCCAGGAGCCTTCATGTTCTTAGTACTCATCAGCGCTGAGCAAACCTGTTCTGCTGTGATTTTATGTTCTTGAGGAACGGTACAGGGGAAGTTTTCGAGGTCGCGGACGCACTGCTCGACCTGGTCTTCCATTGGACTAGCCATGGTCGAGCCAAGCAAATGCGATGAGGCAATGTGATTGCCTGCCGCATTTGCTCTCTCGACCGGTGCAACAAGAAGCCTCTCTCCGACCCTGAGGGGAGGAACTGGTTTGGGGTGCGATTTCAGCACTTTGGCTACTTTCCAGAATGGCCTGGAGCGGTCGTCCAAACTTTGGACTAAGCGTCCGAAATTTTCATTCCGGAGTGAGACCATCCTGGAAGCTATTGGCCTATTCAGATCGGTCACCTCGAGCCTAATGTCCAGATCCCTGGTCCTCTGGAACTGGCGTCTACGCACATTCCGCAGTCTAATTAGCAGCCGGGTATGGGAATCAATAGCAAGGAACTTACCCCTCACAGGAACACGTCGCACACACGCCTCGTCGGCCACGTTTATGGCTCGTTGGAGACCCTCCAACGCCTGGTCGATGTTTTCCACGCTGTCGAGCGGCGGCGCCTCATCGATGTTGTTGTCCACCATTCGAGCAAAGCGCTCCCAGTCGACATGATGGTAATCTTTCCGCAGACAGCTGGCAGGAGCAACACCGATCCCCACCTCAGCAACGACAGGTTGGTGGTCTGAGCTCAGATCGTTGTGGGCCACTGGTTTGGAGAGCTCGGTGTTGGCCAGGAAGAAGTCCAGGGTTGAAGGGTTCCCCGCTGGGGAGATGAAAGTCGGCTCATCCGGAAACTGCACCGTATAAAACCCATGCTGCGAGTGTTCGAAGAGTTGACGACCGTTCTGATTCTGCCGATAATTCCGCCAAGCCTCGTGCCGAGCATTTAGGTCTCCCCCAACGACGAAGCGGGAGTTGGTCCTGGTGATGGTTGCCAGGTCGTTCTTGAACTGCATTGCTGTACCGTTGCTGATACTACACTGGCGAGGACAGTAGACGACGATGAACCGGATGAACCCGGTAGCTGATTTGACTTCCACACTAAGGGCTTCGATGGTGGCGGTGTGTATGTGCGGCAAGATGTTGTATTTCATCCCTTTTCTAACGATATACCACCCCCCCTGGAGTTGGTGCGATCGAGACGGATGATGTTGTGATCCGGCAGCCAAAAACTGTCGCCGGACTTCAGGTGGGTCTCTGTGAGTAGACCCACGTCGATGTTGTACTTGCGGAGAAAGTCAGCAAGCTCAATGTTTTTTGCTCTAACAGAGCAAGCGTTCCAGGTGACGATGGAGATGGGTTTAGGATCCATATTGGATAATAAATTTACCGAGCATATGGATTTGCTCGGGCTTGTTGCGACACGCACGAAGGGCATTGGTCATGCTGCTAAAAATTTCTAGCAGCTCATCCGCAGAGTACTTCTCGGACTCAGCGCTCGGTGGTGTTGTTGTGGGTGGACGCCAGTAGCCAGGGGGGGGGGAGGCGACCGTTGACCGGCTGACCCGCCGGTTGGTGAGTGTGGAAGGTCAAGTTGCGTACGCGTACTTGGTTGCCCTGCTTGCTGGGATGAACGCAGAGGAGGAAAATCTTCCGCCCTGTCTTTCTTCCTGCTCGGCTGGTTGGTTGACGACGCCTGCTTGCGGATATGTTTGAAGCTCTCCCTTTTCGGGCACTGTCGATCAGAGCTCTGGTGATCACTGCTACAGTTAGCACACTTAAACTGTACCGCACCAGCATCGTCCACCGGGCAATCCGACGTAGAGTGGTCCTTGGCGCAGATGTTGCAACGCGGTTTGATGTTGCAGTTCCGGGTACCGTGACCGAAGTTGAGGCACCTCTGACACTGCGTAACGTCTCGACGGCCTCCTCGATAGGGCTCCCAACGGATGATAATGGAGAACAAAGAGCGGATGGCTCGCAAAGCGCTCAGTGTAACTGTCCCTTTTGGGAAATGAACCAGAAAGAGGCAGTCCGGGTATTTCCTTTCATTTCCATTCCTGCGTTTGATCGGATAGACAGCAATTGGGGCCAATTTGTACCGATCCTTGATTTCGGCACCGATCAGCTTGGGGTCGAAACCTGGCAAGCCTCTGATGACCACCTTGAAAGGCTTTTCCCCAGGAATGTCATGGGTGAAGAACTCAGATTTAGAATTTTTCAAAAACTTCGTGGCCTTCTCAAAATCCACCTTCGTGTGGAGCATAACCTTCGTACCGATGCCGCATAACTTATATTCAGCTGCTACGCCCAGCGATGCAAAGTCGCTAATGAGCTTGTTGAGAGGAACGTTTTTCACTACCAGCGGGGGAAGCTTCACTTTCACCGTATTGGGGCTGGCAGAATCCGGAACATCAGTCGGCCCGCCAAAATCTCCAACGTCGCTAACGTTTGTCACCGTGTCGCAGTCAGCCACACTTTTCGAAGTGCAACTGCTTCCGCCTGGTTTCTTCTTTTTACTGCCTTTTTCAGCAGCAGAGTTTTGTTTCGCAGGACTCGAGCCTGCTCTTCTCTTTTTCTTTGACATCACACAGCGATGCAAGCGACGAACTGTCGCACAAAACGGAATAAAATTTTTAACTAACCCGGCTTTTCAGAAATAGAACTGTACTTCTCAACAGTCTGAGAGCGAATGATGATGATGAATGAGCAGCTCCGGCTGAAACAGGCCCTTATATAGGCCAAATAGCATGTTTTCAATTGCAAGGTATATGATCCTGTCGACCGTGCTTGGGAAGCAAGCATATAACGACCAATCAGAGGTCGAATTTTTCGTTTTGACAAGGCTTGACTATTTTCAATAGTACAATAGTGTGAATAATAAAATTACAATTATCTTATTTTGGGAAGAATCTTAGAAGGTTTTCCAATCTATTGCTGCAAGAACGAAGGAAATCCATCGAATACTAACCGATTTATTAGCATTTGAAATTGGACATATTTTTCACTTTTTTCAGTTTTAGATTTTCATTTCACATCCCTATGTAGCTGAACTTCCTGAGAGAAGTATTCTACTTCAAAAGATCAGAATTAGTTAAAATGTTATAAATTTTGTTATAAATATGC
Organism: Wyeomyia smithii; assembly: GCF_029784165.1. Taxonomy (NCBI): domain Eukaryota; kingdom Metazoa; phylum Arthropoda; class Insecta; order Diptera; family Culicidae; genus Wyeomyia; species Wyeomyia smithii. The sequence goes on from NC_073694.1 coordinate 1,139,407, forward strand.
GCTATATCTGAGTATTTACGCTTCCCAGCAATTGCATTCCCTCTTCCAGAGCTCCACCGATGTGTTGTCACTACTGCCTCCATCAATAAACTCTTGCCAAGTGTCAGGTTTGGCATCATGGATTAAGCGCTTGCTTTCAGTTCGCAGTTTTTGATATGTCTCTGCAACTTTTTCCTTCCCCGGGTGATCTACAAGCAGTCCTTTTTCTTAGCCTGCAGAGCTATTCGCCTTGCGTTAACCGCTACTTCAACCTGCTTCAACATCTAGTCGATCCCGCGTCGGTTCTGTTTCGGGCTTCCCCGTGCTTGATTATGACTTTTTAAATTTCCCAAAAGAAAAATAGGATCTCAATGCTTCGCGAGGCATCGATTAAAGACTTTTTGAGGTTATGGATCCTCTCGTTGGGAAGGTAAACGACGGTTATCGTCACCCAAAAAGTGTAAGTGATTTTACTAAAAATTAGTGGTAGATCTATATCAATGTTAAGGTCAGCGGAATCATACGGCTGTCGAATACCGATGGTCTCTGAATGGTAGATATTTTGACGAGTTTATAGGGTCCACTTATATTGTCCGCCGGTCAACCTTGCGTATCTCTTGAAGCGCCAAAGCCGTCGGTACGTAGTTTCGAACGATGATCATCTCCACATAACGAGATAATTGTAGAAATCGTTGACGTTCCATCGCAAAGCTAGTGTTGCCTTGATATAGAAGGTTGGAGTGATGTTTCTTCGGGAGTTAATAGAGAATGACGGGTTTGGAGAAGGATTTTTCGGTATAAAGCTTTCGAACCTGCTTGGATTGGAAAACCACACCGAAGAAGTTCGACTGACGATGTGGTTTGGTGGATTGACGATCCTCGTCAGAGCTCCACAGTGGAAGTAGTTTGCGAATCCGCTACTGCCGGTATAGGTGACAAAATTGCAGGGAAAATGACGGTGTAGTGTCGTCGATTTTTTGCTCTTCATAGGTCGTATTGTCCGGATGCTAGACAATGATGCATTCTGATGGAATGATATTTCGCCTGGTCAGTCGATCTGATCTGCGGACGTTGGCTAAAGCAGTTTTATCGAAGGTAGAGTTTGCTACTAGGTGCCGAAGGATTACAAAGGAGGTATAGATACCGCACCAGATTACCGGAGGTCTTATCAAAATTCTTGCACTCCACATTGTCCTGCGGCAAGACCCCCTTGTCCGTCCCGCTTCCAAATGATCCTTGAGTCGTGACTCCCACGCTGTTGGCGTTTTTGGGCGCTTGCTTCGGGTAAATTCGTGTAAAAACCCACGTAAAAACCGTGCAAAAATCGACCTTAGTGTAATACAATATGTTGCACGTTTCGGGCTGTGGTGGAGTACGAAATATATGGCTGTGATCGGGAACCTTTACGTGGTTGAGAAAAAATCAATATCTATCTATCATTCCTCGTGCTTCTAACGTATTGGAGTGCTATCGGCTTTTAACTTGCACATAAAAATACGATATCACTGACTAAACAGAATATGAAAGCATTTACTTTCGAAATCTAGCGCTCGAGACCTTTCGAAAAAATGATCATTCAGTTGTTTAGTTACCTTGAGTAGAGCCGTCTGCTGTTCAAAATCGTATATACTGATCACAACCTTTGTGCTGCCCCGACAGTAGGGAAATAAAGGTATTCTGACAACACACACTGAAAACGATTGCGCTGCTGCCAACCAGGCAAATGATATGTTTACGCCGGAAGCAAATTCGGAAAGCCAGCTGATCCTGGCATACAAAATTCACAACACTTCATCAAAAAGGATGTAACGCCTTGAAAGACAGTATGAGGGTTAGTTTATGAACATACACACGGAGGTTTACTAAAAATGGTTATACGTAACCGGATTAAACATGGATCAGAGTGAATTATTCGTATTATATACCGAACAGAAATGCAAAGAGAATGGTTTATCAAATCGAAACTTCAATCATATTCCGCTACAGATGCGCAACAGTAATTTTCATCGCAACATGCTAATACTGTGGATAATATTCCAAGAAATTGGTGATAAAAAACCATTCAATACATTTCTCTATCTTCTAAATGTTTGTAATGAATTCTAAATCTATTTTTCTTCTGATAGTTTCGTATTCGTGGCACCATTTATAATTAAAGTTGGATAGCACCCTATTCTCTTCCAGCTTGGATGACTTTACAACGAGTCTCTGGCACGCTTAAGCACGAAGGGAAGCTCTTCAGATTCAGCACACAAGGTTAGCTCCGGACCGGTCTGGAAGGCTCCTCAAGTTATCCGTAGGATGTCGATGTAGACTTATTCCAACAGCTTTCGTACTTTTTCCTCATCTCTGCAGATAATTCCCCATCGGAAAACGCTTCGTATTGAGTGGTAGGTGTCTTTGCATAGGGTATCCCAAGAACTCTGGTCCAACGGAGCTTACACTACCTTGATTATTCGACAAAAGCAATTCACCCATGGAAATGGCACAATTAAATTGGTTTCGACGTAATTGTTGGTAAATTTCCAGTATCGGTGCGCTGATGAACTTTTCGCCCATCTATAACCACATACTCTTTACTAGTGAACAAAAAAGGTCCCGTGTCGACCTGTCATATTTTTTCTCTTTTTTTTGTACAACAATACGAATAAAACACGTTTTCACAGCAAAGTATATTTTTCACGTTTTCTAACGCGGATTACAATTCCCTGCGACTATATTTCTCTGCATTGGCCGACAGGTTTTGGTCCCAGTATCAGACCGTGAGAATTGTAGCGTTTTTGTCGCGAAATTCGGAAAAGTTTTTTCGGTCGACGGCGTTAGGTGTTTTGTTCGGTTCGTGCGTGTTGTGTGGTGGCAAAATGGCGGACCTAGGAAAGTTTTCGTTAGTTAAACTTAACAACACGAACTACGCTACATGGAAATTTCAAATGGAAATGTTTCTTGTGCGAGAGGACCTTTGGCATGTCGTTGCACAACCAAAACCGGAACCGGAGACATCGGTATGGCAAAAAGCTGATAGAAAAGCTCGCGCTACGATCGGCTTGTGTCTTGAGCAGACTCAGTACACCATAATAAAAGATTGTGCTAGTGCTGTTGCGGTATGGAATGCTTTGAAAGCATACCATGAGAAGTCGTCGACAACTTCACAGTTGTCACTATTGAACCGGCTGTGTGACACCAAGCTTCCGGAGGGCGGTGACGTCGAAAAACACTTGCTTGAGATGGACTCAGTGTTTGAGCGGCTTCAGAATTGCGGACTGAATCTGGATGAAAAATTAAAAATTGCGATGATGTTGCGCAGTATGCCCGATTCGTACCATAGTTTTGCATCGGCGTTAGAGGCACGACCCGATGAAGAAATAAAGTTGGAATTTGTCCGGTCAAAGCTGGTGGATCAGTATCAGAAGCGATTGCAAAGAGAAGGGAAACAAGTTGTTGGCGAACAGGTACTGAAAACGCAAAAGGTAAACAGAGACATTGTTTGCTTCTTTTGCAAAAAGCCCGGTCATTTCAAGAAGAATTGTCGGAAGTGGCAAGCGGCAAAAGATAAGCAACCGGTACCAGGGCCTTCTGGAAACAACGCAGGTAGCTCGGGTCGGAGCAATAATCAGCCAGTGAAAGCGAAACAGGCTAACTCGAACACAGAAGCCGTGAGTTTTTCCGCGCAGGAGGAGACTCATGTTATTCGTTCGGCAGTGAAGCAAAATCATTTCTGGACGATGGATAGTGGTGCTTCGTGCCACATGACTAGCTGCGACAGTTTTTTCGAAACCCTGGACGATTCGTCGAGTGTGCAGGTTATGTTGGCGAACGGGAAGTGTACTAAATCCGGTGGGCATGGCGCTGGTACCGTGTCAGGTTTCAATGGTTCGGGAAAGCAGGTGAATATCCGTCTCGATAATGTCCTGTACGTACCGGAACTCGATAGTGGACTCCTGTCGGTAGGTAAAATTGCCGATAAAGGCTTTAATGTTATATTTAAGCAAAATTGCGTTGAGATCCATGATGAGTCCGACAAGATTGTCGCTATGGGTGAACGTAATGGTGGATTATATGTGTTGAAAAATTCGGAGCATGTTGCAGTAGCTGCAGGTGGTAGTCACACTATGCATTGCCAGCATACGTGGCATAGACGATTCGGTCATCGGGATCCAACGATTATAGACCGAATACAGAAGGAAAACTCAGCTACAGGTATGAAATTAGTGAACTGCGATATGAAAGTCGTGTGTGAACATTGCTTGGAAGGGAAGATGGCGCGCTTGCCGTTCCCACAGCAAGCAGAACATAGAGCGAGTCAACCACTAGAGCTCATTCATACAGACCTCTGCGGGCCAATGAGTAACGTTACACCTGGGGGAAACAAGTATTTTATGGTGCTCATAGATGATTTCAGTCGCTATCTTGTTTTGTATTTGTTGAAAGATAAGGCGGAAGCAAAGGAATGTATTAAAAGCTTTGTCAGGTTTGTTGAAAATAAATTCCAGCAGAAACCACGAATAATTCGTTCTGATCGTGGTGCAGAATTTGTTAACAAGGAGCTACAACAATTTTATCGCGAAGAGGGTATTCAAATGCAGCTGACTGCTGGCTATTCCCCCGCAGCAGAATGGCGTCGCTGAACGTCGGAATAGATACTTGCAGGAAATGGCAGTATGTATGCTGCTGGATGCAGGACTGGGAAAGCAGTACTGGGGTGAAGCAATTGCGGCGACAGCTTACATTCAAAATCGCTTGCCTTCGCGGGTTGTACAGAAAACGCCAATGGAGTTATGGTGTGGAGAGAAGCCTAACTTGAGTGAGCTAAAGGTCTTCGGGTGTGAGGCGTTCGTTTATGTGCCTGATGTTAAACGTAGCAAGTTGCAGAGCAGAGCCGAAAAGTTGACCTTCGTAGGGTATGCTTGTGGATCGAAAGCGTACAGATTTCTCAACAAGCGTACGGGAAAAATTACCATAAGTCGTGATGCGAGGTTTCTCGCGCTCGGCGTGAAGGTGCAGGAGGAGCCAAGCAATAGCTCAAGGCAGAAAGCTGAAGTGAGTGATGGAGATTCAATGAAGAATCGGGAAATTGGTGATGTGCAATGTGGAGAAAATGGCGATAATCATGATTTAGTGAGTGACTCTTCCTCGGACATGAATTCGTCAGATGAAGAATACCATGATATTGATGACACATATAACGAGGCTGGTAGTGCTAGTGATGAACTGCAAGGGAGAAGATCACAACGGGCGAATGCCGGAGCTATACCGAAACGGTTTGATGATTACGTGGTAGGTGTTGCGAAGATTCAGGAGTGTGAACCAAAGAATTTTAAGGATGCAATGAAAAGCGTGAATAAAGAAGAGTGGGTAAAGGCAATGAACGAAGAATACCAGTCGTTAATATCGAATGGCACGTGGACTCTCGTTCCATTACCACCCGGTCGTCACGCGATTGGATCGAAGTGGGTATATAAAGAAAAGAAGGATCCAACGGGGCAAACAATTCGTTTTAAGGCACGCATGGTTGCTCAAGGTTATGCGCAACGATTTGGTGAAGAATTCAGTGAAGTGCATGCACCGGTAGCACTGCAACAGACATTCAGGGTATTGTTAACTGTTGCAGGACACCAAGGCCTTAAAGTGCGGCATGTTGACGTTAAAAACGCGTACTTAAACGGAGTGTTGCAAGAAGAAATTTTCATGCGTCAACCTCCGGGTTATTCGGTAACGGGCAAAGAAGAACTAGTGTGCAAATTGAACAGAAGCCTCTACGGACTCAAGCAAGCCGCAAGAGTCTGGAACTCAACCGTTAAGGAAGTGTTGGTCGGCCTCGGTTTTCGTCAATCGGAGTCAGACGCTTGTTTGTTTACCAAGCAACTAGCTGATGGCGTGTGGATCTATTTATTAATTTAGACCAAATTAAGCGACTGGAGAGGCAACTACAACAGAGTTTTGACATTTCATCTCTCGGTGAGGTGAGCCATTTTCTTGGCATCGAAGTGACAAAAGATTCGGATGAGTTCTACGCAATCAATCAACAGTGTTTTATACGAGAGATTGCGGATCGGTTTGGGCTTATCGGTGCGAAAACATCTAGATATCCGCTAGACCCCGGATATTTCAGACAGCAAGAAGATAACGTTCAGTATCATAGTCTGGTTGGTGCGCTGTTGTACGTAGCGACTAACTCAAGACCAGACAAAGCAGCATCCGTGTCAATCCTCAGCAGAAAAACTAAACAACCAATGCAGCGAGACTGGGTGGAACTAAAGCGAGTAGTACGTTATTTAATGGCTACGCAGGATTGCCAGCTGAAATTTAGCAGTGATGCAACGAAGAACTTGGAACTGATCGGGTACAGTGATGCGGACTGGGCTGGGGACACAACCGATAGGAAGTCCACCAGCGGCTTTGTGTATCAGATTGGTAAAGCAAGCGTAAGTTGGGCAAGCCGCAAACAGGGATGTGTAACAACATCTACCATGGAAGCTGAGTATGTAGCTCTCTCGGAAGCTGCACAGGAAGCGGTTGGGATGCGAAGACTATTATTGGAGTTGGGACACAAACAACAATCTCCTACAGTGGTCAATGAAGACAATCGTAGCTGTATCGATTTTGTGTCGCTTGAGAGGCAGAATAAAAGAAGTAAGCATATCGATACGAAATACCATCATGCCAAGAGCCTAGTTTCTAGTAAGACGATTCAACTGTGCTATTGCTCGACGGAAAATATGGTGGCTGATATTTTTACCAAGCCACTAGGATCAGTGAAGATGCAGCATTTCAGGCAAATGCTTGGGCTACGTCAGAAGAGAGAAGAAAAGGAATCAGCGAGGAGGAGTGTCGGTAAATTTCCAGTATCGGTGCGCTGATGAACTTTTCGCCCATCTATAACCACATACTCTTTACTAGTGAACAAAGAAGGTCCCGTGTCGACCTGTCATTTTTTTTTTTCTTCCTTTTGTACAACAATACGAATAAAACACGTTTTCACAGCAAATTATTTTTCACGTTTTCTAACGCGGATTACAATTCCCTGCGATTATATTTCTCTGCATTGGCCAGGGATTGGCCGACAATAATACCATTATAAACTGTTCAAATGATTTCGTTCTTTTCATAAAAGATAGATTATCAGTTATAACATCCACTAGTGTTGAAACTCAATTTTCAAAAAAAAGGCGCTTGGTTCGGTCTGGTCGCACGCCGACCAGTTCAGGATGAGTTTTTCAGACCTTGGGAAGCGTATTACAGTGAATTTAAACCTAATTTTAGTGCACTACCTTTTTCGAGTTTTCCAGGATTTCGCGTTCTTCTCAGATAGTGTACAGTGGTTTTGATCTTAACTTGATTTATACTTTTATTCGGCCGTTTCTGTTCTTTATAAATGTTTGGTTTTTCGATTCTAAATTTATTTTGGGAAAATCACTTTTCTCTCCTGAAATCCAAAAAAATACTTTTCATGCAAATCCCAGTTTAACTGTTCTGAGTTCTAGTTAAATTGAACCAAACTTCTTCTTGTTATAGAAGCGAGCAAGTTTGCATCATTTGCATGTGCATCAAACATTTTCATCATAAGGTGACGAGCTAGTGAATTAACAATTATAGGCCATGAAATCCCGAATAGAGTGCTGGAAGTAAAGTGAATGCTAGCAGACTTTATTACCTACTTATTAATGAAATCAAGTTAATGAAATTGACCGTCAATATTTGAAATCTGATACAAGTTGTTACATGTTCTTGAAGGTTTTTTTCTCTTCTGAATAAAAAACAAAACATTTGCTTGTATTTTTTTATTTCAAATCAAACCCGATCGAACATTCCGACAGCTTCAGATTGAGGACTATGACGACGAAGGCAACACCAAGAGCTACTTTCTGCATTCATCGCCATATTCTGAAGGTAAGTGTGTAGACAAGTTTTTGTTTTTTTTTTGTTCCAACAATTGCCCCCTGTAGTAAATTCAACACCAACAACAACAAAAAACAGCTGTTAACAAGGTGGACTTGCAAACGCGGTGAAGCCACGCTTCACCAAGTTTAAACAAATCAAATCGGCTCACGTAACACGCTGACATACAGAGGCGTGGAAAAGTATGTTGCACTTGCTGTACATATTCACCAAATTCAGAGAAAGAAGAAAAAATAAAAGCACTTTCGCACTCACTTTTTCTCTTTGTCACTTACAATCCACCCACGCTGCATATTGCTGCAATATTACATGTAAATAAGGCACTATTTTCCGACTCTTTCCTATGTTCGCGGGTTGCGGTTTCCTACCCACCCCCAGATCCCGCCGTCAATGAAACCGTGCCAACCTCAACAATTTCATCGCGGCTTTCAGGCTTCTTTCGGGACGTTCTCCAACGGTTAGGCGTTTACAAGTACATCGTGAACTATCGAAACCGACAGAAGGATGGAGCTGGACTGGTTTCGAAACTTCCCCACCGCTTTCATCCGAAAGGACTGCGTCACTTGGTGTCATCAGTCGAGGGGGATCAGGTGACGACTTCGGCAAGTGCGACCACAGCTGGAGGAAAGCAGAGACCACCAGGGCCGACAAAGTCCTCGATCGGAAGTCTGTTTGATCAGTTCAAACAACGCATCAAAGCCATCTATCCGGGCACGGTCTGGTGCGGGGATGGCAATCAGGCCAAGAGCGAAAATGACATAGGGTTTTTCTACCAAACCGATGTGTGCTGCCGGGCGCACGACCTTTGCCCAATGTCGATTGCCGCCGGGGAGCAGTTTAATCGACTGCGTAATAATGGGTACTTTACCAGGTCGGTGCACGGTTTAATGTGATATTATAACCAGAAATTGGTGCACGTGATGACAATTTTTTGCTTGTTTTTCAGATCCCATTGTGACTGTGATAAGCAGTTCTACAACTGCCTGAAGAACGCCAATTCGCTGGTCGCGAATCAGATCGGCTACACGTACTTCAATCTGCTGAAGCCTCAGTGCTTCCGGCACGAGCATCCCAAGGTTGTCTGCTCTAAGAAGTAAGTTCAAACGCACCCTCGATTGGGAGAGTCAATGAAAATGATCAAGTTGAGTTTTCAATTCGGATCATATTGATCTAAAATTTTGTATGAGCAGTCTTTTGTTATTTATTTTCGACTGGAAAAGCATGAACATTCAAGTTTTATTTTGTTATTTCGACTCAATTTCCGTTTTTTTTTCAATTACTTTTTATTGAGTATTCATATTTTCAACAACCTAAAAATGTATCTTGCCTTCTTACTTCTAACAAGCATTTATATTCGCCGTTCTGATTTTTTTTTCTCCTTTTTTGACCACTTCTGCCTATTAAATAGAAACATTTTCAGCCAATGGACGAAGACATGTCGGTATTATTTGGTTTTGGTTATTTTTTCGAATTTGGCAAACCCTTCAGACACTTTGTTTTGTTTTTTTAATTTGTTTGTTTTTTTAATTTGTTAATTTTTCTTTAACCCTTAGAAGCCTGTTTTCTGCAATTCAAGATTATTCTATTTTTTTTTTTACCTTCAGACTTGGAAGTGTTTTTCGCCATTCTTTGTGATCATATTATTTTTTGTTTTTATTTTGTCCTTTAAAACATTTTCTCATCATTTTAAGCGCTCGTAGGATAATTATCTTCTCTGTCCTTTGAAAGTTTTTGAACCTTTATACCTGTTAGAAACTTTTTTGCCATTGTCAGCTTATTTTAGGGAGCATGCATAAATGACGTTCCCTTAGGATTCTTTGTCTCTTTGACTTCAGAAACTTTTTTTGACCTTTAGGTTGTTTGTGTTAAGTAATTCAAGGAAATGGGGGAAGGCGGTAAACATACTAAATATTGCTTCTTATTACATAGGACAGAAGAGGGCTGAAATCTAGATTTTTAGCGCTACGTATCTAATGCTAACCTGATGACACTGTTTTTGTAACGAAAGACGTTCAAGCTTTTTCACATTTTTAATTGATTTTAGAAGCCAGAACTCGACCTGAGAGGTTATTTATATTTTTTTCAGCAATTTCTGGTTTTTGAAAAACTGCCAAAAATTACCTTTTCCAACCCATTTGGGTGTTTCAATCTTTGGATGCGCGTGGAACCAATTAACCCTCTAATGCCCAGTGCCGCCTTTAGACGGTCTTCATATGAACTTTTAAAAAGCTTCAATAAGAACTTAAAAAATGTTTATAAAGCTTCATAGTGATTTTTTTTAAGTCCGTCTAAAAATTAATTTGGGCGCTAGAGGGTTAAAATTTAATGAAAATGGGCGGGATTAAGTTTACCGAGTACCTGACGCAGAACAAAACGAACGCAAAAATTAATTCACATCCGGCGAACCATTTTCGAATGAAGTCGTCACTCACGACTCGTGACCCTCATTTTTGTTCATTAAAATTAATATTTTCTGTTTTATGAATGAGTGCTGGGATCCAATATTCTACCGTTGATATTGATTTACGCTTTGAGGAGGCTTCATCTTTCAGTTGCGTTACTCTTCCACCACTCGCGCCACCTGCTCATGGTCTGCTGAAGGATGGTGTCTCGATTTATTATCAAAACGCTCGTGGATCACGCTCTAAAATCGACGAAGGGCTCATCGGTGTTACTATCCATTATATGTAACACGTTCGAACAGGTTTTGATCAGATTGAAGTTTATATGCCTCCCAACCGCAGAGGAGCCCAAATTAGCATCCATAACTGCATACGTTCAGTAGAAGCAATTACCTTCAACCTTAGTCTATGTGATCTGGTAATGTTATTGGTGATTATAATTAATCAGGTTTAGTGTGGAGCTTTCCGATTAACTCGCTACCAACAGGTGACACTCTGAGTTATCATATTTCAGTTGCCTGCTTATCTCTGCTAGATGATTTTGATGAGCAGGGCCTCGTGCAAACTAATCCTGTTGTAAACAGAAATTTGCGCCTCCTCGACTTAGTCTAGGTCAATAAATGTGTGGTCCCGGTTTGCTGCGTTCGGGAAGCTGCTAAACCATTCACTCCACTTGATGCTGACCATCCCATGGCTGCGCCTATTCGAGGAATTAGACAAACGAAACATTTAGAACTGTCGCGGAATAACGTCAGCTCATTCGAAGGTATTCCAAATTATCGTCTCTGAAGCGTTGTTTGCTCGTAGCTCCCAATACTTTTTCGTGAATCAGTATGGCTTTTTCCCGAAAGATCTGTAGCAACGAATTTGCCCCGACTTTGTCATGAAACTTGAGCCGTCTGGGAGATGGGGAACAAATAGACAGGCCTGACAGCTGCTTTCGATCGAGTCGACCACGGAATACTACTGAGTAGAATCGAGAAACTTGGGATTACTGGCGATCTCACAAAGTGGATAAAATTGGTTCGGAAGAGTCGGAATATTTCACCAATCTTATCTTAGCGATTTAGGTCCCCTACTCTTCATTCTTTTCATCAACGAAGTCGCTACTTTACTGCCAGCTGACTGTCGCTTACTTTAGACAGATGATGTGAAAATATTCGCGGTAATCGAAGCCTTGTTCGACTGTCTAGAACGTTTGATCAACGTATCAACGTGTCCTAAACCTTGATTGTAAACTGGATCACTAGAATCGAATCTGTCGAGAAAAAAATGCTTCGCATGCTTCCCTGAATAGCCCGTTAGACTTGCCTTCATATGAAGCTCGATGTTAGCTACTGGTACTTGCAACGCTTGAGCAGGGTCGAACTACAGCTCAAGCCGTTTTCGTTGCTAAAATCTTATCTACAGCAGATGAACCTTTACACACCTGAGAGACCACCCTGCACAAGGGACATCCTGTACCTCGAGCCGAGCAGAGTGAACTATGGGCTGTTCAATCCAGTCCGATTTATTGCCGCAAAATTCGGAATTATTTTTTATATTTTTAAATTTTTTTTATTCTTAAGATCCCAAAACGATTTGAATTTTTTTTGACGTGGGACTACGTCTTTGTTTACTATACTGAGATGCATTCTGTAAAACTGGAAATGAAACTGGCAAATGTTGCGTCAGATTTGAAACGTTAATAACAGTAAAAACACATGACGGATAACAATAACCAATATGTTGTTGAATAGATAAAATGTATATCAATTTTGTAATATGCTAGTTATCACTCTAATTTCATTGCTAAGCGGTAAAATTTATAAAAAGTTTCAATGATAAATTTACGCGAACAATGAACCAATTACATGCAAGCATTCCTAGCACAGACGACGTGAATGGACACCAACCGTTCCCTGTGATATTCTCTGTTTCAAAATCGAAAAAAAAAATTGACAGAGTCTCCCCGTCCCAATAGGTCAATTTATTTTTGCTTCCATGAGCTTAGACTAATGTGATGTCTCGAAGGTAAAAGTTTTCCGAAAGTTTGAAACAATCCTCATACTTGAACAATTCCTAAACCTGCTGTCAGAACGTAATAAAAACTGATGTCCTGAAAGAAAACATGCTGGTATAAGCACTAGTAACAGTGGAGCAGAAAACCGCAGGTCTCTCGGCGTCTATGGTTGCAACGGTTCTCTTCTATTCGTACTGCAGCGGTACACTTCCGTTCGTACTACAGCGCGCGGTACTATTCGTATTGCAGTGGTACACTTCTGTTCGTACCTTCGTACATTTCTATTCGTGTGCAATCGAGGAAAAACTGCAATGCTGCTGCTGAAGTGATTGACAGTTTATTTCATATATATGATTACCATAAATTACTCAACAAGAATTGTACATTTTTGCAACGGTTATAAGTTATATTTATTATATTTTATATTCGATATTCACTAAATAATCGTGACCGGATAGTATCGCAAAACTGAATTCCCAAATATATAAATTTATAGAAGAGTAAGAGCCGGATAATGCTTGTGAATTTTTGATCCATTTACTAAGATTCATTCCGAATTTTTTCTTACATTTCAGAATTGTTAGATGATATTTCATTATTCTAAACTATTCCATGATAAACGTTTATTAGCTGTTTTCGTAATACAGCGAATGTAATTGTAGGCAAATGAAAAAAATTGTCAAGCAAAAAACAATTTTTTTGCTGAAACTTGTTGAAAATTTTTTTACATATCTTCTTATGTTTGCCAATTGATGAACTTTCGTAAGGGCTCCCATATTATTTTGAAGGTAAGATCCATATTATAAATATGATTTAATCGAAGTTAAATAAGACAAAACCATTCATTATGATAACGTTAGTATCAGCGGGTTTGGTTTTTGAGGATATAGAGTTAATTCTGACTTTGACGCATTGCGAGAAATTCTTGGTGCTTCTTCAACAAGAACGATAAGCTTGTGTTTTGTCAAATGTACAAAAAATTCTACAATATACATTTATATCGCCAAATATAAACGTTATTTTTTCAAGTGTTGTTGATTATATTTCTAAGACGGAAAATAAAAGTACGTAAGTCACCGAGCAAACACATTGATTCTGTTTGCGAACTTTGTATATTTTGGAACAAAAAATCCCATTATTACAGTATTTAGTCCCATGTCACCATTTCATACAACCCTAGGGCTGTATACCTTGTATTATTTCATAGACTACAGAAACATTTTTTCGATATTCTGAGCTTTATCCGGGATTAGTTTTTTATGTGTTTCTTGCCTTCATGAAGTTTTTTGCTATCTCAACATAATTCGAATATTTTTTTCAGTTCCTAGTATCGTTATTTCACCATTCTGAAATTATTCTGCGGTATTTTTTGTCTGAGATCATTCTTTTTTTGCTCTTTCAGTTTATAATGTTTGCATCAAAAAATCGGACTATTTTCGGAGGGTGATAATTAAGTTTGATTAATTTTCCATGGGAAGTAACTATATTACCTTACGTGCAAAAAATATTCGACACCCTTAAGAGCGACCTTCTAGCAGTTAACCAGAGCATTCACCATGGCGGATTCTCAGTTTTTGCGACAAAATTGTCTGAGTAGATTCTACGCTTCAGCTTTGCCCAGAAATTTACGACAGGATGCAGCTAGGGGACGGCTATAACTCGGTCCGTTTGAAAGATAGAGGAAAACTTTCACCTACAAAGTTGAGCAAAATTGACCGCAAAAATAAGAAATCTAACTTTGGATTTCATTGAAAATCTTGGTCACGCGCTCATCGACTTGGGTACCACATCGATATTCAGGCTCTCCATCTCCACCAACGATCGCTTCGAGTAGTGTAGTGGGCCGATGCCAGAACTGGCCAATAGAGATCGGGTCGGGTTTGATGTTTTTGAAACCCGTATCCGACCCGAGCCCGATTTTTCGAATATTTGAAACTCAAACCCAACCCGATCCCGAACATTTTATGTTTGCAAACCTGAACCCGAGATTTTTTCTGGGGACAATAGACATCATAATCTTTTAATTTTGCTTACGAATACAGGTCGGGTTCGGGTTCGGGTTTCGGGCTTTCAAATCCGAAATCTCTACCGGCCAGAACACCGTGTCTTCACCCTTGTGGTATTTCTTGATGAACGACGCAACGTCCGGCAGGCACTTCATACTAGAAATCTCCCCGTTTACGGGCAGTTCGGAGCGAAAGAAGAGCGGCTTTGACATCCCCTTCTCGCTGTGCACTTAGTGTGTTGTTAAATAAACTTCACCTCGAAGCTCACTGTCAAGCTTTCGATACTCTGATTGTTGTGAATAGTACCAAGATGTTGTAGATGCCGCAGCGTGTGTATTAGGGTGCCAGCCAAAATGGTCATCTCGAATTTCAAAAAAAAAAAACCCTATACAAAATGTTCACCTGCTCGAAAAAACACCCTGTGCAAAATTTCAGCTCAATCGGACTTAAAATGGGGTGGCGCAAAGCGATTGAAGTTTGGCTTTTTTGAAAATCGAAAAATCACCCAAGAGGGGGGGGGGGGGGGTACGTGAAATTTCGATTTTCGAAATTTTTTTTTTGATGCCAAATTACTTAAAAACGCACGAAACGTCAAGAATTGGTGTCATCTGAAAAAAAAATTTTTTGCTAAAATTTACTCTCTGGGACTTAGTCGTTTTTTCAATTGTGGAAGGCGGAGTTCAAAATGTTTAGAATTTTTTTTTTTTTAAATTGATCACTAGTCTCTCGAAATACCTTGTTTAATGATATACACTATAACTAGCATCGAATACATTATGTTTCATTCGGTTGGTTCATTTATTCGGCATAGGGTGGTTCATAATATTGTGAAAAATGAGTATAAAATAAAAAAAGCACTTCGGTTCGTTTGATTGGTGTGACGTCTTCGACAAAGTTGTAGATAATAATTCTGCATTTCCAAAAAAATTACATTCAAAAAATTATTCATTCAAAAGTTAGAAGAAAGATTAAAAATTAGTTATTCAAAAGGGCTCATTTGTTAAAAACTTGTTTTTTTTAATAAAACCTACGAAAGATTACCAAAACAATGAAACCAGTCCGATCATATAGAAATCAAGAAAAATAAATTATCGTTTTTTTAAAAAAAAACCTGAATTAATCCACCTAGCGGTCGGACCCAGCCTTTCTCATTCAAACTTATTATTTGTAAAAATAGATTTTTATGAACGCTTCAATCCAATAAATGTGTATTCACTTTTTGGGTTCTTAAATAATGATGTTCTAATAGAAGTATAAAATATGAAATTTGACGTTATGTAAGTGCTCAAGAAATAGCGAAATAAAAGAAATGACTCTTAATTTCGAACAATTCAATCACGAGCGATACCGGGAACATTCAAATGGTACGATACCACATTTAAATTATATATTATTACATTCAAATGGTACAATACCACATTTAAATTATATATTATACATACATTGATCAAAGCAGGTATAGTTTTGAATAGCCTTTGAATTTCTTTTCTTTCCATAACTTTTGAACCACATATCAAATTGTTATGAAGTTTGTTATTTGTAAGTTTGAGAGATGACTCGTTCGTATGACACTAGTTATGTTCAAATAAGTCGTGTAATCTTTGAGATAATAGAATTTCGTTGTTTTATTAACAATTTAATACATAACGGTTGCTTAGTTCGATTATAATCAATTTAAATGGGAACGTATAAGGCAGCTAAACTTTGAAACCACGTGTTAAGTCATAATTCATCAGTTAACCCTTAACTAGCCCGTTCATCAGATAATACTATTGATCAACGGTTGTGTACTTTCTGAGATAATGAAGTTTCGCGATTTTCACAATTCGGTACATTACACACGAAGTTACAGTTCGATTACAGTAAAATTCAATAGGGTGTTATGAGTTAGCTAGACCTTTCATTTGACACTAATTTCGTGAAAATCGGTTCAGCCATCTCTAAGAAAAGTGAGTGAGTTTATGTATTCTTCGGAATATGTTTCTTTTCATAGCTAGATTTCACATTTTTAAACATAACAGGCAAACTAAAAGTCCGATTGCAAAAAAAAATAAAGAGGGTCTTATGGGGTAACTAGACCTTTCATATGACACTGATTTTGTGGAAATAGGTCCAGCCATCTCTGGGAAACATGAGTGAAATTAAACAGTCTTCAGAAGAAGTTTCTTTTCATAACTTTTGAACCACATGTTCAATCTATATAAATTTCAAAAGTTAAGAATTTTTGAGATAGCCCGTTCATTTGATACCAAATTTGTTAAAATCGGTTGTGTGGTTTCTGAGATATTGATGTTTCGTGATTATTACATTTTTAAACATAACCTCTGAAATAAAAATCCAATTAGGGGAAGTGCACCAGTTATGGCAATAGTTTGAAGGATGTATCAGTCTTTTGAATATTTTGGTTGTAAAAATACGGATATTTTTATGTTCATGGTGTTCATTTTAAGTTAACAACAATTATAATTCATCATATATTAAGAAACTGAAATTTTCTATATTCTTTAATGAAAAAACGCCGCAGAAAAAACTCTTCCACCGAGCCCCAGTTATGGCTATAAAGTTCTTTTGTTCGCCATAGAACTGTACCAGTTATAGTCATATCGAAAAAAAAAAACATTGAATTGAGTTTTTATATCCGTCACGTACAATTTTACCAGATAATGATCAGCAAAAACATGTTATGCTCAAAGGGATGGCTTACAGACCACGTTAGATTGTTTAAAGTAAATACGCACAGACGACCTCTCCTATGCAAGATGTATTTCTATACTAAATTAGAACAGTGAAACATGAACTGTGGTCTGACCTCTTATCTCATTAGAATTCCCCCTAACAATAATGTTTATATTAAGCAGCTAATCAATTTGGTCCCAAACAAGAAACTGACACTCAAGGAATAAAATTCATCGGGGTATATATCACAAGTTATACAAAATCTGCTAACAAGAAGTAATCACATCTAAACTACGGCTTAGTTTTTCGTTTTAGTTTTGGAGCTTGCTTTTTCGGCTTTTTTACTATCAGACTCCTCTGCTTTGGCCTCTTTCATTTCCTCGCGTTTTAATTTCATCGCCACGCGTTCTTGAGCTTTTTGTTTCTTCGAGCTTCTATAACCTTTACTTATCCTTTTCACGTATTTCATCAAATCTTTTCTTCGCTGTAAATCTGTAAGAACAGGGAAAAATCACTTTGAACAATTACGGGGCTTTGCGACGCGGCGGAGCTAGCGCCTTTTAAAAAATAAATGACAACCGTCGAGTATGCTCCAGCTTTGGCTTGCTGACTGCTTCTATTAGAATGCAGAATTCAAAAGCAAACTTTCAAGGACGGGAAGCGGTGAGCTCGCAGATTGGTTGAATTTCATGTACAATCCTTGAAGAAGTTTTTGTTCTCGAATTTGTAACATTTTTAATTTTGTCGCCGTTTGCTTTTCTGGTGCTTGTTCAACCTCGTAGACGTTGCGAGACCCGGTCTGTGCTATGACCTCCTTGGACTTGGGACGTAGGTAAAATGATGTCCCATCCCCATTTCATACTTTGTTAGGAATGCTCTATCTATGGAGCAAGTCATTTTTCGTAAGAATGCTTCTGGTAAAACCAAACCAACCACGAAGATCCTTCTCGGACACTCGCGCGCTAGCTGATGTTATAGCTAAAATCAAACGCTTATTGCAGCTTTTACAACTAAAATTTTAGCTAGTTACCAACCTGAAATGATAATGCTGTCCCTAAATTAAACAGAAATCACTACGAAAGCACTAAATACTCCGAAAAAACGTTTACCGATGGTTTGTTTATTTTCGTTTCGATATGGCGATAACTGGTGTTTCCCACGCGTGCTATGATCCATTCGCATGTTGCCAAATGGGGAACTTCAAATTATTTTGTACCGATTGTGGCAATACTGATAAAATGTTTAGTTCGATAAAAACACCACAATTTAACAGTTTATATGAATGGATAATTCAATTTCAATGCCAAGCACGTTATTTTCAAACTTATATTGTTATTAACTTATTCCTACCAGCGATTTCAAAATAGCATGTCCACTAATAAAATGATAAGAACTCGTATGAAATGGAGGTAGGGTATAAAAAACTTTAATTTTTTAGCAAAATAATTATGAACATTTATGTTTAATGATTGATTATCATAAAGCAAATAGCATTTATCATGTTTAGTAATTTTTTTCGATATTAAATATTCAATGTCTTTTAATTTTAATTTTTATGAGCAGTATAGCCATAACTGGTGCTATTGCTATAACTGGCGCTCCTACCCTACAATAAAATTTAATAGGGTCTTATGAGACAACTAGAACTTTCATTTGCATATAATTTCATTAAAATCGGTCCAGCCATCTCTGAGAAAAGTGAGTGAAAATAAAAATCTGCACACACACACACACACACACACACACACACACACACACACATACATACATACAAAAAATGCTCAGCTCGTCGAACTGAGTCGAGCGATATATGCCATTCGGCCCTTTGGAGCACTTCCATATCTTCGGTTTTGCAAATGATTGGCCAAACCTTTCTAGGAGAAAGGCAAAAAGTTAAAAAAATTATTGATTAGGAGTAAAATATTCGTGCTGAAGAAATAGCGAAATAAAAGAAATGACTTTGAATTTCGTACACTTCAATCACGAGCAATACCGGGAACGTACGAATAGCACAATACCAATTTTAAATTTTGTTGAGGCCATATGTTTTCATCAAAGCAGTTACAGTTTTAAATAGTCTTTGAATTTCGTTTCTTCTCATAACTTTTGAACCACATATCAAATTGCTATGAAATTTCTTACTTGTGAGTTTGAGAGACAACCCGTTCAAATGACACTAGGTATGATCAAATAAGTCGTGTGATCTTTGAGATAATAGACTTTCGTTGTTTTTATAATTTAATACATAACGGTTGGAATAAAAATACGATTAAAGTCAAATAAAATGGGAACCTATAGGAAAGCCAAACTTTTCATTTGACACTAAGATTGTTGAATTTAGTCCAGCAATTTTTGGGAAAACGAGTGAATTTGAAAAGTCACCGGAACATGTTTCTTTTCACAATTTTTGAACCACGTGTTTAATCACTATAAAATTCATCAATTAACCTTTAATTAGCCCGTTCATTTGATACCAATATTGTTCAAATCGGTTGTGTACTTTCTGAGATAATGAAGTTGCGTGATTTTCATATTTTGATACATTACAAACAAAGTAACAGACCGATTACATTGAAATTCAATAGGGTGTTATGAGGCAGCTAGACCTTTCATTTGACACTAATTTCGTGGAAATCGTTTCAGCCATCTCTGAGAAACATGAGTGAGATTGAACACTCTCTAGAACACGTTTCTTTAAATAACTTCTGAACCACACGTTCAATCTTCATGAAACTCAAAAGTTAAGGTTTTTTTAAGTAGCTTATTCATTTAAAACCAATTTTGTTAAAATCGGTTTAGTAGTTTCTGAGATAATGATGTTTCGTGATTTTCACATTTTTAAACATAACCTCTAAACAAACAAAGTAACAGACCGATTACATTGAAATTCAATAGGGTGTTATGAGGCAGCTAGACCTTTCATTTGACACTAATTTCGTGGAAATCGTTTCAGCCATCTCTGAGAAACATGAGTGAGATTGAACACTCTCTAGAACACGTTTCTTTAAATAACTTCTGAACCACACGTTCAATCTTCATGAAACTCAAAAGTTAAGGTTTTTTTAAGTAGCTTGTTCATTTAAAACCAATTTTGTTAAAATCGGTTTAGTAGTTTCTGAGATAATGATGTTTCGTGATTTTCACATTTTTAAACATAACCTCTAAACCAAAAATCCGATTGCAATGAAATTCAATAGGGTTTTATGGGGCAACTAGACCTCTCATTTGCGATTAATTTCATGAAGATCGGTCAAGCCATCTCTGAGAAAATCGAGTGAGATTAGGAGAGCGTTACATACACACACATATACACACACACACATACACACACACATACACACACACATACACACACACATACAGAAAATGCTCAGCTCGTCAAACTAAGTCGATTGATATACGAGATTCGACCCTTTGGAGCACTTTTATACCTTTGGTTTTTCCAGTGATTGCTATACCTTTCTTACCTCCGTTTTTTGAAAAAAAAAAATTATTTTCAATTTTTTTTTTAAAGGCATATTTTTTTTGGAAGGACAAAATATTATCTACAACTTTGCCGAAGACACTATGCAATTTCGACGGTAGACTTATTCTTAATTTTCAATAGAGCACTCTATGAGGAATCAAGAATATTTCTACAGTCAAAACGGTTAATTTGATTGGCATAGTGTATCTGGCAAAGTTGTGAATAATAACTTGGTTCCTTCAAAAAAAAATGTACCCTGTGAAAAAAAAAATTTAAAATATAACTTTTTTTCTGATTTCTTCATGGCCGGTTTCGTTGTTCAGGTAATCTTTCGTAGTTTTTATGAAAAAAATCAGTTCTTTTTAAATGAGCTGTTTTAGATAATTAATTTTTAACTTTCTTTAAATTTTTTTTTCAAAAAATTAATAATTTGTTTTTAGAGTGTATATTTTTTTTTGAAAGTCAATACTATTTACAACTTTGCGGAAGACGTCACACCGCTCAAACGAACCGTACTGGCTCTAAAACTATTTGTAATCATCAATACCTATCCGAAATAGCATTTTTCAATAGCTTTTCCAAAATGAGTTGTGTTTCAAAAAATTAAACCAATAGCACAAAATGGCATCTTTTGCCTATGAAAACGTCTATGCAAAGCTTCAACCAATGGACACGTTCACGTTCTGATGATGTGAACTTGACAGAAAATATATGGTCGAACTGTCAAAACGACGCAAACCCAGAAACTGAATAACATCGATACAGTCTTTTGTCCGATTATATAAGCCAGAGCACTGTGTGTTCAATCAAGTGTTGGCAAAGGACATTATTGTGGTAAATAAAACGAATAAATTGTCTGGTACAACATTCGAAAGACGAGTGCAAGTGTCTTAGAGAGTAGATTTTTCAAACAAAGTAATATAACATATTCCATCAGTTTCCACCGTTTCATTTAAAAGTTTAAGACACTTGGAATCGAAAACATTTTTCAAATATTCCATCCATGTACCTCCCGTGAGTGATTTTGCAAATGACATGAAAGCATTCAACATTTTCCACGAGACACAATCTTAATTTTGGTTGAGATAATTTTTTTTTTGCACAGAGTAGTTTAATACATTTTGTAAATTTGTTTTGTAATATTTTTCCATTTTACTTATAATTTTTCCAATTCAACATTGCCACCCTAACGACAATGATATAACAAATATTATATTTTCAGGAATTTTTCTATTGGTATTCAGTGAAAAGTGATTTTTTTCATTTTATACTCATTTTACACAATATTATGAACCACCCTAATGAAACATAATGTATTCAATGCTAGTTATAGTGTATATCATTAAACAAGCTATTTCGAGAGACTAGTGATCAATTTCAAAAAAAAAATTCTAAACATTTTGAACTCCGCCTTCCACAATTGAAAAACGACTAAGTCCCAGAGAGTAAATTTTTGCAAAAAAAAATTTTTTCAGATGACACCAATTCTAGACGTTTCATGCGTTATTAAGTCATTTGGCATCAAAAAAAAATTTCGAAAATCGAAATTTCACGTACCCTTGGGTGATTTTTCGATTTTCAAAAAAGCCAAACTTCAATCGCTTTGCGCAACCCCATTTTAAGTCCGATTGAGCTGAAATTTTGCACAGGGTGTTTTTTCGAGCAGGTGAACATTTTGTATAGGGTTTTTTTTTTTTAATTTTCTGGTCACTTTTTTTCCATACGATGATTGGCGCCCTAGTGTGTATCCATCGTCCACAAAATGCCGCACTATGTTTGTTTTCGATGCGGCGGGGTACCGTTCTTTAAACGCGCACACTTCTGATCGAAGTAGCTTCACTGTTTTCGCCATAATGGTTATTGTTCGACTGATAGAGCTGTCAAGTTTTCTCTGCTGATTCATGGGTTACTATGATTGATGTTGCATGAGTAGTTTCGACAATGCGTGAGAAAGTAAACCCATGGAAAATCGACAATTTTAGTCCATTTTTGTTAAGGCAAACGTTATTGTGTTGTTTTTCTCGCGGTTTAAAAGTGTTTTTAATTATTTGTATATTTCTTTCTGAACTATAAAGACCCTTTAAATTCTGAATTTTTCGCTGGTGTAAAGGTTATTAATTGCATCAACATGGGCGCAACTAAGGAAAATTTCTTGGGGGGGGGGGGGGTCTAGTTTTCATACATTTTATTTTAAAAAAGAGAAAAAAGAGATAATACGCGCTTATTTAATAACCCATAAAATAGTGTCGTAACAGTAGAAAAATCACTTCAATACGGATTATTATATTATTGGCACAATCTCAAAATCGATAGTTTTGAGAGAAAAATCTTTAAATTTTAAAACGTTCCATTTTCATTGAACCTGTTTGGGTCTAGTATGTCCATATAATAGGCAAGTTATACGAGTTGTACAGAGCCGTAGCTACTCCGTTTCGCGTAGGGGGGGGCAAAGAATTTTTATTTAATAAAAAGTTATTTTTGTGGAGTTAGCAGTTTAAGGAGAAACGGGATTGTGGCCTCTTCCTATACAATTTTGAGGTTAGAGTTATTTTAACTTCTGTATTTTGATCGTAAAAAATTCGGCTTTCACTAAATAAACAGCACTCAAATTGCTACTTCAGGCATGCAACAGTTGTGAAAACAATTGATCAAAGTTTCATGAACGTAGTTTTCATGAAAGAATCTATTAGCGAAAAAATACTGAGAGAATGAAGCGGTTCAACCGTCAGCCCAAATTCTGAATTTTACGATAGGCTTTGTTTGATCAGTGTTTACCATCAGACCAGGTAGAGTGTGGAATGCCTAGTCCAAAGTCCGGTCAGACTACAATTTTTATAGTCTGATTTTATTTTGGACCGAACCGGAACAGAGTTGTTCGGACCAGGTCTGGGTTATGCTTCCGAGATGTGGAAAAGTCTGGCCAAAATATATTGAACTGAACATGAACATGAGTCACAAGATCATATTGCAGGAAGTTAGGATACTGGCTCACCAAAAGATTGAAGAACTTATCCTTTTTGGCATATTTGCTCAACCAAAAAATTGACTGATACCGTTAACATTAAAAAACTGGTGACTATTCAATAATGCTTATTGCTAATATTTCACCTAGTATCATACATGAGAAAATTGCGTGGTGGGGCAACACAAACGCGTGGGGGCGCTAAGCCCCCCTAGCCCCCCCGGTACCTACGGGCCTGGGGTTGTAACGTCTTTTTTTTGTCTTTTTGGCATATTTTAAATGAGCTATAAAAGCGCATCCACCTATACTGCCGTGAGATGACAAAGTGACGTAAGTGCCACTTTCTCGAATATGAGTTTTTCATGCCAATTTGTTCATTATTCGAAGACCTATCTTTTGATATCTTCCTTCTCGTTGTTACTTATTCGTACGTTACATAAAATAAAATAAAAAACAAAGTGACGTTGGCACACATTTCCATACAAAAGTGACGAAGAATTCTTTCGTTTTTGGGCCGTACTGAAAAACTGATCACTTGGATCTACGTCACAATGTCATCTCACGGCAGTATAACTCTGGATTTTTTGTGAATTTTGAGCTATTCAGACTATGAGAAGTATTTTTTTGTTATTCGATGTGAGATTATATTTGTTTTTAACCTTAAAGTGAAACTGTGTTGAAGCCAAAAATAGTCGACATCGACCCAAAACTTCAAATTTTCAAAAGCATAAGACAGCACAAGCAAGCATAAAATAGCGTTTTCACAGATGACGCACTTTTATAATCTTTTTTTCTAGCCTGTTGTGACTTATAGGAACATGTTTTCAATATTCGTATCTTAATTTGAGATAGTTTCCTTTTTTGGGCGTTACTGACCTTCAAGAGGGGTTTTGTTCCATTCTGAGCTCAATCTAAGGTCATGTTTTATAGTTCCAACAAGCATTTTTTCACCATTCTGAGATAAATTCTTATCATTATAGCCATTTCCGGAGCATCTAGACATTCGAGTTTCAATTTGAGATAGCCTTATTAACTTAATATCATTTTTTTTGCCCTTTCTGACCTTCCAATGTGATTTTTTCGTTACGTTTTTACGACACTCAGAATATTTTTTAAGACAGTTTTTTTGAAACAATTTTTTCGTTGTTCTACTAATAAAAATTTTATTAGGAGAGTTTTTGTCGTTAAGTATGGGACTGTTTTCTTTCTTGACATGTTTTTGCATTTAGGAGGAAAATTCTCAGCTTATTTAGTAACATTTTTAACCCTTCACGACCCGCAGAAATATCTCTTCGTTATCCTGAACTCAGTTTCGGACCGGTTTTTACGCCGTTTCTCCAGTATTCTGAGTTCAATGTGGAATCATTATTAGTTCTTTACTGGTCTTCAGAAGTGTTTTTCGTGTTTTTATTTTTGTTATTCTGAGCTCACTTAGAGAAATATTTGACTTCTTCTGTTTCGCAAAACACTTTTTTGCTATTGAGAGCTCAACTTGGGATCATTTTAGTTTTTACACCTTTCTGGTCTTCTGGAGTGATTTTGCGCTTTTGCGGTCATAGATTGAAATTGTTTTCTTTTCTATCTACTTCCTGTTTTTTTCCGAAATTCTGAACTCAATTTAAGAACATTTTGGTTTGTTTTTCAATTTGTTCTGAAATCTATTTAAGATTCTTTTGTTGTCTCTGAAAATTATTTGTTTTTCGGAAAGCAATCTGGTATTCCTAATATTCAAAAATATTTTTTTGCAATTCTTCAATTTTAAATTTTTTCGGCATTTCAAGTTGAATCAAGAATCGTTTTCAAATTAAGGTGGTCATTTGAAGCATTTTTTCAACATTCTGGGTTATATTACTCATTAGCAATTTGTCATCATTTTCAGTTGAATTTTGAAGCATTTTTACCACAGTTCATATCTAGTCTGATTTAAAAAAAAAACTACGGTCAGCCAGGCCCCCTTCCATTATTCCAGCAACTGACAAAACATTCTGAATATTTTTTTCCATTTCCCAGATCAAAAGGAAAATGTCTAACCTACGTGGTGGACGAAACAAAGGACAAACTGTGGCAGTGGTTCGACAATCTGATCTACTAGCAGCAGTGGCCTGTGGCAGCGGAACACTATCCGAAAAAAAAGCGAACGTGACGACTTACGACAAAACACACCAAATCATGCATTATACTGTTTTCCAATTTATTTATTTTTGTAACTTTAATTTAGCTCTAAGCCAACAGCTGAACGTGTTTGCGAAACAAAATAGATAGTGGAATACCTTACCAACAGTTTAAACGTTTTTATCTCGTGCACTTTTGCCGCCATTTCAAGCGAACTGCTCGACTCTGCGGGTGGTTGGCATGCAGTTAACCGTTATGCGACGAGATTTATACGCTCGCTCTCTCTCTCTCTATCTTCTACCAGAGGCAGAGTGTGCGTTATTTCTCTTTAAAAAAGGGAGCTAGTTAATTCCTGTACCGGCTTGCTTTAGTCAATCCAATCAGTCAGTCAGTGTGAAACGGACAGTCGCTTGGGAGATTTCGAATACAGTTTTGTCATTTTATCACAACAGTTCACAATTAAAACAGAAAATGATGAAGCTTTTCGACAACATCAACGAAGATGTCTACCGGGCGTACGTTTTCTGGTCGGCGATTTTGGTGGGCAAAATGCTGGTGATGTCAGTCCTGACCGGATTGCAACGTTTCCGAAAGAAGGTAAGGTCGAATTGATTACTGTTCACATCTGAACCAGGAAGTATTGATTGGTTAATGGTACGGAATGATACCGAGCGCTGACGTGTTATTACGCAACAGTCGAGGTCCATTAGGTATACATACATAAAGATGGCCTTGAACTGATGCGGTCGGCCCGCTTTGCGTGTAGTGGTACGCGCCTGCTGCTTATAACTGATGGAAGCGGAATGACGCTGCAACTTTTCTCTCGTAATTAAAACAGATGAATTCATCTACTTTTTTGTAGGCTTTTGTAAATCCAGAGGACATCGCTTCCAACCCGAAGCTGAAGCTTAAATTTGACGACCCCGACGTGGAACGTGTCCGCAGGTTTGTACCAAAACATTACCCACTTCTCAGGCGTCTAACCTTCGAATCGTTTTTAGGGCTCACCGCAACGACTTGGAAAACATCCTTCCGTACTTCGTGATTGCTTTCTTCTACATTCTAACCAATCCGGACGCTTTCATCGCGGTAAACATTTTCCGTGCGGTCGCTGTGGCCCGGATTATGCATACCCTGGTGTACACCGTGATGGTCATCCCGCAGCCAGCTCGGGCCATTGCCTGGCTGGTGCCGTACGCTGCCAGTTTTTACATGACCTTCAAGACCGTGCTGTACTTCCTGTAGGCGCGTGTTGGAATTTTAGGGTGCAGGGTTAAGGTGCCATTTCTTATAATGCACGCACAAACACACACATGTCACTCAGGAAGATTGTGTTTTTTATTTTCAATTCCATTTCGTAGGCTTCATGTTTTTACACAAAATCGAAGAAACGTCCATCAATGCTGAATGTGGTGTTGAATAAATTGATTAAGCTAACGTTGAAGCTTTATTTTTTGCTACCCAAAGCATCCATAAGAAAACAGAATTTTCAAGGTGTTTTTCTTCCTGCGTCATCATCAGAGCGAATGAGGGGGGAATCGACCGTTACAGTGCTTTTCTTCGTTTTCAGTTCTTAACCATCAGATCAGCACAGAGGACGTACTCCTGCCAAAATGGTTCGCCTTTTCGACAACATCAATGAGCAAGTGCTACGCACTTACATCTTCTGGGCAATGGTTCTAGTTGGTAAAATGCTACTAATGTCGGTTTTAACCATAATGCAGCGATTTCGTAAAAAGGTACGTTATTACGGTATTGCCATTTCCATGAAGTAACATTTCCATTCTTTTTTGTAGGCCTTCGTAAACGAGGAAGACATCGTCACTGATAAAAAATTGAAGCTCAAATTTGACGATCCTGATGTAGAGCGTGTCCGTAGGTAAGGTGCAAAACACCTTCAGCTGATAACAAACAGTTTAATCTGGTTCAATCTAATCTTAACATAGAGCCCACCGAAACGATTTGGAGAACATTTTTACCTTCTTGGCGATAGGCTTTTGCTACATGCTAACAAATCCGGATCCTTGGCTTGCCGGGACGATCTTTCGGCTGGTTGCCGCCGGACGGATTGTGCATACGGTCGTGTACGCTCTGGTTATTGTTCCGCAGCCGACGCGGCTGCTGGCGTGGCTTGTTCCATATGCTGCCTGTTTGTATATGACCGCCCAAACGTTGCTATATGTTATGTGAGGGGGGAGGGGGGTAATTAACTTCCAGGAGTGGTGAGTGACTCGGTATTTAGAGGAGAAATAAAGTTAAATGAGTTGTAGTTCAAACATCGTTGTTATGATGACACTGATGGAATGTCTAAAGGTTCATGAAAAAGCTCAATCCTTATTGAGAGTTTATTAACTACGAGGGATTTATTGTTTATTGACGTGTAATTACGTCTTACAGCAACAGGGGTACGAATTGGAAAAACCGGAAACATCAAGTGTCACGAAAATTGTCCACTTTAAAATGTTTAGAACTCAGCCAGTTTCCAACGAATTTACTTCTTTCTTACAGCAATCGATTGGAAAGCTCTGCGTTCAACGAAAAGAGGAGAATTACGATTATGTGATGCTAACTATTGTACTATTGAAGAATGTAGAATTGAAGAATGTTTCGGACCAATTAGAGCCTTTGTTGACTTAATAACCGACTTATTGTGGTATTTGTTTTACTAGCTTTAGTCCACAAAGACACGCCTACCGAAAGTTTAACTCTCAGTAACCGTAGAAAAGCATGCTAATGTCGAAATTTAATCTTCATGACCATTCTCTGTTAGCGCGTTGAACAGTACAGTCGTTTATTTTCGCTCGCAGCGATGCGTGGACAACGGGATCGACTACGGCGTCCAGCTGGCAGTTTACAGGGAATATCGACCAGTGTCTAAAATCCATCGATGAAGCGATATCACAGGCCCGGGATTAACACGCGCCGGCTTCCAGACGGGTGAGAAACTTTCTGAACCTAGACTACACAACACCATAAGACGGCACTTTCAGCGTTCTGGTCTGCCTCACCTGAAGACCAACATCAATCGTCTCAACAAAACCATCAAAGCCAGCTTGATGGATCTCAGTCTAGTCTAGTCTACACTAACACAGCCAGTACTTGAAAGGATCCTGGAAAATGATATCCACCATTTTTTTAAAAAATGATTTCTATATATTTTTCTTGTCAACGGCCAGGCCTACTGTGTAGCGCAATATAATACAATATCACCCTTATTCTTGTTTACGGCCGTATCGCTTTCGTACGAAAGCAGCAGCGGCGTACGAATGCGATACGAACACATACGAATCCGATTCGTTCTAACCAATTCGAGCTTTCGAACATCGTTGCTTTCGTACGAACGTGCCATTCTTGTTTACGTACGTATGCGTATCCGTATTCTTTTTGCTCTCGTTCGCAAACATCAGTCAAAAGTTGCGAATCGCTGTACGTATCGCTTTACGTATCGCCGGCGCCGGTAGTTTTTTCTTGTTTTTCTGCTGTTTTGTGTTACTTTACTAGGAAAATCGAATAAACCGAAGAAAATTTCTCACTTAGTGAAGTGTGTGCAACATTCTGAAAAGACATTTGGGACAAACGTTGCTGAAAATCTTCAATTTAGAACACAGCAACGTCAGTCGAAAGTTGCGAATCGGTGTAAGAATCGCCGGCGCCGGTAGTTTTTCTGCTGCTTGGTGTTAGTTTTTTGAAAAAATTTAATAAGATGAAGAAAATTTATTGTTCCGTGAAGTGTGTGCAACATTCAGAAAAACATTTGTGACAATCGATTTTGTAAAATCTCCAGTTTTAGAAACAGAACACCGTTAGTGGAAAATTGCGGATGACTTAACGAATCGCCGTTGCCGCGGGTGTTTTTTCTCGCTTTTCTGCTGTTTTGTGTAAGGTTTTTTGGAAAAATGAAATAGGCCGAAGAAAAATTCTAGTTTAGGGAAGTGTGTGCAAAATTTTCAGAAAAAACATTTGTGACAACGGATTTTTTAAAATCTGGATAAATCGCTATACGTATCTGTTTACGAATTGCCGGCGCCGGTAGTTTTTTCTCGTTTTTCTGCTGTTCTGTGTTACTTCGCTAGGAAAATGAAATAAACCTAAAAAATTTCTCACTTAGTGACGTGTTTGCAACATTCTGAAAAAAACTTTTGGGACAATCGTTGCTGAAAATGTCCAGTTTTGAAAACAGAAGAAAACAGCAACCTCAGTCGAATCTGGCGAATGGCTGCACGAATCGCCGGCGCCGGAAGTTCTTTGGCCTTTTTCTGCTGTTTTAAATTATTTTTTTTAATCGAATAAGTCGAAGAAAATTAATTGTTTTGTAGAGTGAGAGCAACATTTTAAAAAACATTTGCGGTAATCGATTTGAAAACAATTCAAGTTTTAGGAACGGAACACCGTCAGTCGAAAGTTGTGAATGGCTGTATGAATCGCCTCGTTTTATCGTTTTGAGCAAGGTTTTTTTTTTTGAAAAATCATACAGGCCGAAGAAGATTCCTAGTTAAGCGAAGTGTGTGCAATATTTTCAGGAGAAACGTTTGTGACAATGGATTTTTAAAAGTTTCCAGTCTTGCAAACAGAGTAGCAACGTTAGTCAAAAGTTGTGAATCGCTGTACATTTTTTTACGAATCACCGGCGCCGATAGGTTTTTTTCGTGTGGTTGCTGTTTTGTGTTAGTTTACTAAAAAAATCGACTTAGCAAAGTACTTTCTGTAAGCGGGGATTTTTTTTTATTTGAGAGTTATTTCCTTAAAGATGCCTTGTGCATTTTGGTATAGACTTTTTCAAAGCAACGAAGCTCAGAACCCTTTAATTATATTGAAAAACTGTCTGAAAAAATTTTGTGAAAACTAATGCATTGTAAAGAGATATTTTTGACGTAATAATAAATAAATACAAAGTTCTAATTTACAAAAAAGTGTTGTTATTTTTTAGAAACTTAGAATAGTAAAAAAAACTTTTGTCAAAAAGTCCGGAAGAGAAATGAAACAAAAGAAAAGTTCGAGTTTCCGAGCAATTTTGAGAAAAATTGCATTCCAATGGTAACTCCCCTTTTTTTTTCCAGAGCATAATTTTTTTGGAAGGATAAAATTATAAAGTACAATTTTGCCATAGAAATTACGTCAATTAAACAAACCATTTTGCCTGTAAAAATATTTTCAATTACGCAAAGAGGGCTCTATTGGAGATCAAAAATATTTTCACAGCCAAAACGGTTTTTTTTGCCTGGCATTGTTTCTTTGGCAAAGTTGCAGATAGTAATTTTGTTCTTCCAAAAAAAAATTACCCTGCGAAAAAATAAAAAAATAAATATTTGTTTAACAAAAATTATAATTTTTTTTCTCTGATTTCTCCATTATCGGGCAGTTCTTAATGTTTAGGTAATTTTTTGTAGTTTTTATAAAAAACAAGTTAGATTTTAAAAAATGAGCTTTTATAGATAAGTAATTTTTAATTTGGAGCATATATATATATATATATATATATATATATATATATATATATATATATATATATATATATATATATATATATATATATATATATATATATATATATATATATATATATATATATATATATATATATATATATATATATATATCCATATAAATATAATGTCGATTGGCAACAACCCGATAACGTGGCCGGCACCTGTACTGGTTTCATCAGCAAAGGTGTCAGACTTCGACCACCGAACCATCGCCACATGGAGACACTACCAGGAATGCGAGGTCAGCAGATTAGCCAAGTGTGTAGGGCCAGAACAATTAGAATCATCCTCAATAAAGTCAGTCAGTTTTAGCAGTGAAGTCGTGTAGTAATTTTTTAAAAACGTATCCGTAGCATAAAGTAAGTTAATAAAGTAAGTTATATATATATATATATATATATATATATATATATATATATATATATATATATATATATATATATATATATATATATATATATATATATATATATATATATATATATATAGTGTTGGATGATTTTTCGTATTTGCGCAGTGATTTTAATTGTTGTATGATGTTATGTTATGTCATTAAGATCTGCAGACACTCTTTTTGAAAGAAGAACGGAGAAATAACTCGAGAAATTTCTTTGTCGGTGATCCCGAAAATTTTTTGCGTGAGTTAGTGTTTTTAAAGTGGCGACAAAAATAAATACACTATTGAAATATATATACAAAACAATCCAAATTAGCTTTATTTCTCTACATATTGTTAGCAAAGTGATTTTTTACGTTACAAACCTCACTTTCAAAATTTTGTGGCCTGTTTTTTGTTTTGTAAAACCATATTCAATCTTCGTGGAATGTTTACCCACAGGTTTTCACGAGTAGAAGCTGAACAAGCGACTGTCCGACGTTCCATAAGTTTGTTTAATTCTTTGGATGATGCTTTGCAACCTAGACTTTCCCAATCTTCCATAGAATTTCTAATGGATTTAAATTAGGAGTCTGCGCTGGTCAAACTAATAATTTCATATTTTTGTTTGAAAATCATCTTCGTGTTTTCAATACTGTATGTTTAGGATCGTTATACTGCATAAAGATCCAGCAAAGTGGCATGTTTTTTTTGGCATATGGAAGCATATGGTACACAGGAAACTTCATTCTACTTCAAAAGCGACACATTTGGGCAAGTACTGAAGTTTCTAAAAAGTTTTTAGACTAGGGTGCAACTAAATGGCATATCGTGTTTTGGTCGGATGAGTCGAAATTTAACCTTTTTGTTCCAAACGGTCAGCAGCTGGTGAGAAGACCGGTGAATACTGCCTTCAACGCACAATTAACCACAAAACGGTGTAATACTGTTTTCTGATGCTGGTATGGAACCCATTGATTTTATAACATAGACTATGAATACTAACGACTGTGTAGATATTTTAAGTAGCGCAATGCTTCCGTCTGCCAAAGAAAACATGCTTCTTTGTTGGAGAGTAACGATCCTAAACATACAGCATTGAAAACACGAAGATGATTTTTAAACGAAAATATAAAATTATTAGTTTGACCAGCGTAGACTTTCAATTTAAATCCTTTAGAAATTCTATGGAAGATTGGGAAAGTCTAGGCTGCAAAGCATCATCCAAAGAATAAAACAGACTTATGAAACGTCGGACAGGCAGCGTGAAATGCTAGTTCAGCTTCTACTCGTGACAACCTGGTGGTAAACATACCCGGAAGATTGAATATGGCTTTACAAAACAAAGGACAAGCCACAAAATTTTGAAAGTGAATTTTGTAACGTTAAACGTCACTTTGGTAATGATATGTAGAGAAATAAAGCTAATTTGGATTGTTTTGTATCTATATATTTCAATAGTGTATTTATTTTTGTCACCACTTTAAAAACACTAACTCACGCAAAAAAATTTCGGAATCACCGACAAGGAAATTTCTCCAGTCGTTTCTCCGTGCCTCTTTTAAAAAGAGTGTCTGCGGACCATAGTGACGTAACATAACATCATACAACAATTAAAACTAACATAACTAACGTAACATAACATCATACAACAATTAAAACTATATATATATTTAATTTAATAATTTTAAACATTTCAAATTCATTGATTCCTTGCGATCTGTTTATATCGTTTGAAATGATTGGTTTTATCGGAATGACAACATCCTCGACCTTTGGCTTTTGAACATCACCTGTATTCCGGAAATATATTGGATGCATTTTGGGTGGTATTTGGTCACTTTAGGATATTTTTCAGAAACCGTAAGTCGCCATTTTGGATTTTAAAATGGCATTTGGAGACCATTTCTGGCCTCTGAGCGTCATTATGGTTAAAGAAACACCCATAATGGGTGGTATTTGGTCATTTGCCGCTGTTTTTTAGAAACCGGAAGTTGCCATCTTGGATTTCAGTATGTTATTTGGAGATATGCCAGGAGAAGGAGGGTTGTCGAAACATTATGCACATGTTTGTTACACCTAAAAACATTCACCTGCCAAATTTGGTTGTATTTGGTTGATTGGTTCTCGAGCTGTGCGAAATTTTTGTTTCATTTGTATGGGACCCCTCCCTTACAGAAGAGGGAGGGGTGTCAAACCATTATGGATATATTTATTATCCCTAAAACATCCACATGCCAAATTGGGTTACATTTGCTTGGTCGAGATGTGCTTAAATTTGTGTTTTATTTGTATGGGACCCCTCCCTTTAAGAAGAGAACCACCGGAAAAAATCATATAGGTTGGTATTCAATCATTTTTGGCTGTTTTCCAGAATCCGGAAGTCGCTATTTTGGATTTCAAAAAAGCACGTGGAGTTCAATACTAGCCTCTGAGCATCATTCTGGTTTCGAAAATAACCATTTTAGGTAGTCTTTTTGGGCTGTTATTCAGAAATTGTAAGTCACCATCTTAGAATTCAAAATGATGTCTGAGGTCGATTTTTGGTTTTCTGTGTACCATCACGATTACGGAAATAGCCATATTGTGTAAAATTGGGAGTGGTGTCAAACCATCATAGAAACATTTTTTACCCCCAAACACCATGTCAAACTTGGTTCCATTTGCTCAATTAGTTCTCGAGTTGTGCAGAAATTTGTGTTTCATATGTATGGTCACTCGCCCTTTCAGAAGAGGAAGAGGTTTCGATCTATCATGAAAGTATTTTTTGTCTCCAAAAATCTTCTCATGCCAAATTTGGTTCCATTTGCTTGATTAGTTCATGAAATTTGTGTTTTATTCATATGGGACCCATCCCTTCCAGAAAAGGGAGGGGTGTCGAACCACTATGAACATTTTTTTGCCCTTAGATATTTTCACATACCAAAATTTGGTTCCACTGATTAATTCTATTAATTAAAGTCCCCTTTTCCAAAGGAGGAAAGGTCCTCAAACCACCATATAGACATTTCTTACCCCCAAAAACTTCCACATGCCAAATTTAGTTCCATTACCTGATAAGTTTATGAGTCATGCAGAAATTTGTGTTTCATTTTGTATGGAGGCCATCCTCGGTTCCTCGGTTCCATAAACCCTTACATACAAATTTCCGTTTTGATTGATTCAGTAGTTTCCAAGTCTATATGGATCAGATGGACAGCCAGAACTCCATTCTTATATGTTTCGATTTTTTGGTCTTTCAATTTCAAACAATTAACTATGCCTAAATCATGATCTAAACCGTATTTTGTTGTTTAGGAGGGTTCCAGACCCAAGAAACTCTATCGCTTGATTTTTTTTTTGGTTTTATCAGGAAATTTTACATGAAAATCATATTTGGAGCACTTTTATATATTCGGTTTTGTAAGTGATTGCTATACCTTTCTAGGAGAAAGGCAAAAAGCTGGCAAAGTTCCATTCATTTAAAACCTGTTTGTTTAAAAAGTTGCATATAAACTTAATAAAATTCGCGAATAAATAGCAGGAATTAACTTCAAAAAAGCAGTAAGCTTCCAATAGTAGATTTTATCGACCATTTATTTTTCATAGTCTACTCACAAAGTGCATTCCAACTTATAGAGCTTTATTACGGAAGCTACGTCCTATTTGTATTACATAAGCGAGTCGGTTTGATGCCAATTCTCCAATAGCGCCCATAATAAAAATTCGACGATGGCCGGTCGCTAGGGTCGCCTAATATCACTAGCACCACGCAGGGTAATCTGACGGAAGTCCCGTTTGTGTCGCTTGCCCTTGATGGTCTTCTTCAACTCCTTTATTGTACAATGATTCAGCTTAACTTTAACCGGTGTGTTCTGCAATTGACCACTCAAAAAAAAAAAAAAAACTATAAAAAACCACCGCACGCAAGTACGAAAGTGGTATTGGTTTTGGCTAGAGGATTTAATCAATTGTTGAATATCCTGTAACTGTTAGCTATTTCCTCATGAAAAATTAGATGAAATAACACATGAACTCACCTGCTGTTTAGACAGCTTGTAGACCAGGCTGATTGACTTATCGGAACAACACTGAGCGTCTTTTAAAATGAGGACAAATTCAAATTTCGACAATTCTGCAACAAGAAAACAACAAATTTAGTTTTTCACGAACAATTTCTGAGTTTGATGGCACAGTTACCGCATTCCTACAAACATGAAGTGGCCAAAAAAGCAGGGCCAAAGTTGACACCGATTCTAAAACAAGCTTCTTCTGGTGAATTGACACTTTTCCTATCGAATAAATTCACGTACGGCAAGCAGATCAATCTTCTTTTTTAAATTTGCCGTGCTTTTTGATGATGATTTTCTACAGCAACAAGCACTCGAAACCATTAACGAAAACAGTCACATCTAGATAGCATGTAATTACTCCAGCCGCATCAGAATCCATGTCCGCCGAATCGCACATAACCACACGTTTACTTACTTATCACAAATCTTCAAAAAACGCGAAGAAGCTTGCTAAAAAATACTGTTCGAGATGATTACAAAATGTAAACATACAAGTTTTATTGCATCATGCAGGCCCGTGACGCGCTTATGTTTTTGTAACGGAGTTTGTAAACTTGGTTCCAATTTCATATTTCGCCAAATGAATTTCATTCCGAAAATAAAAATTTTAATAGCCGCGTTTAACTTGTGTTTTACGTATACGTTATGTCAATGTTTTTCAAAATAAGACCTCTTTATTATGCAAATCATTATAAAAAAATATTTCCAGAAAAAAAAATGTTTGCCGTCAGGAGCCTCGCTCTATCGGCTTGACACACTCGACACACTTGACATCTTCCTCCTTATGTTTAAACCTTTTCTAACCCTTAAGTCTAGACATCAACCATTTTTGCATAGACATCCACCTTTTTCGTATACGTATCGCATTCGTATGCGATACGAATGGATTCGAATGGCCTTTGTACGTAAACAAGAATGGCATTTTCGAACTCATTCGAATCCATACTTTCGTACGAATGTTGGATACGAACGTAAACAAGAATGAAGGTGATGTTTCTTGTTATTGAAAAAGAAAAAACTGTCACAGCAACATTAAAAGTGCAGCTAAAAATCGAGAAGGATGTTTAGAGTGCAAGAAATCTCAGATCATCAAAAATATTGCAAAAAAAAACTCCCCTCCAGCCCCACTGAGCGGCTGGGCATTTCACACACAGCTCCATCACTTGTCGACGCAAACCAGTGCGAGAAAAACAATTAAAGTAAGAATACCTAGCTTTCACTTAAAATCAAATCTGCCCTCTAGGGTCTTATCTCGAACATCAATTCGAAACCTCTCCTTTCCACAATCTTATTCCCTTCACATCGTCAGAGCAGTCAAAATCTTCCTGGCTCATTTTCACAATAAATCTGGATCACTCCGATATAAAATCACTTTTGGCACAAAAGACTAAACAAATCAATCTGTTCACTGTCAATATTTAGTCGCTTTGTCTTCCAGATTTTATTTTTCTTAAAAAATGCGAAAAACAGAAAGACGTCTACTCGTGCCCACGCTTGCTTCGACTTTTTCCAAAGCCAGCTAGCTTGATGGATATCAGAAACAAAAACTTTCCTCTACATCTTCGCTTCCTCCCAGTCCGAGCAAAGTCATTCTTGAAACTCACCAAAATTTGGAAAAACAAGCCGAGACCCATTCCTTTCTAACGCCATCTGAAAAATCCAATGCACTTGGTCAACGTTTCATCAACTCTCACAATCTGGGGCATGCATGACCTTGCCTTCCAGGAAGTAGTGACCAGAGTTGCCGATCTTCCATCTAACATCCCAGATGAATCTGAAACATTTGCTGATGAGGTGATAGCTGCCATCAAGCGCACCAAGAACATGAAGGCCGCCCACAACCTTGAGTTGGAAGACTTGAGTCGAGACATCAACTTCTCGATCTTCCTCGTGAAGATCATTGAAAATTATCTGTCGGGCATATCATTCCAGGTTCTCCTCAATAACACTCCCTCTGATACGCTTAACGTAGATGCTGGAGGAGTTCCACAGAGCAGGTCAACATCTTTACTTCAGATGCTTCCACATCCTGTGACATCCTATCTATGCTCTGACGCGTAGATTACAGGAGGGCCTGTATATTCTGTCTGACTATTTCAAAAGCTGTTAGATTTGCTTCAGTGCAGATAAGACACAAGCCGTTATATTCTCACATTCAAAATCAACTCGACTTCCGTCGAATGGTCAGGTGAGGTTGTCTACCTCGGTCTGGTCCATGGACCCAAAGCTTGCTGTCAATAAGCAAATAATTTTACCGGCCATAGAGCACGCTTTGTCTGGGAGGGATGCACCAAACCCCATCATCTTAAACGCCAGATTGTCCAGAGCAAAGTCCTTTGAATGGTTCTAAACAGATAATATTGCAACACTGTCGATGAATGATCAACACCACTGCCAAAATACTGCCGATCGAAAATCAATATCACGATTTTTTCCCACCTTTGAATACCATAATTTGATGGAACAAAGAGTAACTTTTTTTAATTGTCACAAAGTTGATTTTCATTATTGTTTCTTGATGCGCATATTTGAAAAAGGATTTTACGTTTCATTGAACGAAAAATAAATCTCATGCAGTGTTGACAAAAAAATTACATGTTGTTTCGTGTTGCTGCTTGGAAAAAGGACGATCAAATTCGTGTCGAATGGCAGCAGATAGTAGAATTGCAGTATTCTCAGCCCCAACAGTGTTTGGCGATCAGCAGTGTTTTTAGCACGTATTTTTAGGTTACGCCGCAAGGTTGACGAAGAACTACTTGAGAGATTTTACCAGTCAGATTTCAAGCTGCAAAACTATTTAGAGATATTTTTGAAACAATATTCGAGACTGTCCGTTTTATTTAACCCTTCAGAATAATTTTTTCTGTTATTTTCAAGACATTTTCGGAGATTTCAAACTATTTGGTTCCCTTTTTAAGATTTTCAGTACAGTTTTGGAACAGTTTGCAGAACTTTTTCGCAAACACGCTGTTTCGACAATATTTTGTTGACAGTTGCGCACCTGAAATGTACGCCAAACTATCGCCGCTCAGAATTGCAATTAACTCTACCCAACGGATCAAAAGTTAGAACAATTTGAGTGTGTGCGGAGTTGAATCAGTACACCCTTCAATTGTTACTAAAATAGTTTCGGAAAAAATATTTCGATTCGAAATATAGTTACAGACCTAAAACATCCCGAAGGTAACAGGGCACATTGAGAATATTGATGAATATTTCAACATTGTTGGACGTGTTATCAATGTCATGCAACTCTTGAAATACCAGAAGCTTTTTGAGATTAGTTCAATACTTTTTCGTGAGTTTTCTAAACATTCCATAACTATGAACGTGTGAGTGACATTTTTAAAACATTTTGATAGCAAAATAGGATTTTCTTTCGAAAATTTTTCAAAACCAATATCATATACAAGATTTTTCTGTGAAAGTTTTTGGATACTTTCTCCAATTTTTGCACATTTTTCTACCATATCCTGTTACATTTTTGGATTTTTGAAGATATTTCCGACTTTATTAACATTAAAAAGCTTTTGAGACCTGTTTGATACATCTTTGAAAAAAGTGGCGAATGACTAATAGTCAAAGTTGATAAATAAATAAAATAATAAACATCTTTGAAAATATTTTTAATACCCTTTAAAGATATTTTTCAACTTTTTAAAGTTTATTCTAGGGGCATTCTCGGCACATTTTTGGTATTTTGACATCGTTTCGCGGATAATCTTCGAAATTTTCTAAGGAAAGTTAGATGACACTCGTACAAAAATAAGTTAATTCTGTCAGTTTTGGCAATTTTGGAAATATTTTTCAGACATTTCTGAGATATTTTTTCCAAAGCAGCTTCTAGACAATGCTTTTCAAAACTGTTTTTGATATATTTATGAGACATTTTAGAATAAAATTTTTGCAACAGAGTCTCTAAGCACATTTTACTACCATTCCTGAGATACTTTCAAGATTCCTTCTAGGACATTTTTGAAGATTTTAGAAGCGTTTTTTATATTTTCTAGAAGATTTTGCGTTTTTTTTTTCGGTACCTACACTCTGAAAACAATTGAGACACAGTGCACAGTGGTACAGAACGACAATTTAGGCGGGAATGGAGTTTTCGATACATTTTTGTGGTTTTAGAGCCATACTTTATATGGCGAAGTTGCTTATTATAATTTGGTCTACATTTAAACTGATGTGAACCTTACTTTTTCGACTGAAAATGATCATATTCAAACTTATTTTATTCGATTTTAAGAAATAACTTATCTCCAATTTTTTTTATGATAAAGTACAAAAGTTGCTCTTTCAAATGAAACCAGAAGATATTTTTTTCATCTGCGCCATTCAGAGATATCAAAAGTTGAAAAGGGCGTATTTTAAAAATTAAAAGCTTAATAGCTTTTCACCCATAAAAGATATCGTTAAAGTATAGCCACCAAAAGCTCTAAAAGTCGTCTGAACATAATTTTACTGAGAAAATTGAATTAAACAAAGTAGAGCGAAAAAACCGGTTTTTAAGAGCCACCCTAGGCAAAATTGCTCTAATTCAGTCAATTTAAGAGCTACAAGAAAGTAGTCTTCAACAAAGCTGCTTAAAATCAAGTGATCTACAACTTTACTGAAAATAAAATTTTATTTTTCCACAAATAAAAATTTTAGTTGGTTTATTTCGTTGGTTCTAGGACCACCCTAATTTTCACCTCAGTTTAAATGTAGACTAAATTATAATAAGCAACTGCGCCATATAAAGTATGGCTCCAAAATCACAAAAATGTATCGAAAACACCATTTCCGCCTAAATTGTCGTTCTGTACCACTGTGCAGTGGTATCTCTAAAACATCTTTGAGATGTTTTCAAGAAATTTTTGGAGTCATTTGATATTTTACATTTGTCATTTTGTTGCCCGGTGCATTCTTACATATTTTCGAAAAAAAAATCCAACTCAGCCAAACTCAACCAAATTTGATCAAACAAGTTTCCAATTAACAAAAAAAGTATTAAATTTACTTAAAATAATCTTAATTAAGGGTTAATTACGTTAAATGAGAGAAGTGGGTAAAGTTTGCTAGAAGCTCAAAAAATATAATTTTCAACAATGATTATTCCATACTGTCGTGTTTGGCAGACATCTTCGCACACGTCCGTTCATCAACGCGATAGTCCAAAAACTGACTCACATTTTGATCTCTCCTATAAAATGTAACTCTCCCTTTTGTAGAGAACAAGAGAAATAGATGAAACAAATAATAACAATTACTTCAGTGCAGTTTGCATTTCCATAGCATCTTGAAAGAATATTACCTTTTGCAGCTTCGAGACGGTTTTTGAGCAAACGTGTGTGTGTTCCGCCAAACGAATCTGTGTCGAAAAACGTGTGTCCGTGATAGCCGGCAAGTCATGAGAGTAGCGCACAAGTTACGAGTCTCGAAGCTGCAAAAGGGAATATTCTTTCAAGATGCTATGGAAATGCAAACTGCACTGAAGTAATTGTTATTATTTGTTTCATCTATTTCTCTTGTTCTCTACATTCGCCCCCTCTCCTACTCTACTCATAAATACAGTATAAGAACATATTCTTAAGTCTTTCTGGTTCTCTGATAGTTCTCTTAGGTCTTTTGCCCGGCATATCAACTGGTTCATCTCGAAGAAAAGCAGGTACTTCACTTTTGTCTTCTGAGGAATCCTCTGCACCTTCCGGTGGCATAACATCTGCTAAGGCTCTCTGGTCGAAAGCTCGTTTAACATCAGCTACATTTCGAGCATACTGCACTCCTTGTTCATTTTGTAAAACTACTTTCGCTCCCTGGCGAGATAATACTGTGAACTGCTCGGTTGAAAAATTTGCATCCGTCTTGTTTCTCTTAGGAATCGAAAGAACCACCTTTTCACCAACAGCTATATCAGAGTCCTTCGCTCCTCGATGATGATCGGCGTATTTCTTACTAATTAACTTTGCAACTGCGTCCTGATCTCGTACGTCGGATCTATCCAAACTCTTAGTAAGCTTAGACTCCCATAAACTTGGAAAGAACCCTCGATATCGCCAACCCACTAATAGCTCGAAAGGGGTTATGCCAAGGCGTGCGTGAGGCTTAATAGTATTATGCGCATGTACATAAGATTAAAGGGACTCCTTCCAGTTGCAACCATCTTGCTTTGTACCGGCTAAGGCTTTAATTATGCCTTGGTTTTGACGCTCAACGGCTCCGTTGGACTGCGGGTTCAGGGGAATCGACTTATTGACTTCAACACCCTTTTCTTCCCAGTGCTCGACGAACTCACTGCTTTGAAACGGGGGTCCATTGTCGCTCTGAAGAGTCAATGGCAATCCCCAGGTGAAAAATATTCGATTGAGTGCCAAGTTAGTACTTTTTGCATCAGTGCTCCTCATTTCAACCACGGCGATATACCTTGAATCAATTTGAAGCACTTGCCAAGGTCCATCTGGCAAGGTGCGGTTAACAAGAGGCACTGGAGGGTTCTTGCTGGAGATTACAAGGCAGGTGGTACAACTTTTTACAAACACCTCTACGTCCTTACTCATATTAGGCCACCAAAAATATTCCCGCATGATACGCTTCATTGCTGAGCATCCGATGTGTCCTTGATGAGCCGTCGACATTATCTTTGTTCGGAGCTTCGTTGGTGGTATGATTTTATCATCTTTGAAGATCATTGTTCCTAACGAACGCAGAGATTTAGATTCGGCCTCATATCGGCGAAGGTTGTCTGGCCAGTACTCAGATCCAATCGACATTTTCACAGCTAAAAGCTCGGGGTCGTCTTCAGTGGCCTGTTCTATATCTTTCCAAGTTACGTTCATTAGTCCACTATCTAG
Organism: Wyeomyia smithii; assembly: GCF_029784165.1. Taxonomy (NCBI): domain Eukaryota; kingdom Metazoa; phylum Arthropoda; class Insecta; order Diptera; family Culicidae; genus Wyeomyia; species Wyeomyia smithii. Next base: position 1,181,655 of record NC_073694.1, read on the forward strand.
AGTATAAAGAAGGTGCCTATCATCGTCGTCATCGAACGGCTCATCTTGACGGGACCGAGCGATCAAACGTGACAATGCGTCTGCTACATTCTGATGGCCTGGAACACGCTGTATGACAAGATCAAAAGTTTGAAGCCTTAAAGCCCAGGATTCAGCTCGAGTAATTGCTCTTTTACTTGTTTTATGTCCACCACCAAATATATATTCGTTGGCTTCAGAGTCAGTCCGTATAGAAAAAGATTTTCCAGTCAAGTAAAACGCAAACCGTTCGACTCCCCACACGATTGCTAGCGCTTCTCTTTGAGTCTGCGGATACTTTTTTTCTGTCTGCGTCAAAGACTTCGATGCGCACGAAATTATTCGGGGTTTTCCGTTGTGATTGAACTGAACCAGGACAGCACCCAGTCCAACAGGAGATGCGTCTACATAAAGCTCAGTTTCGTCCTCGTAATTAAAGTAACCCAGTTGAGCAATCGATTTTAGAGCTTCATGCTTCAGGAACATAAACTCATTCTCCTCTGCTTCGCTCCAGTAAAACGAGTCGGACTTTGCTAACTCCCTCAAGCATTTTGTTGTATCAGCTCGCATGTAACCGCTCTGAGAAGTTCATGAATCCCAAAAAGCTCTTGACTTCGTGTAATGTTTCTGGTCGACGGAAGTTCTGAATTGCTTTTAATTTTTCATCCTCCACACGCAAGCCTTTATCAGACATCGAAAAACCAATAAACTTTACTCTCTGCTGACCAATTACACATTTGTCTTTATTAATTCGCACATTATGCTCGTGCAGTCGGCGGAGTACCGCGTTCAAATTCGCGTCATGTTCCTCTTTTGTAGCACCGTGTACTATTATGTCATCTAAAAAGCACTTTTGAACTAGACATCCCGACAATACTTTCGTTTGCAGTATCTCCTGAAAGATGTCAGGTGCATTGCAGAGTCCAAATGGTAGCCGTTTGAAGCGATATGTCGCATCGCCCGCAAAAAAATTAGTCAAATGACGTGACTGTTCAGCGATCTCCACATGAAAGAAGGCGCTCGTTAGATCTATGGTGGAGAACAATTTTGCACCATGGAGATTAGAAGCAATTTCTTCAAGCGTGGGCATTCTGAAAGGGGTTCGTATGATACATTTATTGGGCCCCCTGAGATCCACCACCAACCGAATATCATCTTTGCCTTTGGGCACGACTAATAATGATGAACAGAAGGATCTGTCCATAGAATCCGTGACATATTCGATGATTCCAGATGCTAAGAGGTCCCGTAATCTTCGCTGTGCTTCCGCTCGAAACGGAATAGGGATGTTTGTGAAAATATTTCGAGATGGCGGTTTGCTTGTATCGTACCTTAAACCCACTGGAGGAACATTAAATCTAGGAAACTCATCGTTCGTCCGTATAGTGAATATTTCTCCCGGAAAACCTTTATAACCGTTGGTCTCAGTCACTGCGTTCCAAATAGGTACGCTAAGTCCAAGCTGCAAAACACTATATCGAAGTGCCGTTTCCCTACTAAGCAGTGATTTCGCGTTCTTAATAACGTAAAACTTTTCGAAGAAATAAGGTCGATCCTCAGATACAAACAGCTCAGCGATAAAAGTGCCTACAACCACGATCTCCTCATGACTAGCGTATCCACGCAGAGGTTTATCAGTACCGCTTGAAACGCAAAACAGTTGCTCTCTGGTATGCTCGTTATTCATTAGTTTTTTGAAAACATCCTCGCATACAGTATTGACTTCTGCTCCAGAGTCAATTAGAAATACCACGGGTACATTTGCAATATAACCGACGATGCTTCCTTTCTTAATTTTCAACTCGTCACACTTGTGAACAGATACCGAAACTTGTGTCACAATCTGCAAAAAAATTATCAGTGTGTTAATCACTGACAACGTCTCTGTTAGCATCGATTGATCAAGGAATAGTTTACTGAGTAAATATGAGAAAGTATTCGAATCTATATTTAAAACAAGGCAATGGAAACATCCTGTTATGAATTCAAATTTATTTGCATCAACCATGAAAAATCAATACAGCGAGAAAATTAACGTTTAAAATTGACTGACTTTTGCCTGACACAAGTTTAAGATATATAGTCACTTACAGCGCTTACGGCGTTCGATTCCTCCTTCTCTTCGTCTTCTTTTTCTACAACAGCAATTTTCTTGGATTTCATAGAACGCTCTCCTTCTTCACTTAATCGGCGTTTGGGTGCTGTTTCAGCCGGCATATTACGACAGGCACGTTCGATGTGTCCAACGACCTTACAGTTGCGGCATACTTTCTCCAGTGCGTGGCAGTTAATTGGTGAGTGGAAACGGCTGGAGCATCTCCAACATGGGATATTTTCGACAACGGTTCTACCGTTCGGGCGACTGTTACTACTGTTACCTCTGTAGTTCTGCCAAATCCCTGCTCTACCTGAGTAGCCGAAGTTTCTTCCTCGTAATCCTTTCGATGACCCCCCTTGATACTGTACACGCTGTTGATAGTTTGAGCCGGTCTGTTTATGCGAAACAACGGCTACCATGGCTTCTTCAATGGGGGAATGCGTTTTTTAAAAATTTCCTCGTTCATTTTATCCATTTCATAACCGCGGACCTTATCAATTAGCTCTGTTAATGATCCTCCTTTACGAAACAGCTTTCTGCTAGCTTCTCGTACCCTGATGTTAAGTGCGTGCAGTTGTAAAATCTCAGCTACGGTTTCCGCCAGTTTATCATAATCGAAATCACATGATTTAGCCGCAGCAATTACGCGCTTGACGTATTTTGTATCCGATTCGTTTTCAATTTGGATCATTGTTCTGAATTTTTGTCGTTGAACAAAACTATATTCACGAGATCCGAAAAACTCTTTCAATCGCTTCATCGCGTTCGAATAAGGTGCAATCAATATGTTCGGTGTGGGTTGCGGGGGAGTTCCATCTAGGATATCGAGAAGTTTGAGTCCGGCCTTAACCTTAAACACGTTCATTTTTGTGACTTCATCAGTTACGCCAATCAAATCCATTTATGCTTCTAATAAATCCTCCCAAGTTTCAAAAGATTTTCGGTCGATATCGTCTCCATTCTCTATCGGTTTGCATTCTGATAAATTCAACGAAGCCACCGAAAGCGTATTCATCGATGTCATCAATGAAGAGTTACTTTGATTTCCCGCAGAATCGTCTCGCAGTGTTGAGTGTCTGGGCATGACAACACTATCGTCGCCCAATTGCGATTGGAATTCACGAAGTTGTTTGTTGTCGGCACGTACTTTTTTAATTTCTTCGACCAATAAGAGCTTTTCTTCAACTCGCTTTCCAAAGCTTTCTGCAGTTCTTTTTTTGTTGGTTGCTTGTGTTTCCTAGAAATAATTATGCATACGAAAAAAAATCATCAAATATATTTACTTGTGATATATTCATTCGAGTGTTTCATAAAATTGTTGTCCCACGCAACGAATGTTGTTTTCTCATCTACTCTGTGGCCATATCACACACACAAAGATTTTTTTTATTTTTACTTGGTTATGCTCGCCCTCTCGGAGGCGCTCTAGTGACGCACACAAGCGTACTATTTAATATTTTTTTTGTGGCCCTCCCTGAGGCGCACTCGTATGACGCTCGCAAGCGACCTTTTTTTTCTATTTTCTCTAGCCCTCCCGGGGGCGCTTATATTACGCACGCAAGCGTATTTTCAGCTCTTGTCACACAACATAACAAGAGCATAATTACAAGAAAATGCTGGCCCTCTCAAAGGCGTTCGCAAATAATCAAAACTATACTTACGTTTTGGGAGCGACTGCGCCATTGTCGTGTTTGGCAGACATCTTCGCACACGTCCGTTCATCAACGCGATAGTCCAAAAACTGACTCACATTTTGATCTCTCCTATAAAATGTAACTCTCCCTTTCTCTTTTTTTTTGAATCTTCATAAACAGTCAATATGGTACATTTACTCGTTTCCAATTCTTTCCTCTCTCGAATGACATGGATTTTTCTGAGTTTCTCGTAACTTGTGCGCTACTCTCGTGACTTGCCGGCTATCACGGACACACGTTTTTCGACACAGATTCGTTTGGCGAAACACACACACGTTTGCTCAAAAACCGTCTCGAAGCTGCAAAAGGGAATATTCTTTCAAGATGCTATGGAAATGCAAACTGCACTGAAGTAATTGTTATTATTTGTTTCATCTATTTCTCTTGTTCTCTACACATACCATTAAAACAACACTGATTAATTTACAAGAAACCACGAAGATTTAAATTTCAGAGTTAGTTTTTAAGCTATTGCAACAAACCGAATTGAAATCGATCTAACGATGATCAAATAAGAGCAAATTTAGCAAACTGCAGCTCGTGAACCAAAATGAATAAATTTTAACCTGAAATATCGTTATTTTCGTTTCCAAACTAGCTGTAAATGATATTTTTCAGCACAGAAATCATTATTTATCTTTAGCATATCGAAAAAAAAAGCACATTGCCAGAAGGATGTATGGATTTCAATGGTGATCAATGTCACAACAATTTACCTCATAGTACCTTATAGAATTCTCGAATTTATTTTATGAAGTAGGTGATAGAAATTTCACCATCAGCCATAAAGGTTTTTTTTAGAGCACACACCATTACTTGTTTTAGATATTTACTATCTCGGGAAAAAGTACATGAAGCTAGTTAATATAAAAATTTATCAATTTCACCCCGTTCCATGGTACCTAAAAAGTCCTCAACCTGAAGTCCTGAAAACGTTACGATTACAGAGAAAATCATCTAAACCATCTAAGTCCCAAGTGAAAAGTCAGAGGTACTAATTGAGGTTGGCACAATAATCACTTAAAATTCTTTCTAAAAATTTAATAATCTTTAACTATTGTCAAAATACGATAAACAGAAATTCATTACAAACTCAGAATGAAACACTCGTTTTTGTTTAATTGACAACCGCGTTGACAACGACGCTATTGCAGATTGAATTTAAAGCCAAAGGCTCATAATCCAATATCACAGTAATCTGATACGAGAAGTCTTATAAACATTAAGACAAGTTTTCATGTGAAACATGTTGCTGATCTAGAACGAACGAACGGAGTTGGCTTACGCGCGCTGAGGCGCGTTCAGATATTAAGTTCAGAGGTGTGGGATGAGGCACATTCGGTCAAATCGACCAATCTTAAAAATTGTAAATCTAATGAAAAAAGACAGAGCTGTAGCCGCTTTTCACATGGTTGCATTTCTAGATTTTCTGCATTCGCCAGTGCCTTCCTGTAAGACGTCGAATAATCCAATTCCTTTAGGAGCTGTAGCGTAAAAAATTGAACATACAAGATACAAGAAAACTACATAGTTGAATACGATTAGTTCACTCTCCAGAAGGTAAAAGTTAATTGAACTTTTCGATTCATTTAGCATAAGCGCATAAAAAGAGCGCGCTGATGTTTATAGACTTCAAGACAGCATACGATAAAGTCAAGCGCAACGAGTTGTAGCAAAACTTGCTCGGACAAAGTTTTCGGTTTTAAGTCGTAACATAGACTAGACTAGACTAATTTTCGAACCAACTGTTCAACACTAGCCCTAAAGTTGGGGTATGTAATGAGAAAAGATATTTACTATAATTATATTCACTATACCTTTCACTGCTACCCAGACCCAATAATCATTTGCTTAAAATAAACAGATTGTTATCAGCAGAAATGAGGTCGTAACAAATGCCGAAATAATATCATCTCAAAGCTCGTGGCTGTCAAATTACTGGTCGAATAACTGCGATTATTATTTTTGTTTTTAATTGGTGATGGTGTTTCGTGAACCGTGAAAACACCAAATTGCTCTAAGAATGACGATAATACATATTAGCGTAACAGCTATATCAAAACTGTTCTCTCATCCGCAATGACAAATTCCACACTACAAGCTCTTTAGTAACGGGGTAAACACTGATTAACCCTTTCCCGCTCATGGTGACTCTAGAGCACCAAGAATTATAATCATCAAATCTTGACATAAAATAGTTTGTTGTGATTACGATTGTTCCATAAACTTTTATATGCTGCCTCAGAGCATCACTGGGCATTTTCTTCAAAATACTACAGTTGACAGTGATTTTAGTTAGTCTACGAAGTGTTCAGCTTAAATTTTCTCGTGAAGCTATAAATTTTAATGATAAACCTTGTGAGCGGGAGAGGGTTGAAATTTGGTTGGACAATGGGAGTATTACTTTAATCATTCGAGACGTCCAGACGTGATAAAAAAGACCGAGTTTTACAACCAAAGACTGCGAACCGTCATGTTGAATATCATGCTGAAGACTTGTAAGGAAAAATACAAACAACTAACATATATCAAAAACATTATGTGTATATTATGACCAGACAAAAACCAAACTGTCAAACTAATAACCCCCACTGACTTAAGAGAGCATTGACTTCTCAGAACGAACCGAGAACAACTTAGTAGGCATTCCGTCACACATATCTGACTCAATGAACCGCAAACAAAACCAATGTTCTGAACATAAAACATCGACCATGACTGGCAGCCCTCCACCCTGCACCCAAGGCTAAACATATTAACTAAAACTTTTTTTTTTGATAACGTAACCAAACTTTCCCCTACTAACATAGCGTTCGAAACCGTTTGTTGCATCACAACCAGTAAAGGCAGCTCGAGGCCCCAACAATCAAGCGACGAACCCAGCGGAGGATTTTCGTTTCTCGCTCGCTCAAAGCCGGGCCTAAGCGCGCCCATTGGTAAAAAGGCTGCAGTTTATAATGGTAAAACAGTTTACGTTCAACCGCCCAAGCGATAGTAGTTCCTAGCTAGGATCCAGTGACCAAAAGTAGTGACCCCGACAATGGCAACAATGGAGAGTATTCTGGCGAATCTGGACCCCAGCTCTTTTGAAGTGTACGCTTTTTGGTGCTCTCTTCTGGCGCTGAAAATGCTCGGACTGGGTCTGCTAACGTCGATCACCAGAATCAGGAAACGGGTAGGAAGGTTTTTTTCTTGTTCTACATCAATCAACGTGGGTTGCATAGCTACAGGTGCCATCGTTTCTTCCCCCCTGGGGGAGTGAAATTGAAAGTGACTAGCATGCAAGCAGTGTTTTACAAGTTTCGATCGAAGTTCTTACTTAACAGCTGTGATGGTAATTTTATGTTTGGGTTACACGAAAGCTTACTTCATCGGCTTTGTCGAACATAAACTTTATTATTTGTTGAAATGAATTAGCAATAAATTGCAAATCGCGATTTGATTTCTCGTATAAACCTCAGTAGTTGATATTTCTATTAATCGATACCTACATTGTGTAAAAGAATAAATTTAATATCAATTCGCACTAAAGATGACGGAAAATAAGAAAGAAAAACTTAATGCGCCCAAGATATGAAAAAAATTTGTGTCTTTCTATGCATTGTTTTGACGATCCTTGTTTTTCACAAGTTTTTGTACATCATATTACAAATAATTATATAGGCATTATGTTCCATTTTTTCTCTATTCTGACTTCTTTGAACTGTTTCATGTTAATCTAATGAAATTATGAAATTACTTATCAATTTCGCTCCAAAACTCTTTTTCGAAAGCGTTAACTTTAATTCGGTATCATTATTTTTTGTAAATAATCAAAGCTTTTGAAAACCACTGTCAACGTTGCCATTTTCGCTCCAAAAAAAGGGACGGTCCTATACAGGGCCCACAAAGATCAATAATGAGTTTAATGAATAACAGTTTGCGTAATGCGGTCGTGCCTCAGATGCAAGCCCCTACTATTGCACTGAAACCCGGATTTAAAGCTTCATTCCAATGTCTATGGTCTATCACTAGACTAGGCGCATCGTTTCCCTAGCGAATTAAGCTGATACGACAGACGATCTTGTGAAGCGAAAAACGATCTACTCACGTGCTCCCGTTTCAACTAATTTATTCCATCAAAGCACACGAATCGCTCTCAAAAAACGTCACAGCTTCAAGAGCTGTCAGCGCACGTTACATGCGAATATGCACAGGATCTAAGCTCTATGTCATTCGAGTCGCGCATCAGCAGAAGTGAAGCGTCAACACAAACAAACAACGACGGTGGCTGTAATTTCGTTATCGCACCCGTTTACTTGGTTTTCGTGATAGCGGAATTTCACGAAAAATAGGCGTTGTTGCAAGTGATTGTTTATCGCGATGATGATGCCTACGATGACATCGCCTATGTTTTTATAGGCTCGCGTGAATCGCCACTGTCAACAACGCGAAATCGGGACCGGCTCCTCTGGCTTGTTGTTGATTGTCCAGTTTCCAAGTTGAAAAATAGGCAAATGTTTTAAGTGCGGACAAACCGAAAGACCGGTTAGTGCTAATTGTCGTGCTAATTTTGGGACCAGTTCTTTTCGGATACCAGTGGGAAGCCAATTGATTCGGGTGTGTTTTTCCGATATTTGTTTAATCTAAATATGCCCTGTTTTGTGACGAAACTTTTGCACACTCCAAAAGTTACTCGATCGTAGCAAGCTTTGCTTGTGGTTAATTTCGCCAATCCCAACTTATTACCGTTGTTTGTTAGCACAACTCGGGTGCCTTAAATCATACCTATATGATTTCCTAGTTGTTTTGTCGTGTGAATAATTTCATTTGAATCTTTTTTTTTTTTGTTCACACAACATTTATTTGACACGGCACAATACAAACTAATGTTTTACGGAGCCAATTAAATCTAATGCCTTATGGTCTAGAATATCTTATAATCTAAAGGCAAATTCTTTACCCTCGCTGCCGACTACGAGCTGAAACTAAATCTAACACTAAAACTAACATGTTTTTTTTTGTTTCGCTGTTAAATTGGCACCTTGATGCTCTTCAAGTAGCTATAAACATGTAGCATGTATGGCAAGTTTCGCTGAGCGAGAATATCACGAACTGGCACATAGGGCTGTATTCCTCGGGCCCTGAGGGTATCCAAAAGTAGAGATCTGGCGCCGCAGAGTTCAGCACACACCCAAACCACGTGTTCAATATCTTGATACCCCAATCCACAAACGCAATGATTACTGCTCGCCAGCCCAATACGCAAGAGATGTGCATCTAGCCCGTAGTGGTTGGACATAATCCGAGACATCATGCGAATAGAATCTCGTCCTACATCCAACCCCCGAAACCAAGGTTTGGTGGAAACCTTGGGGATGATGCTGTGTAGCCACCTCCCCAGTTCTCCTTTATCCCACGAGGCCTGCAAGTTGACAAGTGTACTCTGACGTGAAAATTTTAAAAATTCATTGTAGGCAACTGGTCTGTTATAAATATCACCGTTTGTTGCGCCCACCTCAGCCAAAGTGTCCGCTTTCTCATTGCCCGGAATGGAACAATGAGAAGGGACCCACACTAAGGTAATCTGAGAAGATTTTTCGGATAAAGCACTCAGATGTTCCCGTATTTTCCCCAGGAAATACGGAGAGTGCCTTACATCCTTCATCGATCGGAGAGCCTCAATAGAACTGAGACTGTCCGTAAAGATGAAGTAATGGTCCGTGGGCATTGTTTCAATAATCCCTAAGGTATACTGAATTGCAGCCAATTCTGCGACGTAAACAGAAGCAGGATTATCGAGCTTGTAGGAGGCGGTAAAATTATTGTTGAAGATACCGAAGCCAGTGGACCCGTTGAGAAGTGATCCATCAGTATAAAACGCATTGTCGCAGTTGATGTTTTTATATTTGTTATAAAATATTTTAGGGATCTGCTGCACGCGTAAATGATCCGGGATTCCACGAGTTTCTTCCATCATGGATGTATCGAAAAACACAGTAGAAACAGAAGTATCTAATAAGTTGACACGATTGGAGGTGTATGAGGAAGGATTTATACTTTGAGACATGTGATTGAAATACACAGTCATGAAACGGGTTTGAGAATTAAGTTCAACTAGCCTATCGAAATTTTCAATTACCAAGAGGTTCAAGACCTCACATTTGATGAGAATACGAGTAGTCAGATCCCAAAAGCGGTCTTTTAATGGGAGAACGCCCGCCAAAACTTCCAAACTCATCGTATGGGTCGAATGCATGCAACCTAAGGCAATACGCAAACAACGATACTGCAATCGTTCCAGCTTGATAAAATGGGTGTTTGCAGCGGAGCGGAAGCAGAAACACCCGTACTCAAGCACCGACAATATCATTGTTTGGTAAAGCCTTATGAGGTCTCCTGGGTGGGCGCCCCATCATGATCCAGTAATTGTCCGGAGAAAATTCACTCTTTGTTGACATTTTTTCATCAAATACCGAACGTGACATCCCCAGGTGCCTTTCGAATCGAACCAGACACCAAGATATTTAGATACCAAAACCTGAGAAATCGTTTCACCCATTAACTGTAAGTGGAGCTGAGCAGGCTCGCGCTTCCTAGAAAAAACTACTATCTCAGTCTTCTCCGGAGAGAATTCGCTGTAAAGCTGTAAAGCCCAAGCAGACAAATTGTCCAAGGTATCTTGCAATGGTCCTTGCAAATCGGCAGCTTTGGCTCCTGTAACAGAGACCACGCTGTCGTCTGCAAGTTGTCTTATCGTGCATAAATTTGCCAGACATGCGTCAATGTCATTCACATAAAAATTGTAAAGAAAGGGGCTTAAGCATGAGCCCTGGGGAAGACCCATGTAGCTAATACGAGAAGTTACCAAATCGCCATGCGTAAAATGCATATGCTTTTCGGACAACAAATTATGCAAAAAATTGTTCAAAATTGGTGAAAATCCTTGTCGGTGAAGTTTGCCCGAAAGAATGTCAATAGAAACGGAATCAAAAGCCCCCTTAATGTCCAAGAACACAGATGCCATTTGTTCTTTGCGAGCATAGGCTAGCTGAATATCTGTAGAAAGCAACGCAAGACAGTCATTCGTTCCTTTGGCACGGCGGAAGCCAAATTGAGTATCTGATAGTAGACCGTTTGATTCGACCCAATGGTCTAAACGACGGAGTATCATTTTCTCCATCAATTTCCGGATACAGGATAGCATTGCAATCGGCCTATAAGAGTTGTGATCAGAAGCTGGTTTTCCCGGTTTTTGGATGGCGAGCACCTTCACTTGCCTCCAATCCTGCGGTACAATGTTTTGCTCCAGGAACTTATTGAACAAGTTCAACAAGCGCCTCTTGGCATTGCCGGGTAGATTCTTCAACAAGTTGAATTTGATTCTATCTAACCCAGGCGCGTTATTGTTACAGGACAGAAAGGCAACTGAAAATTCTGCCATCGTAAAAGGTGATTCTATCGCATCGTGGCCCGGAGACGTATCGCGAACAAAGTTTTGCGCAGGAACAGAGTCCGGACATACTTTCCTGGCAAATTCTGCCATCGTAAAAGGTGATTCTATCGCATCGTGGCCCGGAGACGTATCGCGAACAAAGTTTTGCGCAGGAACAGAGTCCGGACATACTTTCCTGGCAAAATCAAATATCCAACGACTTGAAGACTCCTCGCTTTCGTTGACCGTTATACGATTTCGCATTCTTCGGGCTGTGTTCCAAAGAGGGCTCATCGATGTCTCCCTCGACGTTTCGTTTACGAACCGGCGCCAATATCCACGTTTCTTTGCTCGGACCAAGCTTTTGAACTTGGACTTAAGCTCCAAATACCGCTTAAAGTCGTCGGGTTGACCTTTCACCCAGAAGAAGGCCCTCAACGCGTCGGATTTTTCCGTGTAGACATCGGAGCACTCTTTGTCCCACCACGGAGTGGGAGGCCGTTCTTTGATCGTCACGCCGGGATATTTCTCCGTTTGGGCTTGCAACGCGGCGTCGAGAATCAAGCCCGCGAGGAGGTTGTATTCTTCAAGTGGTGGGTGATGTTGAATCGACTCGACAGCTTCTGATATCATTTCCTCGTATAATTTCCAATCGATATTCCGTGTGAGGTCATACGGAATATCAACTGATCGCGTGCAAGTTGAACCATTATTAATTGAAATTTGAATAGGCAAATGGTCGCTACCGTGGGGATCAAGGACTACCTTCCATATGCAATCCAACCGTAGCGATGTTGAACATAAAGATAAATCTAAAGCACTGGGGCGCGCTGGAGGTTTCGGAACGCGTGTCATATCCCCGTTGTTTAATATTGTCATGTCGAAGTCGTCGCAGAGGTTATAGATCAAAGAGGAACGGTTATCATTAGAAGGGGAACCCCAAGCCACGCCGGGAGAGTTAAAATCTCCCAAAATCAAACGTGGCGAGGGAAGAAGTTCTATTAAATCAAAGAGCAGCCGTTGCCCAACCTGTGCTCTGGGAGGAATATATATTGAGGCAATACAAAGCTCTTTACCTTGTATTGTCATTTGACATGCGACAGCTTCGACGCCTGGGACCGTGGGGAGGTTAATACGATAGAAGGAATAGCACTTCTTAATCCCTAGAAGTACTCCTCCGTAAGGGGTGTCTCGGTCGAGGCGAATTACATTAAAATCAAGGAAGCTAAGATCTACATTTGAAGTGAGCCAAGTTTCACAGAGGGAAAATGCATCGCATTTATCTAGAAAATCTATAACGAGCGTCTTAGCAGAGTGATTGAGATCAATCAAAGAAATAGTTATCGGTTTCCGTTATACTCTACTAAATTTTTTGGAAATAAATATTTAAATTCAGTCCGCAAATATATATTTCGACTGTGACGTACAGTCTTCCTCAGTGCTTATGTGCTCTTTACCAGTCCACATAAGCACTGAGGAAGACTGTACGTCACAGTCGAAATATATATTTGCGGACTGAATTTCAATATTTATTTCCAAAAAATTTAGTAGAGTATAACGGAAACCGATAACTATTTCTTTGATTGATCGCATTTATGCTTATTAATCAAAACTTTAAATGAATCAATTTTGGGGATGATACTTCTACAATTCCACTGTAAAATAGAGATAGAATCCTTCATCTCAGCCGATGAATTAGCCATCGAAGGATACGATCGCTGCAAGGAGGGGCCATTTAGCAGTCAACTGCTTCAAAAACGTTTTAACTGTTGGTAGAAATGCCAGCAGAAGACTTTTAAGAGGATCAGTTATGTTGAAATTTTCAAAAATCCAGTCCACAATATCTGAAAACTTCAGCAGTCCAGATTCTGGCTGAATCTTGGACGAAAAAGAAGGAACAGTTGGGTTTTTTGATGTTCCTGGAAGTGCCGGAAACTCCTTACTTGAATTCAATTTTGCATATCCCGGAGTAGTTTGCTTCGGATTTTCTACAGCACTTTTTTGTTTCTTAGTATCAGTCATTTCAGATGGAGACCTTCTCTGTCCTTTCCTAGGAAGCCTAGGAAAAGAAAGGTTTTTCCTCTTCCTAGATTTCCCGGGTTCAACAAAAGAAGATTCCCCAACTGAATCGTCAGAATCAGACTCATCGGATGGCAAGACCTCGAAGAGATTCGGGGAAACCAGTTTGGTGGCAGCGGCCTCTTTGAGCATTTCTGCGAAAGTGCGCTTAGAGCGCTCTTTCAGAGACCGCTTGATCTTGTCTTGGCGCTGTTTGTACGCGGGACATGCAGACAGCTCATGCGGAGTCTGCCCACAATAAAGGCACTTTTCAGCACCCTTATTACAGGCGTCATCCGCATGTTGCTCTCCGCACTTGCCACAACGTGCTTTATTGCCGTATGGCCCAACTGTTTGCACTTGAGGCAATTCATTACCCGCGGTACAAACAAGCGCACGGGCAGACGCACCTTGTCCACGAGCACATAGCTCGGCAGAGCAGACCCGGCGAAAGTCACACGAAAAGAGTCTGAAGGGGTGTAAGTTTTTACACCCTTGTCGAGCGATACTGAATGTAATTGCTTACATTCAAGTATCTTGGCAGGTTCAAGACTAGAATCCTTGAAAAGGCCTTTTCCAGCCTTCAACAGGTCCTCGACAGTCAGACTCGATTCGCTGACCACACCGTCAATCTCAACTACGCGAGCTGGAATGTACACGTGGTACTCCCGCGTGAAGAGCTCACAAACAGCAATCTCGTTTGCTTGCTTGAGGTCGGACACCAAAACACGCAGCTTATTCGGGCGTACTTTGGTAATTTCAGTCACGGCTGTAAACCGTGCCAGATCTTTACATATTTGCATTGTGTTCAATGCTTTCACTTTCGGCCGGAAAATACAGCCCCAATACCAGCTTTGCCCTCCGGATACTGCTCAAGCCGATGGGTAGCTTCCTGCGGTGTTCCATTCTTAACCCTTGGAACTTTGTATCCGGGAGGGCTAGGCGGTAGAACGAGCGGGTTTTCATCCCCGCGTTCGTCGTCCATATTGGACGCGTAAGCCACACACGCAAAATGCCAATCAACAAAAAATATTGTAGAAAAAAACCAAGAAAAAAAAACTACTTATCTTCTGCAGCCGCTCTCCACCGCAATCAGCGCACGGGCGATGCCAATCTCCAGTCCTTCACACAAGAGTCCGGTTGCAAAAGCTGCAGCCGCTCCAGCCACACAGCAGCACCAGTACAGCCAAACAGCAGTACGCCGGGTACTGGATCTCTCGCAGTAGCGACACAACGTACAGTCTGTGGCGTACGGTAGCAATAGGCGATGATGCGTTCATTTGTCTTCAATAGACGACGGCAACGAGCAGCAGTGCACACGCAATACAATGCACGGTGACCTTGAAGGCGATTAACTGGTCGGCACTATCGAGATCGAAATGAAATTGCGACCGAGCACGACGAGAGCACAACTCGGAATGATCATTTGAATCTTGTAAAATTTGGATTGTAGTTCAACATTTTGAAATAAATTTACTCAAAGCGAAGTTTTACCCAACAAATTCACAATGTGCGGGCACTGGATAATAAATGTATTTGTGATAATGCGCGAATGAAACAAGTCATACCTAATTTTGTCTATTTGTGCTCTAAATTATTCTTTCTAACCACCGACTTAATAAATAAAAATCCCCAATCGTTCCAATCAAAACTCCGAACTCAGCAGCGAATGTTTCTTGAATAGAAGATTGAATTTGTGGCAAAAGCGAACCAATTAGTTTATCATTCAGTACTGTTGAATAACACTTAACAATAGTAGCGTTCATCTAGTTTGCTTTCTTCAACAGAAGTACAATGCAATGTCTATAGATCCGATCAAAATCGGCAATAATACGTTGCACACCCACCGCATGTAACTGAAATCATTATCAGTTATTGCCCACTGCACAATTTTACAATCGAGGTTCCTCTAATGACAAAATAAGCAAATAGAGTTTCTCTGAACTAATTGTACACTCTACGTTCTTTTCCTAGCTGAAACTTAATAACTTGGGTTTTGAAGTATGATTTACATTACGCTTAGCGATTGTTGGATGGCGCTATGGAGTTCGAATTCAACCAAATTTATCTTACCGAGGCGCTTTGAATGTTGTGCGACGCTTACCTTTATTATTTCCTCACATATCGGAATCCGATTTCACTGATTGATTGATTAAGATTGTTAAAATAACAGCGCTTTTCGACTAAACACTTTTAATTACTAGCTGTGTCACTTTTTTCAATGCCTACTGATTACATGCAAAAGGTGCTACAACAAAAAGTTATACCTACACCAACAGAATAAATATGGTATAATGGTATAGAAAGATATAAAATCAAAGTAATCATCGCATCGGTTATAAATGGTTTTAATCAGATCAGATTTCTCTTCTGATGTTTGAATCAACATTATTCTTTTTTAATTTGGTGATCCCAAAAATCGTAACTTTTTCATAAAGAGCTTTAGCAATCGGACATTCGGACAAATTTTTACAACAAAAGAAAAACGGCTGATTTGTGCATGACTGCAAAAAAAGTACTAAAAACTATGTTTTCAAGTTTTTATAGTTCGAAGTAAAAAGGACCCCATTTTTCCCCTTTCGTTTAAGGTTAAAAACGCAAAATGTGTGTTTCTAATATACACTTTTTCGAAGATATAAAAAACAGTATTGTTGAAAATTATAAGACTAAAAATTTAAAATATTTTTAAAAAATCATTCCATGAAAACAGAGATTTTCCTTTTTTCTTAATCTTTTGAAATAGATTAAACACAAAAGAAGACAACAAATAGAACCAAATAGGAAGACGAAGAGGAGAACCAATAAATGTGTGTGGAAATAAGAACAAGACCTTGAAAGAAAAACAATACAAAAAAAGCAAAGATGAAGAAAACAACAGTAGTAGAAACTGAAGCAAAAAATAAACATTAGCAAAGCAAAACAAACAATTTAAATTGAAAGACAAATGAAAAAAAATATTGGAATATAAGAGCGAATAAATATTAAATAAGGATAAAAGGGAGAGTACCATAAACGAAACAAATGGATTAGTATCCAGATTGAGAGAACGAAAGAGCACATATCAAAAACAGATAGAGTCGAACGAGTTGTTAGGGAAAAAGAAAATGAACACGTAAATAATCTAAACATACAAAAATGCAGATCTGTCTGTCTGCCTTCATTGACCAATATTTTAGTGAAAAAAAACAATAGGTGCATAGTAAGGCAGACAATGTGTACAACAGGGGAAGCGAAAAATAAGCGAACTGGAAATATGATACAGATTTGGAAAAATATACCGCATCCCGACGGGACAGGGAGATTGCGGGTTCAAGTCCCGTCGGGACGCGGTATATTTTTCCAAATCTGTTTCATATTTCCAGTTCGCTCATTTTTCGCTCCCCCTGCTGCACACATTGTCTGCCTTAATGAACTTGAATGTAAACGGGTAAAACCGTTGTTAAAAATAGAAATAGTTCGAAGGTGTACAGTAACCTATATATTGTGACGTGACTGTCCAAAAAAGGATCACGGTAAACATTATAAAAACGGCAGAATGAAAACCTGCTATGTGAAGGTAAAACGTCAAAAAAAAATATAGAAAACATCAGCTCACAGAATATGGCGACAATATCCCTGAAATACCGGAAAAAAATTAGAAACATTAGGGTGGGAAAGGAAAATCAGTTCTGGGGTGACCACTGGATACTGAAATTGGTGAAAAGGATACGTTCCTCACATCAATAGCCATCAAAACGGAACGTAAACTGGAGGTGACAACTAAAACAATCCGTAACCATCTGATTGATTGTATATACCGTGCTCGTGCTACCGGAAAAACTTTTTTTTCACACATTTATTTGACACGGCACAATACAAATTAACCGGAAAAACTTCTTCCACATCGGAAAGGATTAGGAAAAATGACTGATTTTCGCTAAATACTAGCAATTAGCAATGCGCGATATTGTATCGGTATCGGAAATATCGATACTTTTGAGACGATATTTCGATTTTTTGGATCGATACACAAGCGTCCGATACTCGACCGTATCGATACTGAAAACCGCGATATTTGTATCGATATTCTTTTATGCATACCAGGGGGCTCTTGTGGCTGTCAAACTCCATACATTTTCTATCTACCACTCATTGATTCTGGTACCAGCGTTTCTGGTACCCACTTTTTGGTTGATTTGCCCTAAAACAAGGGTAAAAGAGTAAACGTCCCATTTTGTCGGTAGACTTATTCTCAAGTAAATGTCGTTTTAGATGGAAAATAACAAGAGCTCAACATTTGTTTTCAGTACAATGTGCACTTTCAATAAATAAAATAAGTTTTGTAAGCATTTGAAATAAAATATTACCGCCGTGATGAATTTATGATTGGTAGGCAAAATGTTGACGTTTATAGGCCCCTGATGCATACGGACCAGCTAGCTGACATGTTACAAGGGCTAACATCTCAATGTGTACACGAGATCACCGCCACTTTTGATACGCTATGTTATGCTGTCTGTCAGCGTCAGTGGAGCCCACACATCGTAGAACCGCTGCGATGTTGGCTGCGATAAAGCAAAGCAAATCGGATGGAGATGCCAGCTAGTTGATACGAGCTGGAACCACTGAAAAGCTGCCACTGTCAGTATAAGTATCGCACAAGTCTATTTGCACTAGCAAAACTTAAGCCTGTATTACACTCTTTGACCAAGCGTCAAATATTTGGCACTTTTTGACAGATAAAAATTTGGTCGAAGATAATTATTTGTCACTCTCCAATTTTAACATGAGGCAAACACGGGCAAACAACAACCATGATGTCAAATAAATTTGACCATTATGTCAGAAGGTCAAAAATTTGACCATTAGACAAAGAGTGTACTACAGGCTTTAGATGGAGAGATAGATAGAGAGAATGTTGTGAGCCAAACGAAATGTCAAAATCTGAGCCAAACGCAGCATAGGGCCAAATTCGAAATTTGTTTTACTTAAGCCACACATTTAAAGCCAAAAAGGAGTGCTCAATAATAACGTGTTCTCAAATACTTTCAAAAATAGGCATAGCTCTACGTTGCATTATTAAGGCACAAAACTTATATTGTTTCTCTGACAATTGATTAAAATATTGTTTGTTTACTTTTATACTCAGCTTCATTTGTTTTTATTTCAATTATTTCTACTTTCTGCGTTAAAATGCATCCACAAACCCCTCAAACGAAATTCAACGTTATCAGAAATGATGTTTGGCTTCGATTTAGTTGGGCTATAACCCAACGAGCGGGAGCCCAACTAAAACGTAGCCCAACTAAACATAGCCTAACGAGCGAAATTTGACTGTATTTTAAAAACAAATATAAGTTTTCTTGTTACACTGTTCAGATCGAATATTTGCAAGCGGAAACTAACTCATGCTTTCCGTCGACACAAGTTAGAGTACAAGTGAAAAAAAAATTGCAATATTTATTAGTTAGAAAAATTCAGCGGTAGACTTCACTATCTTATTTTCGCTGACATATCTAACTTTTTTATGTCATCAACCTCCTCATCAATTAATATGGAAGTGTGTCAATAATTTATACAAATAAGACGGGAGCTTCACAACCCATTGGGCCAGTGAATACAAATCTTGAAGATATAAGTTGTTTAATTCATTTGTTTGCCAAAGCTCAGAATTTCTGCATTACCTGTATGTATTTGTTTGTGAAGTCATTTGATTCATGCTGCTCTAGAGAATGCGGATAGATACCAGAAAAACAACAAAAAGTCGGCACATCAAATTTTCATTGCTGGAAACCACCAAAATTTTGCTGTTTTTTGGTGTGCTGTGCTTCCAGCAATCTGTTCAGCAAAATGAAATTTGCTAATTATTCAGTAATGCTCAATTGCATAAAAGTGACAGGACGTTTGCTGCATGTTTGGTAAAACAAAATACAACTTGCTGGTTGTCAGCTATGTCAATTTGCTGTTCATTCAGCAAAGCATAAATCAATTTGCTGGTTAACCAGTTAATTCGAGGGAACCATGTTTCCGCCAGGCACCAGATTCCATCCGCCCATCGGATCATAGGCAAATTACTGTTGAACTAGAGATGTATGATTATCATTTCAACTTTTAAGTTCATCTAGCCCAACAAGGACTTAGCTATGGTCCCATATTCGCTATCAGGAGCTTAGCGATGATCCCGTACCAGCTGCACAGCGATTTGGCGCGTTTTACTAATGACAGCTTGACGTAAATTTTTTGACATATCAATTCTTTTGCTGGATTCCAGCAAACATTCATTTGCTGTTTTCTGTTCAGCAAATAGTTTTGCTGTATTTTCGCGAATCACTGAATCGAATACTGGTTTTCAGTAAATTCAGGGTGGCCACTCAATATCAATTTTCAATTTCCCGGTTTTTTTCCGGTTTTCCCGATGATATTTAGTGAAATTTCCCGGTGTTTTATTTTTAAAACATATGAGAAAAAATCAATTTTCACATGCTTATTTGTGCCTTGCAAAAATAGTGTTACAAAACTATGAAAAACAACAGGAGGAATCCTTCACACCAAAAATTCTCTTTATGGTTCAGCAAAGTACATTGCTGAAAGTTTATCAGCAAATCACTTGTTTACTGAATCACAGCATTTTTTTCAAAAGTTTACTGTAATTCAGTTCTACAGTTTACTGAATTTCGTTCAGTAATTTTATTTTTGCTGTAAACCAGTATTTCATTGATAAATTTACTGAAAACCAGTAATCGATTCAGTGATTCGCAAAAATACAGCAAATCTATTTGCTGAACAGAAAACAGTAAATGAATGTTTGCTGGAATCCAGCGAAAGAATTGATATGTCAAAATATTTTACGTCAAGCTGACATTAGTAAAACGCGCCAAATCGCTGTGCAGCTGGTATGGGATCATCTCTAAGCTCCTGATAGCGGATATGGGACCATAGCTAAGTCACTGTTGGGCTAGATGAACTTAAAGGTTGAAATGATAATCATACATCTCTAGTTCAACAGTTATTTGGCTATGATCCGATAAGCGGATGGAAGCTGGTGCCTGAGGGAAACATGGTTCCCTTGAACTAACTGGTTAACCAGTAAATTGATTTATGCTTTGCTGAATGTACAGCGAATTGTCATAGCTGACAATCAGCAATTTGTATTTTGTTTTACTGAACATGCAGCAAACGATCTGTCATTTTTATGCAATTGAGCATTACTGAATAATCAGCAAATTTCATTTTGCTGAACAGATTGCTGGAAACACAGCACACCAAAAATCAGCAAAATTTTGCTGGTTTCCAGCAATGAAAATTTGGTGTGTTCATCGTGTTTAGCTGTTTGTCGACTTTAGCAAGTACCTTCATGGTGATCTGCTGCACAATTTTCGCCCTCTTTATCTCCAAATCGTTGACAATCTTTGCCTTCTCGCGCTTTTTTGCTTTCTTCTGCATCTTTCTCTGTCAACCTTCTCTCGAGCTTGCAGTGCTTCTGTATCAGGATGCCAATGAAATGCGTGGGATAAATTCAAGAGTTGGGGCATAGAGTTTTTGTCTTCTAGAAAAATGTCCTCAGGCAAAACTTCAAGCGGACTTTGGGAAGAAGAGCCTCAGAGTGACCAATGAAAAAAATGCACATGAAACTGTCAAGATGCATTTTGCAAAATGCATGAAACGTTGAGATCTGTTATTTCAAAACAATTTTTTTTTTTCGAAAAACTTCGATCCTGGGACTTTAAAATTTTCGAGCTGGGGTCAATGTAATGTATAAGAAATTTTCTCATGGTCCGTAAAATAAATTCAACTGACACTCTGAATAAACAATTTGAAAAAAAAATAATTTAGCTACTGTTTGTTTTTGATATAGAAAAAATCTGAGAAATCTTTAACAAATAGCTCTTCAAGGTGGCGTCTTTCCCCAACAAAATCAATCAGTCAAAAGGTCCAACACAGAATGAAAAATTTTTTTTGCTGCTTTTTGCTGCTTGTGGTTAAAATCATACCAAAAAATCGGGATGTACAAACCGGATAGCTCCGTTCCGGTCCGGTTCGAAATAAAATCGAGACTCGAAGTTTCCGTCCTATTTGACTTTTGACCGGATTCTCCCCGATGCGATGTCGAACACTATTCACAAGAAGTTTCAATACGCCTCCCGCGACGCTGATAACTTTTTGACTTCTTTAAAATCTGACAATATATGTTACGGAACAGTTAATTTATCCACCTGATCAAGCCTGATTTTATTTGACGCAGATCTTGCTGCGAAGCCGCTGTCGACTTTAACTGAAACCAACAACCAGCTTTCCCCTAGCCGGCAGAATCATGCCAGTTAGGTAAACATAAAAAAACAGGGTCTCATGTTGACATTTCCTCAGAAACTGTTGAACAAATAAAGCGGCAGACATGAAGGAGGATGATTTTCCCGGCATGAAGCCTAATTTCCCGGTTTTCCCGTATTTTTTTCCCGGTGATTTAAAATTCTCGGCTTTTTCCCGCTTTTCCCGTTTTTTTTTATTTATCAAAAATTAAAAAAATTATCTCAGCTATAGTATCGATACTTCTCGTATCGATACTTTTTGACCGATATTTTGAGTGTCTCGATACTTTTGGTTCTTCGGGTATCGATACTGAAGTATCGATACTCTCCGTCGTATCGCCCAATGCTAGTAGCAATACTCAGAGGGAGAGATATGCGAACAAAAAAGGTAACACCACATTGCAATCAGGTGCGTTCCAAAATTGCATTGTCACAGTGATTTTTAACCGGTGGTTCACAAACTTTTTGTATGGTTAGCAAAATAATGATCAACTGTGGTGAAAGTGTATAAAACTAAACATAAACATAAAATTAACCTACTAGGTTTTTGCAATGCCCTTTATCATTCTCTTGGATTTTATAAAAAGTTAGTCAACATTGCGCTTTTGGAAGAGATCTGGCACCTCGGACATGACAAACCCAGTTGCCAAATTAGCGGTTATTTCTGTTTCTTTAAGTATCTCTACTAAACACCATCTGGAGAATCTCAAACTTTTCGCTATTTCTGAGTTGTCATATATAATATCAGCTTACTGCACAGAGTAAATTCACTTTTGTTTCGCCACTCCATTCCTTCTGTTTTGAAATAGCTGGGTCTATTGTGGTTGTGATTCTTTAGGTTAAGCGAATACCAGTCTTTTGTTTTGCGAATTCGTTCCGATGCGAAAGAACTTTCTCTGGTAGCACAAGCACATGATTTACAATCAATCGGGCGGTTTCGGATTGTGTTAGCCGTCACCTCCAGTACAAGTTTTGATGGCTGTCCGAGGTCTAGATGTTGTACAGGAGTGGTCTGAAGATACTACCTTGGGGCACTCCAGCATCAATGTTGAGTTACTCTGAGCACACATTGTGCAAGGAAACCCGTAAAGCTCTGTCCGAGAGATAGTTTTGGATGGTCCTAATCAAATACATTGTCGACATTGTCGAAAGCCTGTCTTTACGGAACCCAAATTGTTCCTCAGAGAGGACACCAATCTCATCGG
Source organism: Wyeomyia smithii (assembly GCF_029784165.1). Lineage (NCBI taxonomy): Eukaryota > Metazoa > Arthropoda > Insecta > Diptera > Culicidae > Wyeomyia > Wyeomyia smithii. Next base: position 1,204,427 of record NC_073694.1, read on the forward strand.
ATGCTCATTCGTCGTTACTCTTGCTTCCTCTGAAACCAAACTGTTCGAATTGTCGACCATGATAACTCCCTCAAAAACAGCCAGCTCAAAAGGGCTGACGATGTTTCACCCCAAATTGTGAGATGTGATGACACGAACTGCTGTCTCAGCGAGTTCGCCTTTTCAACAGATGCTATGAGTAATTTACCCTCCAAGACGAAACAAACGGAGGGATGGGTATGGGTCTCTTTTTCAAAATTTTGGGCTAGGGACCAAGAAGGATTTGTTTTCTCAGATCTTGGCTTCGTTCCTGGATAACCTTGGTCAGCCGTTTGCTCGAGGTCTTTCTGGATCGGTCACCAGTTCGTTGGTACTTATAATGTGTTCAGTGGAGAGCGGTACTCACTTGAGATTGCTGGAGGGTGTCCAATGCCTGGGCGCTGGAGTTTTCAAGGGATCGTCGATATTGGTGTTTTCGTCAACAATACGATGGTAGTCTCGCCTAGGATGATTGGCCACCGTCTCTACATTGGCACCCAAGGTCAGCACAACGATAACTCCTCGAACATCACTGGAACCTCGGAGATGGCCATATTGGACATGATGACAGATGTCCAGGACAGAGTTTACATTCAGGTAGGATACTCTGGTGCCAAGATGTTGTAGTGTCCGATCACAAGGTCTTCCGGCAGCATGATGCCATTCCGGTTTAATCTTCAGTTGCTCCACACCTCGTGCCGAGCGTTCAGGTCGCCCGCAGTTATGTATTTTTACGCCGTCGAGTTAGCTTGGCCAGATTGTTTCGTAGTAGAGCAGCGGTACCGTCACAGGTGGTGGATTGCTTGAAACAGTACGCTGCGATGATGATGATTGGGCCGAGCGCCGGTTCCGACTTCAACCCCGATGGTTTCGATAGTCTTAAGCTGAAAACTCGGCAGCAGATGACGCTGCCTGTCTAGTCGTACCACCTGAGTCTCCATAATGACGGCAATATCGACCTCCTTCTCGCCAAGGAAATCGAGAAGCTCAATGTGTTTGTTCCTTAGAGAACAAGCGATCCAATTCGCAATAACGAAGGTCCTATTGTCCATTGTTGTGGTTTTCGAATTCTCTGATCTAATCTAGTTGATCGAGACCACATCCGGGGGTTGGGGTGGTTCCTCGGTTTGGTTAAGCAGCAGCGGTGGCGAAGCATCGCAGCAGGGGTGCTGCGATTCAGATGACTGCCTTTCGGGAGCGGAAGCGTTTCCAGCACGGGGACCAAATGCCTGGTCCGGATCGGTGGGAGGCTTTCGATGACGTCCGTTATGGTTGCCTGTTGACGCTACCTTGCGAATGCACGCTTCGGAGAGTCGTGGTGGTATAATGATTTTGGCCACAGTTCGCGCATTAAGGCTAGGTAGGGGAGAACTGTACAAAACGCACCAGTTGGGTAAAATGGCCCATGCTATTGAAACCCTAACATACTTACAAATGTGGCTTTAGAAGGTGAATTTATTCGTTTATTTCATATAAACCCCGCTCTCCTAAAGTTCTCATATGAAAAAGTACACCATAATGACTAAAATACTGGAAAAATTGTAGAAACGTGTGGGGCACTGCCTAACCTGTAATTATTCATGATTTTTATTTAAGCTTTTACCACTAACTGACCTGCAATATATAATGAAACTGAGGTTCCTCTAACTCTAACAATTATGGAGTTTATAAAACTATAAATGTTTCAATCTATTTCACTAATTTTTTATAAAATTTACCTAAAACTAGTCAAAATTAAAAATGGGGTAGAATGCACTATGATGCGCTGTAACGATTGCTTGACAACTTACTCAAAAAGGCGCATTCATAATTCTACACATCTGATATTTGAAACAATATTGCGCGTAAATCTCCATGTCAGAATACGATACAATTATTGTATTACAAGTTTATCAAAAACTTAAACTCAAATTAATGAACCGGTCCCTAATATGACATAAACCAATATAAAATACAATATAAAATATATTCAATTTTCATGCCTCCGCCCTCTTCGTCATATAGTCGAGACACAAAAACAATCGAGAAACGCAAATGTCAGAAACCAAAAAGCTTGCTCTGGTAGGGATGAGCGATTCCAAGTATCGACTGATGGAGTTTCGATACTTGTTATACTATTGGTACTCGGTTTGCACTTTTTTCAAATTTTAGTAAAAAATAACAAAGCAGCTCTCGTTCCTGGTGCAATGCCACGCGATGTGAGATTCGACATGTTCAATATTGCGTGACCAACATTCAAAGCCAAAACGAACTCAACACGGAATAATGCGCATTCATGTGCATATTCATTTCAAGATGTAAATAATGTACAAAACAATAGCATGAAAACTGAGTAAATGCAGCAAAATAGTATTTAATACTAGGGGCAGGACACTGATGGTATAAATTGAAATATTTCCAATATTCAATATTACGATAAATATCGTTACATTTTTGGCACCTCTCTATCTATATCAAAACTTCTTGACATCACATTTCCGTCGATGTGATGTCAATGTGATCAATATATATCAACAAATATCGTATATAACCGAAATATTTTTCATGGAAATAAAATTTTCTATTTCCTAGATTAAATATATGAGGTGGTTGACGGCATCCCAACAAATAAATTTTGTTAGATATCGGCTTGTTAGGCTATAGTTCACCGAAATTCACTAAATAGGCGCTTACTAAGCTGCAAATCAACAAAATTGTTTGTTGGGTAGTCTCTCGTAACGAATATCGATGCTGCAAACGAAAGTATCGAGACCATCAGTATCGATACGAGTACTGCCCATTCTTTTCATCTAGCTGTTGGTTTTGTTTTTCTCAGTGATATATTTATTTTCGTTTGAGAAGAAGTTAATTAAAATTGAAAATGAGATACGTGCGGAAGACTACGTGGCAGTCGTGGACAAAAACAAGCTTAAGAGCGGATATTAATGCAGTCAAATTGGGTGCATCAATCCCTGCTTCAGCTAAGCTGCATGCTATACCTAGAAGAACGTTGCTCCGCTATTTGGACAAACAAAACGAAATTGGGAGACTGGAACTCTGTCAGATGGACCGGTTTAAAACCGTATTTACCGAAAACCAGGAAAAGGATTTTGTGATTCACATCGTTCATATGTCAAATTGTGGATTTGGACTAACACATAGACATCCGAAGAAGAACATACCAAAAGGCCGAGAAACACCACATTGCACATACTTTCACCCTTTCCTTGGAAGGCATTCGGGTCTCAGCCTACGAAAGGCGGAAAATACATCGCTAGCTCGCATTAAAGGGTGTAATAAAAAAGCGGTCGACTCGTTCAATCAGCTCCTACGAAAGATGTATACGGAATATAATTATTCCTAGGAGAAAATTTGTAATATAAAAGAAACTGGCTTTAGCACAGTATGTTTAATACAAAAAAAAAATGAAAAATAAATCATAATCAAATTTGTATTTTTAGGTTCAAAACAAATCCGTCAGAGTGTTCGCAAAGAACAAAAGCATCAGATAGCGGGAATTTCATCTGTGTTTTGTGTTTGCTCGAGCCAGAATGAACAAATACTTCTAAATTGGAGCCCCCGAGAACTCCTTGTTTATGTGCCATCCCATCGGCTGGAGCAACTCCAATACCCGTAGTTTGTAGTTTGAGCACTTTCTGGTAAAACAAACAGCTGATGCTGTTAATGATATTTTTTGTTCCACTTGTGGAGATTTGTTCAGTTCATCTGGAAATGGCAATGGATGGAATAGATGCCTCCGTTGCTATTCTTGGTTCTATCAGGTTACCTTGAAACACAGTACATGTTACTGAAATATGAAATGTTACTTCGCTAAGAAATAAAATATTGTTTTTTTTTTCATGGAATAAATTGATTTTGATATGACATAACTCTCGATACTTGTTTAGTTTTGAAATTTGATCGTAATCATAGACATCTTGCTAAAATTGAAAAAAAAAAAATTGATGAAACTATAAGTTCAATTCAGACACTTAAGGTCCGAGTAGACACACGGCGTAATGACACCTTCTCCATACGAATTAGAAAGCGTAATCGTGGCTTCCGTTGGGATGCTTTGCTTGCCTGGATGGTTGCCCGCCGTCTTCTACTGCGCACTTGATTGCCTTCCGTGCAAACGCGACGTGCTTTCACACGGCCTTGCTCTGCTTTCAATTGGCGAAGGCGATAGCAACGCCGTGTTGTATCATTTTCCGCCTGCTGGTGTTTTAAGAAGTATGTTGTATAATTTTGGAATGGTCCCCGTGGCTCTGTGGTTAGCGATGTCGGTCGGCTAGCCCTCCCGCATGGTTGTGACGTCGGGTTCGATTACCGATCGAGTCTAGGATCTTTTCGAGCTGGAAATTTTCTCGACTCAGCATTGGGGCACGGTGTATCGTTGTACTTATCTTACACATGCAAAATGTGCCGAAAGCAATATTGATAACGAATTCTCTCAACTAATCTAGTTGATCGAGACCGCTATTAGCCCCCAGGCTAAGCGTGCGATATTGTTTGTTGTTTTGATTTTTCCTCCAATAAACATGAATAAACATAATTTAGGAAGCACGCCAACAAGAAAGTGTGCACACAGCGGAGCTCAAGAAAGTGCGATTGTGCCTTTCTGAGTAGACGAGTGGAAGTAGGCAGTAGCTAGAAGGCACATTGGGAGGTTTTAAGAAGGTACTGACAATTTTCGTCAGGAAGGCGTTGAGTAGTCGGGCCTTTACTCTCACATGGATTAACTCTTGGTACAACTCAATAACGAATAATGATTCATTATCTTTGATTGCCAATGAATTCTTACACTTTAAATTGACTCGTCACCAGAGAAAATTAATTATGAATTGGATTTTGATCCAACTATCTTTATTAGGGAATAATGATGTTCAGGAAAATATGGTTGAAGTTCTGTGGTTGCGTGGATTGCTTTGTCTCTATTAGCATAAAAAATGCTGTTTGCTTCGATTTGTCCTAAAATTGTTTACATAAACAGACTTAATGTTTATTTGAAGGTTGTTGTTTATGATTGGGTGCATTTTACCCATTTGTTTTGATTCGTTCTACCCTTTTGTTGTGGTGCGTATTGGCAACGATTTTGGGCATTTTGCCCAATGGTAGGTTTTGAAGCAATGGTACTTTTTATCAAAAATAACATTGATATCGAGTATTTTAGAATGAAATTTAGTCCTAAACATAAATTATAAAGATCCTTCGAGCATCCTACACGTTCAACGGTGCTTAAAAAACATTAGAAGCACTGTAAATTGCGTAAATGCTTAACTGGTGCGTTTTGTACAATTCTCCCCTATCAGCAAATTGAAGGGAGGCCGATAAGAGATGCTCCTCAGCACACTTGTCACAGCGCAGTACCATTTTGCAGTATCGCGTACCATGGCCGAACCACAAACAGATGGTACACTGGGTTATGTGACGATGTTGAGGACGATACGGTTCACACTGGATGATGGTCTGGAACAGATGCTTGATGTTACGCAGTGCACTGATAGTTGTGCTTCTCTTAGTGAGATGTACTAATAACAGCTCATCTCGATTGTGGTCATGCTTGACGGTTTAGGCTCGGAGATTCATCGAAAAAACCTCACAGTTCCACTTTTAGAGGCTTCGTAGATGGGTTGTCGTGTGTGTAGTAGGGCACCTGATGCGTTGCGTGTAGGTCGTTCACACTTTTGTACTCTTCCATGTTGGATCACAGGATTTTAGTGCCACATTTTTTGTGGAAAACTCTAAGTGATAATTTAGAAAGCTCCGCCTGGAGCTTTAGCAGGACGGGGTGAATGGCGGAGCAGAGTTGCCGGTTTTTATTTTGAAGAATCTGTATGTACCCACAAAAAAATCTGTATTTTTCTGTATTTTTTTCATGTGCCTACAAAAGTTTGGGGTAGCTGGGCTTGTAATCCGACCTTAACCCTCGCCTGAAATCGTAAAAAGATTGGGTAAAATTCCTGAATGAGAACTTAGGTCTATAACCGTGTTTTGTTTCTATGAAAGCAATTGAATCAGGTATTTTTGTTCCAAATTTTCCCACTTAGCCAAATGTCGAATGTCCAGAAGTAAAAAAAAAGCAATTTCAAGCTTAGTTAAATGCCGGACGCACAGTCTAGAAGTAATAACAGGGCATAAGAAGAGCGTTGGTTGCGTCAACGCAAATACAATATAAATACAATCAGATTTTAAAGCCTGCTCGCACTTATACAAATTCCCATTTGGAACAGTCAGACACAGACTGCTTGTGAAAACCGAGAAACAAAAATATTACTCTCTTTTTCTCTCACACAAAATTATCCGCAACGATGATCCGCATACTTTGAACAAGGCTATCCACCAGACAGTTGCGATCAATCAACTGTTTTCAGTTTGTTTTCAACTTTTGACAGCCTCAGGTATGTTCGAGAGATCGCAACTTGCCAATCCGGATCGAGAAGCGTGAAAAACAAAAATTGGTCGTTGGACAATTTGGCGTTTATGTGCTAAACGCATTTGAGAAACTGAAAACTGATGCTCGGATCTGTTCGGATGAATTGTTTGTGAGGTAGAGCTACCAGTTCTTTAGTTCGAACACTTTGTGAAACATCACAAATTCAAACCGAAACTTAAATCAATCGGATAGATTGCTGAAATTCTGTACAAATCTGTATTAAAAATCAAAATTCTGTATTCTGTATCATTTCTGTATCGGGATCAAAAAATCTGTATAATACAGAAAAATCTGTATACTTTGCAGCCCTGAGCGGGAGGACTTGCTCTTTCTTAGGGATGTGCTCGTTGTTACCTTTTTCAACCGGCAGCAGTGCCAACTGGTTATTTTGCAGCAGCCGATTTGATACTGGGTTCGACAAGGCGGAGGGCAAGGCGGAGGGCAAGGCCTACTTTCGTTCATATTTCATACCGGCGAATGTTGCTGTAGTAGATGAATTTTGGCTGTCCATCGTCTTCTTCTTCTTCCTTTGGTTGAAACCATCAGTCGACTGCTCCGCGGAGTCACTGAAACAGGAGGGGGCGACTTGATGCCAGCCATGAAAGTCCCCTTGGCGAGATCCAGAAAGCACTCTAAGGTACTCGACGCGAATACAAAACTCAATATCGGTATTTCCGTGAACGTGATGATGCATGCACTGAAACCAAAAATAGACCTCAGATATCATTTTGAATTCTAATATGGCAACCTCCGGTTTTTGGAAAACAGCCCATAATGACCGATATTACAACCCAACATGGGTATTTCCGGAACCAGAACCAGAAATGTTCCGGAAGGGCTAGAAATCGACTCCACACGTTATTTTGAAGTCCAAGGTGGAGGCTTCTGGTTTTCTGGAGAACTGCCAAAAACAACTGGATACCACCCAATATTGAGAAATTTACACCATTTTGAAATCCAAGTGGATGACTACTTATTTCTGGAAATCAGCTAAAAATGACCAAATATCATGGGTATTTCTAGAATCGAGTTGATGTATAAAAGCTAAATATCAAGGGACGAAGTTTCCCGAGGCAGCTAGTAAATAAATAATTGAAACTATGCGGGATAAATAAGAGTTAAATGGAATGAAAAAATACAGAAAGAAAAATGATATAAAATATATGAATACAATAAAATGTTATATTCTGTGGTGAATATAACATTTTATTGTATTCCTGTATTTTCTATTTCTATTTTCCTCCTTTCTAAGGTCTCTTTGAGGTCCCGTTTATTGTTTAAGAGACGTTGTCAATTTCTTTCTAGCATTTGGAAGTGTTTTCCCCATTCTGAGTTCAACTCGGAATCATTAACTTTATTGGCCCTTGCTGGTCTTTCAACGCACCATTTTTCCAGCACGAGATAGAATTTCTGTTTTTTCTCTGGCTTTCAAAGGTGCTATTCTAAGTCACTTTGGACTCGCTTTCCACCTATTCTACACCCAACGCAAACGGGGAATATTTTATTACTTTTGGGAAATTTTTTATTACTTTTTGTGTCTTATGACTGTGCATTATACACAAAAAGTAACAAACAAAAAGTAATAAGAATTATGACGGCCAGACGCTTGTATGTGTTTCTGCAGGAGAACATACAGCCAAGCACCGCAATGCATGTGTTGGCAAGACTTCACTCGCTGCATTTGTATTGATGCAACGATCTGGTTCATTTTTGTCTCCCTTCATCCACACATAATCAGAATCTCAACCGTCAACCTCAAATGTCCAATTAGAAACACTTTCGTTTCGTCCCCCAGTGTTTACTTGAAATGAAAATACGTTATACTGTCTGAACAGAGTTGCCGAAGTTGCGAATATTGTTCTGGATGGGCACGAGTTTTGTATATTCAAACAGGTGCAAATGAGTTTCCATGAACCAATGGTTATGTGCTGTAAATAGCTTACAAGAAAGCGAATGTTTTTATTTTTCTCTGACGCAGTTTACAGATCGTGATGTCATTTTAAGGCGCATTTCAAGTCTTTGAAATCATCAACGTTTGCATACTCTATGACGGGGAAAATGTTGCTTGGCAGCTCTTGTCATATTTTTTCGCTACTCCGTATGCATACAACGAGCGAACTAATACACGCCCACAGGATGAATTGGAGATTGAAAAAACTTGTAACATGTGCAATTTATGCGACGGTGTGTGATTTTTTTTGACTTGAGGTGGAAAGGGAGCATTTTTCGGCAGAAAAAAACGTTGCATGTGGTTGAAACGACCATTATTAGATAGTCGTACTCTCATAACACGTGCTAAATATATGACAGTATGTGTTGTTACTTGACTGGGGAAAAATTTTATTGCTTTTTTAGTAATGGATTTGTTACCTAAAAAGTAATTTTGCGCTATTGCTTCTAAAGTAATAAGGAAAAGTTTTGCGTGTAACATTTGTTAAGAGTTTTTTGCTCTTTTTTACCTTTTCTGCCATTCAAAGGCACTCTTTCGCCATTCTAAGTTTAATCAGGGATTATATTCTTCTCAAACTTGGGAATGATTTTATACGTTTTCAGGCCTTCAGGAGCGAGTTTCTAGTTTATTGCAGTGTTTTCTATTCGGGATCATTTTTTTCGGCTTTTAACTGCATTAAGAATTCTGAGTTCAATTCGGAATCATTTGCTCTTTGGCCTTTGCTGGCCTTTAGACGTGGTTCTGAGCACAAGGTAAGATCTTTTCGCTATTCTGTGCTTAATATGAATTCAACTCTTTTTTATTTCTCTAGCATTGAGAAATGGGGTTTCACCGTGCTAAACTTGATTTGGAGAAAAATGTTTTCGTGATCTTTTTTTGTCTGATGTGATCCTCTAGCCACTCTGAGCTCAGTCCAGAAATTTGTTCTTCCATTTCTTGCTTTTGGAAGCGCTTCTCGTCATTCTGAGCTTTTTTTTTGTTAGGGAATTAGGATTACGTTGTCCATTGATGTGAACTTTTGTAATATAAGCCAATCACCTTTCCAGGATTCAAAGACCAAATCTCTTTGGGCTGTAAGAAGCCACTGCCAAAAAGCCTTGATTTGCGGTTAAATAATGCACCACAACTGCAAAGCAGATGTTCCGATGTCTCGCGTTCCGTATTACAAAAGCGACAGATATCATCCTGAACCCGGCCAATGTTCTTTAAATGATATCTGAGCTTAATTTGAAATCAAATTTTGTCTTCTTAACTTGAGATGGTTTTTTATTCTGGCTTATCCTAATTTGGAATTTTGACCTAGAACACGTCTTACGGCAAAATACTGGAATAGGGATGCACATAAAACAAACGAGAACATCGTAAGCGTCACGAAAATTGTCCAATTTCCTATGATTATAACTCAGTCAGTTATCAACGGATTTCCTTTAATATTTCAGTAATCGATTAAAAAATTAGGAAAGCAACCACCAAAATGCGGAAAGATGTATTTTTTTAAGATAATAATTGATAACAAGGATGATATCCAGAGGCCCGAAATTTATCCCAGATGCCTTTCTGAATTCCAAGATGCTGACTTTTGGTTTTCGGGCAAAAATGGACAAATACCATCAAATTTGAATATGTCCAGAACAGACTCGGGTTTGAGGAGGGGCAAATGCCCCGGGTCTTCCGACTAGAGGGACCCCCTAGTCCTGGGCTAGACGTGGAGACAGAGTGGAGACCTTTTTTTGCTCATCACGTCAAATTTTAAGTTTTCTTACCTCTAAATTTAAAAAAAGAGGGCCCCACGAAAAATCTGTCCCGGGCCCCCTAGTACGTAAATCCGGCCCTGGTCCAGAACCAGAGTGATACCCAAACACTCTTCCTGGTACATTTCCTAGTTAATGCCACACCGCTTGGTCGGAACTACTGCTTCGAAATTCCCTTATATGGGGGGATGGGAGCTCAAATTAGAAAAAAAGGTAGATTGCTGCTTTTTTACCATTCCTGTGAACTTTGGTGCCCCTACACGCTCATTTTTTGTTACTCTCAAGTGAGTTAGATATCACCCACTTTTGAAAAAAGTGGAGGTACCCTAATTAGGGTACTTTCACGGTTACTCACTTCTGAGTAAGGGCGTCATACGTCAAAAACTGAGTAGAATCTACTCTGTTCATGCAAACCAGAAATTAACGAAAATGAGTACAAGTTACCCAGTTTGCCTAAATACGGAAATTTATTGATTTCTGGTTTTTGTAAATCTGACCCAATAAATAAAATAAATTCAGGACAATCAAAAACACAGATTTATTTTTCATCGAAACATTAGAAAATTTACTAAATCATTTCCGTGTCTTCATTGAATGCGGCACCCAACCGGTTGACAGTTGCCCGTGAACTGTGACTTACATTTCTGTGCCAGATAATCCGTCATCATTCGTCACCTAATACTGCGAAGGATTTAAATTGCATCGATTGTTGAGCACTGTACATCTATACAAATGTTTCCGTTTGTTATCACGAATAAAAGTCCGGCTTTAAACGGCATCGTAGAACATACAACATGCGGTTGTTCATTTTGAAGAGATCTTTTAGGTGTTTTCAAATCCTCTGCAATACTGATGTTGGACTGAAATTATTAATTGATTAAGAAATTATTGATTTGATGACAGAACAGATACTTACTGCTAGCCAACGAATAAAAAGCGACACCAATTGTTCTTCGGAAACCGATAATATTGCTGTTGAAAACTTTTGACATATACATATACTCAGGGTGAGTAAACATCATGGATAATAACTCAAAACTGAGTAAACATGGTAATTATGAAAATTTGGGTTAATGTTACTCAATTGTCCAGTACTCGATTACTCACTTTTTGACATTTTGCATAAGAATACCAAACTGAGTAGATCCTAATCAGATTAGAGTTAAAATAAAGCAGCGTGTAGCGAAGATAATTTTTTCAGAGACTTAGACGATTTGCCTCGTAAGCAAACGTAGAAGCGACGAACCCAACTTTTTTCCGCTTTTATGGACCATTGTAATCGATAAAGTTTCTATTTCACAGGTTTATGTGAGCCGTGAAGATGCAACGTTTATGAACGCAAAATGGAAACGTCAATTCGATCCCCACGTGGAACGAGTGCGCAGGTTTGTTTCCTTTTTTGTCACAAAAATGCCATCAATAAATAACCTTTTTTTGGCAGAGCCCACCGAAACGACCTGGAAAACCTGCTGCCGTTCTTCCTGTTAGCATTCCTGTATCTCCTAACCGGACCAGAACCGGCAATTGCTACCAGACTCATCCGGTGGGCATCGATTAGCCGTATCATCCACAGCATCGTCTACGGGTGTTTCCCGGTTCCCCAGCCAGCACGCCTACTGAGTTATGCGGTAACTCAGCTGGTAATGGCGTACATGTCCTACAGGTGTCTTATGTTCTTTTCGTGATGCGAAAAGAATTATGAATCACACCTCCAAAGAAAGTTTGTTTGTATAAATTCGTTCAGCAGAGTGGGTAATAAAGTTAGCACATTTTTATATGATTGATTGAATTTCTCGGAACATAAAGATTACGTGAACTACAGCAGATAACAATGCACTTCCGGCGGTCTACGACAGAGCATAATACTAATTGAACTACCCACACACCAGGCCTTGTATACTTTTTTCTATGAATCACATCGCAGATTCCAGTTGCCGGGGGAGAAAAGGTGACTCAGGCAGTTATTAGCCATCGATTGTCGTCGTCTCACGGAGCTTCGAGAAAATTGAGAATTCATCATAACTTCCAGTCTTTCAAACAAAATACTAACACGTGGTGGAAGTAAAAGTGAAACTTCAATCATAACAAAGAATTGATTTGTACTGAAATTCGAAACCAGAGCACATTCCTCCAAAACAACCGATTACTCATTCATGACCTAACAAGTTCGTTCGACTCAGCCGGCTTTCCGCGCTTTGCCACTGAGGGTTCATTCATTCACGTCCATTCCATTGATGTGTCGCCAACAGTCCTACGGCTGCTGCACTACCCACAACCCGTCACCGCTTTTTTAACGTCCGCTATTGCTATGCAAGAGAATTCACGCAATTTTCCCCTTAAGTGGAAATCCGGACACATTCACCAAAACACGTCATCCACGATCCGATTTGGAATGAGGCGGAGGGTCGAAAATGAATGAAGGAATGAATCTTACAAAAAAAAGAACATCGTAATAAGATGTGAAAAGGTACGCTAGTTTGTATGTGTGTGTGATGAAACCAAAGACCGAGCTGAGGAATCAGTTGGGCAAACCAAACAAGATTCAACCGGTCGTGGCATGCTTGTCTCGTGACTGCATGCGATACAATCCTGTATGCACCCGTGCAGTAACGGCAAAAAACCGCCACGACGGGATGAATTTGACAAACAAGATCCTCTCCGGCGTTGGTTGGTTAATTCAAGAGTTTCAAAGGCTGCTGATAAACTCGCCAGAGGTGTAAACAACTTTTTTGACGCACATGAAGAGAATGTTACTTTTATAAATCTCAGTTGATCACAATCTATCATTTGTACGGAGTGAAACCAAAATTTCTGTCAAAAGATTCTCTCAATTGCTACATTTGTAACGCAGTTCTCGCAGGTTTTCAAACAGTTAACTACCTAATAACCTTTTTGGACGCGACTCAACTATATTTTGGGTTGCGTAGACACTCGAATTATTCTAGAATTCGTATCTCAAAGAAAATTATTTACAGTCACCGTCAGATTTATTATCTATTTTATTTAAACATAGGGTGTAGAGCCTGTTGAATGTTCAGTAGTTGATGTGTCCTCCCTTTTGGCCTTCAACAGTTGTTAAAAACGGTTCGGCATACGAGTGCGTCTTGAACTGTCCTACAGATCAGACGTTTTTTCGGTTGCTTGTGGACTGGTCTTTGACTGCCTATAGCTTCAAAGTTTGTGTTTTGTCAGTGTGTCTTTTAAAGACTACCTGAAAGTTATTTCCCATCAGTCTTTCTCAAGACAACCTACTTTGAATTTAACATTTGTTTTAACTTTTTTCGTATCACCTGAAATGGCTGGACGGAAAAAGAAACCTCGCATCGCTGCAGGGAGGAAAAGAGAGGCATCTCTTTCTGACACTTCGAGTGTCTGTAGTGACAATCCTTTTGATATTTTGCTTGAGCATGAAGCTGGTGAAATGGAAGTTACCAATAATGAAACTATACAAAATTTAAAATCTTTAAAAAAGGAGAAAGTTCCACCTATTGTGGTAACTATTTCTTCTGAATTTAATATATTCAAAAAGGAACTTTCAACGTTTGTTTCTGACGTTAAAGTTACCTATCAAATTGGCCGTAGAGGTGAATGTCGCTTATTAGCCGACTCAGTAAAGGGTCGTGATCGTCTTGTTCAGTATTTAACTGACAAGATGTACAAATTTTTTACATATGACACCAAGAACGCCAAGCCGTTCAAGGTTGTCTTGAAAGGTCTCACCAACGATCAAACGTTTAGCCCGTTTAGCAATTGTTAAGGCAAGGCAAGGTAAACAAAATTCAATTTCTCAATTAAAACCAACTTCGAAACAAAATTCTCCAAGCGTACCAGTGACGCATAGTTTACCTACTCCTTTGCATACAGGTTACAGGTAGTTCGAACATTATACCGCCTAGTGTTGGTAGTTCGAAAATGACCGTTAATATGGGTAAGCAAAACACGCTAGAAAATAATTGTACACCTATTACTCCAGCTAATATTGCTGCCGAAAATATTTTTTCTAATGTCAACTGCCTGGGGCCTATTACGGCAGGTAAACTTTCTTTTTTGCAACAGGCAATGTTCGATCTTATGAACGCCATGTTGCAGGCAAAATCAATGTTTGAAGCCATTCAAATAGGCACAAATTTTACTATTAAAAATGTTTCTAATTTAAAATTTAGCAATGATTTTAAATAAAACAATTAAAATATTAAATTGGAATGCTCACTCATTGAAGGCCAATGAGAATGAGCTTTTTAATTTTTTAACAGTAAATAATGTGCATATTGCAATTATTACTGAAACATTTTTGAAACCTAACATAAAATTAAAATATGATCCCAATTACGTGGTTCATAGATATGATAGGATTCAGGGTTCCGGCGGTGGAGTTGCAATTGTTATTCATCGCCGAATCAAACATCGTGCTCTTCCCCATCTTGAGACGAAAGTTATTGAAACTTTGGGAATTGAAGTTCAAACTAAACTTGGGATTTTATTTATTGCCGCAGCATATTTACCATTTCAATGCACACGCGAGCTCAAAAATTATTTTAAAGGTGATTTACAAAAACTCACCAGAAATCGTTCGAAATTTTTCATAATCGGCGATTTCAACGCTAAACATCGTTCATGGAATAATTCTCAAAGTAATTCCAATGGCAAAATTTTATTCAATGATTGTTCTTCATGATACTATTCTATTTTGTCTCCGAATAGTCCTACATGCTTTTCTTCTGTAAGAAACCCTTCAACAATTGATTTGGTGCTAACAGATCAAAGTCATGTATGTAGTGATTTGATCACACATGCTGACTTTGATTCTGACCATCTTCCAATAACTTTTTCTTTATCCCATGAATCAGTTTTAAACCCTATGAGCTCTGTTTTTAATTATATCAAGGCTAATTGGGAAAGATACAAAACTCATATTGAGAGAAATTTCTATAATGAGCTTGATTTGCAAAACGAAGTGAATATTGATTCCGCTTTGGAAGCATTAAAATGTGCAATTGTTGATGCCAGGAATTATTCTGTTCCAAAGGCTCAAGTGAAATTTGATTCATCAATAATTGACGAAAATCTTCAACTTCTAATTCGTTTGAAAAATGTCCGCAGACGTCAATATCAACGTTCTCGTGACCCTGTTTTTAAAACTATTTATAAAGATTTACAGAAAGAGATTGAACATAGATTTACTCTTCTGAGAAATCAAAATTTTGAGACTAAAGTTGAAAAATTGAAGCCATATTCAAAACCATTTTGGAAGCTGTCGAAGATTCTTAAGAAACCTTCAAAGCCTATTCCAGTTTTAAAAGATGGTGAACGTTTTCTTGTATCCAATGAACAAAAGGCTCAAAGACTTGCTCAGCAGATTGAAAGTGTTCATAACTCAAATTTGAATTTTGTGAGTCCAATTGAAAATGAAGTCACACGTCAATTTGATTTAATTTCTTCCCAGAATTTTTACCTGCAGAAATAATTGAAACTAACTTGAATGAGATTAAATCAATTATTAAAAATTTCAAAAATATGAAAGCACCTGTTGACGATGGAATCTTTAATATACTAATCAAACATCTCCCTGAGAGCACAATGGAATTTTTAGTGAAAATTTTCAATTGCTGCTTCAAAATTGCATATTTTCCCAAATTATGGAAAAATGCAAAAATTACTCCAATTTTAAAACCGGATAAGAACCCAGCTGAAGTTTCAAGTTATCGACCAATCAGTTTGCTTTCTTCAATAAGCAAACTGTTTGAGAGAATTATTCTTAACAGAATGATGTCACACATCAACGAAAATTCAATTTTTGCAAATGAACAGTTTGGATTTCGCCATAGGCATTCCGCAACTCATCAATTGCTCCGAGTTACTAATATGATACGAGCTAACAAATCTGAAGGTTATTCCACTGGAGCTGCTCTTTTAGACATAGAAAAAGAATAGAATATATAGAATAATAGAATAGAATAGAAATTTTCCAATTTTCCTAATCAAAATTTTAAAAAATTATTTTACTGATCGAACTCTGCAGGTTGTCTATCAGAATTCAAAATCTGATAGATTTCCTGTCAGAGCAGGTGTACCTCAAGGTTCAGTCTTGGGTCCAGTCCTGTACAACATATTCACTTCAGATCTTCCTGATTTGCCTCCAGGATGCACAAAGTCATTGTTCTGCGATGACACAAGCATTTCCGTAAAAGGAAAAAGTCTTCGTGTCATATGCAGTCGATTGCAGAAAAGTTTAGATATTTTTTCTTCCTACTTGCAAAAGTGGAAAATCTCTCCCAATGCTTCTAAAACTCAAATGATCATTTTTCCGCATAAGCCTAGGGCTTTTTTCCTCAAGCCAAACAATAATCACGTTGTCAAGATGAATGGGGTTATTTTAAGTTGGTCTGACAAGGTTAAGTACTTGGGACTAATTTATGATAAAAAGCTTATTTTCAAAGAGCACATTGAGAGTATACAAGCCAAGTGCATCAAATATACGAGATGTTTATATCCTCTCATTAACAGGAATTCTAAACTTTGTTTAAAGAACAAACTTTTGATCTACAAACAAATTTTTAGACCAGCAATGCTTTATGCTGTACCGATCTGGTCAAGTTGCTGTTCAACAAGGAAGAAAACGCTCCAAAGGATTCAGAATAAAATTCTGGAAATGATTTTGAAGTGTCCTCCTTGGTTTAGTACACTCGAATTACATAGACTTACTGGTGTTGAACCATTAGAAGCTATGTCAAATAAAATTATTAACAATTTTCGACAAAAATCGTTGCAATCCTCAATTGCTACGATAAGCTCTCTTTATAGCCAAAAAGTTACCAATTAAGTTAGTTGTAAGTTTACTTCCCTTTTTATGACAAGTGGGTTTAAATCCCTACGAACGATAAGTCCTAATTGCGAAAGCAAACAAATCCTAATAATGAAAATTACAAATTTCTAACAGTGTTGAGAAGTCACCATTTGTGATTGGACACACATACTCATTATTTACTAATATTTATCATAAATACTTAAGAGCCAGTTCGCGAGAACCGCAACCACCTTTACAAGGGAGGTTGTATCGAGGTTCTCCGATTTAGCTGAAAGTTTCAGGGTTTGTTCATCTATATAGTAGAGTAATGTTTTGCATATTCTCAGATTTTTAGGAAAGGGGTAAGTGGGGTAAAAAAAGCCGCCAAAATTAATGTCAAAAAACTGCTAAAAACGTAAAATTGCTATAACTTTGAGTTAGCTGAACCGATTTTCATGAAAATTGGCATGTTTGTTTTACTCTATAAAAGGAACAAATAGAAGGCTATTGGAAGTTGCTGTCGAGAATACATGCTGAGAAATTCGCATTTTACTAAAAAAAATGGTGATTTTCAGAGCTCTTTTTCTCTCACCAACACATCTAGGATTTAAATCCAAATAATACGTTTTGTAGTGCAACTCAAGAGCTTTCATTTGATACATAAAGAAAATGCGCCGTTATAAAGATGCGTGAGAGAATCCAATTTTTCTATAACATGTTTTTGACCATTATTTTGTACCCATTGTGCGAGAATCGTTACTCCGTTTTGTGTCAGTGTTCTTCAATTGGGCTGTAATTTTCAGGTTATGTTTGTTTATGCAATGTTATTTCGAAATTTGAGGTTTTTAGAAAAAGGGGTAAGTGGGGTAAACAGGCTCTCAAAAATCTGGTGTTCAAAAACTGCTCACATCGTAAAATATGTAATTACTTTCGGCTCACTCTCGAAGTAACACGATAAAACGAAAGGTTTTTTTGGAGCCAACAAGAGAATAAACGAATGCCAACAAAGTCACGCAATACTTTTTGCTTTCTTTAAAGAATAAAATTTCCAAAAAAATTGATGTAGTTTAAAACCAAATAAACTCTGTATTTCATCATCCTAATTTTTATTTTGATTTATCGTCATCTGACCATTCATCGAGCTCATTAGTTATTGCACTCAATGCAGTTCCCAAGAACGCATTTTTTTCCTGTTGATCTTGTATCTGCAAATGAATAACGTTATAAAAATTAATGTTCTAGAATTGGTGAATTTATTATTACTAACTTATATTCATGATGTTCTTGTACATTCATCAATACTTCATCTTCACTTACGTAAATAAGCTCAAGCTTATTTTGCCTATACAACGTAGAGAATCGGGCGAATAGCGATTTTACAAATATCTTAAAATAACAATATAGTTCACTCTCGAATTTTCCATATATTTCCGTGAAGACAGACAGGGAACACCCCCTCTTGTGGTGAAAAAGGTATCTAAACTCATTGCACAGTGGTACAGTAAGGCATTTTAGGCGGACATAAGCTTTTCGTTGCGATTTTGGTTTGCGGTTTAAAGCCATAGTTTTTGTAAAAAGCTGTTTTTTATACATAGTCCTCTATTTATGTGCAAATGAAAATTAGGGTGGTCCTAAAATCAACGAAATTAAAACAAACTAGCTTGTTTTTATTTGCATAAATAATTGTAAACATTCTTTGGCAAACTTGTAGATCAACTAATTCTAAGTAACTTTTTTGTAGACATTAATTTTGGTTTCCAAAAACAGTCTTTTCGCTCTATTTTTTCAATTCAAATTCTTCGGTAACTTTAATCAAAAATACGCCAATTTTGACGAAAAAACATTGTCGATATATTGTACAGATGAAGAGTTTTCACTATTTCTATTTTAAAAATAGGCCCTTTTAAAATATTAATGTCTCCATTTAGGGCAAACATTATTAATATATTTTGGTATCATTTGAAAGAACAAATATTGTATAAATATTGTGAAGAAACACCGAAAGTTGCTTAAAATTAGTTGATCAACAACTGTGCCGATGAATGTATACATTTATTTCTGCAAATAAAAAAGTTAGTTTTTTTATTTAGTCTATTTCAGGAACACCCTAATTTTCATTTGCACATAAAAAATAGACTAAATATAAGAAACAAGTTCTTAGAAAAAAAATTTTACTCTAAAACCACAAAATCGCATCGAAAAACTCATATCCGCCTACATTGCCTTACTGTACCACTGTGCATTGTTGTTGAATTTCTGTGAGCGTGTGACATTCTCACACACGAAACTGAGTTTACTCAATTTTAGATTTAGTTGACTCAATTTCATACTTTCACAGAAAAAAATATGTTGTAGATTTCGTGCGTATATTGTTTGTGTGTAAAACTAACGCCATTCCGGGAGTTAAATATTGATAATATAATAGATGTAGCTTATCGAGGCACGAAGAAGAAATATTCAAATAATCAGGCCACGACGTGTAAATGTAAACTAATCCCAAGCAGTGATGGAAACGAAACGAATATGATGCAATCATCGTTTAATCGGCAGTTTCCCATTCACCGGAAGTCATCATTTTACAATTCATAATGTTGTCTGAGGTCGATTTGTAGCTTTAGTGCATCATAACAATCCCGGAAATACCCATAATGAGTGTTATTTGGTCTTTTGCCACTGTTGTTTAGGAACCGGAAGTCGCCATATTGGATTTCAAAACGGCATTTGGAGACAATTTCTGGCCTCTGAGCATCATTCTGGTTAAAGAAACACCCATATTTGATTGTTTTTGGGTCATTTTCGGCAGTTTTCCAGTCACCAAAAGTCGCCATTTTACAACTCAAAATGTTGTCTGACATCGATTTGTGGCTTCAGTGCACCATAACAATCGCGGAAATACCCATATTTGGTCATTCGCCGCTGTTTTTCAGAAACCGGAAGTCGCCATCTTGGGTTTCAAACTGGCATTTGGCGACAATTTCTGGCCTCTGTGCGTCATTCCGGTTAAAAAAAAAATACCCATATTAGGTGGTATCTGGTCATTTTCGGCAGTTTTCCAGTCACCGGAAGTCGCTATTTTACAACTCAAAATATTGTCGGAGGTCAACAAACGTACAAACCGTGGAACACCACCCACGGATTGCCTCATACATTGACGAAGTTTACTATTATAAAATATTCGGCCGAGTCCACTTCACAATAAAATGAGCATTTTTTTCAGTGTACCCATTAGGGTAATATTATTGTCAAAAGTTACTCTATTTCGCATGTCGTGTAGAACAAAATCAGAAGTGGCGCACCTAGCGGTCGAAAAGGTGACTAACGCTTTTTTTCCTGTTTTCTCACCCAAGGAAAACAGTTCTAGCATAAACTGTTTAAAGTGAGGATCAAAGCGAATGCATTCTCTTGTGCCAACTGCCCATCCTTTTTTGAAATATTCACGAAACTCGTCTGTCGTAATGGTCGTATCGTTTGCAGATTCTAAAAAAATATTCTGCTCAACATTTATGTCATACGATGCAATCAAACTCGAGGCAAAATCGTAAATCGCATCCTCTGTTGAACAAACAGAGGTTGAGGTTCATTGTGATCTATTCTCAACAAAGTCATTCTAGATTTTTCACATAGCTGATAGATTGATTCTGCAATCCCCTTGGCTAATAGATAAGAGAACTGATAAAAATATGAAAAAAGCACGAACACCACCTGGAATGGTTTACCTGAATAACAACCTGCATTGTCCATTCGAAGATATAATGAATGAATTTGAGGGTAAAGATTTCGAAATTTTGTCAAAACTCCGGGAACTAATGCCAATGTTTCAACAGCGTTTTGTTTGCAATTATCAAGAGCTGTTACAAAAACTGCCTTGCTGAGTTTTTCCATTTCCGCATCGACGAAAATGAATACATCGAAATGGATACTCATCCCTTTTTTTCCAAAATACGATGATTGCTCCTCACGGTATTTCATCGGCAATATTTTTTGCCCCCAATCTCGAATCCATACAGCTTTGCTGTGATCGCTTTGAATAGCAGAAAATGCATCTAGTTTGGCTTGGTTTTGCTGAGCGTGTTTGAGTGTGTGTTGTTGCCATTTCAATACAGCCTTTTTCGAATGATCGTAATCATATAACATTTCTGACTGTGTATTGGGGTCTTCTTCGTTGCTTATTTCAGCCCATATTGTTTGGAACAATTGGAATATCTTTGCGCAAGAGCCACATATTTCGGTATGGTCATGGTCGCAGGTTCCTGAAAAATGGTCATTTTTTGGATCTGACAAACCGAGTGTTGTACAGTGGCTTGTAATTTTAGAGCTTTGATTGCAATTTGTTACAAAGCAACTTTTCAGGTATCTTTGAACGGTTTTAATATCCAGTGAAATGTCCTTATCTTTTTTCGACTTCTTAACACACAATTGATTTAGAACTTCTAAGCCCTCAGTTCCAGCTACCAAGTGATTATCAAGGCCGGCAAGACAGTGTCTTTGAGATGGTTTCAAAAGATTCAAAACTTTGAACAAGCTGGTGCGACTCAAAGTTTCAATTTTTGATTGGAAGCAATATTCAAGATAGTTGGTAATTGCATGACTTTTCAGTCCCGTGAGCATCGGTTTAGGTGTGTAGGATTTTGCCCCTGAACTATAACGCACTATTGTTGTTCCATACGCCAAATCGCCCAACGAGCCACTTTCGTACAACCATGTTAGAAAATGTTTGCATTTATCAACGTCCAAGCTTCTCCGTGAACCACTTTTGGTAGGTGTACTACATGAAGTATTTTCCAATCCAAAAGTTCGTGCTTTTGTAATTCTTGATTGAGAACAACCAATATTCTCTACAATTTCTCGACGCGAAAAGCGTTCTGCATCGATTAGTGATAATATTCTTGTTTTTCCACGATTAGATTCTTCCGATTCATAAATTTTGTGAAAAATCTGAAGCTCATTCTTCCTGGCAAGGTTTTCGCCTTTATTAGAGAAGAAACGAATCTTTATTTTTTATCTTCCTGTCCAGGTGCAATTGATGTAAAAAGCTCCTTCAATCTTGTTTTGGCAAGTATATATTTTTGTCGTTTGGCATCTAAAAACATATTCGTAATTTCTTCCACAGGGCAATCAACAGTTGTCCGAATATTCGGAACGTTCAGTAAATTTAACACAGCATTCAATTGTTCAAACTGAGATTTGGTTTCGCAGGTAGAATAATCAGGATCATTGTTTTCGTTCGCTACTTCGATTACTTCGGAAATTCGTGTTGATCCATGATGCCGACAAAGTGTTGCAAAAAGGGGAAAACTAGGATCAACCTTATGTATAAATTTGAACTGATCTAATGAAGCTTGTCGTAGTCCTTTTATTTTTATTTTCTTCGCTGGTACCGAATTTTGCACATGCTCCAGATGGTAGCACCTTTTCAAAGGCATCCAGTTTTCCCCGAAACTGTATCTATGTTTCGCGCATACAGAGTCAGTATCTTTTAATTGAACTCTAGAACGCTGTTCAATCAACCACTTTAACGAATAGTTGGCAAAATGGGCATCGTTTGCAAGTTTCGGGAATATTTCGGTCAGTATTTTAGAATCCAACTGTTGGACGTTATAATAACTTTCATCAGATTTAGGCAGATGCTTACCACAAGCAGAAATCGATTCCAGCGCGCATTTTGTAGCCATTTTTACTGTAAGTTGGTGGGTAAAAGATTCAAATATGTAATTAATTATTTGAAAATTCACTCACCTGGTTGAAAACTACGCAAACAATCAAAACAGTTTAGTTTCAGCCGTTGTAGATGCGGCAGTTGTTGCCCAAAGGAACTGGATCATTATGTTATAACTACAAAGGTTTCCATTCAATAGTTCTACAAGCAGTAACAGATGCCAATGCGAAATTTTTGGTGATAGAAGTGGGAGGATACGGAAAACAGAGTGATGGAGGAACTTTTAGTAGTTCCGATTTGTACAAACTACTGGAAAATGGCCAATTAAACATTTCTTCGGATACCCCCTTACCAGATGAAGATTTCAACTTGGATATGCCACACGTTTTCGTCGGAGATGAAGCATATCCTTTGATTCGAAACTTGCTCCACCCATATCCCCGTTCACTACTCCATTCGGAAAAGGAGTACTTCAATTCACGGTTGTCCAGGACCAGAAAGTGTGTGGAATGTGCATTCGGCATTATGACTACACACATAACGTCATAATAGATCATGAAGGACTTGAATCCCTTTTGGACGAAAATGTTGACATAAATAGAGTGCATGATAAAAAAAATCAAGGTCCAAAAAAATCCAAAAAAAAATTGTACTAAAACTGGACGTTTTGTGCGAAACTATTTCGATGGTTTTGTGAACAAAAATAAACTTAATTAATTTTGAAAAACAGGATTTATTTAGTTTTGCGTTAAAGATTGCTTCAAATAAAACGTTATTAATATTAGAAAGTACTTGAATTTATCGTTATGTATCACTAGTGTTGTGAGATGGGAGATGGAGATGGAAGATGTTATCACGGAATAATATTGTCGCTTTGAAGTGCTACTCTCCTCATCATTGTTGTATTGCACAGTAACAACGTTTGGTTCGTTGGAATGTTGATAGCTGATATTACTACATGGCTGAAGTGTTCCTGGTACCTTGAGAAAAGAATCTTCTGCAGGACGTGTAGGCGTAGAATAATGGTTCAGTTCGATGATATTAGTATCATTCAGAAATCTGTTTTTCTTATAAGCATGGTCTTGGACCACCTTCTGTAAATCCATGCGAAGGTCGAATTTATCTTCTGGTCTCAATTTTCGAACATGAGGTAGGAGACTTTTAAAAAATGCTTCATCTTCATCGTCACAGCAATGGTGATTTCTTGTTCGAGTAGCTTTAGCTTCTGCGCCTCGATGTCTATCAGCTGTTGTTGTACTCCTTTTTTTCTGGTTTTTCTGTTTTTACGACATGTCTGGAACCTCCAAGTTGCTCATATCGACATCCTCGACGAGAACCTCCTCATTCGAATCAGGGTATGCTGGCTGATAATCTTCTGCAAACTCCATAATATCAGTATCGTTTGCCGTTTCCACCTGCTTTACGAGGCTTCACCAGATCTTCGATAAATAGCATTGCTTGGAAATAAGGCCAAGACGAATACACTTCAGAGTTAGATTTTTGAGTACTTACTTTGAGAACTTACTTGTGAGATTACCTCCTAGTTCATTGGCCAATTACGTCCAAAGTTTCTCCATCATTATACGATGCCTGAATTGCTTGAGAGTTTTGTCCCATAACGGTTTTCTCGCAAAAACTAGCGCAATTAAAATTTCGTTTTCACTCTCCATTCTGATTCAAACAGACTTACACGATTAGAGTAAAAAACCCATTGTTGTATATATTTTTACATTCACGCTCGCGAAAATAACTTCAAAAAGACAATGATTTAACACATTTTCGTGAAAAGCGGAACCACTCCACAACTGCACACTTTTTTTACAACTAGCATTTTTTAACAGTTCGAAATTCCTTTTATTTTCGAAAACATTTTTGCTTACAAGATCGGATAAGATGACCACAAGCCAAATTGTTTGACCGCGCAAAGCACTTAGAAAAACACAAACATCGTTATTTGAAATAATGTTTGTTTCACAGAACATAACTTTCCATAATTAATTGCATATTATGAAATATTAAATACTACTTACTATCGAGAAACCAAGTACAAACGACCCTTATATAGCATGAACTGAGACAACCAAACACCCTCATCAACTATAGTATCATAGAACGTGTGTTTGTTTGTAAACAAAGTAGGCGGTACTGAGGTGTGCTGGTCAATTTTTTCTGCAAAATTGCTGCTCTGAGGTAAGTTAAGGTCGAACGCAATGTACAAAAAGATGTTTATATGAGTTGATTTTATCTCATGTTTCAGACGGTCACTTAGGTGAAAATGAATAAGGAGTAGGAGATATAGTGAAAATGGTCGCTGTCCAAAAACCATCGAAAACTAAAAATCCGGTATTGCTGTGCTGCAGTAAC
The DNA here is from genome assembly GCF_029784165.1 of Wyeomyia smithii. NCBI lineage: Eukaryota > Metazoa > Arthropoda > Insecta > Diptera > Culicidae > Wyeomyia > Wyeomyia smithii. The sequence goes on from NC_073694.1 coordinate 1,229,366, forward strand.
AACAGAAAAATTACGACGGCTGCGATTAGAACTTTAGCAGACACAGCAAAATGTATCCTGTAATGTCTTATCGGTCGAAAAATTACCCTAAAAACGTACCTTCGAACCAGCAGTTTCGTTACAATACGAAGTTCGTATTGTAACTATTTGTTCGTATTCCCCTATTTGGGGCGAAACCGACATGTTGCTGACATTTTACGTAAATCAGACACCTACCAATCAATTTCTGAGACTTTTTTACTCCATATAAGATATAATTCGACTACCACTTTTAGATATTAGCGCACTTATGGTAAATTAATGCTAAGACATACTCGATATTATTCTGCTTTTTAAAATATACTAAAACCATGCCAAAACCGTTTTCGTAGAATCACCGTTTTGAACTCAGTTTTTGTCCGATTTAAGATCGGTTTTTTTTTTAAGATGTGTAAGAAGATGCTAATATGTGGACAAACGCTTAGAATATTGATATTACTATTTGATATTTGGTCTTAAAACAAAATGGTGTCAAAAAACATCGAAAATTTCCTATTTCTCGAAAATTCAAAATGCCGCCATTGTTGCCCCTTAAGTTAAAATATGTTTAAACTCGAGGAAATTTATTTTTGCATCAAACTGGGAAACTGATTAGAAGGACGCACAACGAAACATCTTCAGTAAATTTTGATTGGTGATATTTGGCAGAAGGAACGATGCTCGGTATAGTAGAAGAGTAAGCATGTAACAGGAAGAATAAATTTCAAATTACACACAAGCACGGATAAATACTAAGCATGCTCTCACCAAAGCGGTATTGCGAATAATAGAACTCTTCCAGTTGGTCTCGACGGACGATGCTAGCCCAACAATTCAGTCGATGTAGATTCCTGGATTGTAGGAAATTCAGACTAGGAAGGTTGAATTGTCTACTCGGGCGAAATGGGCAGTGAAGTTGTAGCTGAGCTAGCAATGCTGGCGTGTCATGAATTGATGTAAAATTCTATAAACGGTGGTTGATGTTAAACACTTTCGTCGGTATTCAAGGGTTTGCAGACTTACCAGAGCACAACTACACGGTAGAAGATTATCTGGCTTTCGTAGCGCACGACGAACAAACAGTTTCTGGATACGTTCGATACGATCAGTCCACACGTCCCATATTACACAGGCAGCCTCCAAAATTGGATGAACTAATGACAGAGTGAGCGCCGTGTACAAGAATCGTTGAAGCATTTTCCAGTTTTTAAATAATTCCTAATTGCTTGTTGGCCTTATTGATGATGGATGAAACAAGCTGATTGAAGGTTAATTATGTGTCCACCAAATCTCCCAGATCTTTAACGCAACGATCAGTGCGGTAAATATCAGTGCTTAAAATATTGGTGATGCTGAACGATAGAAGCTGATAACATTGTCATTGGTCCTAATGTACTTCCCTGTGGAACATCAGACTTATTGCAATACCATTCTGACTACGAAGCTCTAAGTTTAACCGCCAGCCGTCTCTCACAAAGATACGTACAAAACCATACAACAAATGGACACGATCAAATGCTGCCTTCAGGTCAGTGTACACCGCATCAATTTGAAGGCGTTGATCTTATGTGCGCAAGCAATGTGACGAAAATTCCAGTAAGTTGGTAGATACCGATCTGCCTGGAGAAAAGCTATGCTGGGAGGAGCTAATGTAATTCTTCACCTGAAACAAGAGGTAATTGTGCACGATAGACTTCAAAAACTTTAACAAATCGAAAGAAAACGAACGATTAACTTAAACGAACCAGACTCGCGGTAAAAAAAGAAAAAAATAGCAAAAAAATAACTGATAACTCCAGAAATCGAACATCAACAAAAATGATAAACATCGCGCAAGGTTGCCTTTCTATAATAAACAGAAGGCTAAGTTCCATACCAGAATGTAGCAACAAGGCTTTGCTTTTAGAAGTCAGCAGACACCCGGGCATATTTCACAATACATCCACGATTTTAGCCTCAGTGAGTCAGTTCATACAGAGAAAAAGCACTATGTTGTATAAGTCATATGTTGCCTAGGTGTAGCAATTATGCTGCATAAGCGTTACAATTATGTTGTCATTTTTGGTGTTAAATTTTGACATTGCAACCTATTACGATTTCCGGCTTCGCTGGATTTTAGGACATTTTTCTATATTTTTACATAATTTTGTTATCATTTGACGTCCCAATTTGTCTTCTGAATCATGAAATCATGAGTCGTTGTGATCATTTTCGAGTTTTAATTTCTACCCGTGTAAAGGACGGTGAAAAGAAAATCTAGAAATTAACTTATGGTCTCTCTTGCAAAAGACGAGACGAGCGGTGAGTTACTCGTCTGATCAATTTTGTTATTGCAGATGGCGTGTTGGCTGGATTTTGGACGAGTAGTTCGTCTGTCACTTAGCTGTAACCAGCAAAGTTTCACTCGCGTTCGTGGCGAGTTGCTCGCCTCGTCTTCTGTAATAGGGGCCCATATGTCATCCAATTACACTACTGCGGAACATAAGTGTTACATAGACGTTTGCTATGTACAGCTTTGACCTAACGTTTCATGTTGTTACTTAAGCGTTGCCCAAGCATTAAAAGTTGGTTTCATAAGTGTAACAATTACGTTAGATAACCGTTACATGTGTATTACATAAGCATTATCGCTAAGTGTTACATAAGTGTAGTAAAATGTTCTGTAAGCGCAGCAATTATGTTGCATAATTATTGCAATCATGTTGTATGTAAGATAAATATGTATAACAAGCAGAAATCATGTTGCACAGGAGTTACAGTTAAGTTGCAAGGTCTTTCATTGGAGTTGCATAAGCATTACATAAGAGCTCCAGGCGTGCTGTAATAATGTTTCAGTCAAGTTGCATAAATGATACGCGAGCGATTTCTTTTGGGCTAAAGTTATGTTGCATTGACGACACATTATATCACATGAACGTCCCAATAAATAACTCCTATAGCTATCTGCATAAGCGTATCATTTACATTATATAAGCGATAAATGAGTGCTACATAAACGTTACAGTTCTGTTGCATGGGAGTTCTATAAGAATTAAAATATGTTACATAAACGAATCGATTGTTGTATGTTTTAGAGTTATGTAGCATAAATGTTACAGTTATGTTGCATGAGCACTACAGTTTTGTTGCATGAGTGTAACATACACGTTACAATAATGTTGCATAAGTGTAACAAATGGATTACAGTATACGTGCTATTATGCGGTGCGGTGAAGCTTACCGCTTGTCGTAATGGATCAAAGTTGCAAGCAAAAAAAATTTGCGTTCTTGTTGTATGAAAAATCAAAACAATGTTTGGGGCCAGATATGCTTGAATTGTGAGTCATTTGAAGAAAAGTAAAAATAGTAGAATTTTTCTTCCTCATAATGCAACATTTAGGGTGAATAAGAAACATGTACGATAGTTATATTTATCACTGGTGTGTAATTTGATACACATTTCTAATATTTTTTGTAAGATTTCTACTATTTTTGGAAAAGACTGACAAGCAATGGTTAATCAGAGATACAAAAAATGCCAGATAAAATCAAAAAATAATTGAAAGTTTACTTCCGGGAATTAATTCGACACTCTGAAATAACAATTTGTACAAGAAAAATCGCTAAAAATACACGCGTAACACCCCTTTATCTGACATTTAAAGTTTTTGAATTTTTACTTTTGTGATTTTAAACATAGGGAATCGAATGGCAGTAGTATTATGCAAAAACTTCCCAAGGAAAACCACTGTCGAAGACGTTCGATTCCCTATATAATTGAGTTCATTGGAGTTTTTCCACTGATATTTTTGATATTCACATTTTCATCATTTTTGATAGTTTTAACACTTTGACCTTTTTGTGTCTGTATTTTATATAATTTTTTTCAACCAAATTGTAGATAAAATGAGATCAGGGAATTGAGAAAAGAAACATTCCTAATTGTTTGGCTCAATTTCGTAATATTGCACAACATTTTCAATATTGACTTTTTCAGAGATATAATCAAGAATTATATGTAAAAAGGCCATATTACTAATGTATAAAACCAGAGTAATTATTTTCTGTCATTTTAGGGAAAAAAATGACATACTTTTAGCGAACTTTTTTGTAACAAGTTCAATTTAAGTCGGTGTGAACATGGTAAACATTCTTGACACTCTCGAACCTGATGAACTCTCCCTCTGAACATCCGGAAGTTTCCAGAAATCACTTGTTGCGACAAACCTGGTAGCCCCCAGAGGCCCCAGCAGCGGCGTCCAGCTGAAGAAGTGTTCATCATAACCACTACTACAAAGGGCAAACCGTCGCCACCTCGCCATTGATACGGAGAAGCTATTTTGCATCGCATCGGACCACGCGCGTCACACAACCTATTAACGGAACGATGACGTACCCACCTTTCGGTCGGTCTTTCGATTCATTCATTCATGTATTCATTTCACGGAACGAAACGCAATTCGCACACACAGTCACTCCAGTTCTCCATTCGGTGTTAGTGGAAGAAAGAAACAAATAAAAAAAAAATCACAGGAAGGTTGTGTGCAAAGCCACGACCGCAAGGTTGAAGTAGAATACTTTTACAAGAAAGATAACCCGGCTGCTTGCGTGTCAGTCATTTTTTCTAGTAAATAAACGTTGACCGTTCATTGGCAGTATTGTTATTTCTTTTTTTCTGATATTTTGAATGAAGTTCATTGAATATTTTTGAATTTTGTGCAAATGAGAAGTTGGAGTGCTGCCGCATTGTAATATGCACATTTAATACGACATCATTAAACGGGAACGGAACAAAGGCTACGGTTATGCAGAACGCGAATGCCGGCGCGATGCGATTCGCCTTAGCGTGGTGAAATGTACAGCTCTTTTTAAGGCGAAGTAGAGCTATACATTTCGACACATTTCGTCTTGCCGAATCGCATCGCGCCGTTATTTGCGTACTGCATAACCGTAGCCAAACACTAAGCGACGCAAACACGTAATAATAGTCAGAGTATGCATGTAGATGAAGATAATTAACTTTGGATTATAGCGCAAAACGAGAAAATATTAACTCTTCAAATATTTATTTGTGTTCTTCAAATTTCAGTAGTTCAATTTAATATCCGATGAAATGTCTGTTTATTATCTGATGAAGCACTTATATAGGCCAAATGATGCATTCCCAATTTACTAGGTCCATAGCTCTACCGACCGTGCTTGGGAAAGCGCGGTATAACGACCAATCAGAGGTCGAATTTTGTGTTTTGACAAGGCTTAAGAGTTTTCAATAGTACAATAGTTCGAATGATAAAATTGCAATTTCATGCATTTGGTAGGAATCTTAGAAGATTTTCTAATCGATTGCTGCAAAAACGAAGGAAATCCATCGAAAACTAACCGATTTATTAGCATTTGAAATTTTTCTCACTTTTTTCAGTTTTAGATTTTCATTTCACATCCCTATGTAGCCGAACTTCCAGAGAGAAGTACAGTCAGGTTTTTTTCACGCGGGGGATACGTACCTCGTAAAAAAACGCGTTAATTCGAAAATTCGCGTAAAAAAACCGCGCTAATTCAAAAATCCACGTAAAAAAAACCGCGTTAATTCAAAAATCCGCGTAAAAAAAACACGTTTTTTTTAAATCCGCGTAAAGTAGTCCAGCAAGAAGGGCTTTAGAAAAAAGCCCGAGACACTCTAGAACCAGTGTTTAATACAGTATTTAATTGTCCTCTTTGACGGTCGTTCCGGAACTTTCGGTGGGCGGAGAGAATTTTTTGGACTAAGTCTTTTACTAGATAAACACTTAAACGTTTCTGGTTCCAAACCCACGTTAATTCGGAAATTCGTGAAAATTTTTTTGAATAAGCGCGGTAACGCGTAAAAAAAATCGCGTTTATTCAAAAATCCGCGTAAAAAAACCGCGTTAATTCAAAAATCCGCGTAAAAAACCGCGTTCAAAAAATCCGCGTAAAAAAACCTCGTAAAAAACCGCGTATAAAAAAACCGCGTATAAAAAAACCGCGTAAAAAAAACCTGACTGTATTCTAATTCAAAATTAAATCTTCATTAATTCATTTGTTGTCCTTATAAGGACATTTGTTGAATTTATCAAAGGATGTAGTGTTTATCTTACATTTCTGTGTTACCTTGACAGTGAGGACTAAGGCGCACGGTCAACACAATGAGAAAGGTGTTTTCACATTGAAAACTAGACACGGCTTTACTGGAGGAAGTGTTGGCAAATGCATCTACCGCTAATACCACCGCTATCATACGAAAGCGCGTCGTTTCATGTGGGGAATATCAACAACGAAAAATGACGCGCGTCTAAGCATAACCCGAACTGTTTCGCCGTGCTGCTCCCATTTACCTTTACATCGGCCTCAGGGAAGTACCAGGGCTGCATCTGCATCTACCGCTGAGGCTGTCACTATACTGCTATTGGTACCAAAAGCTATTACCTCTTCAAATAAGTGTTTTATTTGTTCTCAAAAGAGCAATTGTTCAATTCAAAATCGGATTTATGCAATCGCATCTCTGTAATATTACCGACAATAATATCCTTCTGAACAAAATGATACAACTTTCCCATTAGGCCTCTGCCATAATAGACGCGAAAAGCGACGCGAACCGATTCGCTCGGCTGTAGGTTAATGTACAGCCATCAGTAGAGCTGTACATTAACCTACGGCCGAGCGAGTCGGTTCGCGCCGCTTTTCGCGTCTACTATGGCATAGGCATTAGAGAAAGTTGTTGGCTGATGTATTCACTTCATGCAAGCCTGCTGCTGTTGCTTCCCGCTACCACACTGAAACAGTATTTTAGTGAAGGGAGTGTCGTTGCATCAGCTGACCCTGCTACTATCGATGCTGATATACCCGCTGCAACAGCTACGCTATGCATAGCCATGCCACAGTTGTGGCCGCTATACGCTGGCCCAACTGCTGAGCAACTGCAACGCTATCCGTAGCCATGCCACAGTTGTGGCCGCCATTGGTATCCGCTGTACCTGCATCTGCTGGCCCAGCTGCTATCGATGGTGAGATCTGCTGAAACTGCTACGCTTATCCGCAGCCATGCCACAGTTGTGGCCGCTATCCGCTATCGATGGTACCCACTGCTCGCTCCCGCTGCTGCTAAGGGAGGACTGCTGTCGTCGCTGTTCAGAACTATTATGAGCGGCTTCGACTAACACAGGCTCTTATATATAGGGATGAAAATAGGAATGAATTATTTTTCGTACATGGTGGAATGATATAACTTGAAAAATATGAGTGACTTCATTCCGGCTCAGAGCGATCATTTGATAAGCTCCACCTCTTTTTTCAGTTTCTAAAGTTTTTCCTCAGTTTCGTAGCACGGATGCACAAAAATGATTTCTTGTCGAGCCGGACCGATAGCACTCTCATTGAAGCAACAAAATAACATGTTTTGTGTCGTGTTGTGTAGCTTGGCTGAAGAAAATGTTCCCGTCCCCGTGTCGCATGTAAGCAGATTATTGCGTTCAGCAGACAGTAGATAGTGTATCCAGCGAATAAACACCGATGGTGCTCTCACACACGCAACGGTTTTAACCCGTATCTTATTGCGGTTTGTAACATCAAGCGATTTCGTTTGCTCGCTGTTGCGTGTTGCATCATGTTGCAACTAGGCAGCTGGGAGACGACAAAATTCTGTTTATGCTGATTGATTGAATCGACTTCATATTAGCTCTGCATAGTCGAACTAACTACTTTTGTGAATGCGTACTAACAGGGCAGTTAATTATTCAATGTCGGTTATGCTGATCGCAGCGTTTGCGCTGTCACTACAGTGGGGGGTTTACTAAATAAAGTGAAAATTGGACAACTACAACAGAATTTGATTGCATCCCGCACAGAATGTCTGCTTGTGTTGATGCCAGAAAATTATTAACCTTCAATTTTTCTTTATTTGCCTTGAAAAAAGCATGTTGCGGTTCAAAATCGGTTGCTAATTACAACCTTTGAGCTGCCCTAACATTGGGGGAATTAAGATACACGGACAACATGCACTGTGGAAGCTATTTCACATTCAGTAAATTAGACGGGTGCGACAAATTTTAATTGTTAGGATGCAACACAGAATGCTTGCTTGCGTTGACAAAAATTATTAACTTTCAATGACTTGTTTATTTGCCTTCAAAATGGCATTTTGATTTCCAAAATTGGATTTCCTGATGGCAATCTTCATGCTGCCCCAACACGGGGGGAAAAATGGCTGTCTGGCGACACACGCTGAGAAAAACTGCGCTGCTCCTGAGACGTGGTGACCAACCACAGGGCTAGCGCTGCTGCTAAGGAAGGACGACTGCTGTTGTCGTTGTCTAGAACTATTATGAGCGGCTCCGGCTGAAACAGGCTCTTATATAGGCCAAATAGCATGTTTTCAATTGCAAGGTATATGATCCTGTTGACCGTGCTTGGGGAGCAAGCATATAACGACCAATCAGAGGTCGAATTTTTCGTTTTGACAAGGCTTGACTGTTTTCAATAGTACAATAGTGTGAATAATAAAATTACAATTATCTTATTTTGGGAAGAATCTTAGAAGATTTTCCAATCTATTGCTGCAAGAACGAAGGAAATCCATCGAATACTAACCGATTTATTAGCATTTGAAATTGGACATATTTTTCACTTTTTTCGGTTTTAGATTTTCATTTCACATCCCTATGTAGCCGAACTTCCTGAGAGAAGTATTCTACTTCAAAAACAGACGTAAATTGCACATGTTTGCTGGTTCATTTCATTGCCGGATCTACATCTATATAGGAAAGCGTCCAACCTTGGCCGAGGCTGAGTTGTATTTCGTCGTCTGTCCGAAGCGGACGGTCCCGCGTTCTCATCGAGTTGTGGAAAATAAATACAAAAAACGGCGCGCGTGAGAGTTCGCGAACGCACGTAAAAGTGGAAGTGGATACAAGTTCAAGGTTATTATTAATTAGCAAAAGCGGGTTCCGAAGGCGCTGGTTTATCTTATCTGTCGAGGCAAGTTATTTCAACCGGATTGTTTCTCGATTCCTAAACCTTCTTGTCGACAGGGAGATAAATCACTGACTTCCGGCAACCGATCAACGAAGGAGGCGTTGTGACGTTAAAGTGACAGTTTGTGCGTGAATTCAAGCAATTAAGCAACAAAAGACAGAAGTGGTGAAATAGGCTTACTGTGATTGGTTCGCGTAAGAGGCGTGAATCAGCTTGCTCAAAAGTGGGTACATGATTCACGCCAATTTCCCCCGAATTTATCAGCCGTTGTTGACGTGGTAATCGGTGAAGGTATGAATCATTCTGCTGGAGGAGTAAACGATCTCACATAAAACCGCTAGTGCGCAGTGTGAATGGTAATGGATCGGGCGCGGGGATTTCCTAATGGCGTGTGACTGGAGCATGATACCACGATGCGTCCCGTGTCCGTGACAGGAGAAAAGTGATCCACAGCCTACACACACGCTCGGGTGTCAAAGCCAGCACACCAACTCTGTTATCTCGGTGATTTGATCCGCACTTTGACGCAAAACACAGCACAGACTAATAATATGGCTGTCGTAGGTTGTCACCGGCTTACGGAACGGACTCCTACCTACCAGCCATCCAACCACGCTAACCTCCGAGCGGAATTCTCCATGGGTCGCCGATCGGTGTAGGATTGGAGAGTAAACAACAACACCAACAACAACCACGAACGCTTTCTTGTCTGTTTTCTCCGAATTGCATCATTCAGGGCAAATTATTACAGTCACGACGCAAATGACGTCAATCCCCCTTTTCTACATGAACGATTCCAGTGCCTCCGTTGGTCACACAACACAGGCTTTTTTCCAGTGGGGGATTCCCACTGTGCGAACTATACTACTAGTCGTATGTGTGTGCTCTATGCGAAATTCTTAGAAATCCAGTTCAAGACAAAATGCCACCAGCTATTATTGCGAGGAATTAACATTAACTTAACCTTGACTTTTGAATCTGCATTTTTCGAACGAAATAAACTAGCCATATAATATCACAGTGACCTCTTTCGTGGGGAATTTCCGGAATGCGTGGTTGTTGCACATGACATTTACTGCCCACGACTCAACTCTAAAAAAGAACCAAACTTCAACCTGTTTGCGAACATAACCTTATTCCACCAAAAATAGATAGCGAGTTTTTTTTTGCAAACTAAGCAAAAAAAATCCCCGACCATCAAAACAGAATGGAACCGAAAACTATCAGGAAGGTGAGCCACACCGGGCGGAAAAACTTGAAAACGTATATCGACAACCGAAACAACTGGAAACATGTGTGAAAACAACAACACAAAACAGGCACGAACACGTTGGCGGTTCCGTCCGGGTGTCGGACGAACGGACAGACAGAGAGTATTATTGCTGCAAGTCATTCCAACAAAGGAGAAAATTTAACGCCTCGACGACCCTTCCGCCATCTTCAGTCCGACCCTTTGCGCACGCAAATTTAGACGACGACACGCGTGTTCATCCCGTGTTTGTGAGTGTGCGTGCATGAACTTCTTGAATCATAAGCAGCGCTTTGCGCTGATAAATAAGCGATGAACGGAAATGGGCTTCATTCCACGGAAGCGGGCGATGATTCATTGTGATTTCGTTCTTGAAACGTCATTCTGGGCCGATTGTCTCCACGTTTCTTCGCTTTCATGATCGGTAATCATCGATGGATGATGTAAATACCTATGTGTGTTTCCAGCTGACGATTCTCACGGTAGAGTTGTTTTTCTCGAGATACAACTTAGGCAGAGTTTCGAGTATAAATAAACGTCCATTCTAGTAATACAATTAGATGACAATATCCCTTTAAAATCGTGGTATCCCCGAAACAGTCTTGCAATGCGTTTCATCATCCAGAACAATGCAATCATAACCACGCACTGAGCCAGTCATAAAACTTGAATTCCGAAATCCAATCAACCTTACACCTATCTACAAGTAGACACCCAATTATACGCAATAGACACTCAATTTTAACAAACCACACCAAGACTTCTTGCAGTGATTCTTTTGGCAACAACTCTACTAAGGATAAGGATTCGGACAGTCGACAATCCTACTGTAGGGGTAAGCGGGGTAAGACCGCCCCCTTAAGCATTTCTGTTTATAGAAAAAAAAGTTGCGGCTGCAATTTTTTTTTTTTTTTTGCATTTTTTCTTCGCTATTCAATACCCGCATTTAAAAAATAAGAACTGAAATATTTTTGTTTATTTTCCAGCTTTTTTTTTTCAATTTTAAAAATTCATTGAAAATGTGCAGATCTTTTTCATGCGGGGTAAACCCGTCCACCAGCGGGGCAAAATTGCCCACTATTTTTGAGGATAACAAATATTTTTAGGGCCAAAGCGGTTGATTTTCTCGGTATAATGTCTTTGACAAAGTTGTAGATGGTATTTTTTTCTATTTAAATAAAATATACACTGTGAAAAATCTGAAAAAAATAATTTTTTTTTCTAAGTTTTAACTTTTTTTGTTTTTCGATTATCCAAGTTCAAATCAATGTTTAGGTAACTTTTTGTGGTTTTCAAAATAAACAGATTTTCCAGAATTGGGGTTTTTCAAAATATTCAATTTATAATAAACCTGTTTTTAAGCTAAAAATAGAAACTTAGTAAAACCACATACTAGAGATGGTCGGGTATGGGAAATTTGTTACCCGTACCCGACCCGTACCCGACTCAACGAAAATTTTCAAACCCGTACCCGACCCGAACCCGAAGTCTGGTTTGTTTAAAATACCCGTACCCGACCCGAACCCTAAAAATATCTATTCCAACTACCCGTACCCGACCCGTACCCGATAGAAAAAAACGCCGAAATTGCCGGTACCCGACCCGTCCTAGATTTTTTTTTTAATTTTTTATTTTAAAATGCCTGGGTACCTCGCGTATTTTTAGGCTAGAACCGAGTGTGCGTGTGAACGAATGATAATGAACCCAGAGTTTCAGGCGGGTGGTCCACTATAAGGAATCGGTCCACTATGAAAAGTGCATGTCTGGTAAAGTTTAAAATAAACGACGAGTCTTATAAACACAAAGGGAAAAATTTGATAATTCACTGCATTTGCCAAAAACCTGTAATTTTGAGTATAGATTCGGTGTCATCGATAAATTCTAAAAATCGGTAAAAAACAGATATTTCTGCACATGCAGCATCCTTGGTCACAGTACAAACCAAGACTATGCAATCGCTGTCAAATATCATATATTTGTTTCGTACTAAACATCTCAATGCACAGTGGGAAAGCGCTGGCCACCAAAACAAATGTTTAAACGTCAGCTGTTTTATATTATTTTTCCATTATTGATATAACATTTAAGTGCTTAAGTCCAAAATTTGGGTGCAATATCATCAAATTTGATTTTTTATAACTTTAAAAATATATCATAACAGGTCGGACTCGATTATCCGGAACATCAAAAAAATTTTCATTCCGGATAATCGAATTTTCCGGATAATCGAATCACACAAAAAATACTGAAATTTTGCGATTAACGAACATAAAATAAATATTTCTTTTCTTTACTTTACTTGTATAATGCAGTGGCGTAACCAGAAGTTATTTCTGAGGCGAAAAGGGTAAAAATCTTGAGAAGCAAAAAAAAAAAAAAATTGGACATTGATTATTGTCACTTAATTCGGACATGTCCCAAACATGCCGGAAGTGACTTAAATGGTAACAAATATGCCAGAAGGGATGGTAAAGGCAAAATTTCGGAATAAAAATTGAAAATGGACACCGAAAAAAAGAAATTCCGGATAATCGAGTCTAAAATTCCGGATAATCGAATTCCGGATAATCGAGTTTCCGGATAATCGAGTCTCCGGTTAATCGAGACTCCGGATAATCGAGTCCGACCTGTACTTTCGAAGAAAAAGTTGATTTGTATTTAGTTTTTATCTGAGAGAGATGTATATTTTTGATGTAGCGAAAGTAGATTCATGGATTCAGTTTCAATCCGTGCAATTAAAATTTAGTAGTTCTGATAATCTTCTGTGAATTAAGGTTGAATTCAATGGGATTTGTCTACATTTTTTCATCGACATTCGATTGATCCATTATTTTTAACGCGGTAGATAGAATTCAGCGACGTGGGAGACGGTTCGAAACGGACAAATGCATTGAAGGTATGCAACGTATGTTAACCAGCTCAAAAAAATAACCAATCCAGTCGATGTGTCGCTTCCCCGCAATGCTCTTCAGGCAAATAAATGTTACGAATTCAAAAGAATTTCAATTCCACAGTGACAGGCATCAGCAACGTGTTATTGTTTTTGGGTGGTTGATGCAAGTGCTTTTAAGCAGTGTCTTCAAGGTAAAAATAAAAGTTTAGGCAGATTGTTTCCGATATCAACTGTGCCATCATTGTCTAGTAAGATCCCGCCTATATGAGTTTGTCATCTATACTGTGGGTGTCATTATAATTGATTGCTATACCTTTCTAGGAGAACGGAAAAACCCAAGACAGATAATTGATTTTTTTTTATATATATTATTAGTAAATAATGAGTATGTGTGTCCAATCACAAATGGTGACTTCTCAACACTGTTAGTAATTTGTAATTTTAATTGTTAGGATTTGTTTGCTTTCGCAATTAGGACTTATCATTCGTAGGGATTTAAACCTACTTGTCAGAAAAGGGGAAGTAAACTTACAACTAACTTAATTGCTAACTTATTGGTTATAAAGACAGCTTATCGTAGCAATTGAGGATTGCAATGATTTTTGTCAAAACTTGACCAGATCGGTACAGCATGAAGTATTGCTGGACTAAAAATTTGTTTGTAAATCAGAAGTTTATTCTTTAAACAAAGTTTGGAATTTCTATTAATGAGAAGGTTTAAACATCTCGTATATTTGATGCACTTGGCTTGTATACTTTCAATGTGCTCTTTACATAAGTTTTTTATCGTAAATTAGTTCCAAGTACTTAACGTGTCATTATTATTATTGTTCTTACTTTGGGCTTATTCCAGGAGATGGTTATATATTATTTTACTAAAAAAAACTCCAACTTATTTTACAATATATGTGAAGAGATATCAACTTCACCGTCAATTTCAAATAATAAATAAAAATACAGTAATAATTGATTACATAGTGAAAGTTCATATTTACTTGTAAATTAAAAATTAACTATACAGTATTTTAATTCTAAATTTATGGTTGAGCGACGTTTTTTTAAAATATTGATATGCAGGGTTTTGATAAAGTGAGAGCTTTCGTAAATACGCTTAAATCTCCATAGCAAAAAAATGAGCACATTTACAAGTAAATTAGACTGCAAACAAACCAAGGCGAAAAATAGAACAGAAATAATTTATCTTTCAGAAATATTTATTTCAAAAATTGAAAAAATAAATGCTGGATTAATTTACATCGACTACGATACTCTTCATATTTTATTTCATCAGGCCTACCGGTTCCCAATTACATTTCTTGCCTGGTTCACTATGACATTCGTGAGCATAAAAACAAAGCCAGCTGGCGCCTCTCTCTCAGGTTTTTATTACCTATTATAATATATAATATTGTTTTAATTTTTATAGAAATAATTTTTTTTTTCGCGAAATTTGGTTGATTTGAGGAGTTGTGCAAAAACTACGTAATCTGTTTTTGTAAAAAGGACGCCCTGTGGCGTTGCTTGTGGTTGAAGATCATAAAATTCTGTTTAATAAAAAAGTGAGGGGAAAAGTGCTAAAAAATCATGAGAAATTTAGTCACGTGCTTTGTGAACGTCCCCAAATAAAAAGTGGAATGTAGATTCGTGTTCAGCACCCCAAAAATAAGTAAATACCATATTTTTGTCGTATTTATCGACACTTTTTACTTGACAAGCATTTGTATTAAGTCGCCTCACTGTGCAATGCTCCGTAGTTTTCCTGACAGTTATGAAAAAATCCCGACAAAAATTCCATTTAAATCAAAACCGTTGCAGGAAGAACTATTCAATCTAACATAAGAAAGCGATAGCATGATGTCATTCCCTTGGTGCATAGACTGCCGACAACTGTCAGAATATGTATTGGGCGATCCCTCGTTGAGTGAGGATGTGCAATTTTTTCTCCGATCTTACCGATTATCGACATTAGGAAAACACCCAGGCTTGAGATGATAAAAATTAAATTCTCATAATGCACGAAAATTGAATTACCCGTACCCGACCCGTACCCGACCAATTGAGAATTTTTCAAACCCGTACCCGACCCGAACCCGAAGCCTTGGTTTTTTAATTACCCGTACCCGACCCGAACCCGTAAAATATTTTTTGGCGTTACCCGAAACCCGACCCGAACCCGTCGGGTACGGGTCGGGTACGGGTTTCGGGTAAAAATACCCGTACCCGACCATCTCTACCACATACATAAGACATACGTAACACTCAGGAAGAAATCTTCCAAAAAAGTTGGTACAAAATGAACTACTCGAAAGTACCAACCTCTGTAAAAAAAAACTCTGTTTGAGTAGTTTATGGAGGTTGTGTACCTGCGCAGCCCTGCATTTGTCTCGTTCCCACTCGAAAAATGCAGCATTGATTTTGTAAACAACTTTTTGACAGTTTCGTGAGGGATTTTGTCGAGGGCTCGAGTAGAGCCGCTATTAAGAAAATTCATTCCGTTCATTTTCGTCGAGCAGTTCATACTCGTGTTGGTACCTCGGTTGGTGATGTGGGGCAAAGAGTACCAAAAAAAATCGCCAGTGTTACGTATGTCTAAGTATGTGGTAAAACTGTCTGTATGATTTTTTTGAAGACTTATTATGTATGGAGTAATACTAATAATTATAATTTTTTTATTCATATTTTCAATTTTTTCATGTTTTTTTTTTTTGAGGAACAAAATTACCAACGATTCTATACATCAAACAAACCGCCCAAAAAAATTCTTTGCAAAATTTGAGCTGGTAATATTTCTATTACTCCATGATATAACAACCATCAAATTTAAGCTTACCTTTTGCAGATTTTGCAGGCAAAAACATGTTTTTTTAAAATAAATTTAAAAAAAAATTTAATTCTATTTTTATATCTTTTCTTTGATTTTTTTACAGTGTATACTTTTTTCGGAAGTAAAAAAACTGCTATTTTCAACTTTGCTGGAGACGTCATATCGATCAAACGAACCGTCCTGGCTCTAAAATTATTTTTGTTCATTAATACCATTTTTACACAAGTTTACTTTTTTCAAAAATTAGTCGCGGTAAAAAAATATTACTAGAAAAGCTTCAACCAAATCGAAAGTGGTCGATTAACATCGATGTCTTATGTGGCTTGAAATTGCTTTACTGATACCCTTTGTAGTGTCGAGGCATTTGGGTTTTGAAGTAAAATAACAAGCAGTTGTACACGTGGCGGTTTTACCCCATGTATAGTGGGCGAAGTTACCCCCAGTGGAACATTTTCATATTCCATCGAAAAAGTAGTCAAAATTACAAGATCACTCACGGCCTTCGACATTTCCGAAAGAAGACAGATTCAGGCAAGCGGTTAAACGTATATTCACGAATAAAACAATAAATTTTTAGACGGAAAAACCTTAAGTCCCGTTGCCGCAAAACAATAGCGCATTGACTGGTTGCCAGCTGAAAGGTTGTTTTTGATTATTTCTGTGACCGTTCGCGCACTATCAAAAAAGAAAGGGGTGCAAAATGTTATGTAATTCTACTGTAATAGACATGTTAAAGAAATTTTTCAATTGTTACATAATTTGGTAGTAAAACTACGGGGGGCGGTCTTACCCCGCTGGGCGGTCTTACCCTGTTTACCCCTACTTTGTTATTCAGGAGACACATTTAAAAAGAAATCTGAGCCCAACGACTCAGACTGGCAAGGGTTTGTTGAGGACAACCTAACGATTGAATCCGCTGAAGTTACATCTAAGATTACCTGGCAATCGAAAAATGACACATAAGGTAGTGATCTTTTCTCAATAATCCACGCCGTCAAAGATGTAAGTATGACAATGCTGATTGAGACAATTTTGCAATCAGTATTGACAAACCCATCACATTAGGTACGGTCTTATCTGTTGAACCAGGTAAAACTGCTTATTGGTAGGCATGTTTTATAGTTGTTTCTTTGTTAAATTTATTTTATTTATTTATTTATTTATTTATTTATTTATTTATTTACTGGTCTTCGATAGTATCGTACAGACAGTTCTTAATATTAGCTTATTCTATATTTAAAGATAGTTCTACTAATATCAAAGTCATAATATACAGACACAGCATTAAACACACGACAACACATATCGATTGGATTGTTCTGGCCCAATAAAGTACGATGCATATAAAGTCTCAAGAAATCTGATCGTCCAGTCGTTCTAGATGGTACGTTGAAATGAACTCGTTCTAGTAGCTCCGGGCTATCCACATTGTTTGCCGAAAGATCAAAAATAAACAAACGTTGCAGTAGACTCCTCCTATTTGTCAGAGTGTATGAGGGCGCATCGGTGTTCATAGGGAGGTAGACGGAGTGGATCATCCCAAGGCAATTTTCTCAGAGCATACCGAACGAAATGACGCTGGATTCGTTCAATCCGGTTGATCTGAACAGCGTGATAAGGTGACCAAACCAGTAATCCATACTCCAGTATACTGCGTACTAGTGCACAGTAGAGCGACTTCAGGCAATAAATATCATTAAACTGCTGCGTATTCCTTTTGATGAAGCCCAGTACAGCATAAGCTTTTGCAGTAGTAACTGCAACGTGCTGAGCGAAACATAGTTTACTGTCCAGAAGAATGCCCAAGTCTCTCACCGAATTCACTCTAGTGATACTGACTGTCTCCATCTTATAATCGAATAGCGTGGTTTGCCTGATTCTGCAAAATGATATGATATTACACTTTTGTACATTCACTTCCATTCCGTTCAGTGTACACCAATTCAGCAGCAAATCAATGTCGGATTAACACAGCAGTCGACTCTCGATGCTACTACACGGTAAAACTTCAGATCATCGGCGAACATATACTTGGAAGATTTCATAGTGGAACACAAGTCGTTTACATACAGAATAAATAATAGTGGACCCAAGTGGCTCCCTTGGGGCAGGCCTGATTGAAGCCCAAATGGGAGTGAGCTAGTACCATTCACATGAACAAAAGCACTGCGATTGGTAAGATAAGACAGTATCCACCGCGTCAACCACACAGGAAATCCCATTTTTTGAAGCTTTTTGACCATCAAGATATGCGGCACAGTATCAAAGGCTTTAGCAAAATCAACATAAACGGCATCGATTTGCTGGCGCTTCTCGAGTGCTCTCGTCACAGCAGAAATAAAGGCCATCATGTTGGTGACAGTCGAGCGTTTTTTCATGAACCCGTGTTGCCAATCCGAAATAATATGATGAACCTTCGGGTAAAGCGATAAGGCTTTCAAACACTTTCGGCAGACAACTCAGAATCGAAATTACTCGGTAGTTCGTAACGTTATGGGAACTACCTGCCTTATGCACGGGTGTAATTGAAGCAGTCTTCCACACGCAGCGCAGTTTTTGAAGAGCAGAGGTGGTAGCCTGTCAGGTCCGGCGCCTTTCGATTCATCAAGCGATTGCAGCTTCGACGACACATCATCCGGCGAATCAATTGCTTCTCAGTTTTCTCGACAAAATTGTGAAAGTAGATCTTACGCTTCCGGTTTGCCCCGAAATTCTCGATGGAACACAGCTGGGGGACGTTGGGCGGATTCGCCGACTTGGGTACCACATCGATATTCAGCCGCTCCATTTTCTCCAACGATGTTTCGTATGGTGGGCCGACTCCAGATCCGGCCAGAGCACCACGTTTTCGCTCTTATGGTATTTCTTGATGACCGACGCAAGTTTCGGCCGGCACATCGTACTATGAATTTCCCCACAGCCACATCAGCACGTTTTTGGGAACTCGGTATGTGAAATGAATTTCACCTCAAAGTTCACTTCCTTCGTGGACGGGACTGCCGCTTCCTGGCATGTATGTCATGTAAGCGCACGCAGTTAAGCATCCTTTCGAGCTTCTTGTCGTTCGGCCGTTCGGAACAGGTTTTTCTTTCGATGCTCTGATTGTTCTCCGATAGTGCCAAGATGTTATAGATAACGAAACACGCATATCCGGCATCCACAAAGTGCTGCACGATGTCCATTTTCGACGCGGCGGGATACCGTTCTTTGAACGCGCATACTTCTGAACAGAGTAGTTTCTCTGTTTTCGCTATAACGGTTAGAGTTCGACTGATAGAGCTGTCAATTTTTTTCTGGTGACACATGGGTTACTATGATTGACGCTGCATGGGTAGTTTCGCCAGTGGGTGTAAAGGTAAACCCATGAAACTTCAAACTTCAAACTGTTATTACTCAGCAACAAACTCTTATTACTTAGCAACTACATGTACAATTCACACAAACTGACTGGATTGCGTATTATAGATCGATCTGTGCTCTTACTGTATAGAATAGTTTCATCGTTCAAAATATCAAGTATAATTGTTAAGCTGTAATCCAAATTTAGATGTCAGGTGATGCCCACCGGAAATGGGTTAACATGGGCTTTGGGAATGACCAGAAACTGCACAGGCCTTCTTCCTTCTACGCCTGTTATAATTGCGTGTATTGAAGCAACGGCTCTACCACTCAACGCCACAATAGCATTCGCTGTTTTTCGATCAGCAGTGGGATTCTTGAGCAGAAGCACCAGCCATTCTGCAATCCAAGAATACTCATACATCTCCCTTACAACTACAATTGGCCGTGTGCCGATAGCTCGCTCCACAAGTACAACTTGTAATCCTCAACTATCCTGCTACAAGTTTGTCGAAGAAAGCAATGCTCTGACTCTCATGCCTAAAGTAAGAGCGGCAATATTCAGTGGAATATTCAGTCAGAACGGAACGAGAAGCTAGATAGTAAGCGAGAAGTTGAACCGGAACCCCGAAAAAAGCAAAGTGAAAAATGTTAGATAGAGAAAGAAGAAAGTGGAAAGTAGAAAGCTGAATATAAAAGTTGTAAATAGTTGAGTGACTTCAACAAGCATTTTTCTGTAACTCGCGAAATTTCTCTCAAGAAAGTCGACCCTTACTTACCTTACCAATCAGACGAGAGCCGTGGTGGCTCGTACTGTATCAGAAATTTGTCGCCATGTTGCTCGGTTTTGGGCTGTGTTTCGTCAGTTCCCCAGGCGTCTCATCAGCCGCAAGTCTCCGCAAGTCACAAGTCTGGTCGAGCCATCGTGCACGCTGCACCCCTCTATTTCTGGTGCCGGTAGGGTTGCTGAAGAGAAGTGATTTCACAGGGTTGTCGTCCGGCATCCTTACGACGTGACCGGCCCACCGCAACCTATTGACTTTCGCCAGGTGTGCAATGGGATTCTCTCCAAGCAGCGCGTGCATTTCATGATTCATGCGCCGTCGCCATTCTCCGTCGTCCGTCTGTACTCCACCGTTGATAGTCCGCAGCACCTTCCGTTCGAAAACTCCAAGAGCGTTAAGGTCTTCCGCGAGAAGCGTTGTTGTCTCGATCCCGTAGAGGACTAACGGTCTTATCAGGGTTTTGTACAGCGTCAACTTCGTGCGTCGTCGCACTCGATTCGATCGAAGTGTCTTCCGAAGTGAAAAGTGGGCACGATTTCCTGCCTGGATGCGTCTCTGGATCTCTTCACTGGTGTTATTGTCGGCGGTCACCAGTGACCCCAAATACACGTACTCATCGACCACCTCAAGCTCATCACCGTCTACAGAGACTTGAGTTGGGAGGCTGATGTTGTTCTCCTTGGAGCCTCTCGCTCGCATGTATTTTGTTTTCGACGCATTTATCCGCAGTCCGATCCGTCCAGCTTCGGCTTTCAGTCGGGCGTAAGTTTCGTCTGCCGTCGCAAAGTTACGTGATATGATGTCGAAGTCATCCGCGAAGCCCAGGAGCTGAACAGACCTTGTGAAAATTGTGCCCCTCGTGTCGATGCCCTCCGGATCACACCCTCAAGGGCGATGTTAAACAGCATACAGGAAAGTCCATCACCTTGTCTCAACCCTCTACGCGATTCAAAGGGACTCGCGAGTATCCCCGAAACACGTACGTAGCACATCACTTGCGCCATGGTGGCTCTGATCAATCGAGTCAGTTTATCCGGAAATCCGTTGTCGTGCATGATCTGCCATAGCTGTTCTCGATCGACTGTATCATAGGCCGCCGTGAAGTCAATGAAGATGTGATGTGTGGGCACGTTGTACTCGCGACATTGCTGTAAGATCTGTCGGATTGAGAAGATCTGGTCCGTGGTGGTACGGGCTTGCATGAAACCCGCTTGGTACTGATACACGAACCTCCTGGTTAAAAGTGATAGACGACAGAAGAGAATCTGTGAGAGTATTTTGTAGGCGGCATTGATAAGCGAGATACCGCGGTAGTTGCGGCACTCCGGCTTGTCACCCTTCTTGTAAATGGGACAGACGACTCCCTCCATCCACTCGTCTGGCAGTTTTTCCTCCTCCCAAATCCTGAAATTGACCCAGTGCAGCGCTCTAGCCAGCGCCTCTCTTCCATGTTTCAAGAGCTCGCTCGGCAGTCCGTCTTTGCCTGAGGCTTTATTGTTTTTCAGCTTCCCGATCTCACAAAGAACTTCATGAATATCGGGGGCTGGTACTCGGTCATCCGCTGCTGGTGCTCCTAGGCCAGTTCCTGCTCTGCTTCTGTTTACTGTTTCGCCATTCAGGTGTCCATCGAAGTACTCCGTCCACCTGTCGACCACCTCGCTGGCATCCGTCAGAAGGTTCCCATCCGCGTCGTTGCACATGTCGGCTTGCGGCACATAGCCTCTGTGGGACTGGTTTACCTTCTCATAGAATTTCCGCGTTTCACTGGCACGGTACAGCTGCTCCAGCTCCTCATGTTCACGATCCTCTTGCTGGCGCTTCTTTCGTCTGAGAATCGTGGTCATGTCGTTCCGTGCCCGTCTGTAATTGGCCTTGTTCTCTCTCGTTGACCTGCCCAGGCATATCGCCCAGGTCCGATTCTTCTCATTCACCGCTGCCTCACACTCCCCGTCATACCAGTCGTTTCTGCCACTCGATGCTTCCACTCCTAGTGTCACCGTTGCGATAGCTGTGCGAATGCTGCACCAGCCGTCTTCAAGAGGCAATGCGCCCAGCCCCTCCGCTGTGGGTAGCACCGCTTCAAGCTGTTGCGCGTATTCCTCCGGGGGGTTCGGCGATGTCGCGCGTGATAAACGGTCGACAGTTTTGAGCGCAATGATACCGCAACTAGGTAGTGGTCCGAGCCAATATCCGCACCGCGATAGGTACGTACGTTTGTAATGTCTGAGAAGAAGCGGCCGTCGATGAGAACATGGTCAATTTGATTTGCTGTACGTTGGTCAGGTGATCTCCAGGTGGTTTTGTGGATGTCCTTACGGGGAAAGAAGGTACTTCGGACTGCCAGTCCTCGGGAAGCTGCGAAGTTTACACATCGCTGGCCGTTGTCGTTCGTCACGGTGTGCAGGCTGTGCGGGCCGATCACCGGCTTGTACATATCTTCCCTACCGATCTGCGCGTCCATGTCCCCGATGACGATCTTGATGTCTCTACGCGAACAGCTATTGTAGAGTTTCTCCAGCTGTGCGTAGAACTCTTCTTTTTCTACATCGGGTCTTCCTTCGTGAGGGCAGTGCATATTGAGGATAGTGTAGTTGTAGAACCGGCCTTTTATTCTCAACAAACACAACCTGTCGCTGATCGCCTGCCGCTTGATCACACGACTCTGCATCCTGCCCAGCACTATAAAGCCGCTACCCAGCTCATTGGTTGTGCTCTGGTAGTACTGTGCCCTGCGGCCACAAATTCTCCATACCTTCTCTCCTTTCCGGCAAAGCTCCTGGAGCGCAACGATGTCGAAGGGGCGATCTACAGTTCCATATACCGAGCTTCCAATCGTCGCCTAGGTCGCTGCCAATTGTTCCGGTCCGTATTCAATTCTTGATTGTTCGTAGTATTTTAATGTTTCGGAATGCTGCCTCACTAGGGCTGCGGATGCCTAGTCTCGCGACGGGGCTGCCGTCTTGGGTGTAGCTGGCGAGACGCCGCATTTCATAATTCAGCCGTCCGCTCCGGATCAGACGCTGTTTGAGCCGCCCCTAACATAGGAAACAGACGCTCAGACAAGCTGCCCTCCTAGGAGAGCAGCTCCCCCTTCCCTGTCAGCATACGACCAAGTTCCCACCGGTTCACCGATCTTCCCTTGGTTGCTCGTATCCCAGTTGGTACCACGTGGAGGTAGGGATAGGAGTTGCTGGGCATTATGCTTTGGACCACACTGGGGTCTATTTTATGCCAACTAGTACGGGTGTACTGCTAGTACACACTGCCCAGCCGTTTACCAACCCACAAAACTTTATGAGTGGAATTGAGCGTAAGGTGCAAACATACGGTTATGGCATTGAAGTTGAATGGAATAAATATGCCAAAAGCTTTTTTTTTAGGGGGGGGGGGGGATTTGTTAGTAGCTTAAGCATTTATGATAAATATTAGTAAATAATGAGTATGTGTGTCCAATCACAAATGGTGACTTCTCAACACTGTTAGAAATTTGTAATTTTAATTGTTAGGATTTGTTTGCTTTCGCAATTAGGACTTATCATTTGTAGGGATTTAAACCTACTTGTCAGAAAAGGGGAAGTAAACTTACAACTAACTTAATTGCTAACTTATTGGCTATAAAGAGAGCTTATCGTAGCAATTGAGGATTGCAACGATTTTTGTCGAAAATTGTTAATAATTTTATTTGACATAGCTTCTAATGGTTCAACACCAGTAAGTCTATGTAATTCGAGTGTACTAAACCAAGGAGGACACTTCAAAATCATTTCCAGAATTTTATTCTGAATCCTTTGGAGCGTTTTCTTCCTTGTTGAACAGCAACTTGACCAGATCGGTACAGCATAAAGCATTGCTGGTCTAAAAATTTGTTTGTAGATCAAAAGTTTGTTCTTTAAACAAAGTTTAGAATTCCTGTTAATGAGAGGATATAAACATCTCGTATATTTGATGCACTTGGCTTGTATACTCTCAATGTGCTCTTTGAAAATAAGCTTTTTATCATAAATTAGTCCCAAGTACTTAACCTTGTCAGACCAACTTAAAATAACCCCATTCATCTTGACAACGTGATTATTGTTTGGCTTGAGGAAAAAAGCCCTAGGCTTATGCGGAAAAATGATCATTTGAGTTTTAGAAGCATTGGGAGAGATTTTCCACTTTTGCAAGTAGGAAGAAAAAATATCTAAACTTTTCTGCAATCGACTGCATATGACATGAAGACTTTTTCCTTTTACGGAAATGCTTGTGTCATCGCAGAACAATGACTTTGTGCATCCTGGAGGCAAATCAGGAAGATCTGAAGTGAATATGTTGTACAGGACTGGACCCAAGACTGAACCTTGAGGTACACTTGCTCTGACAGGAAATCTATCAGATTTTGAATTCTGATAGACAACCTGCAGAGTTCGATCAGTAAGATAATTTTTTAAAATTTTGATTAGGAAAATTGGAAAATTAAAAGTTTGCAATTTCGCAATCAAACCTTTATGCCAAACACTGTCGAATGCTTTTTCTATGTCTAAAAGAGCAGCTCCAGTGGAATAACCTTCAGATTTGTTAGCTCGTATCATATTAGTAACTCGGAGCAATTGATGAGGTGTGGAATGCCCATGGCGAAATCCAAACTGTTCATTTGCAAAAATTGAATTTTCGTTGATGTGTGACATCATTCTGTTAAGAATAATTCTCTCAAACAGTTTACTTATTGAAGAAAGCAAACTGATTGGTCGATAACTTGAAACTTCAGCTGGGTTCTTATCCGGTTTTAAAATTGGAGTAATTTTTGCATTTTTCCATAATTTGGGAAAATATGCAATTTTGAGGCAGCAATTGAAAATTTTCACTAAAAATTCCATTGTGCTCTCAGGGAGATGTTTGATTAGTATATTAAAGATTCCATCGTCACCAGGTGCTTTCATATTTTTGAAATTTTTAATAATTGATTTAATCTCATTCAAGTTAGTTTCAATTATTTCTGCAGGTAAAAAATTCTGGGAAGAAATTAAATCAAATTGACGTGTGACTTCATTTTCAATTGGACTCACAAAGTTCAAATTTGAGTTATGAACATTCTCAAACTGCTGAGCAAGTCTTTGAGCCTTTTGTTCATTGGATACAAAAAAAACGTTCACCATCTTTTAAAACTGGAATAGGCTTTGAAGGTTTCTTAAGAATCTTCGACAGCTTCCAAAATGGTTTTGAATATGGTTTCAATTTTCCAACTTTAGTCTCAAAATTTTGATTTCTCAGAAGAGTAAATCTATGTTTAATCTCTTTCTGTAAATCTTTATAAATAGTTTTAAAAACAGGGTCACGAGAACGTTGATATTGACGTCTGCGGACATTTTTCAAACGAATTAGAAGTTGAAGATTTTCGTCAATGATTGCTGAATCAAATTTCACTTGAGCCTTTTAAACAGAATAATTCCTGGCATCAACAATGTGCAATTGTTTAATGCTTTAATGTTTTGCAAATCAAGCTCATCATTATTGAAATTTCTCTCAATATGAGTTTTGTATCTTTCCCAATTAGCCTTGTTATGATTAAAAACAGAGCTCATAGGGTTTAAAACTGATTCATGTGATAAAGAAAAAGTTATTGGAAGATGGTCAGAAACAAAGTCAGCATGTGTGATCAAATCACTACATACATGAATTTGATCTGTTAGCACCAAATCAATTGTTGAAGGGTTTCTTACAGAAGAAAAGCATGTAGGACTATTCGGAGACAAAATAGAATAGTATCCTGAAGAACAATCATGGAATAAAATTTTGCCATTGGAATTACTTTGAGAATTATTCCAGCAACGATGTGTAGCGTTAAAATCGCCGATTATAAAAAAAATCGTACGATTTCTGATGAGTTATTGTAAAACACCTTTAAAATAATTTTTGTGCTCGCGTGTGCATTGAAATGGTAAATATGCTGCGGCAATAAATAAAATCCCAAGTTCAGTTTGAACTTTAATTCCCAAAGTTTCAATAACTTTCGTCTCAAGATGGGGAAGAGCACGATGTTTGATTCGGCGATGAATAACAATTGCAACTCCACCGCCGGAACCCTGAATCCTATCATATCTATGAACCACGTAATTGGGATCATATTTTAATTTTATGTTAGGTTTCAAAAATGTTTCAGTAATAATTGCAATATGCACATTATTTACTGTTAAAAATTTAAAAGCTCATTCTCATTGGCCTTCAATAAGCGAGCATTCCAATTTAATATTTTAATTGTTTTATTTAAAATCATTGCTAAATTTTAAATTAGACACAATTTAAATAGTAAAATTTGTGCCTATCTGAATGGCTTCAAACATGGATTTTGCCTGCAACATGGCGTTCATAAGATCGAACATTGCCTGTTGCAGAAAAGAAAGTTTGCCTGCCGTAATAGGTCCCAGGCAGTTGACATTAGAAAAAATATTTTCGGCAGCAATATTAGCTGGAGTAATAGGTGTACAATTATTTTCTAGCGTGTTTTGCTTACCCATATTAACGGTCATTTTCGAACTACCAACACTAGGCGGTATAATGTTCGAACTACCTGTAACCTGTGCATAAGTTAAACGGGTATGCAAAGGAGTAGGTAAACTATGCGTCACTGGTACGCTTGGAGAATTTTGTTTTGAAGTTGGTTTGAATTGAGAAATTGAATTTTGTTTACCTTGCCTTGCCTTAACAATTGCTAAACGGACTGGGCATTGATTATAATTTGACATATGGTTGTCGATACAATTCGCACAGCGAAACTTTTTACTCTCCTTCACAGGACATGTGTCCTTTTTGTAAGAAGAGTCTCCACAATTAAGACATTTTTGGTCCATGTTACAGAATTTGGAACCATGGCCATAACGTTGACAAGTACGGCTTTGGGTGATATGCTTTTTCAAAAAAAAAAAAAAAAGCATGTGCTTTTTCAAAAAATTTTAAGTTGTTAACCTCATTGCGGTTAAAATGAATTAAATAATTAACAAGGGAAATTCCAGTTCTCTGACTGTTTTCGCCTCGTGATTTTTGTTTCATTAGAATTACTTGGGTAGGGGCTATGCCAAGTAATTCTGTTAAAGTAAGTTTGATCTCATCAACG
Source organism: Wyeomyia smithii (assembly GCF_029784165.1). NCBI lineage: Eukaryota > Metazoa > Arthropoda > Insecta > Diptera > Culicidae > Wyeomyia > Wyeomyia smithii. The sequence continues at coordinate 1,256,528 of NC_073694.1, forward strand.
GTTTGATCGTTGGTGAGACCTTTCAATACGACCTTAAACGGCTTGGCGTTCTTGGTGTCATATGTGAAAAATGTGTACATCTTGTCAGTTAAATACTGAACAAGACGATCACGACCCTTTATAGAGTCGGCTAATAAGCGGCATTCACCTCTACGGCCAATTTGATAGGTAACTTTAACGTCAGAAAGAAACGTTGAAAGTTCCTTTTTGAAAATATTGAATTCAGAAGAAACAGTTTCCACAATAGGTGGAACATTTTCCTTTTTTAAAGAATTGACATTTTGTATAGTTTCATTACTCATAACTTCCATTTCACCAGCTTCTTGCTCAGGCAAAATATCAAAAGGATTGTCACTACAGACACTCGAAGTGTCAGAAAGAGATGCCTCTCTTTTCCTCCCTGCAGCGATGCGAGGTTTCTTTTTCCGTCCAGCCATTTCAGGTGATACGAAAAAAGTTAAAACAAATGTTAAATTCAAAAGTAGGTAGTCTTGAGAAAGACTGATGAGAAATAACTTTCAGGTAGTCTTTAAAGTCAAAGACCAGTCCACAAGCAACCGAAAAAACGTCTGATCTGTGGGACAGTTCAAGACGCACTGATGCCAAAAGCTTACTAATGGGTTATATTTTGACGACTCAAAGGAGAAAAGGATATCGAAAGAAAGTTTCGGGAAGAACACTGGAACCAGAAGAAGGGAGAAGGAAAAAAAAGATGGAAGTGATTTCGTTTTGATTGTAAGGCTTTTATAATGTCTAAAAAGCTCAATGTTTCTTATTAAAAATGGTGCAAATGTGGTATGGTTATTTTGTTTGAAAAAACTGCCAAAAAATTATGGGTTTTTGAAAATTTTTCCTTGAATGTATAATACATAATCTTTTTATCTTGATTCTACTGCAACAATTTTGTAAATTTTGCCATTTACATTTTTTTTAGTTTACAATTAATAAGAAATTCTGTATTTAGTGATTATTTCTCAACATCAAAGTACACCGAAATCGAATCAGTTTGTTACGAATGTATATAACTGTGCATAGGTGTCAATAGTATACGTAATGTCTCTTAAAACTGAGGATGAAACAAGAACAAACAAGAAACAGTAAGCAACAGAAATAAGAAGAGAACTAGAAGAAAAAGAGAGATGGAGAGGAAAAGAAACATGGAGAAAGAGAGAAACATTATTTTGAATGGCAGACTTCACCAGCCAAGTTTCATGGAGTTGCTCGCCTCGTCTCCTGTAATTTTGCATAACAGAAGTAAAAAGAGTTTGCATTGATGTTGAAGTTATTTAAAGTATATAATTAAAAAAATTATCAATAATTGACACATAATAGCTCAAATATTATTTACAAATAAAGTAAAAATGGCTCAAACATGAAAAAATGAATGAAAAATGGTAAAAAATACCTAAAACGACTTGAAAATCATAAAAAATAGCCGGGAAAAAACCACAGAAATAAATAGAAGATTCCTTTAAAATGGTTTAAAAGTATGAAACACCCAAAATAATTCCAATATTACCCAAACATGATTTGAAAATAATTCAAGAGTGATCAAAATGGCAATCAAAACAGAATGTCACAAAAATCATTCAAAATGACACGTAGAATATTCATTCAATATCACATGCAACAATAAGAATTCAACTATATGTGAAGAAAAAAGAAAAAGATTTCAAAACAGTGGAACTCAATAGGTTATTGAGCAAGATCGCGCGAAATGACCTATGGTCGAATATCGACCATTTTTGATTTGAATGAAACTTTGCACACGTATTTGGCTTAGCAAACTGAGCATTTTTCACAGATGGAGAGATTTTTTACACCCATGAGTTACATTCTAAAAGGGCGTATGCCTTTTGGCATAGGTTTTATTCGAAGCATTGTAGCCCAGAAACCGTTGGTTGTATAGAAAAACTGTCTGAGAATGAGTTGTAGGGAATTAAAAATGTACCAAAAAAAAATATACACTGTACAAAAAAAATTTTTTTTGACCAAAAAAAAGGATGAATTTTTTTTTCTATTTTTTTTTAAAGAAACTTGACGTTAATACGCAACTTTTTAAAAAAAGTCCAGGATGGAGAAATGAAAAATAATTTTTTATGGTAGATTAATTTTTTTATAAAAATTCTAATTCAAACATTTTTCAAAATATTTGTATTCTGATGATTTTAAAAGATGCAGAGAGTCATTTTGAATCAAAAAGCTCTTGGTAGTAAACATTCTAAAGGCATCGGTTTTCGAGTTATTTTAAATTTAAGCTCGAAAAATTAATTATATTTAGGAAAATACACGTTTTTCTTAATTTGTCCATGGTTCTCCAGCAAAACCATACGTTCATTGGAATGCTTGATCAAAAATTTACAATTCATTCTTTGACAACAAAACGATTGGATAAATAACTCAAGCGCTAAACCTTAGCCTACCTACACGTTCCCCCTTGCCGAATGTTTTATAAAAAAATATGTTTGTCGGGCAACACTACCTACTTGTTTACTAATAATAACTGTTTGTAAAGTACGCAACCAATAACTACTGGGTTACCTACAATATCTGTTTTCGTATATAAATACGATTGCACTACTCCAGATGTGTTAGTAACAGTTTGCATTTTGTGAAGATGAATAAAGTGAAAATGGAATATGTACACCAAGCCCAAATGCTGTAAACCCTTTCCTGATCATCGGTGCTCATCAAGCTTACGCAAATTAAACGAAAACTTTATTGCAAAATTAAAAATATTGAACAGTCAAGCTCATTTTAATACGTCTTTATCAATTTGTAATTCGTGTAGTTATTGGAATAATAATCAAGCCACCATTCATCCCTTCGTTGTTTACTATTCAGAATCTAGAACACTGAAGAATATCAGCTTCATCATAATATCGAAAGTACTCCATCATGATACTGTTGCGGTTCAGATGTTCATTGCCAAATTAATGAGTTTTTTTAAAACAACAATAGAGTTGAAGAAAGCGATATTAATGTCTGATGGAGCTGCCTAACAATATAAAAATAGAAAAAAACTTTGCAAGTCTTTGCAAGTTCAAAACAAAATATAACGTCGATGCAGAGTGGCATTTTTTGCGACTTCTCATGGTAAAGGCCCATGCGATGCAATTGGTTGCATATTAGAACGAATGGCAGGAAATGCAAGTTTAGCTACAGAACATTGAACATCCCATTACAAGCGCCAAAGAATTGTATGATTGGTCTAATCAGAAAAGTAATAAAAATTCATCAAAAATGTCATTTAGTTGGGTATCATATGAAGAATATGAACAAGGAGTAACAGAATGGAGCAATATTTTCAAAAAATCTATAATAATAGCTGCCACACAAAAGTATTACTCTTTTGTTCCGATTTCAGAAAATAAGATACAAACGAAGCTGTATTCAAAAGATGACGAATGATTCACTATTCACTTATGATGTATATAAAATATAAGGTGAAACTAGTTCTGTAAAGTATCTATGTCATAAAAAAATATGTTCTTAAGATAATAAAACTCGAAAATAAATATTTGATTCTTATATATATTTATATCACTTAAAATATTTAACTCTGTTCTTGAGAACCGTTCGCCCAATCGTTTTGTTGTCAAAAAATGAATTGTATATTTCTGATCAAGCATTTCAATGAACATATGGTTTTTGCTGGAGAACCATGGACAAATTAAAAAAAACGTGTATTTTCCTAAATATAATTAATTTTTCGAGCTCAAATTTAAAATAACTCGAAAACCGATGCCTTTAGAATGTTTACTACCAAGAGCTTTTTGATTCAAAATGACTCTCTGCATCTTTTAAAATCATTAGAATACAAATATTTTGAAAAATGTTCGAATTAGAATTTTCATAAAAAAATTAATCTACCATAAAAAAATATTTTTCATGTCTCCATCCTGGACTTTTTTTTTTAAGTTGCGTATTAACGTCAAGTTTCTTTAAAAAAAAAACAAAATTCAACTCTTTTTTTTTTAAATTGAAATTTAATGTTTATTTTTAATTTTTTTTGGCCAAAAAAAATTTTTTTTGTACAGTGTATATTTTTTTATGGTGCATTTTTAATTCCCTACAACTCATTCTCAGACAGTTTTTCTATACAACCAACGGTTTCTGGCCTACAATGCTTCGAATAAAACCTATGCCAAAAGGCATACGCCCTTTTAGAATGTAACTCATGGGTGTAAAAAATCTCTCCACCAGTGCAAAATGCTCAGTTTGCTAAGCCAAATACGTGTGCAAAGTTTCATTCAAATCAAAAATGGTCGATTAAATTTTCGCGTATTTCCAGGCGATTTGAAATGATTCTGCTCTATTGAGACTTCGTTTAGTGCAACAAAACAACTGCAAGTCACAATGAGAGAGGAAAAGAGCACGCGTCTGAGCGGACGCAACTGAAAAATCACAGCAATCCAGCTCTCATCGCAGTCTCTGCGCTGTAAACCGCAACGTCATAACCACCATCATGATAAGGAGGCGACGACGACGACTAAGAGTATGTTTTTCCTGATTTGCTTTTGATATTATTTTCGGTTCTCACTGTAACAACAAAAAACATGCTATCAGTGCGTTGGCAACACGAAGACACACCCGAATACAGATAACGCTGTAGGGTTTCGCTAGGAAGGTTGCCAAATACTGTTTAGAGCGCCTAAATATTATTTAATATAATTTAGTGTTCAGGATTTATGTAATATAATATTTAGATCATAAATTGATAATAATGTGCATGTTCAGCTGGCAACACTGGCTGTCAATCAATTTAAATAGATTTATTCCACCGGGTCCCGAGTCAGTTTGGCTTGGATCGTCGTACGAACTGGCCGAAAGTTTCGCTAGCTTTCTGAAAGTATAAATTTTCCAGAAAAAAACTCATCAAGTCCACGTGTAAAAGGAAAGAAGAAAAAAATGTCCACCGATCATCGCAGCTGTCCGATGAATGGCCACGCGAATGGCGATGCCACTGAAACGAACGGTTGTCCTGAGACGACGGCAGCGCCGACGGAAACACGAGAAGAATTTTTGGCCAAATTCAAGCGTCCGGATCTACCGTCTCGTTGCACCTGGACGGTTGGAACGAACGAGACGAGCCCACACCACCATGATGAGCTGTGAGTACATAGAACATAGAACCGTGTGTAACGAAGGAGGCTGTGAAATGGCATCTTTGGACTAGATCGTGCATGGATTCTGTATTGTGTGTCTGCGTTTATTGTGAAGAGAACGATAATTTAATTATCTGTTAATATAATATATTATCTGTTAATATAATATATTAATATAATATATTATATTGTGCAAATTAATTGAAAAACTGAAACATATTATTACACCTTCGAGCAAAAAATTCCACTGCTACATTATTTATTATGTCTGTAGAACTGCTGCTTCACCTGCTTCGAACTGTTTTCGCTGCTCGTTTTTTGCAGTTCTCATCGAATAATAATAATCAATCAACCTTATTTATGTTTTCGTTTGAAACAAATTCGTACGAAAAATCATAAGTAATAGATAAAAATATAGGATATACAGTATTTTTATTTATATTAATATTATATGCGTTGCATGTTTTTGATGACGTGATTAATAGGAAAAAATCCGCAAATGCTGTGCCTTCATTTTAACTAGAAAACGAACGCAGATAACCTACTGAGCAGAGGGTCAACTTCCGAATTGAACGTTCGAAATAATCAGTTAAAAAACCCCAAAAATGGCGCGTCAACACGTCGCAAATAAAATTAGAATAAACACCATGAACTGTAACTTAGGAACATAAAGTTTTGGAACATGTCCAAGTTACCTGAGTTCCGTGATATAGATCCGATCCCACACCATTGTTGTACGCAGCTGCAGATTGTTACCAAATGACGAACTTTTTTGGGTGCATTAAGCTCCTTTTCGCTTATTGTGCAGTCTTTCGGAGCACCCTGTCGATCGAATGAGGTATTAAGTGTTGTTTACAAACACAAGCCGCTCGAAGTAACATTCTGTGTTAATTTAATGATGGATTCTATGAAAAGGGAAGGTAGTTTACCTTTTCGTGATAAGTTACTCGAAATCATGAATTTCAACACGTTTATCTCTTAGACTATCACTAATAAAGTTCGTCCTGACGGCGTCCCCGGACTCCTGTTGTTCACTGTTTAACTGTTTGACACAATTTTCCATGAGCAATTCCACTACAAGCTTCCGGACCCTTTTCATGCCTACTGCCGAGCATAAACAAACGTGAAACGTGCGTACGTACCTTTCCCAGCGATAAACTGTCAAACGGATGAACTTTTTCCTGATATGAAGTGCCTACTGTGAATCTATTCATTTTCATGTTCAACCTTCTAGAGAACGGCTAATTAACTCAGCCGCACGTGTTTGCCAAAAGTTCACATGGAGCTCGGGACACAAAAAAAATATTTTGTGGTTGTAAACAGCGAAAAAATAGTTATTCCAATTATATAAAGTTGTTATCAGTGGAAACCAAACCACAAAAAAAACGAAGGCAGAGCCGTATCAACTACTGTTTGAACGCGACCAACAGCAAAGTAATTTCGCTGTTGTGGACGCAATGCGATAAGCAAATGTGCACGCTGCCCCTGTCATGCGAGAACAGGTGCTTCCGTGTCTGTTATCTTCTTCAAAAGAAGAGTAACTATTTTATTTCGACTGATCTTTTTGTTAATTTTGTTGTTTTCGTACCATAGCAACAATCCATGGCTAACTTGACATTATGGTTATGTTATACCATTTCTTACGGACTTATCCATTTTGCTTTTTTTTCTCGAAAGCGTTCCTCGCCCGAAAGTGATGGAAACGATTCTGCAAGCCGTCGGAAACACACCGCTGGTCAAGCTGAATAAAATCCAAAAATCGGCCGGCCTGAAGTGTAATCTCTGTAGGTAACTGTAACGATTTCTGCCCTACCAGTTAGCACTCATGCATTCGATTTTTTCCCCAGATGCCAAGTGCGAATTTCTTAGCCCGGGAGGATCAGTTAAGGATCGCATTGGACTGCGCATGATCGAGGAAGCCGAACGACGGGGTCTGATGAAGCCGGGCTGTACCATCATTGAACCGACTTCGGGAAACACCGGAATTGGGCTGGCTATGGGCGCTGCCGTCAAAGGGTACAAATGTCTGATCGTTATGCCGGAGAAGATGTCCAACGAAAAGGTGGACACGCTGAAGGCTCTCGGTGCCAAGGTGATCCGCACACCAACCGAGGCGGCCTTCGATTCACCGGAAGGACTGATAGCTGTTGCCCAGCGGCTGCAACGGGAAATCCCCAATTCGATCGTGTTGAATCAGTACACTAATGCCGGTAATCCGTTGGCTCACTACGACGGAACGGGAACGGAAATTTTGGATCAGTTAGAAGGTAACGTAGACATGGTTGTTGTCGGTGCAGGGACAGGCGGAACCGTCGCTGGTATTGGTAGAAAAATCAAGGAGGCTAATCCCAATTGCGAGATTGTCGGGGCTGATCCGAAGGGATCCATTCTGGCGCAACCGGAGGAATTGAACAAATCAGACGTATCCTTCTACGAAGTAGAAGGAGTAGGATATGACTTTATACCGACCGTTTTGGACCGTAGCGTTGTGGATCGCTGGGTTAAGTTCAATGACAAAGCCGCTCTACCGATGGCTCGTCGGTTGATTGCCGAGGAAGGCCTGCTCTGTGGAGGAAGCAGCGGTGGCAACGTCGCATGTGCTCTGGAAGCTGCGAAAAACCTCGAAGAAGGACAAAATTGCGTGGTCATACTGCCGGACAACATTCGCAACTACCTGACGAAGTTCGTTTCGGACAATTGGATGGAGGCCCGAAAGTTTAAAACCTCCGAAAATGAGCACAATCATAAGTAGGTTTTTTCTCGAGTTCTCCAACTTAAATTATACTAAACTCAACGTTTTCAGGTGGTGGGATAACGCAATTTCCACGATCCCTTTCCCAAGCCCAGAGATGGTCGACCCAACGGTGTCGATTCAAGATGCGATCATGATAATGAATCGCGAAAACATCAACCAGCTGCCGGTTATCGATCAAGACGGCACGATCAAGGGTGCGGTCTATTTACCGAATTTACTTAGCAAAATGTTGAATCGCTTGGTCACTCCAAAGGATACCGTATCGAAAGCAATCTTCAAACTATTCGTCAAGATCGATCGGCAGGACAGCATTGGACTTGCGTCGCGTATCCTAGAGAAGGATCCTTTCGTGATGGTTGTGCAGCAGGAAAAAAGACGTGAGTACAGTAGGATGGTAATCAAATTCGCGAGTAAAAATTACTGATTTTTCTACAGAAACGGACAAGGAGAACTTCGTTCACGTCGAAACACTGGTGGGAATCCTAACGCAACGTGACATGATGCAATACTTAGTAAATCCAGACAGTATGACGAACAAAGGATCCAAGAACGGACAGGTGTTTTCGCAGATGCCCATGCCGGGGCCTTTTTAAATGAAAGGCAGGCCAACGAGACATAAGGAAAACATCTTCAGAAAAAATAAGCTTCGATGGTTAAGGAATTAAAAGACTTCAACAGGATAAAACTATATTGAATTTCTTGAATGATTTTTATATTCAGAAACACAAAAAATTCCTAAAGTTGTAGACGAAAATATCTTCGCGATACTTATGACAGTACTAACAGTTAATTTTTCAAGTCAAACTGTAAACATAGATAAAATTTTAAATCAGTTTAGAAGAAAATATAAAAATTCACCAGGAACTATAACTCATATTAGAATACTGAACTATTGAAATTGATGAAAATAAACAAGGTGCATACACAAAATTTTTGAGATTTTTCTTAGGGAATAGTCGAAACTCCAGACTGAGCTGCCGATAGCATAATATGAGCCTATAGTCTTCGGAAGTTGCATGAGCATGAGCATGATTGACCGCCCGCGGTTGCTACTCCGTTTTTGCCAGATCAGCTGTAATTACACAGAGAACCAATGAATGATGCTTGGGATTAACATTCATCCTCAATGTGTAAAAACTGGTGACCTTAATCTTTATATTAGGCAATACCAGCGCCGGCCGCATCGCATTAAGGATATTATACCCACCGATGGAAAAAATCACAGGAAGGTTGTATGCAAAGCCACGACCGCAAGGTTGAAGTAGAATACTTTTACAAGAAAGATAACCCGGCTGCTTGCGTGTCAGTCATTTTTTCTAGTAAATAAACGTTGACCGTTCATTGGCAGTATTGTAATTTCTTTTTGTTTGATATTTTGAATGAAGTTCATTGAATATTTTTAAATTTTGTGCAAATGAGAAGTTGAAGTGCTGCCGAATTGTAATATGTACATTTAATACGACATCATTAAACAGGAACGGAACAAAGGCTACGGTTATGCAGAACGCGAATATCGGCGCGATGCGATTCGCCTTACCGTGTATGCATGTAGATGAAGATAATTAACTTTGGATTATAGCGCAAAACGAGAAAATATTAACTCTTCAAATATTTATTTGTGTTCTTCAAATTTCAGTAGTTCAATTTAATATCCGATGAAATGTCTGTTTATTATCTGATGAAGCACTTATATAGGCCAAATGATGCATTCCCAATTTACTAGGTCCATAGCTCTACCGACCGTGCTTGGTAAAGCAATCGTATAACGACCAATCAGAGGTCGAAATTTGTGTTTTGACAAGGCTTAAGAATTTTCAATAGTACAATAGTTCGAATAATAAAATTGCAATTTCATGCATTTGGTAGGAATCTGAGAAGATTTTCTAATCGATTGCTGCAAAAACGAAGGAAATCCATCGAAAATTAACCGATTTATTAGCATTTGAAATTGGACATATGTCTCACTTTTTTCTGTTTTAGATTTTCATTTCACATCCCTATATAGCCGAACTTCCTGAGAGAAGTATTCTACTTCAAAACCGCGCTGCTCCTGAGACGTGGTGACCAACCACAGGGCTAGTGCTTCTGCTAAGGAAGGACGACTGCTGTTGTCGCTGTCTAGAACTATTATGAGCGGCTCCGGCTGAAACAGGCTCTTATATAGGGATGAAAATAGGAATGAATTATTTTACGTACGTGGTGGAATGATATAACTTGAAAAATATGTGTGACTTCATTCCGGCTCAGAGCGATCATTTGATAAGCTCCACCTTTTTTTTCAGTTTCTAAAGTTTTTCCTCAGTTTCGTAGCACGGATGCACAAAAATGATTTCTTGTCGAGCCGGACCGATAGCACTCTCATTGAAGCAACAACATAACATGTTTTGTGTCGTGTTGTGCAGCTTCGTTGAAGAAAATGTTCCCGTCCCCGTGTCGCATGTAAGCAGATTATTGCGTTCAGTAGACAGTAGATAGTGTATCCAGCGAATAAACACCGATGGTGCTCTCACACACGCAACGGTTTTAACCCGTATCTTATTGCGGTTTGTAACATCAAGCGATTTCGTTTGCTCGCTGTTGCGTGTTGCATCATGTTGCAACTTGGCAGCTGGGAGACGACGAAATTCTGTTTACGCTGATTGATTGAATCGTCTTCATATTAGCTCTGCATAGTCGAACTAACTGCTTTTGTGAATGCGTTCTAACAGGGCAGTTTATTATTCAATGTCGGTTATGCTGATCGCAGCGTTTGCGCTGCCCCTACAGTGGGGAGTTTACTAAATAAAGTAAAAATTAGACAACTACAACAGAATTTGGTTGCATCCCGCACAGAATGTCTGCTTGTGTTGATGCCAGAAAATTATTAACCTTCAATTATTTTTTTATTTGCCTTCAAAAAAAGCATTTTGCTGTTCAAAATCGGTTGCTAATTACAACCTTTGAGCTGCCCTAACATTGGGGGAATTAAGATACACGGACAACATGCACTGTGGAAGCTATTTCACATTCAGTAAATTAGACGGGTGCGACAAATTTAAATTGCTAGGATGCAACACAGAATACTTGCTTGCGTTGACAAAAATTATTAACTTTCAATGACTTGTTTATTTGCCTTCAAAAAGGCATTTTGATTTCCAAAATTGGATTTCCTGATGGCAATCTTCATGCTGCCCCAACACTTGGGGAATAATGGCTGTCTGGCGACACACGCTGAGAAAAACCGAGACGTGGTGACAAACCACAGGGCTAGTGCTGCTGCTAAGGAAGGACGACTGCTGTTGTCGCTGTCTAGAACTATTATGAGCGGCTCCTGATTTTTTTTTTTTTGGATTCAATATTCTTTATTTTTTTTACGGTATTTTCATTATACATTTGTTTTTTGAACATTGTGAGAGATTCAATTTTATCAACTTTTCAACTCTGATGTTTTTAATATACTATAAGTGTTACTACTTTTTCCTTTTCTACGTACATGATTTACATTTTAATGCTCGGCGTTAGAGTTTTAATTATTAAATAAATATACCTAGCTACTTATAAATAAAGCTCACGAATGAGCACCGCACTAGAGTTAAGTGCATTGTTTTTAGTGTTTTCAGCGTGTGCAGAGATTATGTTTTCGGTCATATCGGTACCAGCTATTTGATGCACTTCTGATGTTCGGGTTCCGAAGGGCACGTTCAAAATCATTTTCAGGAACTTGTTCTGGATCCGTTGAATCTTTTGCAGGTGGGTTCTCGCGCAGGTTCTCCAGATCGACGAGGCGTATAGAAGCATCGGCAGGATGACCTGTTTGTATACCGTCAATTTATTCACGACGGATAATTTCGATTTTCGGTTGATTAGCGGGTACAACTTCTTCATTAGCACTAAGCTTTTCGTTACTGTTTGTTCAATGTGGGGGCGATAAAGTAGCTTATGATCATAGGTCAAACCAAGGTAGCGAACATTTGACGACCAGGGAATATCCACATTGTTCAACCGAATCTTTGTTGTCGGCACCAAACGTTGACTATTCCGATGTGGGCAGACTATGGTCTGAGTTTTTGCTGCATTCACACAAATTTTCCATGAGGTGAGGTAATTCACAAAGACGTTAAGCCCAGTTTGCAGCTTTTTAACTATTTGGTTGATCTGTCTGTCCTCGTACATAATGGCGGTATCATCAGCAAACAGCAACAGGATGCCTCCATTGGGTAGTTCAGGAATATCTGAGGTGAATAAGTTGTACAGAACAGGACCAAGGATGCTGCCCTGTGGAATACCAGCTCCTACGTCGTATGGGTCAGACAAGCCACCCAGCACACAGACCTGAGATTTGCGCAGCGTAAGATAGTTTTGCACAATCTTCACTAGATAAACGGGATAGTTGTAGCGCTGTAGCTTGTAGATAAGCCCGTCGTGCCATACGTTGTCGAATGCTTTTTCTATGTCCAGGCAGGCCATGGCAGTTGTTTTAGATAGCTCCTTGTTCCGATTTATGAGTTTTGTTACTCTCTGCAGTTGATATGTTGTTGAATGGCCTCTGCGAAAACCGAACTGTTCGTCCAGGAATATGTTGTTCACTTCTGCGTGGCCCAGAATACGGCTGTAGATGCATCGTTCGAATACCTTGCTGAGGGCAGAAAGCAGACTGATGGGACGGTAGCTTTTGGGGCATGTGGGATCCTTTCCTGGTTTCAAAATGGGAATCACTTTCGCCAGTTTCCACTTTGTTGGAAAGTACGCCAATTCAAGGCATCGGTTGAACACTTTTTCCACCACAGACCAGACTGTTGGTCCAAGGTTTTTGAGCACAAGTTCAACCTCAACTCCGTCAAATCCAGGAGCCTTCATGTTCCGAGAGAATTTAATGTTGTTTTGTACCTCGTCCACTGTTATCCGCTGATCAGGTGGTAAGATATTCGGTGTGCGGGCCAGAATTACTATCGATTCACTGACAGCTGGTTCGATTCCACTCACAATATCACGACCAAGATTGTGGAAAGCGGCAAAATGCTGAGAGATAGCACAAGCCTTTTCGCGGGAAGTTAGCAAAGTTTCACTATTCACTATTAATGGCGGAATGGGTTTTGGTTTGTTCTTCAACACTTTAGCCACACGCCAAAATGGCCGTGAGCAGTTGGGCAAATTACGTAATTCGGTTGCAAACTGTCTGTTTTTCACTTTCTCCAGACGTTCTTGAACGATTTTTGTCAGCTGTCTAGCGTAGAATCGGTGCCTAGGGTTGCGGGTACGTTGATATTGCCTTCTCAGCGAGTTTCGCAAGGAAATTATGCGCTTGGTGTTATCGTCGATTTGCGCAAACTTACGTGTCACTGGAACAGATGGGATGTAGCGGCACTCTGCTTCCTGGATGACGTCTATCATGGACTGTAGAGTACGATCGATGTCTCCCGTGCTGTTCAAAGTGATGTCCGCATCAAGATGGTTTTCAACATACCGCTGCAGCTGAACCCAATTTGCACGATGGTAATTTCTTCTTTGTTGAACTTGACGCCGCTCTACGTTAGCACCAATCTCAGCGATGACCGGAAGATGATCCGAGGAGAGCTCTGTTATGGTTTTCGGAATCGAAAATCGATCGGTGATGTTGGTCAGAAAAATGTCAAGCTTAGAGCCTACACCACCAGGAGAGATGTAAGTTGGCAATTCCGGATGAGCGGGATAGTAATATCCAGCTTCGGAATCTTCTACGATGATGTTACCATTTGAGTTGCACCTGGAGTCACCCCAAGCGGAGTGGCGAGCATTGAGATCACCTGTGATGACGAAATTGCCTCCTCTTCTAGACAGCTTTTGGATGTCGTTCTTCAATTTCACCGTGGTTCCATTTGCCCGTCGAGACTGCTTCGGACAATAGACCGCAATAAATGTGAGTGGTCCATCAGTGGTGGTAATTTCGATTCCTACAGCTTCGACAAAGGTTGTGTTGAAACTCGGTAGTGATTTGTATGGTAGTCCTCTCCTTATGGCGATTGCAACCCCGCCCCCAGCTGAGGTTGTGCGGTCCAGTCTGACTACCGAGTGTTCCGGCAGGCAGAAGTTTATGTTCGGCTTCAAATGTGTTTCGGTTATTGCAGCGACATCGATGTGGTGTGTGTTCAGAAAATGTAGAAGTTCTAACTTCTTGTTGGACACAGAGCGGGCATTTCAGTTAAGGATTCGAAAGAATGGATCCATGACGGTAGTAAAAAGTCATCATGACCGCAATCTGTTCCTGGTTGGTGCGAAAAGCCTTTGTTTGCTGATCGAGTTTAAGAAACAGCGTAGCTAGCTGTTCCATCGAGTACAAATTGCTATTTGCTGGGGGCATGCTGGCAGCCTGTGCAGAACTCAAAAATCCGGGGGGGTCCCGGCTAGGAACACCACCAGTTGGAGGAGGTGGAAACGGCAACGTACTTGAAGTCGCTGGCGGGGTTGGTGTAACGCTAGGTTGTACACTTTTTCTATTCGACGGTCGCTGGCGATTGGCAATTTCACTTCGAATTTTGATAAATTCTGCTCGTTTTGGACAGGAACGGCTGTTCGTAGCATGCTCTTTGTCACAGTTGAGACACTTGATTTGTTCGGCATCCTCAACAAGACAATCCACTGTTCGATGCGGACCTGCACATTTCATGCAGCGACTCTTGATGTGGCAATTCTTTGTGCCATGTCCATAGTTCAAGCAATTGGAACACTGCGTGACATCGCGATGAATCGGTTTGTATCGCTCCCATTGCACGATGATGTTGAATAGGGCGGTGATTGTTTTCACTGTGCTCAGTGTAGTTGAACCCCTGGTCAGGTGGATCAGGTATAACTGATCACGATACTTGATGGCTTTGTTGTGTCTTATCATTTTGTATACTGCTTCCACTTCTAGGCCGCAAGCGACAAGTTCCGTTTTCAACTCGTCCAGTTCCAATTCCGGTAAACCACGCAGTACAACTTTGAATGGTTTTGTAGCTGCAATATCGTGAGTAAAATACTCCGCTTTTGTTTGCTTCAGGTAAGCCTCTACTGCCTTGTAATGTGGGGTGGATGAAACGACGATTTTGTAGCCGTCCGTGCATAGCCTCAGGGTAGCTATCAGCCGTTTGCTGATAAGTTCATTGAAGTGTTGCCTTAGTCCAGGCGGGAAACCTTTTACGTAGAAAGGCGGCATTTTCTCCTTCTTTTCCGTTTTCTCGGTAGTTTGGTCAGCCAGCGATGCAAACTTGTTAGCAGCTAGTATCTTCTTGGCGATTCCATCATCCTTTTCAGCAGGGTCACGAGGACGCTTATTGTTTTGCTCCTTACTGGAACCCGTTTTTCCCATTTCGTTGGGACACGACAACGTACTGTTGTATAACGAATGCGATAGGTAAAATAAACGAATGCGATAGGTAAACTAAAACTTTCAGTTGTTGTAACAAACACGTCTGTACACACCAAGCGTGAGACGAATAATGAGCGGCTCCGGCTGAAACAGGCTCTTATATAGGCCAAATAGCATGTTTTCAATCGCAAGGTATATGATCCTGTCGACCGTGCTTGGGAAGCAAGCATATAACGACCAATCAGAGGTCGAATTTTTCGTTTTGACAAGGCTTGACTATTTTCATTAGTACAATAGTGTGAATAATAAAATTACAATTATCTTATTTTGGGAAGAATCTTAGAAGAATTTTCAACCTATTGCTGCAAGAACGAAGGAAATCCATCGAATACTAACCGATGTATTAGCATTTGAAATTGGACATATTTTTCACTTTTTTCGGTTTTAGATTTTCATTTTACATCCCTATGTAGCCGAACTTCCTGAGAGAAGTATTCTACTTCAAAAATCGCTTCTAGCGACTAATGAATACGTATAAACCAAGCCTATGATGCGTTGACATCGTCGTCAGTGTGCGAGTTATTCTTATTCTTCGCACATTTGCAAACAGACCTCCATGGTAGCCCAGTCAGAATTCCCTGGAACGCGAGTCGGACCATCGGACCCATCTCTCTCAAAATTCATGCGGGTTGAACGAAATTCGCTCGAATTATGTGTTGGACGCTCTTTCTTTCGGTTTTTTCTGTCTTTCTCGCTTTGGCGCAGACCTTATTCTCACCGATAGCAAACGTCGCGCAAACAGATGCACGAATATATTAACTCAATGATGGGGATTTTTTTTTTCATGAAAGAGAGTTCGTGTTTTCCTACTCTCACTCAACTCAACGGGTTTTTTTTTGGTGGTAGCTGGTAGGTGCAAGCGCAAGTGCAAATTGCTAGTTGGTTAGAAGCTTTTGTGGGCTAAGAAAAAATAATGTATCCGAAAAAGTTCGGCAAATGTTTGTGGCGGAGAATGGCAATTTCCGGTGCACGGCGGTGGAAAATTGTAGCTATCGGCCAAAAGTCATTAACGTTACGAACTGCCATCGTAACTTTTTCTCTCTCAGTTTGCCATGATCAGACAACAAATATTTAGCTAACCTTTTATAGTGTTTAACATAACAAAAAATGAGATTTCGGAAATATTAACTTAAACAACTTTTTTAACAATTTTAAATTTTGTGTATTGATAATGTAAAGCAAAGCTTTGGTCCTACATACCGTCTTGAAATTTGAACTTCTGTTTATTATACACAGACTTCGCAGCCAACTGTTGAGTGTACAGGACAATTGCGGGGCTAGAGCTACGATCCTTCTGACACTATCAGTTTTCCCCGAGCTGGAGAGAGAGAGAGAGAGACTTTTTTATTTCGAATAAAGTTGTTCCTTGATCATTGACAAAATTGATTTTTTTGACGTAGAATACGTCTTACGGCAACATATATAGGGGTTCAACTTCAATACAGGGGTGGCATTGCGCAGCTCGATTCGAACGATTTTCGCTTTTTTCGAGTAGGTCACATACTGCCAGGTATGCTTTAAGCTTAGAAGGAGCTGTCATTGTCATTTGCCCTGCGGTTCATCTAACCCGCAAAGTCAAAAAATACGAAAACCGAAACATAACGCCCCCCAGCGATCATTTAGTTTTGTTCGAGTTGCTCGAAACGAAATGCGCAATGTCACCCCAGGGATCCAATTTCGAAAACCGAAAACATATAGAACGTCACGAAAATTGTCCAATTTCAAACGTTCTAAACTCAGTCAGTTTTCAACCGATTTCCGTCATTTTTGCAGCAATCGATTTGAAAATCATTTAAGCAACCGTCCAAATGCAGAAAATTGTACTTTGACTGTTCGAACTATTGTACTATTGAAAATTGTTGAACCTTGTCGAAACGTAAATGTCGACCTTTGATTGGTTGCTTGCTGCCTTTCCCTAAAAAGGACGACAGAATGGAGTACCTTGTTAGCCAGGAATGCACTCGTTGGGCTATATAAGAGACTGCTTCTTCTCGAGCAATCTCAGTTTACTAGCAGCAGGCAGCAGCGGCGGACAGTAGCAGCGATGGCAGTGGGCAAAGGCGGCGTGGAGCAGCAGCGGGCAACAGCGGCGGCGGTAGTGGTTAGCTGCAGAACCTAACTTTTCCAATTCGGCTCCCTTTTGATCTGAGTTGGACCCCACCAGTGGTAATTCAATTCAGATATCGTTGGGTGAATACAGCCAGAAATTAAATGAGACTCGCACCGCCAGGTGGATTGAGAAGCCACCATCTTCCAGGGTGTATATATAGGGTGTGTGCACATATATAACGTGTGTGAATATTTATAGCGTGTGTCGCTAGCGTGCGTGGCTAGCTATATAGCGCATGCATGTCTATAGCGTGCGTGGCTTGCGTGTGCATGGTTATATAGTTTCTGTGCTTGTCTATAGCGTGTCTGTGCATGTCTATAGCATGTCTGTGCATGTTTATAGCGTGCGTGGCTAGCTATATAGCGTGCGTGACTAGCAGTATAGCAATAAAAATTATCATATATAGTTTCAAATAAATCATCTCATGTTGATTTTACACAGTAAATCATTCAGAACTAAATCAAAAATTTGCCATGTCAAAAAACAATATTCAGTTGTCAATAAATGGCATTGACAAACATTATTAACCTCTTTTGATTTCAGCTAAGCCTCAAAGTTTACTGAGTGTATTTTAACATTTATTTGAAGAATGTTTGCGCCAGTGAACCTGAATCACATAATTTTTCGCTCAAGTCCTACTATTTGCAGCGATCAGTTTTAAAAATATCTACGCTACTGCAAACTGCAGAAAATTGTTCGTATTAAACCTAGGTTACCGGGAATGCACTATAGGCCCTCATCGTAGCCACTGCCTAAATTAAGCTTTCTCAGTGCAACTTGATACAAAAGACAGCCACAAAACAATAGAATTTAATTCTTGTTTTGGATATGGCGTCAAGTGAAACTGCTTAGTTGCACATAGCTTCTGCTGTTGTTCTTTGTCGTTACCGGTGCCGTCTGTAGAGGTAAACGTCATCTGGAACAGAGAGACCATTAAATTGATTAACCCCATTGAGTGTATTCCCAAACCTATTGCAAGAAATACATTGACTTAAGACAGGCTGTCGTATTCTAGGTTAACTCTGCGGTCGTGTCTAATAAACAACCTCTTCAACTTTTTCACGATGGGTAATTCCTTACATATAATTAGTTGGTGTTAAGTCAGATTAACATTTTAATATAAACAAATTCTAGATTTACTACTCTTTGAATTTCGGAGTGTTCAAGCTTTTGTGCAATTCTGATGTGACGGGCCCGTTTGATTTATCACTAACAGCATGTTTCTCCTACTTGACCCATTATGGCCAAACAACATCTGTCGTTACAAACCCAACCAACTTTTCAGAAACAAACCCCCTGTGGTCAATGAAAGCAAATAAATATGTTACCAAAATCGAACCATCGAACCGCACTGTGTCAACAGGGTGTGTTACAACTGATTCAATTGTGACGTACGGAGAACTTACAAAACAAATTTCTTCTGAATATGTATTAAGAATTTTTTCCTTACTGTTACAAGTGTATACAAATTTTAATAACAGTTCGAATATTTCCAAAACAAATAAAAACAAAGGTTCAAACTGTAACTGTTTTCAGTACAGAGCATATAGCTCTGAAACTAACCTTATAATCGTTCTGGCAATGCTTTCCGGTCGGAGGGCTGTGGAATGAGCGCGAAGCCTTTTAAGACCACTATTGTTGGCCCTAACTAGTGTTTCTTGAACTGGTATTCCGCGAACATTCGACTAATTGAAATCAGACCAATCAGGAAAAAAGCTTCGATGAGCTTTTTATCATACCAATTGTTTCTCCTCTATGTTTTTCGAACTGTTGTGAAAGATAGAAAAAGTTTTAATGATTTGCAAAATATTGCAGATTTTATCAGGTATTAATCAGGCATTAGACGTAAAAAACACTTGCCATATTTTGTTTGGATTTAAGTTGCATAACATTTTTACTAGGGTAAATATGTTTGTTAAATTAGCCGTTACAAATTTGATCTGTAAATACTTTATGTCATTTGTACTCAGAAATATAGAAAATTGGAAAGGAAGGGAAAAAAAGATCTGAGTTGTTATGCTTATATTCCAAGTTCCTTGTTGAATTTAGTATGAATGAACAAGTCCAGTGATGATAAAAATGTCGTTGCCAGCATATGTTTAATAAGAATGATAATTCTACAAGCCTCTACAAATTTTTGCTGAAGATTTTGCTAAAGAAGCCTTATTTTACCTCTCGGTGTTATTTCAAATATATTCGGTTCAACACAATTGGCATACAGCACTAAAACCTGAAAATCGCAGC
This sequence comes from Wyeomyia smithii, assembly GCF_029784165.1. Classification (NCBI taxonomy): domain Eukaryota; kingdom Metazoa; phylum Arthropoda; class Insecta; order Diptera; family Culicidae; genus Wyeomyia; species Wyeomyia smithii. Next base: position 1,276,108 of record NC_073694.1, read on the forward strand.
ACTGAAACGTGAAAATGCAGTATCAAAATCTGCAATAATGCATCCAAAACCAGTTCAAAAGCAAGTCAAGCATTATTCAAAGATTTTCAAAACTCCATCCCCTCTCACTCTTCCATAACGTTACTACCCAAATTCGTATGAGGAAAATATTCCATTCACTAATCATAACAAAAACTAGTGAGTAATGTCATTGACGAAATCGCAACGCAATACAACAAACGTATGATTTCTCGGTAACAAACATAGCACATTTTGGGATCTGTTTGGCTGCTATAGAAAACCTGCTGAAAAAAATACCTTCCGAACTACTTACTCTCCCTCCCATCATCACCGCACCGCATCATCGCTGCTGCGTCACTGCGATGCGAGATGCAATCCAACCAACATTTAAGGGCTATTCCCACTGCTTCCGTTCCGGGACCGGGCCGTGGCTGTTCCGCGTGTCGTCCGGGCTCGTTTGAGATTGATTGCATGCGTTCTTATGAACGCATTCACACCGACGCGCCGTGCCCAGACCGGGACAGCGTTGAGTTGCCGTCGTGCTGCTGCAGTGCGAGAGAAAAACTATCGTTGCCGACGATACTTTGTGTTGGCCGGAGAGTGCACGGAAGGCACTCGGGTGGATGCGTGTATGTTGTAGTGACATATTTCGCGCGGAGTGAGCTGCGGTATGAAAAAATGCAGTGTGAATGCATGAAAAGTCCCGGGCGAGCCCGGTCCCGGCCCGGTCCCGGAACGGAAGCAGTGGGAGTAGCCTTTAAGAGTATGTTTTTCCTGATTTGCTTTTGATATTATTTTCGGTTCTCACGAAAACACAACGCTGTAGGGTTTCGCTAGGAAGGCTGCCAAATACTGTTTAGAGCGCCTAAATATTATTTAATATAATTTAGTGTTCAGGATTTATGTAATATAATATATAGATCATAAATTGATAAAAATGTGCATGTTCAGCTGGCAACACTGGCTGTCAATCAATTTAAATAGATTTATTCCACCGGGTCCCGAGTCAGTTTGGCTAGATCGTCGTACGAACTGGCCGAAGGTTTCGCTAGCTTTCTGAAAGTATAAATTTTCCAGAAAAAAACTCATCAAGTCCACGTGTAAAAGGAAAGAAGAAAAAAATGTCAACAGATCATCGCAGCTGTCCGATAAATGGCCACGCGAATGGCGATGCCACTGAAACAAACGGTTGTCCTGAGACGATGGCAGCGCCGACGGAAACACGAGAAGAATTTTTGGCCAAATTCAAGCGTCCGGATCTACCGTCTCGTTGCACCTGGACGGTTGGAACGAACGAGACGAGCCCACACCACCATGATGAGCTGTGAGTACATAGAACATAGAACCGTGTGTAACGAAGGAGGCTGTGAAATGGCATCTTTGGACTAGATCGTGCATGGATTCTGTATTGTGTGTCTGCGTTTATTGTGAAGAGAACGATAATTTAATTATCTGTTAAACAACCGTGCTTATATATTGTGCAAATTCGTTGAAAAACTGAAACATATTATTACACCTTCGAGCAAAAAATTCCACTGCTACATTATTTATTATGTCTGTAGAACTGCTGCTTCACCTGCTTCGAACTGTTTTCGCTGCTCATTTTTTTGCAGTTCTCATCGAATAATAATAATCAATCAACCTTATTTATGTTTTCGTTTGAAACAAATTCAAATCATAAGTAATAGATAAAAATATAGGATATACAGTATTTTTATTTATATTAATATTATATGCGTTGCATGTTTTTGATGACGTGATTAATAGGAAAAAATCCGCAAATGCTGTGCCTTCATTTTAACTAGAAAACGAACGCAGCCTACTGAGCAGAGGGTCAACTTCCGAATTGAACGTTCGAAATAATCAGTTAAAAAACCCCAAAAATGGCGCGTCAACACGTCGCAAATAAAATTAGAATAAACACCATGAACTGTAACTTAGGAACATGAAGTTTTGGAACATGTCCAAGTTACCTGAGTTCCGTGATTTAGATCCGATCCCACACCATTGTTGTACGCAGCTGCAGATTGTTTCCAAATGACGAACTTTTTTGGGTGCATTGAGCTTATTGTGCAGCTTTTCGGAGCACCCTGTCGATCGAATGAGGTATTAAGTGTTGTTTACAAACACAAGCCGCTCGAAGTAACATTCTGTGTTAATTTAATGATGGATTCTATGAAAAGGGAAGGTAGTTTACCTTTTCGTGATAAGTTACTCGAAATCATGAATTTCAACACGTTTATCTCTTAGACTATCACTAATAAAGTTCGTCCTGACGGCGTCCCCGGACTCCTGTTGTTCACTGTTTAACTGTTTGACACAATTTTCCATGAGCAATTCCACTACAAGCTTCCGGACCCTTTTCATGCCTACTGCCGAGCATAAACAAACGTGAAACGTGCGTACGTACCTTTCCCAGCGATAAACTGTCAAACGGATGAACTTTTTCCTGATATAAAGTGCCTACTGTGAATCTATTCTTTTTCATGTTCAACCTTCTAGAGAACGGCTAATTAACTCAGCCGCACGTGTTTGCCAAAAGTTCACATGGAGCTCGGGACACAAAAAAATATTTTGTGGTTGTAAACAGCGAAAAAAAAAACGAAGGCAGAGCCGTATCAACTACTGTTTAAACGCGACCAACAGCAAAGTAATTTCGCTGTTGTGGACGCAATGCGATAAGCAAATGTGCACGCTGCCCCTGTCATGCGAGAACAGGTGCTTCCGTGTCTGTTATCTTCTTCAAAGGAAGAGTAACTATTTTATTTCGACTGATCTTTTTGTTAATTTTGTTGTTTTCGTACCATAGCAACAATCCATGGCTAACTTGACATTATGGTTATGTTATACCATTTCTTACGGACTTATCCATTTTGCTTTTTTTTTCTCGAAAGCGTTCCTCGCCCGAAAGTGATGGAAACGATTCTGCAAGCCGTCGGAAACACACCGCTGGTCAAGCTGAATAAAATCCAAAAATCGGCCGGCCTGAAGTGTAATCTCTGTAGGTAACTGTAACGATTTCTGCCCTACCAGTTAGCACTCATGCATTCGATTTTTTCCCCAGATGCCAAGTGCGAATTTCTTAGCCCGGGAGGATCAGTTAAGGATCGCATTGGACTGCGCATGATCGAGGAAGCCGAACGACGGGGTCTGCTGAAGCCGGGCTGTACCATCATTGAACCGACTTCGGGAAACACCGGAATTGGGCTGGCTATGGGCGCTGCCGTCAAAGGGTACAAATGTCTGATCGTTATGCCGGAGAAGAATTCCAACGAAAAGCTGGACACGCTGAAGGCTCTCGGTGCCAAGGTGATCCGCACACCAACGGAGGCGGCCTTCGATTCACCGGAAGGACTGATAGCTGTTGCCCAGCGGCTGCAACGGGAAATCCCCAATGCGATCGTGCTGAATCAGTACACTAATCCCGGTAATCCGTTGGCTCACTACGACGGAACGGGAACGGAAATTTTGGATCAGTTAGAAGGTAACGTAGACATGGTTGTTGTCGGTGCAGGGACAGGCGGAACCGTCGCTGGTATTGGTAGAAAAATCAAGGAGGCTAATCCCAATTGCGAGATTGTCGGGGCTGATCCGAAGGGATCCATTCTGGCGCAACCGGAGGAATTGAACAAATCAGACGTATCCTTCTTCGAAGTAGAAGGAGTAGGATATGACTTTATACCGACCGTTTTGGACCGTAGCGTAGTGGATCGCTGGGTTAAGTTCGATGACAAAGCCGCTCTACCGATGGCTCGTCGGTTGATTGCCGAGGAAGGCCTGCTCTGTGGAGGAAGCAGCGGTGGCAACGTCGCATGTGCTCTGGAGGCTGCGAAAAACCTCAAAGAAGGACAAAATTGCGTGGTCATACTGCCGGACAACATTCGCAACTACCTGACGAAGTTCGTTTCGGACAATTGGATGGAGGCCCGAAAGTTTAAAACCTCCGAAAATGAGCACAATCATAAGTAGGTTTTTTCTCGAGTTCTCCAACTTAAATTATACTAAACTCAACGTTTTCAGGTGGTGGGATAACGCAATTTCCACGATCCCTTTCCCAAGCCCAGAGATGGTCGACCCAACGGTGTCGATTCAAGATGCGATCATGATAATGAATCGCGAAAACATCAACCAGCTGCCGGTTATCGATCAAGACGGCACGATCAAGGGTGCGGTCTATTTACCGAATTTACTTTGCAAAATGTTGAATCGCTTGGTCACTCCAAAGGATACCGTATCGAAAGCAATCTTCAAACTATTCGTCAAGATCGATCGGCAGGACAGCATGGGACTTGCGTCGCGTATCCTAGAGAAGGATCCTTTCGTGATGGTTGTGCAGCAGGAAAAAAGACGTGAGTAGAGTAGGATGGTAATCAAATTCGCGAGTAAAAATTACTGATTTTTCTACAGAAACGGACAAGGAGAACTTCGTTCACGTCGAAACACTGGTGGGAATCCTAACGCAACGTGACATGATGCAATACTTAGTAAATACAGACAGTATGACGAACAAAGGATCCAAGAACGGACAGGTGTTTTCGCAGATGCCCATGCCGGGGCCTCTTTAAATGAAAGGCAGGCCAACGAGACATAAGGAAAACATCTTCAGAAAAAATAAGCTTCGAAGGTTAAGGAATTAAAAGACTTCAACAGGATAAAACTATATTGAATTTCTTGAATGATTTTTATATTCAGAAACACAAAAAATTCCTAAAGTTGTAGACGAAAATATCTTCGCGATACTTATGACAGTACTAACAGTTAATTTTTCAAGTCAAACTGTAAACATAGAAAAAATTTTAAATCAGTTTAGAAGAAAATATAAAAATTCACCAGGAACTATAACTCATATTAGAATACTGAACTATTGAAATTGATGAAAATAAACGAGGTGCATACACAAAATTTTTTAGATTTTTCTTAGGGAATAGTCGAAACTCCAGACTAAGCTGCCGATAGCATAATATGAGCCTATAGTCTTCGGAAGTTGCATGAGCATGAGCATGAGCATGAGCATGATTGACCGCCCGCGGTTGCTACTCCGTTATTGCCAGATCAGCTGTAATTACACAGAGAACCAATGGATGATGCTTGGGATTAACATTCATCCTCAATGTGTAAAAACTGGTGACCTTAATCTTTATATTAGGCAAAACCAGCGCCGGCCACATCCGAATGCAGGTCAAAGAAGGAGTGTGTTTGGGAATATGTTGACGTGATACTCGCTTTATTGGAAGCCGAGAACACCTCTGCACTTCCACGAAAAATCACTGGGATGTTGGAGAAAAGGGTAAGGTTTGCAGCAGGTTTCGTTTTGGTAAACGATGCGCTGAGTTCTAATACCGGGTTCATAATACCAAATATCGCGCGTACGAGTTCATTATATCTTCTACGGAAATCATAACGCGTTCCGAACTCATTCCGGTTGATGATGTAACACCGCAAAAATAAAGCGCACGCGAGGATACCGGACCTATAACCTAATTAAGACAGACTCAAATATTCGAAAATATGCTTATGAAGTCATTATGCAACTACCGAAACTAATCTCTCATTGATTTATCTCAGCTGACTACACAATGTTACGAAGCAACCAGATATGCATTAACCAAAAACAAGAAAAAAGTAAATATATAGACCCTCAACACATACTGCAAGCGGTCAGCAAGAGAGCTTCAAAAACGGCCTATTTGCTTCGCCATCGCCGTTAGAATCGAACGAAAAAAAAAAGAAAAAGAAAAAAAAAAGATGTGTGCGTTGGCAGACGAGTCGCGTATAATCCTGATATTAATTGCAAATAATTGCGATATTTGGTGGCGATTAATTACAATGTTTTGTCGCGATTAATTATTTACGATATTTATCGAACGAACGAAACCTACTCAGAATCACTGCGTGCTGGAATAGAACCTACGGGTGGACAGTCTACGAATAAATGGTTTGGTACACCTCGGAAGTCACAACACACCGAAAATCTATATTTGAGCAAAGCTCACCTGGGCCGAAAACACGTTTACCCCGGAAAGTTATGCGCGACCGCTCTATTCCCTCTTACCGACGCATACGCGCGGAGACACGGTATTTCGCGTTGATTACCACTTACTTCTTGAATAATAAAGCGAAGATACCTACTGAGTAGGAAAAACTGGCAAAGTTTCATGCATTCATAGCTAGAAAATTTTTAAAAATGCAAATATGCATATCTAACAAGACCGAGTACTAATTAGATTTAACAAAATGCCAAAACAATCGCAATCAAAATTTATTTGCCATGCTGACCGACAAGATTTCTACTTAATTAAATTTAAAATTGTCTATGTGTTTCAATATTTACTCAAAAGCTAGAAAAATCATAAAACAAGGGCATAAAACTGCTCAAAATGTTCGTAACAGCGTCTCCGTTCACCTGAGGAAATAATATCAACAATGAAGACTGACGCGCAACTGTTTCGACGCAGTTTCGGCCCAATCGGTAGATTAAAAAAATTCAAAACCGGCTTCCACGAAGCCGCGGTCACAAGCAGGGATGCCACAAACACAGACCAATCTGTGCAAAACAAAATTCCCACACAAGTATATGTACATACAGAACTGCAAACGCGCCCTTCAAAATACAGGCCGATGTTAGGCCGACGCCACACTGCAAAGGACGCGGCGCGAAATGCGTCATTTCTCACGCAAGGAGAAAAAAAAACAACAATGAAAACTGACGCGCATTAAAACACATCCCGAACTGTTTCGACGCAGTCATCCGAACAGCATCGGCACCAGTACGCACCGTACCTACTGTAAACGATTGAGTGAGAAAATTCCAAAACCGGCATCTAAAAAACCGCGATAACAATCAGAGATGCCACATATGTAAATTTAAATTTATTTGTGAATTATAAATTTCTCATCCATACAGTTTACAGTTTACAGATTTGTAAAGCCATATAGATTCCTACGATTTTCTACGAAATTTACAAATTTTGATACAGACTTTTATACTGGAAATCTGTAAAACATTTTCGATGTTCAGTATACAGAAATGTAGGATCCCCACAAAAGGAATTGTGAAAAGCAGAAAAAAAACATTGGTTCCCTTTTGCATGCAAATCAAACAAAAAAAACACAGGCAAAACGTCACCAACACTAATACTTATCCTTTAATTCTCGCGTCCTCTCTGAACCATCATGCTGGTGCGAGAACGTGCCGCACGCAAAAGCAACCTTGCACTTACTCACACACACTTATGGCATGGCAAGGGCTAGCGGGAAACGTGCTCCGCCACCGAAAAAGAAATGCAGCTCTCACAAATAAGCCACAAAATTGCACGAATCTTTCACGGATTTCAACATTGACGTCACTCTCACCGATAATACGAAACCGCCACATTTCGTATTACCTTTTACTCTACCCTTTGCACTTAAAATATAACGATTACGTGACGGGAAGGCTAAATAAAATACGTCGACATTATTGCACTATCCTCAATCGTACACGACAACCCTCGGAACACTTCATCGCGATTCAAATCAAACACTTGGAATTCACACAGAAACAACAGCGGCCTTCATTCAATAAACGTAGACACATCCCTTTTCCGGATAGAAAATATATCTTATAAAAACTTGAAAAAACGATGAAAAATTCCGACGAGAAACATTTTCACGTCCGTTCTTGATCACAGCTTGCTTCGATCCCCCTATAGTCTTCGGAAGTTGCACAGGAAAAAAGAAAAACTAAACGATACGTAAACTACCGAGATTCCTAGGATTTTCTTCATAGATGTCCTTCGGATCATACATGATACAGTCAGTACGTAGCTTTCGGCGTCACTGAAACCCTTGAGACGACGGATGTCTCCGAGTGGCGATGGGTACCGACCAAGCACAATGTTGCTGACGATGGAAAGGAGTACCAAACCTGACAAACGATATATGGCTGCGGGAACCAGAATTCCTTCGCCTTCAGAAAGGAGATTGGCCAACAAACCTGTTTTCTGCTAAGACCACTGAAGCAGAACTGAGATCGCATCTACTGGTGTACACCCAGCCTAGTGAACAAGCGATTCGTCTAGAGAATTTCTTGCGTGACGGCCTACGCGTGGCGGTTCATCAGCAATTCGAAACGCAGTTGTTACAAGAAAGCCTGCGTGGCTGGGAATCTACAGAAAAAGAACTACATCGACGCAGAAAACTATCTGTTTCGAAGTGCTCAGTTCGCTGCCTTCGCTGAGGGGAAATTGATACTTCTCCGATCTAGCCTGCTGTCCCTATGGGATGCGTTTCTAGACGATTCGACCTAGAGTTTCTAGACGATTAATCGATCGAGGTGCAACTGAACCGATCATTCTCCAGATAGATCATCCTGTAACTGGTTGCATCATCTGGCCAACAACACGGCATTAACGAAATTCTGGGACGTTTTTGGAACAATTTTCAGTCTTTTCTAATACGAAACATTTTTTTGCGTAGTAACTAATCCAGCTTTCCACGAGCGGTAATACACACTGCAATCTTGTCTCGATCTCGCTACGATCAGTACTGTGAAACTGTTCATTGGACCCTCTGTTTCCCGAATTTCCTCCAGACACGCACCACCCAACCTAGTTTTACTGACGACTGGTTCGCTGCTGCTGCCTTCCCGAATTTTTAAATTAGTGAGCAGCTTCACGTGCTCAACCATAAGTTGCCAGGTTCGCTTTCAATAGCCTACTGTTCCGCGATCTCTTCTTCAAGCAACGACGATGACGATCCATCATCTAAAAATACGAAAGTCTCGACTTGCTTCCCGTCTCCATACAGCGTGAAGGCCTATACACAATGGGTACGTTGCGGCTGCGTTAACGGCAATTTGACAGTTAGCCCATACATTTTCTGTCAAATTAACGTCAACGCAACGCAAACGTATCGATTGTGTTTAGGCCTTAACTGGGACATACCGGAACAGCGAATATGATTTTGTGCCGTATTGATTATGGTGAACGGTCTCAGCCGGTCTTGCGTAGCAATACTCAGAGGGAGAGAATGTTGTGAGCCAAACGAACATGAAAGGTGACACATTGAGAGGCATCAGGGTTCACTTCATCTCCTCCAACGATCGCTTCGAGTGGTATGCCGACGCCACCGTGTCTTCGCCCTTATGGCATTTCTTGATAAACGACGCAACTTCTAGCAGGCACCTCGTACTATAAATTCCCCGTTCACGACCAGCCCGGAGCGAAGGAAGAGCAACTTTGACATCCATTTCTCGCTGATTGTCAGCCACAGCCGCACCTTCTTGGGGAACTTGGTCGGTGAAATAAACTACACCTCGGTGCTCACATCCTTCGTGGGGGAGGTAAAATACGAAGTGCCCTGCTAATCGTTGCCATCCAAGGTGAGATAGGTCTCGTCGTCCATCACCACTGCCACGTCGCGATTCGCCGGGAAAATCGACTTGACCATCTTATTCAACCGCTGTCGCTGCGTCATTGCCTGCAGCTCCGAGACCAGTGGACGGGACTGCCGCTTCCTGACATGCATGTCCATGTTCTCCGGATACTTTTTCACTGTTTTACCGCATGCACCAACTTCCCGGCCAAGTGCACGCAGCGATTAAGGCACTTTTTCTCGGTCTTCCTCTTCAGCATCGCTTGAAGCTTCTTGTCGCTCAGGGTCGCTGGCCGTCCGGAACCGGGCTTTCTTTCGATGCTCTGATCGTTGTCCAATAGTGTCAAGATATTGTAGATGCCGGAACGGGCATACCCGGCGTCCACAAAGTGCCGCACGATGTCCGTTTTTGACGCGGCGGGAATACTCTCCTTTGAACACGCACACTTCTGAACGGAGTAGCTTCACTTTTTTCGCCATCACAGTTAGAGTTTGACTGGTAGAGCTGTCAAATTTCTTTATTACGTTATTGCTAAACAAGGAATGGAGAATGTTTCAATCATGATGTATAAAGACATGGTGTAACGGTATGTCAAAAGCAGAATCGGCCATATTAGAAAAAAAATTGCCAGCGAGTAGGTTTGTTTATAAACAACTAGGGCATAAGAATTATCGCATCTCATAATATATCATTTGGATGCATTTAAGGGGTAATATCCACCAAAAAAAAATTCTTCTTATTTTTTTATTGGCTTAAATCATGCTAAAACCACAGATAAACAGACGTGCCACTGGATGACGACTTCATCGACCAGAAAAATAACGATAATTTTGAAATTTTGCTTAGTGGGCAATAATGCCGCTGGGGTCGCTATAAGCAACTTCCCGAGCAGTTGCAATGGTGTGCGTAATACCAAAGGTAGCTGTCACTTTTGTTTTGGTCATTATCGCCATTGTCTTTTATCGCGTTTGTGCTACTGTTCGAAAAGTTTGCCAATTTACTGAAAAATCACAAAATAACAAAATAAAATAAATAAAATTCAACCTGATGTTCGACACGCGAAGAACAATAATCAAAGCAAACCGATTTTGACACATTTTTTTTTTATTTTGACACATACGTGTGAATGTGTTGGTGTCTTCAAAACTGCACTCTGTTTCTTGCGCGGACTGTCCGGGACAGAAAAAGGGTAGTCCGGGATAGTCCGGAAAATGTAAAAAAAACAGTGATAGGACAAAGTGTAGTCCGCGGGGTAGCTTCACCGCGAAAACGAAAACGACATAAGTTAGTAAGCAATAAGCTCACATGGTGGCGCATGAGTGTAACGGTTCGAATAAGGACGAAGATTTTTCAAAATTTTTGTTCGAAGAGGCACGTCTGTTTGTCTGTGCTAAAACTATCCCAGAATCAAAATCCACATCGCCCAAGTACTGATCTAAACTCAAAACTCATTTGAATCAATTTTTACCGAACAACTTTCATGCACCAAGACAACAATTTTCGTTTATTTTGGCGATGTTCGTTTTTTTTCTATTATTGTCCAGGACCGCACAAGGTGCGCAATAGTGAATTCAGTTCAAAACTATATCCACTACTACAAAAACAAGACACAAAAGTTTAGTAAAGCGGGCAATGTATGTAGTTTCGCGGGAATGCGAAGATGAACGGGAATAGAAGGTGTGACTAGAATTAGAAAAAACTACATACATTGCCCGCTTTACTAAACTTAAAATGTAAGTCAATATGACAAAAAAATGAAATTAGTTCGTAAAGTAAGACACAGAAGGACGAACTGACGAAATTCTGTGAAAAGGCAACGAAAACTACAAAACATTTTTTTAGCGAAAACCCAGATGTGATCGCAGTCCAATCTGATAAAGGTAATAAAACCAATCTGATGAAGGGACAAAACATATCTCACAATATCACGCCATCCAACATCTTGATATCAAAGAATTAACAATGAATTTGCTAAACGGTTGCTCAACCTAAATCTTATCGACAAACAGACCGCAACAAGACCAACTACATATAATATAATGCCCTATGCCCCAGAATATACGGACAGCCCAAAGCGCACAAACCAAATCTACCACTAAGGGCATCTTCAGAGGTGGTCCAAATCGTTGTTTTGTTCTATTTTGAAGTAGAATACTTCTCACAGGAAGTTCGGCTACATAGGGATGTGAAATGAAAATCTAAAACCGAAAAAAGTGAAAAATATGTCCAATTTCAAATGCTAATAAATCTGTTAGTACTCGATGGATTTCCTTCGTTCTTGCAGCAATAGATTGAAAAATCTTCTAAGATTCTTTCCAAATGCAGATAATTGTAATTTTATTATTCCAACTATTATACTGTTGAATATAGTCAAGTCTTGTCAAAACGAAAAAATCGGCTTCTGATTGGTCGTTATATGATTGCTTCCCAAGCACAGTCGACAGAATCATAGATCTTGCCATTTGAAATGTGCAGTTTGGCCTATATAAGAGCCTGTTTCACCCGAAGCCGCTCATTATAATTCTAGACTGCGACAACAGCAGTCCTCCCTTAGCAGCAGCAGTAGCAGTGCAGTGGATACAGCAGCAGTATCAGCATCGATAGCAGGGCCAGATGATGCAGGGCAGCGGATACCAATGGCAGCGAATAGCGACCACAGCTGTGGCAACGGATTTCACCATCGATAGCAGCAGGGCCAGCTGATGCAGTGGGGCATTTTAGTGAAATGCTAACAAATGCGTCCAATGAAAAGAACGTTCTGGAAAGCTGGCGTTCAAAATACATGAATCGTCTAGTTTTGAGTGTCAAGCTTTTCAGTGTTTATTTTCCCCCAAGGAATACTTTATTCATACTGCCAGTGATAACGCAAAGATGTGATCGGCATCTTATCCGCTGTAGCAGTGCAGTGGATACAGCAGCAGTATCAGCATCGATAGCAGGGCCAGATGATGCAGGGCAGCGGATACCAATGGCAGCGAATAGCGACCACAGCTGTGGCAACGGATTTCACCATCGATAGCAGCAGGGCCAGCTGATGCAGTGGGGCATTTTAGTGAAATGCTAACAAATGCGTCCAATGAAAAGAACGTTCTGGAAACCTGGCGAAATTTGGAGCAGAACGTTCTGGATACCTGGCGAAATTTAGAGCAGATGTACATTTGGCTTCATCTCCGTGTCTCAGAACGTACTGAATTATCTTTTCCTTCAGTCATGAGCACAACATCCGGAAAGCTTTCATTATAAGCATAAACATTAATTTTTCGCATAATCAAAATTCAAAAATTGTCAAGTCCAAATCATGACAAGTCACTTACTATATTAATGAAAACGGTCAATTCTTGTTGAAGCGCAAAATTCGATTGATCTGATTGGTCGTTAATATGATTGCTTCCCAAGCACAGTTGACAGAAACATAGATCTTGCAATTTGAATGTGCTGTTTGTCTATATAAGAGTAAGGATGGAAAATATTGACTGAAATGGCTATCGATAGTTATCAATGATTTCCTACCACTATCGATAACTATCGATAGCTTTTTCATCCCTATATAAGAGCCTGTTTCAGTCGAAGCCGCTCATAATAGTTCTAGACAGCGACAACAGCAGTCCTCCCTTAGCAACATCTTAGCGGGTATCAGCATCGATAGCAGCTGATGCAGTGAGGCACTTTAGAGAAATGCAGTCTCTGTGCAATAGTGTGCACTAGTTCATTCAATGAAAAGTTGACTCATTTCGACAACACATAAGTCGTCTAGTTTTGAGTGTTAAATCAGCCTTTCAATGTTTATTTTATCACAAGGAATACTTTATTCGCACTGTCAGTGATAACGCCAAGATGTGATTGGAATCTTATTCGATATTGAAGAACAAATGAAAAAATGACTGATACGCAAGCAGCAGGGTTATCTTTCTTGTAAAAGTATTCTACTTCATCCTTGCGGTCGTGGCTTTGCACACAACCCTCTTGTTTTTTTTGGAACAAACTCAAATTCACTGCTGCACCGGTGGTGTAAATTTTGTTTTATACCAGATATAAATTGAAAAAAATTGAAACTGGTATACGTTTTGGTCTATTTTTGTCACTTTTTGGAACAAGAAATAGATCAAGCTAAACTCAATGCTCACCTAATATTCTGAATGTATCTTAAAGCATTTTTTTTTCAGCTTTCCAATGGTGATGTCAAATTCAAAATCGGTGGTTGCGAACTTGCTCAAAAACACGTTTTTCTGATGAAATCCAAGATGGCGGCGAGATCCAAGATGGCGGTCTTTTTTTTCTACTTCAAATGAAAGCTCTATCATTCCTCTTGAAAACGATGTGTTGGTTGCAGGTTCAATGACAAATTTAAGAGAAATAAATCAATAAAAAGGTCAAGAATTGCTCAGAAAACAATTTTTGTAAAAACCGTTTAACCGATTTGTGCCCGAGGGGTCACTTAATATGAACTAACCAAAATGGTTTTCTCATTTTTTCGCTGCTTTCAATCATTTAGACATAAAAATATCCTTTTTGAAAGACCTCATGTCACCAGTGGGACGGTTTCAGCGAGAATTGCTCATTAGCAGAATGGACACCAATTATTTTTCAATAAATACATATATGTCAGCAATATACACTATTATAACAATTTAGTGAGAAAGTTTGGCTCGAGTAAGTAAAATGTTAAAAAACGTTTTAAATTTTGAGTGAAATTTATATAATATACATTATGCTATTTACCGCGATCATTGGTGCTTATTACGGGAGAGTTTACGGTGAAATCAGAGTGAAGTGAACACAATTCTACTACGGGACTCACGTAGGTTAACAAAACGTCGCGCAAAGTGACAACTGCTGTGAAGTCTGGGTTATGAGTTTCAAATCACTGAAATGAAAATTAGAATAGTGACGTTTTGCGTTGATTTTTTTCACGACCATTTTGAACAATGAAGTGAGTTCAAGAAGATGAGGAAGGTTTAAAATCCGATTGATTTGTGATCTAATGTTAATATATAGCAAATTTATTTTTCATTAACGAAACTCTCTTTGAGACTAACAAATTTTTGTGGCTAATGAAACGTAAGATAAAAAATTGATCTTTGAATTAAGTTTAGCGGTAGGACTTAAAAGCTTTGTCCTCTCGAAAAATGTCCTCATACAAAATTTCAGCTCAATCGATCTTCGGGAAGTGGTGCCTCAAAGCGGCCAAAGTTTTTTGACTTTTTTGACTGATGAAGTTCATGAACTGTTTGATATCGAATTTTTTTGTATGCCAAATGTCTTAGAAACGTATATAACGTCGAGATCTGGTCTTCTCTAATAAAAAAAATTCGAAGAAAAATTTTTGTGCTGGGAAACTCATTTCACTTGTCTTATTCTCATTTTCACTTCACTGTCAATCTCACTTCACGGAGATAGTTTCTGTCACCTCACTTTAAATGGAATCGGGAATAGGTCTCAAAAAGTGAAGTGAGCGTGGGAGTGAAATATATATTTTACCGAAAAGTAATTCCCGTAATAAGTAACATTGGCTGAATATCGCACTGAATATGAGCTGTCACAAACTTAGATCATTGCAATATTCGGCAAATTTGTAGTACTATTCGGGGACTACAAATTTGTAATATATCGTTTCTCAAAATTGTAGTGGTGGAGTAAGCTATCGGTAAAACGAAACGGCAAACGAAAAAACACCCAGAAATTGAATAAGCAAGCCGGATTTGAAACTCAAATAAAATTCATAACGTTTTCGAAATAATATGCAAAATGCTCGAAAATATTTTAAGAATTACGAACAAAATTGATAAAATCTAATTTATCAAGCCCGAACCAAACACCATGCGAGTAAAGCCCAGTACGCGAAGCGGGAAATCGCTTGAAGTCTCAAAAGCACACTTGTCCGATTATGATACATTTTTTGGTCCGATCATGATTCACCCTGGTCCGATCATGGTACAAAATCTATGATCAGGAAAAACGATATAATTAAATGAATTTACGTCGGATTTGCTATAAATTGTTATTTTTGTACACTAGACAAAAAGACTTTTCCGATAAATATATTTTATTTAGGATTCCATGTAATATTGATGGTGAAAATGTGACACGAAAAGCGATGTACCTTGAAAACAGTCTAAATTGGTCGGATCATGATACATTACCCTACTGCTTTTTATTATTTTGATGATTTCATACAATACTTTATACCCAAAGTTTTCGTATTGGATCCTAATCAGTATACGATTTATCAACAGGGTATGTAATAGTAACAGTTTTTACGAAACGACTGCTAAATAAAAGATGAATTAGGTGAATTCAACGAATATTTTGATAGTTTTACCAACAAATTTGCATTTTTTTTATAGCTCAACTGATGAAGACTTCACAGAAAGTTTTTTTGAGTTCGGTGAAAGAAAGCGTAGTCGTTTTTAATGTACTTACTACTTCACTTCACAATCCAATAAATATAGGTAATCGATTCGTTTAAAACACTTGGAAATAGCACTTTCTTCGTAATAATTTAACAAAACGATGATTTTTCACTTTCCAATAAATTGAAGGATGAAAAAAAGCAATGAAAACGTGATGCACTATCTTTCGCTACACCGTTTTCCACGGTCGCAGTTTAAATAATTGCACCGCTTTTAGTGCCACGCTAAACGCAATCTAACCAACAATTATAGTAAATTCTTTCTAAAGAATGTTCGAAAAAAATTATTTATAAGCGTTTATTTTGCAAACAGTGAAATGGCTATTCTATTGCTTCTTTTTTTTTTCTAGCAGTTTTAATTCTCAATATAATCGACACTAACGAACAAACTTGGCAACATTTCGCTTACTGAACTGATTGCTGCTTGCGGAACGCTTCAGGCGCTCACATCAGATCGCAACAGTTGTAGTAGCTAAGAGTACGAGTATTGGGGAGCAGTGCCTGCCAGCTGTGAACCGTTGCTTTCGCCGGAACAAGATACTGCCGTCAGTAGAGCATCGAACTGGAGGAGGCTTTTTTCGAGCGGAAACTGTTGGCCGCCATGCTCATACGCATATGCTGGAACGTGAGCGGGACGCTCAGTCTGCCGTCCCGATGCTTGTAGCACTCATTGTAATCCAACCGCATGCCCAGTTGTCGCAACGTTTCGCTGGTAGAAATCGTCAGCTGGTACAGAAACTGGCCGACGAAGTTATCGTACTCGTTGCCGATTTCCTGCAGCAGCGTTTGATGGGTGGCCAAGTGCTGTTCGAACGTTTTTGCCTGCTCGTCACGCTCGAGCATTCGCTCCGTGGTGGTACCGTACTGTCCCTTGCGTTCACTGGCTTTGATATGCTGCTGGAAGGCGCGACGCGCCTCATGCTCCTCGAAACACAACCGATAGAATCGCTCCTGCCATTCCTCGAGCTTTCGGACGGTGTGAAAAACGTGATCCAGCGTGTTCACAATCTGCTGCGAACTGTCGTCCAGAAAGATACCGATACGAATTTCCTCCAGAAACTGCTGGTGCGCTTCCAGGATGTCATCTAGTGCTTTAGCTTGATTAACCCGTGGTAAGAATTGCACCCAAGAGCACTCAATAACCTCGAACAGAATGTAGTACTGCATCTGACAGATGAAGTTAATCATTTGCGAGGTGGTCAGCTGTAGCCGCAGGATGATCGGACCGATGTGCTTCTGCAGGGGCCGAAGGGATTTCGCATCCAGCATTTGTCGCTTCCAGGTGCGGCACAGCATGAACTCAATGTGCTTCATGTTCCACAGGTGCTTGAAAAAGGTTTGATACCGGCACAACGAGGGTTCCAAGATTGTCGACAGCGGGCCGCTTACCTTGTACGTCAAACCGAACACATCCCAGCCGGATTCGCCATCGTAGTGGGAGAGGAAATGTACGTCCAGATAGTTTAGCACTTCCGGTTCGTCTTGCTCGGACGATGAAATGCGAACCGCCGACGCTAGTATGGAAAACAGATCGTGCTGGAAGATTTCGCTCGCCGGTCGGTCCAGCTCTGCATGGAGGTTTTCCATCAGTAAATCCGCGAAATGACCCTGACCCAAGAGGATGTAGTTGCGAAGGGCCTGCAGATGATCAAGCAGTCGGTGCGGTCCGAGAACTATGTCCAGCACCTGCTTGGAGGTGTTCAGATAAACGCTATCGATCAGCAGGTGCAACTTTGTCGTGCACACCGGTGAGAACAGAGTGTCCAGATTGTTCTCCAAACACTGCTTCAGATCGTTTCTCGCCTTGACGGGAGTTTTGTCCTGACAAACCTCGCGCAGAAAATTTATGCTCTTTCCGATAACCAGAATATGTCGCGCCATCGTTTCGGTGACAAAAACCGGCAACATGCTTCGCCGGATGCGATACTTCTGGTGCCACAGTTGATCGAAGCCAACTTCGCCGATTTCCTCGATGAAAAATTCGCAATTCGGATCGACGATTTCACCGTTGATCAGCCATCGAATGAGAGCATGCTGCAAGGGAACACAGGCTGCACGCAGCAGTTCAAGAGCACACTTTCGGTTTTCCGGATGGCCAGTGGTTGTGTAGTCGTATACGACCGTGGCCAGTGCACCCCCTTTAAGCTCTTTGCAAGAGTCGGAAATCAGTGCCAGCCACTGGAGCCGCTCCATAGGACCAGCCAGCCAGAGGCGTAGTTTTTTCAACGTTAAACGGTCACCATCTAGAAAACAAAGAGTTAAAACTTTGAGTTTTTCTTAGGACAGATTGCCAACCCACCTGATTCTCTCCGCTGGCGGTTTAAATCTTCCTGAAGAATAGCCAGCATTCCATAGTACTGCGTTAGTTCTCGCTGCAAAGCGGACATGTAGCCCTGACCGAAGTTACCCTTCATGTAACAGTCGCTTTTTGGATCGGTAAACTTCAGCACCCGGTTGTGGAAATGGCCAACTTCGGCCAACTGCAACAGCATTCCGGCATCGCCAATACTCAACGTTCGTCCCTTGATATGATCCAACTTAAACTCCCCTGTTACGATATGTTTACGCAGATACTTGCCCTGAATACCGGTGCAAGCGTAGATCACATCCTGGATCAGATGATCCTGGAGGTTAACGGAAGACGCTTGATTCTCCTCCTCCGACAGTTCCCCGGACGTTGTCGAACTGCGTCCATCTACTGCCATCGAACTTGCCCGGAAGGGCATCAATCTCATTCCTCCACCGGTTCCGCCATTATCTGTCGATCGGTTGCGCAGTTCAATCCTGGAGAAAATATTCTCCAACCCTCCTCCACAGGCATCCGATCCGAATGTCGTCCGAGAGCCGCCCGCTTGCGGTAAACTGCCTCCACTCATATCGCAACGCAAATCAACACTCAAATACTGACCGTGGCCGTTCAAACCAACTTTACCATCCGCCGAATCTGCCAGCAGTAGCAAAAATTCCAGGATCTGCGCCCTCCGTTTGCTTTCAGTCTAAAAATAAACTCCAATTAGGATAATTGGAACATAATCCTGAATTACTCACATATGCACTCAACTGCTCGTGCAACCCGTTAAACAGGGCACAATCACTCTGGCGATGGCCACCGCCCCCACTGCTAAGATGCTGCCCGATTCGGGCTACTATGGAGTTCTCATCACTGCCGGAGGCAGAAATCGAATTCGGCGTATTGGCAATCAGCTGCGTCGCACCTTTCAGCAGACCACCTAACAAATAAGCAAATTTTGAGACCCAACTTTTCGGACCCAGTAACATTACCGGGCAAAAATAAAAACAGATTGTCCTCACCGTGATGCTCGCCGCCAGCTAAGCTTTTGCACAACTTTCGCAGCAGCTCGTAGATTTCGGTGTAGTTTTGCTGGCGCTGGGAATGCATCTCGTCTCGCCAATTCGCAGGAATGCAGACAAATTTCGCTGCGGTCTGCGACCCCACTTATCGCGCTTTACTCGATCAAAAAAACAACACAAATACAGCACACAATAATTGGATCTATGCGCGAAGCGAATGAGGTGTGTGATTTTTTTTTTGCTCTTCTTGTTTTCTTTTACCCGCTTTTTCCAGCAAACCGAAACGGTAACTGTCAAACGTATCGAGAATTCATAGGGATGTCAAACTAACTATACGATTGTTTGCACCCCAGTGGACTTGGGTTTTACGAAAAAAAACGGGAACAAGGAAAACCGCAGCCTGGTTTTCAAATTGAGAACTATGTTGCATAAGGCTGCACACAATGTTTTGTTTCATGGATGAACTCCAATTTGTATCACATTTGTATTATCACACCTTTCTGAGCTTGATTCTTTGCTGTTTTGTTAAAAAAACATGAGTTTAATTTGGATTATTTTATTTTGGTGGCTAATTTGCCATCCTGGAATGAATTCAAGGACATTTTCATTGTTGGTTTTTTCTTGTGCCGTTATTTCGACAATCTAGGCTTGTTTTTTTCCTGACTTGAGAAAACGATTTTCCGCAATTCTTATCTCTATTCGAAACCCTTTCCGTTTAGGACTTTCAAAGCATCCAGTTATTTACGGGGTTATATACCTTTTTGCTCGAGAAAAAAGAGCAAAACTTGGAACTTTTTAAGCGTCTAGCACCGGTCCAATTGCATAGAAGTAGTAACTTTCTGAAAGTTCACGCAAAACACGTTTGTTCATAGAAATACCAATTATTTGGCGAGTAATGGCCGTTTCCTCGAAATGCTTTTTTTTGGCAGAGGTTTGCGGTGTTTAGGATAGCGACGCAGCAGATCAATTGAAATCAAAAACCTCATTTAAAAGTGTGCCGGGTTGTTTTCATAAGTATTTTGTTTTCAGTACAAACCGGGAACGTTTTTCCCGAAAAAAGTAGGAGGGTGGTATTCAAGACACGACCGCATGACGTTGAGTACCGTATTCTTATAAAAAAAAAAAAAAATATTCCATTGAAGCAAATAGTAGAGGGAATTGCAACACTTCTTTTACAAAACTTCTGTAACAAAATTTCGAGGCACCAAAAGGTACCAGTTGCC
Source organism: Wyeomyia smithii (assembly GCF_029784165.1). Classification (NCBI taxonomy): domain Eukaryota; kingdom Metazoa; phylum Arthropoda; class Insecta; order Diptera; family Culicidae; genus Wyeomyia; species Wyeomyia smithii. The sequence continues at coordinate 1,296,407 of NC_073694.1, forward strand.
GATTATTCTCGTTTACTGGTTAGTCCGTCCAGAATTTCAGCCATTTTAGTATTTTGCAGTAGCCATTTACTACTAAAAGCCACCAGCATAACGGGTGAAACCGGCACGAGATGACCGGTACTATTTTGTCTTTCCTCCTTTCAGCTGCTAATACCTAGCATCCGCATGTCGCTGGTGCAGTTTTGGAATCAAAATGATGGGGCGCCGGCCGCTGTCGTAAAATTAACACCAACAAACAGATGCATATTTGCAGGGTTTTATCCGCTAGCAGCAGCATTTTGTAATAAAACAGAAAATTCAATTAGCCGCTTCTGTAACAAAAATTCGAGGCACCAAAAGGGGCCAGGTGCCGAATATATCCATGTTTTTGGTCAGTCCGTCCAGAATTCTTTCAAGATAGCGTCCGTATGTAGCCGGTACGGTTTAGTAATGAAACTGATGGGGTGAAATGTTCGAACGGTACGTTTTATACCAAGGCTTCGTCAGATAAATAAAAAGAAGATGGAGCTACATAGGTGATGGAATGGTAAGGAAAAATTTTTCTTGAAAGCTGCGCCGGCCGCTGTCGTAATATTAACACCAACACAAACATGCATTTATGCAAGGTTTTTTCCGCTTGCAGCAGCATTTGGTAAAACAGAAAATTCAATTAGCCGCTTCTGTAACAAAATTTCGAGGCACCAAAAGGGGCCAGGTGCCGAATACATTTTTGTTTTTGGTTAGTCCGTCCAGAATTTCAGCCATTTTAGTATTTTGCAGTGCCATTTATTGCTAACAGCCACCAGCATAACGAGTAAAACCGGCACGAGATGACCGGTACTCTTGTCTTTCCTCCTTTCAGCTGCTATCACCTAGCATCCGCATGTCGCTGGTGCAGTTTTGGAATCAAAATGATGGGGCGCCGGCCGCTGTCGTAAAATTAACACCAACAAAAAGATGCATATTTGCAAGGTTTTTTCCGCTAGCAGCAGCATAAACATCGGAAACAGAAAGTGACCACAACAATAACAACAAAGTCAGATCGATTGTATCCGTTAGTGTCGACTGTGCTTGGGAAGAGAGGTAGTGATTGGCTGCGCGGTATGATTTAGACAATCGATATTGATTACCAATTTTTCAATAGTGTATCTCAAAAAATAGTTTGTTTTTGTTACATAAATTTAACCGTAAAAGAATTTCTGATCGATTGATGCCAAAACCTCGAAAACCTGATTATAGATGACTGCAAAATAAGCGCTCAAAACCTGACCACTTTTCCCTGGTTTTCTCTGGTTGAATTACTAGATTTTCAAATTCAGGGGCCTAACTTCGATATAGACGTTAGTCAACGTCAAAAACATGTTTTAAACGCTGAAAATTGCATTAAAACTTTTTTCGGCAAAGTTAAGCTTCGTGTATCAAAAATCGATTATTTAGCGACCGAGAAATTTAAGAACGAACCTTAAAAAAAAGATGAAGAAAATCGGTTCAGTAGTTTCGCCGCAATCGTAAACACGGCAAAGTCATTTATTTTTTTTTGAGAAACACCATTCCGAGATAAACGCGTATAAAGTTTCAAGTTTAGCTTATGCGAAGAAGCGCGCTGCAAATTATTCTAACTTTCTTCCTTTTGCTCAGATCTTCATGAAATTTTTTAAAAATGTTTCAAGATGTTGTAAAGGATAATACAATAAAAAATCGGTGTTTCGAAAACTAAAAAGGTATATAACGCCTGATTGAGAAATGTTTTTCATGAGCTCAAAAAAAAGTTTTGACGTGGGACTACGTCTTTCTTCACTATACTAAGGTACATTCTATGAAAACTAGATTTAACATGTACCGTTTTTGGTTGGCGGAATGGAAGATTTTAGATGCTAATAGCACTCAAACAACTGTTCCGATTCCAATAGTTTATATACCGTTGGAAAGCTAAAATATACAAGATTTGTATAACATGATCATTTTAGTTACCATTTTCTTATTACTGCGTGAAAATTGCGGAAAAGTTTAAAGGTCGAATATCCACATACATTTTTCATACCATTGGTATATTTACCTAACGCAGACTTCAAAAACATAGACGAAATGACTTCACGCATTCAATCATTGGCTAGCAATGCCGCATTCATCACCCATAGTAAGCGACGAAGAAAGAAAGCAGAGATGCTTCCACGTGATTGGTTCTTACCCCAATCACCCAAGTTCCCCTTTAGTGACGCTATAAACTTTCCGTGTTGAGAGAAGATCATTCCCTGGTCGACCGCCAAGGCCATTGGAAGACTTGGAAGCCGTTTGGGTGCTGCCGATAGTGTAGGTATAGTGTGTCGTATATCAAGCGTGTGCTGAGTAGCGTGTGGGTGTGTATGTGTGGGTGTGTGTATATGTGTGAGTAGTGTGTGCGTGTTTGTGTGTGTATGTGTAAGTAACGTGTGTATGTATGAGTAAGTAACGTGTGTGTGTGTGTATGTGTAAGTAACGTGTGTGCATATGTGTAAGTAACGTGTGTGTGTGTATGTGTAAGTAACGTGTGTGTGTGTATGTTCAAGTAACGTGTGTGTATGTGTAAGTAACGTGTGTGTGTATGTGTAAGTAACGTGTGTGTGTATGTGTGCGCGTGTTTGTGTGTGTGTAGGTGTGAGAGCACCGGGTATGTGAAGAAGTTTGTGAGGCTTAAGCAAAAAGTGATGAGAAATTGCATGAGACTGTTATGCATTTATAGGCAGTTCATATACTATCAAAACACGAAACTTACGTCGTCAAAGTGTGAAGCAGCTTTAATGGGGGCATTATACGAAGCAAATATTTTCTCGAAATGACGATCAATATTTGCTTGCTGTGTTATATCAAATTAAACGAAAAATTAGGCAAATATTTGCTTCGTCTAATGTCATTCTTTGCCAGTTAGTTCACTACTGAGTGAAGTGATTTTTTTCTTTGTTCATTAATAAAATTGTTTGAAACCTGTGAATTGATAAAAAAAAAGTTTAAAACTCGTAAATCAATGCGACCAGAAATAAATAAATAATTAAAACTCAGTCTGTGCAACTTGGGTCGTGACCGTAGTTTCACATGAAAAATCATCTTTGCAGGTTAATAACGTAGACAGCATTTGATGCTCTTAAACTAACTTATTCAGAGCCGTTTTGAACGGATTTTTTAGTATTCCATCATTTTCCTACGGTTTGTACTGAATTTGCCTTCACACTTAATATTTCTTGCCGGGTCTCGGTAACTTATTGCCGAGAACGACACCACTGAGTGCTCGGTTAAAAAAATAATGACAGCTGTTATATTTTTTCGTAAATCTCGGTTCACCCAACTGAAATTCCGGCACAAAATATCCGAAATCTCGGTAGTAATATTTTGTGCCGGAATTTTAGTTAGGTTGAACCGAGATTTACGATAAAAAGTGACAGCTGTCATTATATTTTCAACCGAGCACTCAGTGGTGCCGTTCTCGGCAATAAGTTACCGAGACCCGGCAAAAAAATTTAAGTGTGTTGTTCAATGCCTGCCCAACACTCAGCTTACTCCCAATAAACTGAAAGTATTGGACACTCCAGTAAGGAAATGTAGCACGAGCAGGAACATTGGGCCCAACGGAACATTGTCAGCATATCTGAAGCGATTGTTTGATGACATGAAAACCCTGGAACCTACACTTCTGCAAATATTCGCAACAAAAACCGATCATGAATTTCGGATTTGAACTTGAAGAAGTTTTGTTTTTCATTTCGTTTTCATGCGAATTGATAATAAAATTGTAAACAATTTTTTGATACCTTTTATTAATAAACTTTATTTGAAATTAGTTGTCAGTTCATCCAACTAACGAACACGATTCGCTAGTTGGGTGGCAGTTGTGTTCCAACCAACGAATTTCTGCTGTATTAAATTTTAACCTGTTCCACTTTTCCGGCAACACTGCCCAACTCGTATCGAAAATCGAAATTTTTTCACAAGGGAAATTCATAACCATAAGGAAAAACAATAAGAAGCCCAAATGACACGTACTGTCTTATGTGATGAGCAGGGATGCCACATGTACAGATTAATCTGTATTTTACAGATTTTTGGCCGAAGTAACGGTACAGAATCTGTATATACAGATATACAGATTTTCGTCGAAAAGTACAGATTTACAGATTTTTCGAAATTGACATTAATTTTTAAAAACAATCCAAATTTTATTTCATTAAATATTAAGCAAATTGAACATATTTTCAACTCCTCACACATTTTAAGCTGAAAATTTCGTTTATGTACCATAAAAACTTAAAAAATACAAAGTTTTTTATGTTTAAACAATACAGATTTTTTTTACAGATATTTCTGTTCCAGATACAGATGCTCAGATTTTTTCAAGGGAAAACACAGATTTAAATGTGGCAACCCTGGTGATGAGCTCGCGAGTTGGGTTTTAAGTTGCGTGCGAGTTGTCGTGTGTGAGAGAGAGTCAAAGGCAATTTTTCGCTGCTGACTGTTTATCGTGAAAGCTGCAGTCTATAGCTGCGAACGGTGGCCAATCTGCACCGGATCCGATCCCGTCCATATTGACCAAACGAACAAACAAAACGACGGAGGCCAACAGTATGCGGCAGTAGGCCCGCAGAGAGACAAGCTGCTGATGGAAGAAAAAAGAAAGGCTCAGCCTGTGTACGAGTCAGCATAACGAGAAGGAGGAGGAAAAAAACACGAAGAGTAAGTAGCTAACGAAGAACGCAAAACAGTTCCACTTAAATCTAGTAGTAGCAGCTGGTTCCGCAATGGCACTACGGAAGGTGAAGGGAAACTTCGAACGGATGTTCGACAAGAATCTCACGGACCTGGTCCGGGGTATCCGCAACAATAAGGATAACGAGGCGAAATATATTGCCCAGTGCATGGAGGAGATTAAGCAGGAGCTGCGACAGGATAACATAAACGTGAAGGCGAACGCAGTTGCAAAACTGACCTACTTGCAGATGTGCGGCTACGATATTAGTTGGGCCGGTTTCAACATCATCGAGGTAATGAGCTCGAATCGATTTACGTGCAAAAGGATTGGCTATTTGGCGGCCAGCCAGTGTTTCCACCCGGACAGCGAACTGCTCATGCTGACCACCAATATGGTCCGGAAGGATCTCAGCTCAACCAATCAGTACGATGCCGGTGTGGCACTGTCCGGCCTCAGCTGTTTCATATCGGGCGATTTATCGCGGGATCTAGCGAATGATATCATGACCCTGGTGAGTCTCATAATTAAGTTCTTTTTTTTTCCTCCAATCTATAAAGTAATATATTTTAGATGAGTTCCACACGGCCCTACCTGCGCATGAAGGCGGTCCTCATGATGTACAAAGTGTTCCTCCGCTATCCGGAGGCACTGCGACCTGCCTTCCCCAAGCTGAAGGAAAAGCTCGAGGATCCCGACCCAGGTGTCCAGTCAGCGGCCGTGAATGTCATCTGCGAGCTAGCAAGAAAGAATCCGAAAAACTACCTTTCGTTGGCGCCGATCTTCTTCAAGCTGATGACCACTTCCACCAACAACTGGATGCTGATCAAGATTATCAAACTGGTATGTTCAAATTTTCCCCATCGTTTAATCCCTCACTTCGGTTTCGTTTGATTTCTTTATGATTTTCTTCACACAAGTTTGCCAGCCTGACGACAATCGAACCGGCACTCGGCAGAAAGTTGACTCATCCTTTGATTGAGTTGATTTCCAGGTTTCTGAATGCAGCAGCATGCACTGCTGCTATCTTACCGCTAGGCGCACTCGTGTGTGCGGTGTGTTGTGTTTGTTTTTATGTTGTAATGAAAACATACCATTCTCCCATTGCAGTTTGGTGCTTTGACTCCGCTAGAACCTCGACTAGGCAAAAAGCTAATTGAACCGCTGACCAATTTAATTCATAGGCAAGTGTTGTTTCCTTGTAGAATGTGTTATGCTAGATGAGTAGTTGGTGGTAGCTCGGGAACTTTCCAGTGGGAAAATCAGTACGTTTTCGATGTTTGTGCGCTTGTTGACTATTCCGATCAAAGCAACCTGGTCAGAATTATCAATTTTCCTGTCTTTTGATTCAAAGAAAAATATTTCGATATTTTCAAAGAACGTTATTAGTATTCGCCTTCATCTACGTATATTTATAAAAGTGTTGTATATTTATAAAAGACTTGATAATTGTGAATAATGTATCGGAAGATAGAGATTTTTAAATGCGCAAAATAGTTTTCACTGATCCATTCGGGAAACGATGCATAATAACAAAACCTTAAAGTCAGTTTGCAGTCCATTCCGTTTTGTTTCGGCAAATAGTCCATGGGTGATCTTAGTTCTTTCATCTGCTTGACAAAACGCCTTTAAGAACTGATAGCTCCAAGATACGATCGAAGCTTAAAATTTGCAAAATTGCGGTTGTCTTCGCTAAATCAGGACCTAAGCCGTCTTAGTCTATGATATGACCTTCAGATGAAAACCGTACGTTTTGATCCGTTACTTCATAAAGGTTTCGATTGTATTTTTCTGTCGTCCTAAAACGGCTCTACTCCATGAATACCAGCGACCATGCTGTCAATAATGAGCTGGGAGAAATAACGGCAGCCAGCCGAAATAAGTGAAAATATTATCTTCATAGTACTGGGCAAGATGCGCCAACGCGTGTTGAAGTAGCAGCCGATCAACGCAAAAATGTGTAAGTTAAGTATAAAGGCCGGTTCTTCCACTACTGCATTATCAACGTGCACTGCCCACATGAAGGAAGTCCCGATGACGAGAAAGAAGTGTCCTACGCACAGCTGAAGCAGGTTACGGTAGCTGCCCACGACGGGACGTAAAACTCGTCATTGGGGACATGAATGCGGATGCAATGTACAAACCGATAATCGGGCCAGATACAACCCGTAGTATCGTAGTCCGAAGTACCTTCCCCCGCAAAGATATCGTGGAGATCACCTGACCAACAGATAAAGAATCAAATCGATCCCGTTCTAATCGACGTCTGCAAGCGCCCAAAACTCTCGACGGTATAAAATACCCACAGAAGTCAAACGCCGCGACCAAACATCGAGTAACTGCGGGACGTCGGGGTTGCACAGGAATACGCGCAGCAGCTGGAGGCAGCGCTCTCAGAGATTGCTCTTAGAGATGGCTTAAGGAGCATCCGATCCGCTATAGGTAACACTACTGTAGCGCTACTAGGTACTAGAGCTCCGAATCATAGAATTGACTGGTTTGACGGCAAATGCAAACAGTTAGTCGAGGACAAGAATGCAACACGGGCGAGACTGCTGCAACACCGCACGAGACCGAACGTGCAACGATACCAACAGACCGGAATAGGCAAAACTCAGTCTTGCGGAAGACGAAGCGTCAGCAGGAAATCGAGATCGCGAGGCAGTGGAGGAACTGTACCGTGCAAATGACACACAAAAGTCCAAAGAGAAACTGAAAAGCTCCCGCAAAGGCTATGTTCCACAAGCTGGCATGTGCAGGGACCCAAACGGCAACCTTCTCACGAAAAAGTGTGAGATGACCGAAAGGTGTAAGCAGTCCTACGACGAGTACCTTAACAGCGATGTAGCAAAGAGCGTGGACGAAGTAACAGTTTGTCTCGGTGTATCCGCAGATAACGACGGAATTCCAGCCCCTTACCTTCAAGAGGTGAAAGAGGAGATCGGCCGGCTGAAAAACAACAAAGCAGCTGGAGCTTACCTATTCCCACCAGTTGTGGCTAAAGCGGGGGTTATTGTCAAGATTTTGGAGGAGGAGATAGTACCGGCGGAATGGATGTAGGGTACAGAGGGTACAAAAAGGGCAACAAGCTGGATTGCTGCAAATACCGTACAATCACGCTGCTGAGCGCCGCCTACGCTATGGCAGATTATGCACGATTACGGTTTTCCGGATAAACTGACACGGTTGGCAAGTCAACGATGGATCGGGTGATGTGCGAAGTTGAATTTCGGGTCCCGTCTGAATGCGGTATATTTTTCCAAGTCTATCATATTTTCAGTTCGCCAATTTTTCGTTTTCCCAGCTGCAAACACTAACTGCTTCTTATGAACTCTCGAGTCCCTTCGAATCTCGACGAGGAATTTTAGTGCTTTATTTAATATCGGAAGGTGTAAAAGAATGCGCGGATATTGGCACGAGTGGCACGATATTCAGGTGATCCGTTCAGGTTTTTGGCTTCACCAGCGACATCGACATCGACATCTCAAGGTTTCGTGCTTGAGAAGATGACGGAAACGTACATCAGTCTGAAGGATGAAGCCTGACCATTTGTACTAACCATAAACGCATCAAAGATTAAATATATGAAAGGAAGAGGTTCCTGAGAGGACCGTATCAACTTCCAACCACGAATTCATATTAGCGGTGATGAAATCGAGATGGTAGACGAGTTTGTGTTCCTGTTCGTGACTGCTGACGATGACACCAGCAGAGAAATTCGTCGACGCATCATGGTAGGAAATCGTGCCTACGCTCGAATGACATGCGCCGCCGCACGAAATTGACTATCTACAAAACACTGATCAGACCGGTAGTCTGGGAGAATCACTCATTCGTTCAAATCTGCTCAATAAAGTAGCCTTCACAGACGACATGGCTGGGGAGCTGCAAACATGGACCTAAATGAATAGAGACGACTTCTTCGAACAGCGAGGGACACGTCGGCTTGGAGCTGATTGGTAAAGTAAGTATTTACATTCGACTTAAGCTGTGCCTAGTTGTTCATTGTAGAAAAGAGTGTTGGCACTTCAAAGAAGCATGACAGGTAAACAAATTTCGATTCCCATTTGAAATTCGGTAGTAGGAGACTGTAAGGTCGTGAACATCCTGGCGCAGCCTGCGCTGCGAAGGCGACAGTTCTTCTTAGGGCTGAACATTAACCCACGGCAAGGCGAACCGTCATCGCAACGCAAGTCGCGTCAGTATGGGTCCGATCTAAGGAAAACCTATCCCAACGGAAAATTACAATTACAGGAAATCTGGAAAAAGTACAAGAAACTCGGATCTGTGGCTGACAAAACACGCAGAAAATGTGTGCGTAAAAAGGTTCTTCTACTGATACAATGATCATCTGCGAAATGAGAAACAAATCATCGGTGACCATTTGATCCATCAAGGAAAACCTCCAGTTTCAGGGTCCGAACACGGGTTACGGAGCAAGTTCGCATGCAAACTATCTAAACAACTATCTTCGGAAACGTATTTTGTGGACTGACGAATGGATGTTTAAGATCTTCAATCAGAAACGACGGGGGAAAACCAGGTGAAGCGTTACAGGATCGTCATCTACAGCCTACGATAAAGCACGGTGTTGGAAACATCATGGTCTGGGGCTGCCTTGTCTGGGCTGGAGTAGGAAACTTGATTCAAATAAACGGTATCTAGCTCAACCACTTCGCCATCAATAATGAAAATCTGCGTGAGACAAAACCAACGGTTAGCCTGCGCAGTTGCCTATGTGGGAATGAAATGGCCTGTTAAATAACCTCACGCTGCTATGAACAGCGATATCGGCAGATTAGGCAACACTGAACAGAAGTGAAGAACACGTCAGCTGGCTTCCCTGTACGACCATTGTTGTTGAGGGGTTCGTCATAATGGGGTTGTTGTCAAACTACAGGTAATAAAATTGCGGTGTCAGGGGGGTGGAACTACCTGATCAAAGTCCAGACTGGAACCCTATCGAGAATCTCTGGGCAATTCTGGACAATAAGGTTGACAAATCTTGCGTAGCGAACGAGGACACATACTTTACGTCGTTGGCAAGAGCCTGGAGGGATATCAATCCACAACACCTAGAGAATTTGGTAGAGACCATTCCGAATCGCCTTCAAATAGTGATCGAAGCTCACGGTTGTTATATTCTATACTGAAGATCTTAAGTTACATAACCATTGTTTCTCATTATGAAGTTCTTATGGGGATTTTTTCTTGTCGTTTTATCGATAAATTCTGATTATTAACTTCACGAACTTCGTTTGAAGCATAAATGATCTGTAGGGGGAATAGAGGCATAATGAGCACCCTAACTTGGATGCTGATTTAAGCATGGAAAACGACAAAAATTTTAAGCTGTCTCCAGTGCAAAACTTGAATTAACTATCTATAATTAAAGGTACACTTTTAACAAATTGAAAAGTTTATCGTATAATGGTGAAAAACACAAATAAGATTCATGCATCAAAAACTAGCAATCAGTCGATGTTTTGGGCACAATGAGCACCCCACTGGGGCATAATGAGCATTTTGCTTCTGGGCCCATAACCTACGGCTGTAGTGTTAAAATGGTGATGATCATATTTGAACATGATGCACATAACAGCTTTAATTAAACAAATTTAAGCATCACACATTTAAAGTAATATTTGAAAGACACCATCGGCATTGGTAAGTTTTTTCTCGAGCTACTCAAACCTAATAACGCTTAGAAGAGAATCCGTCATACCGTTCCTTTCTAAACTTCAATCTTTACTTGCTCCATTTCTCCCTCCCATACAACTAACAGCACTTCGGCGATGAGTTTGCTGTACGAGTGCATCAACACGGTGATCGCGGTGCTGATCAGCATCAGCAGCGGAATGCCGAACCACAGTGCTTCCATCCAGCTGTGCGTGCAGAAGTTGCGTATCCTCATCGAGGATTCGGATCAGAATCGTAAGTATTTCCACCCACTATTAAGCTTTTCACACCATTTATTTTACTCCACACAGTTAAATACCTGGGCTTACTGGCGATGTCCAAGATCCTTAAAACCCACCCGAAGAGCGTACAGGCGCATAAGGATCTGATCCTGGCCTGCCTAGACGATAAAGACGAATCGATTCGACTACGGGCTCTCGATCTGCTGTACGGAATGGTATCGAAGAAAAATCTGATGGAAATCGTGCGTCGATTGCTAGGGCATATGGAACGAGCCGAGGGCTCCGCATATCGCGATGAGCTGCTTTTCAAGGTGATCGAAATATGCTCCCAGGGATCTTACCAGTACGTGACCAACTTCGAGTGGTATCTGACCGTACTGGTGGAACTGATCCAGCTGGAGGCTGGTTCGAAGCACGGTAAAGTGATCGCCACCCAGTTGTTGGATGTTGCGATCCGTGTGCAAGCCGTTCGTACTTTTGCGGTCAACGAAATGTCCTCCCTGTTGGCGTCCTATCCAGTTACATCTCAGAACAGTACCATGCACGAAGTGCTCTACGCGGCGGCTTTTATTGTCGGTGAATTTGCGAATCATCTGGACAATCCGGAGCAGACTCTGAACACGCTACTGCAACCCCGCCAGGTGCCCGGTCATATTCAGGCCGTCTACGTGCAGAACACTATGAAATTATTTTCCAAATTGGTGCACGACTGTCTGGAGGAGGATAATTTGGAAGATATCCGGAAGTATTGCACAATGGTGCTTGAAGGACTTACGGTTTTCCTAAGTTCGGGGGACATTGAAGTACAGGAACGGGCGAGCTCGGGTTTTATGATTATACAGATGTTGAAGGATCAGCTGGACGGAACATCTGAGTCGGAGATTATCCCGGAAATCGGTGCGTCGGCTGAGCCAGAAGTACAAGTTCTAGGAAAGCCCTCGATCCCAGAAGATGTGGCGGATTTGATTCGGGAGATACGCGAACTGTTCGAGGGTGATTTGAATCCAGTAGCACCGAAGGCACAGCATAAGGTTCAGGTACCGGAGGGATTAGATTTGGATGCGTGGATTAATACTCCACCGCCGTCGAGTAGCGAATCCAGTGACGAGGAGAAAATTTCCCTCTTCGGTCAACCGTACGAAGATCACGAAGCGAATGGGAACCACAAGGCCTACCGCAAGACGGAACAAAGCCAGGAAGAGTTGGAAAGGGTAAAATTTATCACTGATTAGGTAGTTTTTGCTCAGAGCTAATTTTTTGTTAATTTTCAGATTCGTGAGGCTCGTATCCAGGAACAATCGAACAATCCTAACTATCTCAAACCAACGAAAAAGATTACTCCCAATCAAGATGACTACCAAAATACCGCGTCGGAGAACTACGAAGAAATCCCGATTGCGGAAATTGCGCTGGAAGTTCCTCTTCAAATTGTCTGTAAGTTGTTTTATTTTATTTTTGTTTTCTGTACCGGGGTTTCATCCTTTTTGTATGTTACAGCCACTAAGCGGTCGGACAAATACTTGCTGGAGCAGCAGCAATCCAAGTCTACCAAATCGGCAGCCGGGCAGCAGAGCAAAAAAAGCAAAAAGAAGTCGAAGCGACACAAGCGAAGCAGTAAAGCTAAATACAGCGAAACGGATTCCGACAGCGATGGTAAGCAAAGAGACAATATTTTGAAAGCATGCTAAAGTAAAACGATTTGATGTTCTAGATCCAAAGCCATTGCATGTCGTCAACACGGTGGTCGAGCTGCCGGAGGGTGCAATCATGTCTGACAACGAGGAAAAAACGGTCGAAGACCCGAACGATCCTCACCGGGCGTTGGACATCGATTTGGATATGTGAGTGTTTCCTACTGGTAATCAAATTTTTTTCTGAACAAAGAAATTCTTTTTAGACCAATCGTGGAGGAACGATCATCTCGCCGGTCAAAGGTCAAAGCTGCCCAGACTAGCGGCCTTCTGGTCGATCCCGTGGAAGGCAGTTCTGCTACGGCGCCAAGTAAACCGAGACGCAATCTCCCAAGTGCCGCGGATGCGGATGGCAACGAGGCGTCGGAAAAATCCGCAAAGAAGGAGAAGAAAAAGAAGGATAAAGATAGAGATCGAGAGCGGTCGCATCGTCGTCGCCACAGGCGATCAACAGAGGAGCAAGAAGAACCCCCCAAGGAAGTACAGCACGCAGCAGCAACCAAGTCCAACCGAGAGGGTTCTTTGGAACTGCTCGATCCGCTGGAGATCGAAAAACCAACCGAAGCAGAAGAGAAGAAAAAATCCAGCAGAAAGAAACATTCAAAGGAGAAAAAGAGTGCCAATCTGGACGAGTCCACTGGTGATCAGGAAGCGACGGAAAAGGTCCATCGCAAGAAGAAAAAATCCAAGAAGGAAAAATCCTCTCGGAGTGAAAAAATGGCCGACTACGAGGAGGCGCTTGGAATCTCCACTCCCAGCAAGGAGGTTATTTAATAGATACAGGAAGTTTAGCATACCAGCAGCAAGAACAAACCAGCCGGCCTTTACTGTCCGACCTACTATAATAGTCTATCCGTTTTTTCCTACGCCTAGTAACTCAAAGTACTCATTATCATTACGGTATGATTATCAGTTATGTTTCTTCAGACGGAACAACTTTATGCCGCCTTTTTCCCGTTTCCGTTGAGAGCTAATCTATTATATGCGCGAGAGAAACAGCAAAAAAAAAACGTAAACCTTAAAAGTAGTAGACATAAATACAGCCAATTTCCAGACTCGCGCGATCGTGCGAGTAGTAAATAAAAATTAAATGCCGAGAGAGCGAACAGACTTACTCAATTTTACCATGTTGGAGATTGACCACAGAGAAAAAAAAGAAAGAAAAAGCTGGGCCTCGGTAAAGTTTGTTGGCCGCCGATGTTTTGGAATACGCAATAAAGATAGTTTAACACACATTTGCTGCACCTACTGAATCGTAATCCGTAGACCTAAGAACGTAACATTGCGTAATGAACAAGAAAAAATACAGAGAGGACATACATCTTACCTAACAGATGATGATTGTTAATTAATCAGTAATTACAGGCATATGAGCATTATATATTAGTGCATTATTAAAAAAGTAAAACTGTCAAAATATATAGATAATTTATCATATATCTTGAAAATTGTTTGTGTTCGTGGTTGAATGGTATCACAATCTGCGTTGCTATAGAAAAAGGGCTTATTTACTTTGTTGGCCGACGGATCGTTTGCCGGTCTCTACTTCCACTGCGCACATCCACCGAGTGCGAGGCCTACCTCTGAGTCGACGGGCTCTTCTTGTTGACTATGTGTTCAGCCCACTAAAACCTACCCCGCTGTTTTACCTTTATTAGATCGGTAAGTTTGTATACCTGGTAAAACTCGTGTAATTCATGCGTCTGCGATCATAGAACTTTGCGCTCAAAAACTTCGAGCGCTCGATCAGCTTCCTTCAGCGTCCATGCTTTATATTCGTAGAGGGTAACCGGGAGGATCAGCGAGTTTGCAAACTACGGGACCAAAGCTGACTACGTAGACCGTAGAAAGCCCTGTTCGGAGCTGCAACTCATCGTTTAGCCTCGCCTCTTATATCGTTGTCACATGTAATAAGCGTACCAAGATAAACGAATTCTGCCACCACTTTAAATCGTTCCCCATCAATCTCCACTTCAGCACCAACATCACCGAAATTTCCACGCTCCCTGCCCTGCTTGTTTTGGAAAAGTTCATGCTGAGTCTCAACTTCACCGGTTCCCTATTAAAAGGTCTGCTTGACGGTCCTCCGATGTTGAAAATTGGAGAACGCATCTCCATCAACGTTACGAAAGCGACTGATGTCTTGCCAGCTATCCGCACGCATAATTTCGATCCTCTTGCGTCATACGGCTCAGCTTAATTAGTTTCGTCGGAAAACCGTGTCTAGCGTTATCTGCTACAGCTCCTTTCTTCTCACTGAGTCGCCCTAAAACCTACAAACTGATGGTCTGCAAGTTATACTCCCGGAACTCATCAAGGATCTGTCGCAGGGTGAAAACACATTACACATCACCGATACGGGTAAGTTCCTGCTTCTGACTCTGTTGACTATTCTACAGAAGCTCCTTACGTCGTTTCTAGCAAAGTTGTCTTCTGCACTGGCGAGTATCAGCTTCTTCCGACGGTGGACTCTATTTTCGGCAGCTCTTGCCTTCCTGTATCTTTCTATACTCTGACGTGTGGTGTGGGCAAGTGACTCCTTGCAAGTCTCTGTGCAAGATTTCAGCACGTTCGACAACCGTACGCGGATAACGGTAATGTTGCCACCTGACATGGATGTTTTGCTCGGGGTAGATAACGGTCAGAGTCAATGTTTGGTCCCCGAAAAGACCTAACATCAGTAACGTCCAAGTGCCGACCGTCAATCAGTACGTGCTCGATCTTGAGGCAGGCTTCTCCATTTGGATTGGGCCTCCAGGTGTGTTTCCGAATATTTAAACATGAAGCTACATGTGGACATTCCTCTGGCCGCGGCAAAGCCTCAGGCCATTTTCGTTGCGAGTGAAGGCTACACCCTTGAATGTCTGGACGGAAGTATCACTCCTTCTCAGGGGCGGATTAACGCGTAGGCGAAGCAGGCGGTCGCCTGCTCGTCAATCATCGAGGGGCGGCAAACAGACGGCTAATGCGTGTGTTTATTTTTTAAGCGACGAGGAAATTTTTTCTCTCTCTAGCAAGATTTCCATTCACGTGCGACGCGACCATCCACATTTTCATGTACTAACGTTGTACTAACACTCCACATGCCACAAGAACAACTGTCTTGCAAAATTTCAGCTCAGTCGGATTTGGAAAAGTGGTGCCTCGAAGCGTTCAAAGTTTCACTTTTTCGGCCGATAAAAAATGCACAGGTAGTTCGTAAAATGTTCGATATTGAAAAAAATGGTCTTAGAAATGCATAAAACGTCGAGATCTGTCATAATCTCTTAAACTAATTATCTTAAACTTTTTTTGTAAAAATCAACTTTTGTAAAAATCAATCCGTTCCATGCAGCAACCATTCTCTCAATCTTGTTGTTAGCGATGGTGCCAAGTCATGTTTTGATGCAGTAGACTTTTTCAGTGTCGTGCAAGAAATTTTCAACTTCTTTTCTGCTTCAACTCATCGTTCAAAAAACACAATACTTCTCTTAGGAACCATTCAAATATTACATAACGCGGAATTTGGCAATTTTCAATACCCACCCACCCCCATGTAACGCAATTTTACATGTTGGCCACATGCAATATAACGCTCCGCTGAATACCCTCCCACCCCCTAGAGCGTTATGTATTATTTGAATGATCCCTTACGGTAAAGCCTCTGAGTGGAACGCGTTGGGAAAGTCGAATTGATGCTGTCATTCCCTTGAGGTTTAATATAGGAGAAATTTATTATGCCCTATATGAAGCAATCGGGATCTGAAGCAAGATGCGTTCGCAAGAAATACTGCAAAAAGCCTAGCAAAAAAAATTGATAAAATCAAATTCTTATGCAGTTTAGTAGCTTGGCATTCAATTTTGTTCAAAATCAATTTAGTGAGTAAGTACCTTCAAAAAATAATATAGCAGTTTCGAAAACACTATAGACTTGATAGGCAACGTTTAAAACTTTTTGAAAAATATGAGAAATGAAGGTTTGAATAGCGTCATTACTGATGCTTTAGAAGTAAATCCGGAGTTTCAAACAGAAACACGAAT
This sequence comes from Wyeomyia smithii, assembly GCF_029784165.1. Classification (NCBI taxonomy): domain Eukaryota; kingdom Metazoa; phylum Arthropoda; class Insecta; order Diptera; family Culicidae; genus Wyeomyia; species Wyeomyia smithii. The sequence goes on from NC_073694.1 coordinate 1,312,732, forward strand.
TCGGCCGAGAATGATAAAGAAACAGTTTGCATACGAACAGTCAGATGAACCAATTACATCGAAAAAGCTCTCTTTCAAAGTGAATTTCTTCTATTCTGTATTGGATGTAGCTATTGCATCGTTCGATGATCGATTCCAGTTAATGAAAAATCACAGTGACAATTTCAGCTTCTTGCATGATATTCACAGTTTAATGGGTTGTAGTACAGATCAGTTAGAGAAAAGTTGTCTAAATTTACAGAAAATCCTCACACACAAGAAAGAGTGTGACATCGATGGACATGAAATGCACCAAGAACTTGTTAGTTTATCACCTTATTGCCAGCTGAGGCGACTCCAATGAATGCGTTAAACTACATCACAAAAAATCAACTGATTGATACTTTTTCAAATGTTTTTGTATCTTTGAGAATTTTACTCACTTTACCCATTAGTGTAACAAGTGGTGTTCTTTGAGCTCCTGAAAAAGACATACAATGAAAGCGCAGGAGACACATCCACAGTTCGATCAGCATTACAGCGCGAGAAGTGTTGGGTACAACTGCGGCAGCTGCGTCCAATGAGTGGTTCGACGCTGAGTGCCAGCGAGTGACGGAGGAGAAGAACCGCGCCAGGGGTCACATGTTGGCCACGGCTGTGACTCGTCAGAGCGTGGGTAGATATCGAGATGCTAGAGCCGCTGAAAAGAGACTCCATCGCCGGAAGAAACGACAGCATTGGGAGCGTCTTCTTGCGGAGGCGGAAGGTTGCTTCTCCAGGCACGATGCGAGGAGCTTCTACAAGAAGGTCAACGGAATTAGGAATCGAAACGTGTCAGCTCCTGTCATGTGCAACGATAGGGAGGGGAACCTGATAACCGATAAAACAGAGGTGGCCAGGCGTTGGAAGGAACCCTTCAGTGTGCTGTTGAACGGTGAGGGAAACAGTGGAGTCGAAAGGAGCAGGATGACTATTGAGGATGATGGTCAAGCTGTGGATCCACCATCCATGGACGAGGTGAAGAAAGCAGTGGAAGAGCTGAGAAACTGCAAGGCAGCTGGGAAGGACGGCATTCCCGCCGAACTCTTCAAAGTCGGAAGCGAACAGCTGTATCGTGCCATCCATCGGATCATATTGAGAGTGTGGTCTGATGAAGAATTGCCTTCGGACTGGTTGGAGGGTCTCATATGCCCGATCTACAAAAAAGGTCATCGCCTGGACTGTAGCAATTATCGGGGCATAACTCTTCTCAATACCGTGTACAAAATTCTCTCCCGCATCCTGTTCCACAGACTGAGGCCGTTGCAGGAGACCTTTGTTGGCGAGTACCAATGCGGTTTTCGAGGGGGACGCTCCACGACGGACCAAATGTTTACCTTGCGACAAATCCTCGATAAAATTTCGAGAATTCAACTTGCAGACGCACCATCTGTTCATAGACTTCAGGGCAGCGTACGATTCAGTTAAGAGAAATGAGTTATGGCGGATCATGCTCGAACATGGCTTCCCAACAAAGCTGATTAGGCTGATACGTGCCACCCTTGAAGGTTTTACATCAAGCGTCAGGATAACCGGTGGGATATCGGACCCTTTCGTGACGTTAGATGGTTTGAAGCAGGGTGATGGGCTGTCGAACTTATTGTTCAACATCGCATTGGAAGGTGCTATACGGAGAGCTGGTGCAGGAGAGGTGTGCAGAGAAGCGGCACCATCATTACGAAATCGCACACGCTTCTAGGTGGTCCCCGTGGTTCTGTGGTTAGCGATGTCGGTCGGCCAGCTCTCCCAAACGGTTGTGATATTGGGTTCGATTCCCGATCAGGTCGAGGAACTTTTCGAGCGAAAAATTTTCTCGACTCAGCACTGGGGCACGGTGTGTCGTTGTACTTATCCTACAACATGCAAAATGTGCCGAAAAACAATATCGATATCGAATTTTCTCAACTAATCTAGTTGATCGAGACCGCATTAGCCCCAGACTAGCGTGCGATATTGTTGTTTGTTCTAGGTTTTGCGGATGATATCGACATTATTGGTATTAATCGTAGAGCAGTGGAAGAGGCCTTCGGACCTCTCAGGCAAGAAGCTGCGAGATTGGGGCTTGTCATAAACTCTGCCTAAACGAAATACATGGTGGCTGGCAGAGTGCGTGGTAGTCCGTTGGAGGTTGGTGCTGCGGTGGTGCTAGATGGGGAAACATTTGAAGTAGTCGACGAATTTATTTACCTGGGAACATTAGTGACATGTGACAACGAGGTTAGCCGTGAGATAAAGAGGCGGATAGCAGCCGCAAACAGGGCCTTTTACGGACTACGTAACCAGCTAAGGTCCCGCAGTCTGCAAATCCGTACTAAACTTGCACTCTATAAAACACTGATTCTTCCGGTGGCTCTCTACGGCCATGAATCATGGTCGCTGAAAAAGGGCCGATCGGTGAGCTCTTGGTGTTTTTGAGCGTAGGATTTTGCGTTCAATCCTTGGCGATAAACTAGAAAATGGTGTTTGGCGCAGACGCATGAACCATGAAGTGTACCAGGCATACAAGTCGGCGGATATAGTCAAGCGGATAAAACACGGCAGGCTTCAGTGGGCTGGGCATGTAACGAGAATGCCGGATGAGCGTCAAGCGAAGGCTACATTTAGCAGGAATCCCGATAGAGGTCGTCAACTTCGGGGTGAACCCCGCACTCGTTGGATGTGTGCTGTCGACGAGAATGCACGCGAAATAGGTGTTAGGGGCGATTGGAGTATAGCAGCCCAAGACCGAGTGACATGGCGACGTATTCTGGATTCGGCACTGGATTGATAATCGGTCTGTCGCCTTAAAAGTAAATTAAGTAAGTAACAAGTGGCGAGAGAAGTTTCTCAAAATTAGAACTTATAAAGACGTAACTACGATCGACCATGTCGCAAGAACGTTTGTGTGGCTTGGCGATAATATCGATAGAAAGACAGGTGCTTCAAGAAATTGATATGTCGGAAACGATAAAAAAAATTTCAACATTGAAAGCATGAAATGTTCATTTTTGAATTGTTAACACAACACATGCTGTCTAATAAAATTTTCGAGTCTATAGAAAATGCGTTTCATATAAAATAAAAATTTGAGGGGGGGGGGGCGGCAAAATCAGTCTTCGCCTGCAGCTCAAATCAGCCTTCGTCCGCCCCTGCTCCTTCTCAACCTGTGCGTTTGCGTCTCCGATGACGCTTTTATGTCATGTTTAGGGGAAATGGCCTAGCCACTCGATGGCAAACAAGAAAATAGACTGTGGCGCAGGACACGAATAACCAGTTGTACGAAGTATAATTGGTTGGCCACGTAGCACTTACGTCAGGTGAGACCTCCATCTGATGGAAGTAGACCAGTTGAGTTTTATATCTTACGGTCTGGCCAACTTCGTCTCCGTTCCGGCGATGTACGAACCCTTACTAACACGCAGAGAATTTATCCCCAGGATACCTATAACTCGGTGAAGGAATCGTGAAAGAAATCGCAAACATGATCCGGGGGATTCCCACTCACGATTATGTTTTCAAGAATCCTAGAGCCATATACAAGGCATTCCTGAAAGTTCTTTTTCAGGAATCCTTTTCAAGGACGCTCAGGAATCCATTGTGAGGAATCCTAGAGAATCTATGCGAATCGTATGTATTCGTCCGGGAAGGATGCCATCTTTCACGCCTCGCTTGCGGTTATGGATTGCAACTGCCGACCGCTTCCAACCGACTTGCGATGTAACCTCTGTAACCGGTGCTGAAATTCACCCTCTTTCACGATAATTTCAAAAGGATTTGGAATCATTCGAGAATCGTGTTGCAGTAGTTGCACACCCCTTGTCATTAGATGACCCTGTATTGATACCGACACTTTGTTCTAATTTTCATTCGCTATTAGTACGTACTTCTAGACGGTTCAATAAATGAGTTTGGTTTAGTTATATCGCGTGTATTACTCAAATAGAACATGGTGTCAGAAGTAAAAAAGTAAAGTTTGTTTGTGAAAATAGTGTTTTCTGCGTCATTGACATCGCGAAACAAAAAGTAACAAATAATCGAGACTTTCAAAAAGCGTCACGGGAATAGTGATTGTGGGAAAACGCAAAGTCGCAATTAGTTCGCGACCATTTTGTTTTCAGCAGTTATTACGCATCCTCATTGAAATGGATAATCAGCAGTTCCAGCAACTTTTGGATCATCAAACCAGAATGTTTGAAGAGCTTTTCCGTGGAATAACAGCGACAGTGAATCAACAATCAATAGCCGCTACCGTATCGGCTAGTCGCCAGCCATGCACTGCAAGCGTTTCGGTACCTCAGCCATCGCCGCTTGCATTAGAAGGAGATATGGAAGCCAATTTCGAATTTTTTGAAAAGAGTTGGAGAGACTACGAAAAAGCCATTGGAATGGACAGGTGGTCAGCTACAGATGATCCTCAAGTATAATTGGTTGGCCACGTAGCACTTACGTCAGGTGAGACCTCCATCTGATGGAAGTAGACTAGTTGACTACGGTCTGGCCATCTTCGTCTTCGTTCCGGCGATGTACGAACCCTTACTAACACGCGGAGAATTTAACCCCAGAATACCTATAACTCGGTGACGGAATCGTGAAAGGAATCGCGAACATGATCCGGAGGATTCCCACTCACGATTATTATTTCAAGAATCCTAGAGCCATATGTACAAGGCATGCCTGAAAGTTCTTTTCAGGAATCCTTTTCAAGGACGCTCAGGAATCCATTGTGAGGAATCCTAGAGAATCTATGCGAATCGTATGTGTTCGTCCGGGAAGGATGCCATCTTTCACGCCTCGCTTGCGGTTATGGATTGCAACTGCCGACCGCTTCCAACCGACTTGCGATGTAACCTCTGTAACCGGTGCTGAAATCCACTCTCTTTCACGATAATTTCAAAAGGATTTGGAATCATTCGAGAATCGTTTTGCAATTTTTGATTTTTCTGGAATAAATTTCCAATGAATTTCAGAATCATTTTTAAATATAAATGTTTCGGAATGGTTTGAAAATCCTTTTAACTAAATCATTCTAGAAATATTTAAGGCTTTTGAAGTTGTTCTAGAATCATTTGAAGATCCTTATCAAGATAATAAACTGGTGTTATCTTTCTCATACGAAAGGACAATACGTTCAAAATCTAGGTAGGAAAGTAGATTGCGTTGTTTGCTTTGTATTTCGAAACTAAAAAAAAAATAAACTCAGCCACACGTCACGTATCTTTGCTTCTTCTAATGCTATCAAATTTAAAATTTAAATCGTTCAAAATCTGTCCACGTGGTACGTGGATGGCCCCTAAGGGACCATACTTAAATGACGTATCATTTATGGGGGGAGGGGGGATATCATCATTTTGTGACAAGCTGAGACAAGGGGGAGGGGGGGTTGGAGTAAAATCGACATAGCATTTTTTTAAAGACTGATTTTTTTTGCAGGAAAAATGTATTATCAATATACACTAAAACATTGCACAAAGCATTGCAGCGAGATCTGTCGAAATGTATTTATCTGTGGCATTCTGAAATCTTCTAAAAGCTCTGTTACATAAACAATCACTTGGATTTCCAAACACACAATCTGTTTTGAATACTAAAATCGTTGCTTTTTTGTTGCTTTTAATAGTGAAAATTACTAGATACTCGTTTCATTTCCGGAATAGTTTCTGTGTTTTCTGCAGACATGGATCATACTGAGTTGTTTAAACACCTTTACTCCTTGTACCAAAACACAAGCCCTTCGAAACAGAAGATGCAGTCACGAGTCTACAAGTTCAAAATAAATTGAATTAGACACGGTTTTTTTCAAGTATTATTTGTATGTATGTTACTACAGTTAGGTTTTTATTACGTATACCTCGTAAAAAAAACCGCGTTAATTCGAAAATCCACGTAAAATGAACCAGCAAGAAGGGCTTAGAAAAAAACCCGATACGCTCTAGAACCAGTATTTAAAATTGTCCTCTTCGACGGTCATTCCGGATCTTTCGGAGGGCGGTGGTTATTTTTGGACTAAGCTTCTACTAGATAAACACTTAAACGTTTCTGGTTCCAAACCCACGTTAATTCGAAAATTCGCGAAAAAGTTTTTGAATTAGCGCGGTACCGCGTGAAAAAAAATCGCGTTAATTAAAAAATCCGCGTAAAAAAAACCTCGTAAAAATCCCGCGTATAAAAAACCGCGTTTTTCAGAAGCGGAGAGAGGGGGGGGTATTCGAATGCTACGTTTTTTTTCAGGGGGGTTTAGGTTTTGTGACCAAATGCTACGAGGGGGGAGGGGGGGCTTAAAAATCATGGAAAAAATGCTACGTCATTTAAGTATGTTCCCTAACCGGTATTTAGATTAAAGTATGACAATGCGGCCGTCAGGAACTGATGACTGGAACATGCAAGCGCGAGAGAGAGGGAGAGTGACACGGAAGAACATACCTTTAGCGGATTCATAAGTGATGAACAGAGCTTTTAAACACGTTGATTGGGGTAGCTTTGATTCTATCCACCGTACTTGTAGACAAGGGGGTAACCCATCGGTTTGGGCCTCAAAGAGCGGGGCCAGGCTCAACCGGACCTCTTCGGGCCTTCTCCTCAAGAACGTTTGTTTCACCCTTTGCCTACGTGTGTCCCGACTATAGCCTGACTCGCCGGACACCAGCACCTCCGCCAGAATGACCAAATTCTGATGACACCCAACGCCTTTCCTATTGTTACGAAGTTCGATCGCCTGCTGATTCGGCCAACATCAAATCCCACGTGGCTCCGTTGGTCTCTCGTCCTAATGACCGCTTCTCCGCACCAGTGTAGCGATTTTCCTTCGGCAGTCACTTTTCGACGTGACTCCGCACCAGTGTCAGGGTTTTCCAGCGATAAACAGGTCGAACCTTGCCAACGTTCTTTCACTTGCACTTTACTTTTTCTCCAAAATCGTACCATTCACTGAGGATCATGCTACAACGATTCTTACTCCACGGCGGTCTACTTCTCAATCCTCGATCGGTTTTTACCATCCTTCTCTCAACCTCTCATTTTCCGTCTTCCTCTCCCTCTTCGCCAGAGAACAGGATACAGTCGTGCTCGAGTGTATGTTCACCAGCCCACTGCACTGAAACTGCTTCGAGATGTTTTGACAATAAATATAAATATTTGGGCTGGTGTAGATAATATTGCGGATAATATATAGGGCGGTCAGTTTAAAAAAAGAGGTACGATAAAATGTTTTAAAAATCGGCGTAATAGAATTAGGATTAAACGTTTTCGATAAGCGTGTATCGGCCATATACGATAGAATAAATCAATCGTGTGAAAGTGAATGAATAGCAAATCGCGTTGACGGCATTCAATTGTCTCGCTCATATGCGAGTATGAATAAACTCATAAACTAGACTTTTCAAGGTGGCAGCACTGTATTCCTCCTTGACCATTGAGTGTCCTTTGGGTTTCTTCTTAACCATCAAAAGTCCTTTAAAAAAGGCAGACTGGAAACCCGGTTCAGTTTTGAGACAGACGTGAACAAGAGTTGACGGGTTGTGAAGTGACCAGTTAAAAAATTATTTGAATAAGTGATCAAAAATGGAGAAAGCTGGGTGACTATTTACACTGATGGAAAATTTAGGGTTAATTCTAAACCTACTTAATTCTAAACAATAATTTTGGGAGCCTTTATTTATCTACAATAACAAAAAGTAATATTTAACATTTAACAACAATATTCTACAAAAAAACTCACAAAACGTATAGCATGCATGTGTTACAAGTTTATTGTTCCGATTTCAGCGGTAATAAGAGACAGTGAGTAATTTTGAGTTTTCCTGAGAAAACCTGAAATTTGAAGAGCAAATCTGGGTAACTCTCGTGTCTCCGAATATCTAACCTCAAACCTTTTCCCTACCGCGAATATAAACATAAAAAAAAATTCAAGGTAGTATTGAGTAAATTAGAGTTACTCCCATGCATAAGAGTAACTCAGATAAAAACTGTTTTACCCCTTGGTATTGTGCATTTAAATAAAAATTATCAAAACGTCGCTGATGAACTGGCAGTCAGGCTCACTTCCGATGTTTGTATGTTTGTTGTTCTCACAACACTGCAACCATCTCAGTCGCCACTGCGCTGTCAGTTCGGCTTACAAAAACAAATACATTGAAATCATTCCCGCAGTTCATGTTGTGTGAACACCGTGAACACGCAGTTATTCTATGTGTTTGTAAAGTCGGAAGCAAGTTCGGAAGTCGGAAGTCCGACTTCCGAACTTTAATTTAGTGCTGACGCCACAATATTTTCTTCAGACTTGGATCGGTTTACAAATAACTTTTCTTCTCGTACCAAAAGACTAATAATTTTTTTTTATAAGGGCTCATTCAAACGCGTTCAGTGGTGGGGGGGTATTCAGCGAGGCGTTACATTGCGTGTGGCCAACATGTAAAATTGCGTTACGTGGGGGTGGGTGGGTATTGAAAATTGCCAAATTCCGCGTTATGTAATATTTGAATGGTTCCTAAGTGTTAAAGCTTGTATTTCGGTACGGTTTTTTTTTTGGAACAGGAAGCAGAGTCAATCTAATGGGTTGGGAATTTTCTTACAAAATTCTACGAGGGGGGCGGGGCTGTGGAAATCATGGACAATGCAACGCCAAGAATGTTTCCTGTCTTGAAAGTACCTTCCCGCACCAGATGGTCTAAATACGTGAAAAATACGCATATTGAGGTGTTTTCATTTTTGTGTGTACTTTCGATTTGGCTCCAAAGCATCGATAATATTCCTCTTTGTTATCGATAAGTTTCGGTTGGCGAATGTACGAACGGTATTCAACATTGTTTCAAGTTTCGGTAATTCTATCTGGTAATTATTTGAATTTTTATCAATGGCAGAAAACAATAAATGTTAACTGCAACCATACTTTGATTGAATCTAGCAATTTGTAACATTTCTGTTTTATTTTAACTTTTACATCAAAGTAAAATTATCGCAGTGATGTCGGACGACAGCGATTCCAAGGAGTACGTAGTCGAACGGATCCTAGCCAAGCGGACGTCCCGTGGTGTAACGAAGTATCTAATCAAATGGAAAGATTGTGACTCGTCCGAAAACACTTGGGAGCCGGAACAAAACTTGTGCTGTCCAGAGTTGATTCGGGACTTTCTGAACGAAAAAGAAGCGAAGAAAAAATGGCGCCCCACTAGCAAACGCACTTCAAAACGTGCCTCTGATCCAGCAGTACCCCACAAGGTAGAAGATGTTGAGAAGAAACCGAACGACGTGGATAACAACATCGACGCTAGAGTACTCAGGAAGCGGGGCAGATCGGATCCCACCGTGAACCGGACAGCGGACCAACCTCCTGGCGTTGATGGTTTCCGGAAAGGTTTAGTTGCGGAGGATATTCTCGGTATTACATCTGAGGACGGCAATCTGTTTTTTATGGTTAAATGGAAAAACACTGACGAAATTGAGATGGTAGAATCGGCGCTAGCTCGGAAGCATATTCCCGCTATGGTCATTGACTTCTACGAGCGGCGAATCATTTGGAGTTCGGATCCTTCAGAATAAGTTGTAGCTTATGATGGAGAATTGTTCTATTTTCTAATTCAGTTTTATCCAAGTTATTTGTTACTAGTTTAGAGAAATTGAAAAAAGTTCAAAGATAGAAATATTTTTAAAATGTATTAATGTCACCTTTATAAAAAAAAAGAGAGAAACAATTTAATTGCAGTTTTAAAACCAAAACTTCTATTTCTATGATAGACGTATATTGAATACAATTTAAAATTTCCTAGCTTTCCCAGTACAATTTCCATCATATTGAAGTATTAGAACTCACGCACAGATGGCATTGCTTTACACGTGAATTGTTCAGGTTCTTACAAAAGTACACTGATTTTTTTCTTAAAATTAAAAGAAAAAATAAAACCTGAACTATCTGAAGGTGATGAGCTCAGAGTAAGAATTTTCCTAATATTAGTCCCAATTGCTTTACTCCGAAATTGTTAATTCAATCGACAAAAATAAATTTGACAGTTCAAACTAGTCTGAAATCCACTCCGCCAGTCTAGCAACACACTGACTATAGTTTCAACAGTTTTTACACGAGATCAAAACAACAGTTCCGGTAAAAGGTAAAAACTAGTTACATATTATTATATTTAAAATATTTTGTGAATTTACAATGATTCTACGCAGGTGGACTTCAACGAACGATGAGCACCTTTTCGGGATTTTTCGCTGAGCTACCGGCTGTTTCGGCTGATCGATTTCTGCCAAAAAACCGTTCGGAATCGGTAGTGTTCTTCTTATCGCACTGTCACTCTGATCATATGGCGGGACTGGAGCAACCTGAACCTCTTCCGGGTCCACTGTACACCAGCCCAATATCGGCGGTTTTCCTCAAACATCGTTTTCCCCATCTGACGGGTGGAATTCGTACGCTCGAGGTTGGATGTGAGTTGTCCTATTCAAATTTTAAATCTTGATTAAATTTATCGTTATTTAAGGTGTTACCTCAATCACGCTGACCACAGGAAACATCAGTCGAGAAGTACAGGTAACGGCCATCCCTGCGGGTCACTGTCCCGGTTCGATAATGCTACTCTTCGAAAATGAATCGCATCAGCAAGTTCTCTACACCGGTGATTTTCGCCTCTGCGCCAAAGATTTACGAAACATTTTGCCACTTCGCTCCGTCACTGTGGATGCCGTCTATCTAGACACAACCTTTTTCAGTCAATCTTACGCATACTTCCCGTCGCAGTCGGAAAGCCTAGCGAAGATTCTGTCGCTCGTCGCGGAATGGCTTGCCCGGGATGATCGCAACGTTGTTGCGATTAAGCTTCCCGCCCTATACGGTTCGGAGTATCTCTTTGTGGAGTTGGCCCGCAAGCTGAAGCAACAGATTCACATTCGTCAAGAGGAGCTGCAACAGTATCGGTATTTAGCTAGTCTAGACAATTACGTGACAGCGAATGGAAAGTTGGCACGCATTCATGCCTGCCAAGGAACGAATAGAATTCGTACCGAACGGTGGGTCTGCTCGTCATTGGAGGCTTCTACTAGTGGGCAGCATGTTCGCGTTATTCGACCATCCGCACTTCGGTGGCGTAACTTGCGGGCGGGTAAACCCTTCTGCAACAGACTATCGGAGAATTGCGAAGATTACGCCGTTTGTTATTCTAATCACGCCAGCTGTGCTGAGTTGGAGGATTTCCTTCGCTACTTGCGACCCAAACGGGTGCACTTTAATGTGCTACCGTGCGATGATTTGGAAGCGGAGCAAAGGATGAACCATTTAGTTGCAGAGATTTTACCCAAAGCTGATGAAGTCGTCACAGAGCTCGCACCAATGAGCTTCGAAGGTATCGTTTACCGGAAATCGGTGGGGAAATGTAAGCTGGTGCTTTCCGACGACGACGACGACGATAGTGGGAGTGGCCAGAAAGAGGTACTCCGACTGCCGAAACGGGTTCGAAGTTGATGTTTACTTCTACTAAGATATATTTAATTTGTTTTAATATTTAAAAATTCTGATGTTCACGAAACAAGAATGTTTTTTTTTTAAAGAAAATCACAACCTAACTGTATTATTTCTCTAATTTTGTTGACCAGTGTGATTGTTTACCTAGTTCACGCGCAAGCTAATCAGATTTGTAGATAGAAGGTATGTATAGCTAGTATCTATCAGCAGCTTGAGCAGCCTTTTCAGATAACGTATACAAAACAAAGGCGAGTTAGTGTCTTGTATGCTTAGACGAAAATTGGTCCGAAGCTTTTGGCTGAAAGCATCTCTCATTACGATGGCGATGTTTGCGGTTGTAGGAGTCCTGGTGGCGCTCATTGTGACCAGCAGTGCCAGTAGTAAGTGTTTTCCTTTATTTTGTAACTAATGTTAAGCTAATAGTACCACTTTTTTTTCAGGTGAAAAGCTGGAGACAGTGCGACGTGTCATCGTAGATGTGGATGCTGGAGCAGACGACGCGTGGGCGTTGTTTCACCTGTTGGCAACTCCGGGCGTCTTCGTCGAAGCTATCAGCTGCGTTCGAGGCAACACCAATGCGACGAATGTTGGCCGTAATGTCCTCAGAATATTAACCGCCCTCAACGGGGAGAAAAAAGTATGGATTAGTCTAAAAACAGCTCAGAAAGTAAAAATATTGTTTTTTTTTATTTGCCCAGGTTCCAGTGTACGTTGGCTCGAACGAGCGACTGATGACTGCGGTTCCGGTGGTCCTGCCCGAGAATATGTTCTTCGGTAGTGATGGCTTCTCGGATGTGGATTTTGGAGACTCCCAGCCGGACATGACTTTACTGAAATCCAATGGCACATTGGCGAAACTGTACAGAATAATCAGCGAACATCGCAACGATATTAGTTTTATAAGCTTAGGTCCTCTAACAAATTTGGCACTGCTGCTTAAGGTTTACCCAGAAACGCGTCAGTGGATTAGGGAGGTTTTTATAATGGGTGGTAACCGCCACGGTGTTGGTAATACCCAAAATGCGGCCGAAATTAATTTTTACAACGATCCGGAAGCGGCCAACATCGTGATCAACAACTATCAGGGGAACATTACCATTCTTCCGTGGGAGACAGCTTCCCGGGATAATTTGGTGATGAATCAGGTTGGGTTCAATGAAATTCTTCCTCACAGCTAATTATATCAACTTGTCTTCCAGACCTGGCGGTTCGATTTCTTGGGAAGCAAACCCAATCCATTTATGGCGATTTTGAACCCGGTAGAGCGGAAAGCATTGGGACCAACCGACAACTGGATGCCTTGTGATGCGTTGGTTGCGATGGCATTCACCCATCCCCATCTGATCACCGAAAGCAAACGGTACACAGCGAATGTAGAGCTGCACGGTTGGCTGACCCGTGGTCAGCTAGTGCTAGATCATGCCAACGAGGGAAAAGGAAATGTTACGATCATTGATAACATGGACACGGCTGGTGTGGAGCGATTACTAATAACGTTGGCTTCCTACTAGCACATGTTGGCTAGTTAGCAAAGGCTAAGATACTGCGAAAAAATAAAGATTGCTCTGTTTTTTACCCAGATTAAAAGATCATAAATCAAAACATGTGTCTGAAGGTCAGAAAGGCTACAATTAAAATGATCCTGAGATCCAGAAAAGGCAATGATCCTAAACTCCGATTAATAACGGGGCTGTCGACCGGTCACTGCCCGAGTAGGTATCACCACAAAAAAAAAGAATGCACTCAACAGAATGTTTGCCAATTTAAAACTACAACTGCTAAAGCGTGAAGCATTTTTCAATCAAAGGAGGTTAATATTGGGAAAAGATCGAAGCAATCTGCGACCGCGAGTGGACGTAAAAATTTTTTGCGTGCAAATTTTTGCTCAAATCTAGAAAATATGCCAATATTTTTTAATTCTGTACAGTGTCTTCCGTTTTTACCGGACATCCCAAGCAGAGTCAACTCATTGGCCTTATTAACGTGTAGTGAGTGTGTCAACCCGGGTACAAAGAACACTACCGAAACGAAAGAAACAGTCACGGCACGGCAAACATGCAGGACACGCTAAATAAGGAGATTGATCGACGAAATCATCAATACGACTCTCGGGGAGTGTTTGACGCAAGGAAATTTAGTGCACCGCGTGTGAAAAGTGTGAAATTAGTAAATTTCAAAGCAAAATGTGGATTTCAATGCGGTGCCCATTCGACTCGCCGAATTGTCTTTTTTTTCGTTTCACTATTATGTAGGGGGAAGTCCTCTATGTCCGGACCTAATGTCCTAATGTTGTTTTGACATGATGGGAGAAGAGTAAATGAAAACTTTTTGCAGTGTACAAATTTTGGCATCACTGTCTGCAAAGGTAAACAAACGAGAGCTGTCAAAAGTTTCAACCTGCTGGTACAAAGTGTAACGCCTAAACCTTATACTAATCTTGAAAAGACTTTTTTGGACCCTTAAGGGTGAATTGCACATAGAAGTCAGTGTTGGTAAGTTTGTTTTGCATTGCAGTGCATATTAAACGCATACCTAATCAAAAAATTCTATGGAAAAAACAAATTCTTCAAAACATTAGTGAGTCCTCTATGGCCGGACACTATCTCGTCCTCTGTGTCCGGACAAGAAAAAACTAAACATTGAACATGGATTTTTCAAAGACTCTTTCTTCTCTAAAACAGGATATGGAACGAAAAACAAAACCTTCTTGGTCTTCGGAGAATCTAAAGACTTCTCTGAATATGGTGCTCTCGAAACAGATGACCATAGGAGAAGCAGCCGTTAAGTACGGGGTACCTAAAAGCACTCTGCAGGATCGTATCAGTTGCATCAGATCTGGTAAAGATATGATTATGGGGCCCAAGCCCGGTGGATTTACAAGGACATTTTCCCCCGAATACGAGGAGCTGCTTGCGCATCATGTCACGGATTTGGCAAATCGTTGTATGCCACTTACCAAGAAGGAGTTTTCCAAACTTGCCTATGATCTCGCGGTAGAGCTCAAAATTCCACATCGCTTCAACATTGAGAAGGGTGAAGCAGGGAAAAATTTTTATTACAGTTTCATGAAAAAGCATGGCTTTACACTGCGAACTCCGGAGTCGACAAGTCTTATGAGAGCTGTTGGATTCAACCGTCCACAGGTCCAGTTGTTTTACTCGAACCTTGACAATATGATGACGAAGTACAGATTCGAACCGTCCAGAATATATAATTGCGACGAAACGGGAGTTACTAGGCATCAAAAGATTCTAGCTCCCAAAGGTGTTCGACAGGTTGGTAAACTAGCTTCTGCTGAGCGTGGAAAAAATATAACAACCATTTTTTGTATGAGCGCATCCGGGAACTACATTCCACCACTGTTCATCTTCCCAAGGCACAAAATGAACCCTAGACTCATGCTGAACGCCCCTGCACAAAGCATGGGAGTGGCTCAGCCAAAAGGCTGGATGACTGGGGATTTCTTTCTGAAATGGCTCGAGCATTTTGTGAACTTTGCACATCCATCATCCCAATCGCCAGTATTGTTGATTCTTGACGGGCACAGCAGCCACAAGACGCTACCAGTGATCAACTTTTGCAGAGATCATTTCGTCCATCTTCTGAGTCTTCCGCCGCACACGAGTCACAAACTGCAGCCCCTTGACAGGACATTCATGAAACCGTTTAAAAACTCTTATCATGAACGCTGTAACGCGTGGATGCGGAAAAACACAGGAGCTCGAATAACAGACTACGAAATTGCTGGGCTTGTGGGAGAAGCTTACGGGAAGGTGGCACGAATTGATATTGCAGTTTCGGGTTTCCGGTGCTCAGGAATTTATCCATTCGATCAACATATTTTCTCGAACGTTGATTTTCTTCCCTGTGATCTCACAAATCTTCCGCTGAAAGAATGTACAACTGACCCTGAAGATCTGGATGTCAACCCGTCAGCCCATTCGGTAGCTACAGTTGTCGCATGCATCCAAAAACTGTCACTTCTACCCGATGCCGCACAGAAACGTTCGGAATCTAGGAAGCGAAAATCAGAAAAAAGCACAATTCTTACATCATTCTCAAATAAAACACTGATTGAGGAAAAGGAAAAGAAAAAGCGAGTTAAGCAGTCCATGCAGAATTTTCGTAGAAAACAGAAACCAACCGAAGGACAGAGCGAGAACAACAAAGAAAACCACTTGGAAATAAAACGTCCTAGACGTGTTTGTTTAGTTTGCCAGAACACCAACAAGGAAGGCTTTGTAAGGTGTACATCATGCAAGGACTGGACACACAAGGCTTGTGCGGGTATTGTAAAGCGTCTCCCTACATTTTTGTGCCATTGGTGCAGGGTTTGATGAAGAAGATTGTTTTGTCCGGACATTGAGGACACTGTGTCCGGACATAGAGGACATGTTTCGTTTTGACTGAATATGAATTCAAAATGTTTTCAAGCACTAATCGAAACTAAGCAGGATTATTTTTTTCTCATGTTATTTCTTGATCATAATATTGTTTTTCTTTGAAATAGTAAATAAATAAATAAATAAAAAGTTGCGTATTTTTAGTTATTGCTTAAAAACCTGAAGTGTCCGGACATAGAGGACTTCCCCCTACAGTTCGCTTTGTACGTTCGTTCGTAAGTTTGTGTGTTAAGCCTGTATTACACTCTTTGACCGGGCGTCAAATATTTGGCACTTTTTGACATAAAAATTTGGTCAAATATAATTGTTTGCCACTCTCCAATTTTAACATGGGTCAAACACGGGCAAACAACAACCATGATGTCAAATAAGTTTGTCCATTATGTCAAAAGGTCAAATATTTGACCATTAGACAAAGAGTGGGTTGTCCGACTTTTCCTAGAAAACCATTCCCCAGAAAATAAAGTGTCGAAGGATTTTCCCCAGAATGAACCATTCTCCAGAATACCAAACCCCAGAATATACTAGTTACCAGAAATCTAAACCCCTGAAAGTACTAGTTACCACAAAACCGTTTCCCAGAATACACCAATGCCCAGGAAACTATTCTCCAGCATCACCGTAACCAGAAAAAAACATTAGTATTCAGTTATTATATTTTTAACATTCTAAATTATTTGACATTTGAATTAACACTTGCGTACCAGACCCCTCCAGAGCCGAAAATATAAAAATTCTTTTACCTGCCATTCCGCAAGATCTAAACCGAATTTGATCGAACCTTTTTCAAAGGATCACAAATTTATCATAGTTTTCGGGACAGTAGGGGACATTTGTTCCGGATTTTTCGAGGGGTACGGTGGAGTAAGTACCCTTCAAGAAACACAGGCTAAGTTAAAAACGGTAACGAAACCTTGCTTCCACATATCAAACTTTAGGTTTTTGCAAAACAACACTAGTGACGATCGGTATTTCGCCACTTTGTTTTAATTCGATAGTCGGATTCCCTCAGCCGTGCCATTTCTGAATTGACTGTTTATCGATGACTGCAGCCCCTAGCCGGGAAGCGTATGAACCCGGGCGCAGCGGACGAACGGGCGGCCCACACCACCACACGGCCGGACGCCCCGGAGTGCGTTGAGGCAGAAGCGCCGGCAGGCCCACGGCGCGACACCCGCACGAAGCGGGAGCACGACCGCAGAGCCAATCCTTATCCCGAAGTTACGGATCTAATTTGCCGACTTCCCTTACCTACATCGATCTATCGACTAGAGACTCTAAACTTTGGAGACCTGCTGCGGATTCGGTACAAGCTGTTGAGAGTTTGCGTGCCTCAGTCTTCGATTTTCAAGGTCCAAGAAGAGAATATCGACACATTAATTCAATACCATGCTCTACTAGCTTGTCCAACCATATCTCTCTATGAAAGACTTCCATGGCTAGTATGACTGTTAAACAGAAAAGAAAACTCTTCCGATATCTCTTGTTGGCTTCTCGAAGGAAAGGATTCATGTTGCCATGATTACAAAGGCGCTACCGTTTCCGGTGTGCACGGCAATGCAAACGTATACTCAACAGGCTCCGGAATTGTAACCGGGTTCCCTTTCGCTCGTTTAATATATACTAGTGGATGTTGCATCAACCCAGGTAAATGAACGAACCTCTACAGAGGTAATTTCTGCTGGGGGGCTGCACCCCATGTGAACTAGATTAACCGAATAAAGATAAGAAGGGGTATTTTAGATTTTTGGTCAAGGAGCCTCAGAAATCAATTCGCTACTGTGTGGTCGACTTGTGATGCTCATTCAGCCAAAAACGGTTACTGAAAGTTGTCTGATTTTATGACTATGGCCTGGTGTCAAGCGCTTACTTATTTACTCCATGAAAGAACAAATGTATTAGTTGACAATAAGTCGATTCAAATGATAGAATCGTTATACATTTCAGATATACAAAAACTCAGTTTTAACAGATTTTCCATGTTAAAAAAATAAAAATGCATATTTCTTCGTTTTTGGATAACAGTTTCCTGGAAAACGGTATTTTCTGGGAAATAGTGTTCTGGGCATTGATTCATTCCGGATAATAACTTTCTGGGGATTAGTACTTTCTGGGTAGCAGTTTTCTGGTGATTGGTACATTCTGGGATTTTGTTTTCTGGGGAATAGTTTTCGATTAATTGTTATACAATCAAAGAGTGTACTACAGGCTTTAGCATTGGAAACCGACGCTACGGTGAACCCTGATATGGGTGAATCAAAAACCAGTTCCAGTACGGGGAAACGGCCTCGGCCTGACAATACGCCTGATCCCGCGGTTGAAAAGTTTTTGGTCAACAACAGATTCGCTGTTCTGGAAAACGCCACGGATCCCGAAGTAGTGAAGAAGGAGAAAATCCCGCTTTTCTATGTGAAAGGCTTCCCGCGGTGCAAGAGATACTGCAGAAACACGAGGTGGAATATTTCTCCCACGATATCGGTGCAGATAAACCCCTCAAGGTTGTTCTCCGCGGTCTTCCTGACATGAAAGTTGACACCCTGTTGAAGGAACTGAAGGCAAAAGGACTCAAACCAATCCAGATCCATAAGATGACGCGTCACAACAAAACTCGGAAGTACCGTGATCAGTTATATCTCGTAAACCTGGAGAAAAATTCAACGTGCCTGCACACTTAAATTTTTTTGTCGGGTTTTGGTAATTTTTGCCGAGAACGGCACCACTGAGTGCTCGGTTGGAAAAAAAAATGACAGCTGTCACATTTTTTCGAAAATCTCGGTTCAACCTAACTGAAGTTTCGGCACAAAATATTAACGAGCCGAAATATCAGTTAGGTGAACCGAGATTCACGAAAAAATGTGACAGCTGTCATTATTTTTTTAACCGAGTACTCAGTGGTGCCGTTCTCGGCAATAAATTACCGAGACCCGGCAAAAAATTTTAAGTGTGGCAGACCTGCAGTCCATACGAGCACTTTTTCACATCATCGTAGCCTGGGAGCGCTACAAACCAGTGCATCGTGACGTCACCCAATGCTCTAACTGCCTGCTGTTCGGACACTGGACTAAAAATTGCCATATGGCGTACCGTTGCATTAAGTGTGGCCAAACATACGCCCTCGATGCCTGCCAGCTGATGGAGACCGCCGATCCGGTGTGCGCCAACTGTGGGGCTGCCCCCAAAGCAACCAGTAGAACGTGCCCGAAACGCGCAGAGTTCATCGAGATTCGTAAGCGGGCATCCACCAACAATCAACCAGGTCGCCGAAAGGTGCCCCCAAACAACACAAAGGAGTTCCCTGCCATTGGTTCCCGGCACCCCATACCTTTGCTCGCCCCACTACCGCTGAATCCAACCACCAAACCAATCACAGCTGCCTCTACGTATACTAAAGCAACGTGATCCGTTAGTCGTTCACCCCGACCAGGTTTCCAAGGGAACTCGTCCGCAATGACTTTCTCCCAAGCTGCAACTGGCACAACTGACAGCGAACCCGTGGAGCAATACGTTTCCCTGGTCGTGGAATGCATCAACACTTTTCGCAATTGCAAAAGTAGAGCTGAACAAGTGCAATCTGCGGTGATGATCGCTTCCAAATATGTACCGTGAAATCATTAAGATTGCTAACTGGAACGCTTCAAAAACAAGAACGAATCAGAAACAAGAATTACGAGCTTGTTGACTTTCTCAACGTACACAAAATAGACATTGCTATTATCACGAAGACGCATCTCAAACCTGAGGTGAACATCTTCCTTCCCGATTTCCGATTTGTACGGCTAGATCGAGCATATTCTTCTGGAGGAGGTGTGGCTATTGCTCTTCGGCGTGAAATAAACTGTCATTTGCTACCGAGTTTTCAACTCAAGGTAATCGAGACCGTGGGAATAGAAGCAACCACTGGAGTCGGTCCCATTACCATCATCGCAGCCTACTGCCCCAAGCAAGTCAACGTAAGAGCGGGTCGGCAACGAACCTAAGAAGCAACATCATCAAACTGACAGGCATGGAGGCATGGGCAGTTCATCATTGCGGGTGACCTCAACGCAAAACACCAAGCCTAGGGCGACATTCGACGCAACCAAATCGGCCTGATTCTCTTCAACGACCTACAAGTAGGCCACTACAAAATCCTAGGTCCGGCCGCTCCCACCCGGTTGAGCAGATCCGGAGTACACGCAACCATCGACCTGTTCATCTCCAATATGGGCAACATCACCGACCCGGTTGTTCACCAAGAACTCAGCTCGGACCACTTCCCAGTGGTAGTCGAAGTTGGATCCTCTGCTAACCGATTCCAAGTCTCTCGGCGTAACTACCATCGAGTCGATTGGGCGCGGTTCCAGCGATGTGTGGACAACACAATTGACTACAGCGTCCAGCTTGAGTCCTCAGAAAACATCGACCAGTGTCTTCAGTCTGTCGATAAGGCATTATCCCTGGCCCGAGATCTACATGTGTCGTCTTCTAGTCTGGTGAGTAACTCTCTGAACCTAGACAACACAACCAAACGATATATCCAATTCCGTAATACTATAAGACGACAGTACCAGCGCTCTGGCCTGCACCACCTTCGTCTCAACAAAATCATCAAAGCCAGGTTGCTGGATTTAAGAAACAAACATTTTTCTCATCATCTTCGCTCCCTCCCAGTCCGTGGAAAGCCGTTCTGGAGACTTACCAAAATTTTGAAAATCAAACCAAGATCTATCACCCCCAACAGCGATCCCCGGTCATTTCCTTCTAACAGCATCTGAAAAAGCCAATGCACTTGGTCAGCTTTTTGTCAACTACTACAATTTGGGTCATGCCATGGTTAGCCCGCACGAGCATGCCGTCCAGGAATGCCGTCCCGATGAATCTTAAACATCTGCTGATGAGGTGCTAGCTGCCATCAAGCGCACCAAGAACATGAAGGCCGCCGGCGTCGATGAGGTCTTCAACCTTGAGTTGAAAAACTTGAGTCGAGAATTTTTTGAACACCTGGCAACGATCTTTAATAAGTGTCTGGAGCTCAGCTACTTTCCGTCTCGCTGGAGGTTAGCAAAAGTGATCTCCATCCACAAACCCGGTAAGGACCCTACCAACGCTAAAAACTATCGTCCCATCAGCCTATTATCGTGCATCTTGAAGTTGTTCGAAAAATTGATTCTTAGCCGCTTACTAGAATTCGTAAACCAGGATAACATCTTCCTCCCAGAACGGTTCGGGTTTAGACAAGGTCACTCTACCGTTCACCAACTGACTAAAGTTACTCAGATCCTAAGGCGGAACAAGTCCGTTAGTAAAACATCTGCTATGGCATTGTTGGACATCGAAAAGGCGTTCGATAATGTCTGGCATGATGGCCTGGTGTTTAAGCTAGAGCGATTCAACTTCAAGATCATTAAGAATTATCAGTCGAATAGATCATTCCAGGTCTTCCTCAACAACATTTTCTCTGATACGTTTAACGTGGATGCTGGGGTTCCACAGGGTAGCCTTCTTGGTCCCATCCTGTTCAACATTTTTACCTCAGATGCACCTCCCCTTCCGGGTGGTGGCATCCTGTCTATGTTTGTAGACGATACTGCCATTATCTACGAAGGTCGAGTGATTAGAGCTTTGACGCGTAGACTACATGAGGGCCTGAATGTTCTGTCCGACTATTTCAACAGCTGGAAGATCTGCATAAATGCAGCTAAGACCCAGGATATTATATTCCCGCATTCAAAATCAACTCGACTTGTTCCACCTGCCAATGTGGGAATCCATCTCAATAACACTCCCATCGAATGGTCGAGTGAGGTTGTCTATCTTGGTCTCTCCTTGGACCAAAAACTTCCATTTCGTTGACACGTAGAGAAAACTGTTACCAAGTGCAACATACTGACCAAATTCCTCTATCCTCTCATTAATAGAAAATCCACTCTTTCCCTCACCAACAAGCTTGCCATTCACAAGCAAATAATTTTACCGGTCATAGAGTACGCTTTGCCTGTCTGGGAGGGCTGCGTTAAAACCCATCATCTTAAACTTCAGATTGTTCAGAATGAAATATTACGTATGACACGAAACTCAGAGATCAATCGCCTGGCTGGTCTTCAGGTGCTGGAGGAACGGAGAACAATATCGTTGACTAGGTTCGGAGAGTCCTGCGCCAGGTCACCTCACCAGATCATTCGTGAGCTGGTACCTTAGTTTTAAGTTAGTTTCAAGTTAGTTATTCGTAGTTAAGTAGGTTATCAAAATTTATTTTTCAATTAAGAACAAGTCCTATACTGCCGCCCGCATAATAAAAAAAAAAAATGTGCCTAACAACTAGTTCGGGATATAGTCACGACTGTATGGGCTATCGTTAAGCCATATGGATTATAATCCGTTTATGGTTATTAATTATGCGGGCGTTCCAATCATAGTAGTCCCATGTTCTACACAAATCTTATGCACGCTGGGACAACTATGCGTGAAAGGACAGTATAAGCGTTAACTGTAAAATTCTACACAAATAATGTAAATCTATAGAATTAAGTAATCAGCAAACCTCAAAACAAAGATACAGATCCTAAAAGGCTAAACAATTATTATGTAAACCATATGTAACCATTTAAAAAAAAATAGAAATAAATGTAAATGAGCTGAAAAAAATAGAGAGCTCATTCTTTCGGATACGCTGAAGCCGACATGGAGAGGACTACCAAGGAGCGGACTACAACCAAGGATCGGACAGCCAACAAGGAGCGGACTACCAGGAAGGCAGCAGGAAGACTGCCAAAGGCGAGTCAACCGATTTTGGAAGACCGTCTTCAGGTGGAAGCGGCTTCAGGACTGGACGGTTCGCCATTCCGGGCTTTAAACGGACCGCTTGTGGATGTTGCGGCTGGGGAGAGAAAACCAAAGATGATGCGGCCGGTGTTCTACGACTACCACGCTCGGGCGGTGATAGACGATGTCACTGCTACCGTGTCCTCCGCCGGTCACCACAGAGTGTAATCCAGCCTTTACTCGCGATTACTTTTCTTTACACGATTAAAACTAATTAAAAACTATTTTTACGACATGTTTAAACGACACAACTAATCGTAATGAACGGACAGCGACTTTGCGCAGCGTCGGTTGACCGAAAAAATGGACCGCAGCGCAATAGGATTGTCCACAACACCGGGAAGTTTAGGCTACCGTCCGCTCTGCCTCGTCGTTTTGATTGCATCGTCTCCATCAGATTTCATGATGTCTTTTCCTTCGCCTAGCTCTCTCCTTTCTCAGGCTGGATTCGGATCAGGTTCGAAACCAATCGGCTCAGGATGCTCTCAGAATCTGCTGCATCTAGCTTTTTGTTGAAAATCACATTCTTTGCAATCGTAAACTATCGCTTGCAGGGATCCCAGACGCGATAGCCATTTGCAGCGTAGCCAATCATGATGTTCTTTTCCCTCTTTGGGTCCAGTTTTCCTCGGTTTTCTATTTTCACCCAAGTAGGTATACCAAACAGTCAATCCGAGATTTTCGTCTTCATTTCTACCAGTCCATGCCTAAATAGAGTTCCTGTTCCTAAATGGCCGAATCTCCGTCCTTCATAGCCTTCGTAACCATCGCACCTGCTTCACATAAATTGTCAGCGACTGAGTCAGATACATCACGCAGCTCGATGTCCAACCTGTACAATTGACCGACTGGCCGGCTTCTCACCATCATTCTGTTTTCATCAATATGTCGCCTCGAGAACAGGGTACACTCCAACTGTGGTGCAGTGCATTTCGTTACCTTACATCCCATCATAAGGTCCGTCACACCTGAATCGCCTGTTTTCTGTGACATCATAGCAACGGATAAACGCCCCACGATTGTCGTAGCAATAACGTCAGTTTCTCGGCAACGTTCGCTCCAAACTTTTGCTGGCAAAATTTTCCTTTGCCCTTCCGGTTCCGAGTCACTCCGGCTTCTTCAGTAGAGCGATTTTCCGGACACTCAACTCGTTTATGTCCTAACTTTTTGCCGCCCATTTTTTTTACCAGCAAACGCCGATTGTCCGGAAACCGTCTGAAACCGCTTCTTCACACATTCCAGGGTCAGATGATTGGGCTGTATCGTCTCGAGGGCCGTAATGAGCGCTTCAAAGAATTTCGGCGCTAGTAGGAGCTGACACACCACATCTTCTTCCTGCATGTTTACCCAAGCAGCACTTGTAACATCTTTTTAAATGATAATGTTCAACATTTGTTATAATCATGTTGTATTGTAGTTGCATGAAATTTTGCTGGTTGCTATATTGGAATCCTGAACTAATGCTCAACTCGATGTTGATTTTAGGTAGTTTTAAGATTTTTCAACACATTTTTCAGATATTCGCTACGTATAAGTATATATTTAGTGACGAGAAACATATCACTTATTCTTTTTGAAACTTTATTTTAACTAATAAATAACAATATGGTTTAGATAACATTTAAAATACGCGTAGTTAACAACAGCAAGAGCAATCAACAATCAAAATCACATAAGAAGTTAACGATGAAGCAAATGGCCAGCAGTGGTTTTTCAGTTAGAAATAATAAAAATTCATGGAAAAGAATAAAACGGAATGGAAGTTTCAGGAGAAAAAAGTTGGAAATAGTGCAAGATAGTAAAAAACATTCACCATCGTCACTGGTTTGTAGTGGATCTGTTGATCGAATCGAACTGTGTCAGTCTCCAGAATTCTCGTCTCAGGAAAACCCATCAAAAGTACAAGAATATCCAAGGGTCCCGGTTATCGTCGACAGACCAGAACATCACAAAGAAAATGTAACTGACGCTCTAGACAATGGGAGTAGTAGCGAAGAAGATTGTATCAGTAAAGTCAATGTATGCGGGCTAAAGCAAAATATGTATGATTTCCGCGAAGAATTACGAGATTGGGCTGTATCATATCAAATCAAGCACTCCGCTTTGAATCCACTACTTTCTATTTTACGACACCATATACCGGATAACGTTCTTCCTACGGATTCCAGAGCACTTGTGAAAACTCCAAGAAGAACTATTGTACAATCAATTGATAATCAGGATGGAAAATACTGGCATTATGGGTTGAAAAAAATTCTAACAGAAATTTTGACAGGTGTTGGTAAATTTAACTCAACAAATTCACTCAACATTAACATAGATGGATTACCGGCCTTTAAAAGTTCCTCGATCTCCTTGTGGCCTCTATTAGTAAATATTCATGAAATGAGACGAGATATTCCGCCTTTTATTATTGGAGTTTTTGCTGGAATAAGTAATTCTCACTTGTAAATGTATACTTTTTCAAAGTAGTTACCTAGTTTTATACAATTTAAGGTAAACCTAAAGATATCAATGCTCTTCTTGAACCTTTTGTTCAGGAAATTATTGATGTTCTAGCAAACGGTAGAGTAGCTAATGGTGTAAATATATCATTTATACTGAGGTGCTTCATATGCGATACTCCAGCCCGATCAATGCTTAGAGGTAAATATATAAAAATTCAATTTCATAAATAATTTGCATTTACTTTGTCTTTGTACAGGTGTGATTGGTCATAACGGGTATAGCTCTTGCTTGAAGTGTGTTACTGAAGGCGAGTATTCATTTACTGCTAACACGATGATTTTCCCGGAGTTAAATGCACAACTTCGCAATGATGAAAGCTTTCGTGCCAGGAAGTATGAAGGTCATCATAAATTTGATAGCGTTTTGGAAAAAATCAACGATTTAGATATGATTAAAGATTTTCCAATAGGTGATGCTTTACACCTGATTGATTTAGGTATTACGAAACGGTTTTTAAGTGGCTAGAAAACAGGAACAATGAACAATTATAAGGCTAAATGGTCAACAAAAGAAATTGAGCAGGTTTCAAACTTTCTTAAAATTACCAAGTTACCCAGAGAAATTAGACGTCAAGGTCGAGGCTTAGAGCATTTATCGCGTTGGAAGGGAACAGAATTAGGGTAATTTTTCATGTATACGAGTGTTGTTGTGATTAACAGGTTTTCTGTTGAAAAAGATATATTTCACAATTTCCTTAATTTGTACTGCGCAATTTATATTTGTTCTAGATACGATCAAAGCAGGGATAACTACTGTATTGCACGAAATATTATATTTGATTTTTTAAAAGGGGTCAAAATACTATACGGGCCTCAAATGTTTTGCAGTAATATGCACAATCTGGTACATCTTGTTGACGATGTTGAGAGATATGGCCCACTTGAATCATTCGACGGTTATCCTTTTGAGTCTGAACTGTATAATTTGAAAAGCATGTTACGAAGTGGCAATTCACCTTTGTCGCAAATTTCGCGAAGAATAACTGAAGAACAATCAATCACACTTAAAACTAAAACGATGCATTCTCGACGAAACAGGCTAAACCCAACTTTGAAACACCGCTGCTCAAACTCATGTAATGTTGATCCAAAAATTCAAACACTTTTAGATTTTTCTTTTGCGTCAGTCTATCTCTTTGTTCATTTTGAAGATTTTTGTATCAATACTGAATCGTCTTCCGATAGTTGGATTTGTACGAAAGACTTTAAGTTAGTCTCTGTAAAGTATATTATTAAAATGTCTACCGATAACTTCATTAAACTATATGGAGCTTCTTTATCAAATATAAATGATTATTTTTTTAAGCCCGTTCGATCATCTTCTTCACAGATTTATTGTTCTTAACATTAAATGAACCTGCATTGTTTGTGTTTATGAAAGTGACTAGGACCGCGGGTGACTTCAAAATAATACGCAACTAGTTCCGAAAAATAAATTGTATTTTAGCGATTAGGTTCAGCCATTTTCTCTCACTTTATTGCTAGTATGGTTGAACGACATGCGTTATCTCTCGCTATCAAAACCGAACTGCCACTGCCCTCGAATTGAACGCGATATGATGGGTCAGTGGTGAATATAATTGGGATCACGATCGTCGTGTGATCGTGTCATGCCTACACAAATACAAATTTTGATTACCGATCTCGTATTGAATGATAAGGGGAAATGATCGCTACTGTGGATCACATCTTAGGGATGATCAAATAATCGGCCTTATTTTTAATTGTGAACATTCCGGCCGCCTTGAAATTATTAAATTTCAAATATTAAACTATCTTATTCAGCAAAAACTTTAACTAACTAATTGTTATTTCTCTGTTGCAATTCGATATCTGATTCGCTTATGGCTAATAAATGTCCCTTTTTCTGTTGGACATAGTGCTCGAAAATATCTTGGGTGGACTGTATACTTGTTGTGCTGCTTCCGTGCGGAAATGCACATCGCCGATGACCAATGAGGAACTGGTTGCTTTCTACTTGATGACAGGATCGCGTCTGCTTCACGACGAGGTAACTGCTACCTTTTCGGATTGACGTCTTGCTATCTGCTACTTTCGGATCGACGCCTGGGTGATCTACTAGTGGACTGAAGATTATATGCTGCTATGTATATTGCGTGCTGGAGGCTGCAACTGGTTGCTGATGTTGCCTTCTAGGGATGCACTGATGAGTGTGCATAACTGCTCGAGGGTGCTTTTACTCCTACTGACATCCTTCTCGGTTGGGGAATGATGGCATCACACGTTGCTACAAATGAGAGGGTGCTTTTTAAACCGAAAATGAGCACTTTAACATGACTTGCCTGGAGCGGAGGCTGTGCGCACAGTGCTCAGAAGAGTCCTACGTTTGCTGCAGCGCTGACATCATGTGAAACTAAAGAATAAATTGTGTGCGATACCAAAACCAACCGAGACCCAAAAACATGCTGGACGTCACAGGGCAGACTAAGTACAAGATGATTAAACGGACTGGCTTTTATGATGAACTAATGATGACTTCTTGGCGACAATTGCCCCGGAACCCGGGACAAGGTGGCTACGGGAGATGAACATTTCTTGAGTTTTTTGCAAATTAATATTAAACAACTACTTAACTGGAATGCGGAGGACCTCCGCTTGGAGACCTCCGCGGTGCCGCAGCACCAATGCCCCGAAGACTAACGCTCTTCTGTGTGGGACATATCGTTATCCCGAATAGGGAGGATGCAAATCTTCGAGATGCCTCTTGTGAAGACACCATCTTTAGTCCGGACGGCTACCACCCGAATGTTTCCATCTTGGCCCGAGAATATGTTGACTATTCTTCCCAACCGCCACTTCTGAGGAGGTGAATTGTCCTCTTTAACCAGGACCATGGTTCCAACCTTAATGTTGTCACGTCTTTGAGTCCATTTAGTTCTGTTGTGCAAATCGGAGAGGTATTGTGATTTCCATTTTCGCCACAGTTGCTGTACGAAGGCTTGCGTTTGTTGCCAGTGCGATAAACGATTTTCTGGTATTTCTTGCAAATCTGGCTCCGGAATTGCCGTGAGTGGTCTGCCTATCAGGAAATGACCTGGGGTTAGCACCGAAAAATCGTTCGGATCAGTGCTCAGTGGTGTCAACGGTCTAGAATTGAGGATGGCTGAAATTTGCTGAACCACGGTGTGTAGCTCATCGTACGTTAGTGTTTGGATTCCGATGGTTTTACGAAAATGGGTCTTGAAGGACTTAACGGCCGCCTCCCATAGTCCTCCAAAATTGGGGGGGCGAGGCGGGATGAACTTGAAATCAATTCCTTCCTCTTCAGCAAACTTGCTAGTGGTGTACTGGAACTGCTGTTCGCTAAGCTGTGACCGTAATTTTTCGAGTTCTCTGTTTGCTCCAATGAAATTGGTAGCATTATCGCACATGATGATATGGGGCTTCCCACGAATCGCAACGAATCGTTTCAAGGCAGCTATAAATGCTTGTGTAGATAAATCTGCCACAACTTCCATGTGCACTGCCTTGGTCACTAGACAGACAAAAATGCATACGAAGGTTTTGATTGGAATTCCTTTACGACCTGGGTATTTAATTTGAAATGGACCGTAGAAGTCTAGTCCAACCGACGAAAATACTGCTCCAGGTGTTACACGTACCGATGGTAAATCGGCCATTAACTGTTCGTGATTCGTTGGTTTGCTTCGGTAACAGGAGATACAGCGATGAATTACCTGGCGAGCGAGACTGCGAATACGAAGGGGCCAAAATTTCTCGCGTACTGTAGCTATCAACAACTGCTGCCCAGCGTGAAAATGTTTACGGTGATAGTGCTCAAGTACTAGCTTCGTTAGCGGATGTTGATGATGTAAAATTATGGGATGCCTACGGGTCTCTGACACGGGTGCGTGACTTAACCGGCCGCCAACACGAAGTATACCATCCGTCAGGCGGGGGTTTGTCGACAATATTATTGAAGACGACTTTAGTGGTTTTCCCTTGGAAAGGGCCGAAATTTCTTCTGGAAAACTCTCATGCTGAGATACACGTACGAGCGCATTTTCTGCTTCATTGTATTCAATCGAGGACAAGTCACCTGTGCGTAGGTTCTCGCGATTTCTTTTTGCCGAGTTGTACATGAAGCGACGTAACCAGCCAACCAATCTGATGAGTTCTGGCAGCGACGAACGTAACGTGAAAATTTCACAAGCGGTCATTACTCGAACGGGAAGAGCTGATGTTCTCTCCTCTAACAGTGATTTATCTAAATCAAGTTGTGTTTCTGATGAATTCGGCCAAGTAGCATGATCTTGACGCAACCACAACGGACCATTGAACCACAAAGATTGATATTGAAGCTGTACCGGTGTCATTCCTCGCGAAATGATATCCGCTGGATTCTCAACACCAGCAACGTGACTCCATACTCCATTTTTGGTGATATGCTGTGTTTCTGATACACGATTCGCTATAAATATCTGCCACCGGGACGGCAGTGAAGATAACCAACACTTTACAATCATCGAGTCTGTCCAGAAATAGGCGTTAGCGGGTAATTCTATGCTACTTCGCAGTTTTTCATATAGATGACTAAGAAGTAAGCTGAAGAGAGTTCTAAGCGAGGAATGGAGAGTTTTTTCTTTTTGCGAGAGAGGTCTTCCAAAGGAGCAACGCGAGATTTAGAGGTGATCAAACGCACAGTGACTGAGCCATCTTCCATCTCACACCGCAGATATAGACAAGCCCCATAGGCTGCCTCCGAAGCGTCGCAAAAACCGTGTAGCTCTACCGATCTTAAATCGTTGGTGTAGCATGTCCATCTTGGAACCGTCAGGGATTCGAGAGCTGCGATATTCCTGCGGTATTCATTCCAGAATGTTTGAAGATCTTCTGGTAACGGAACATCCCAATCGGCCTTATGCTTCCACAAATCCTGCAAGAAAATTTTAGCCAGAACTGTGACAGGACCGATCAAGCCAAGGGGGTCAAATATACGTGCTGTATCCGAAAGTACCACCCGTTTGGTGATTGTTGGCTCAGGGTTCCACTGAGGAACAACAAATAGAAAATTGTCGGAAGCTGGTTGCCATATCAGCCCCAACGTTTTTATGGGTGACGTAGACGAATCAAGTGCGAGAGTAGCTCGATCGTCCCTCAGAATCTGTGGTATAGTCGATAGGAGTTCTGCGTTGTTGGAGTTCCACTTCCTCAACGTGAAGCCTGCTGAATTCATGAGCTGTATGATTTCTGCTGCTAGTGCCTTTGCCTCTTCCAAATCATCTGTACCTGTCAGCATGTCATCGACGTAAAAGTCCTTTTTGATTACTCTCGCTGCAGCTTTGGTTGTGGCTTCTCCTTCAGATGCCAACTTTTGAAGGCTTTTGGTTGCCAGATACGGCGCCGAGGCTGTCCCGTATGTAACAGTGGTTAATTGGAAGGACTTGACAGGTTCGGTTGGAGAACTTCTCCATAGTATGCGCTGAAGTGATTGATCAGCATCGACTACCTTTACCATACGGTACATTTTGGCAACATCTGCCACCAATACGAATTGACGAAATCGAAACCGAAGAATGATGGAGAGTAAATCTTCCTGCACAACGGGTCCTACCATGAGTTCGTCGTTTAAGGATATTCCCGAAGATGTACGACAGGAAGCGTCGAATACAACCCACAGCTTAGTTGTTGTGCTATCGGGTTTTAAGACCGCATGATGAGGCATGTAGTACGAGGGATAGTCACTCGCTTCCTCGTGTACTTGTTGCATATGACCCATGGAGATGTATTCATTCATAAAGGTACTGTACATAATTCTCAACTCCTCGTTCGTAGCGAATCGTCTCTCCAGTCCGTAGAACCTTTTCAGTGCGATGGGTTTTGAATCCCCTAACTGACTAATTACGTAGTCCTTCTTGGGAAGTGTTACTACAAATTTTCCTTCACTGTCACGTACCGTCGTGCGTTCATAGAGTTCTTCACAGGTCGATTCTTCTACTGAATGCGTACTCTTGATGTTGCATGATTCTACTTCCCAAAATTTTGCTAGCAGCTCCCGAAGATCATGTGTCGAACCCGAGTGAGTAATGGTTCTAGGAACTTCAAGTTTACTACCAGGGATACGACCCGATACAACCCATCCTAAAACAGTTTTCTGAAGAGTGGGTCCGTCATCTGTAAGCTTCATCCGCTCATTCATCAGTAAATCGTAGTAGTATTCCGCCCCAATGATGAGGTCTTTCGGACCCGGTTGATGAAATTCAGGATCTGCGAGTGTTATGGTATCCGGAATCGCCAATTTCTGCAAATTCACTGCATGCAAGGGTAGTTTGGATGTGAGCCTTGAAAGTACATGTAATTGAACAGTTTCCACGTATGATGAAATTGAGAATGATCGAGCCGCAATTGTTGCTTCAACCTTTCTTGTAGATTTGACTACAGAACCACCAATACCTGCTACAGACAGGTAGCTGGCACCTTCCACTAACTTCAACTTTTGAGAGAGGTTTGTGGTTATAAAGCAATACTCCGAGCAGGAGTCCAATAATGCCCTGGCTAGCTGGACATTTCCATACATGTCTGACACACGCACTATGGCGGTGGAGAGTAAAACTTGCCTTGTCGAGGCAAAGATGTTGGTATTGAAGCAGTTGGATTTGATTACTTGATCTGTGGTGTTTGGTGTATGTTGCGAATTTGTGTTGGCAATAGGGTATGAGCTTGTAGATTGACTTGTGTGCTGAGTAGGTGTGGTTTGGTTCTGGGCTTGTGATTGTGTTTGCGGTGTGTTCATTGCCTGGGGACCATATTTGACTCGTGGGACGGAGGAATCATTCTGCGATGCTGCTGACGTTGCAGACCTTTCACCAGACGATGGCGCGTTATGCAGAAGCGTGTGGTGTTTCGTCTGCTGGCACACACCTCTTGTGCACACTCGAACCAAATGCGTGGGGGAAAAACAATTCAAACACAACCCACTTCGTTTCACCTTCTTATATCGTTCACTAACTCTCATCTTCAAAAATTTCTGGCACTTGAAAGCGGAATGCGGGCTCTCGCCACAAAATGGGCATCGTTTAAACGACTGTGTTGACGCATGAACAACGGTGAACTTCGACTTCTTCACCTCCGCATGTGCTGGTCTCAGCGGAGCGATTGATTGAAGGACGGAGCAATGATTCCGAAGAAAACTAACTAGCTCGTCGTATTTTGGAACTTCTTTCGAGCTATGATGCGATTCCCAGTGTCGCAGCGTGATTTGATCCAATCTCGAACACATCATATGTGCCAAAACAGTGCTCCATTGCGAAGAATTTTCTCCCACCTTTTCCAACATTTGCAAGTTTTTATCGAACTCGCTAATCACTTGGTTTAATCCGTCGTAACTCTCCCGCTTCATTGGCTCCACAGCAAACAATGCATCAAGATGCGCTTTTACTATTAATTTGCGGTTCTCGTAGCGCTTCTTTAGCAGATCCCATGCGATTTCATAGTTGGCTACCGTCATCTCGATGGATTCAATTTCCTGAAGGGATTCTCCTACAAGGGATGAGCGAAGATACGAAAACTTGTCCATCGCACTGAGTTGATTATTGTTGTGAATCAGGCTTTGGAACATATCTCGAAATGTAACCCAATTACTAGTTCTACCATTAAAGCTAGGCAGCCGTATCTCGGGGAGTTTGACCCTTGACATCGCCTCGGGAGCAGCCTGTACTATGGTCGGTGTAGGACACGACACTGGCTGGTCGATCGGTTTGGGAAGCAGAGCTTGCAACGATGACTTAAGCTCACAATAAAGGTCTTCTGTAGATTGCATTACCTCGACATTTTCGGCCTCACGCCTTTCAGCAAGCATCTGCACCCGCGTAGCCCGTTCAGCTGCAGCTTCTTTAGAGTCAGTTGATTCTTTTTCGTCAGCTTCCTCGACCAGCAATTCTATTTTTATACGAACGGTGTAAAACTTTTTCATTGCCGTTTCAAGAAGCTCTAGGCGACTCTCAACTTGCCCTATATGTTTCTCTGCTTTGAGTTTCTGTAAAAACTTTCTGGCACCCTCGAACGTTGCCAACAACTGCCTCTCCTGCCTTTTTAAATCACGCAAATCACTAGCCATACTTAATATTTTTGCACTCTCGAACTAATATATCAAATGGTAATGTTCACTATGTTAGTATACCTTCACTTCAGTTAGTCTATTATTAATATTCCATAAAAAATGTTTCACTTTGATTCACCGTTGACAATACGCGATCGCGATTCGACTCGACGTCCCACGGATGACAGAAAATGAATCAACCCAATTTGACTGCAGCGAGGGGAACCAACCAGGTGAACAACCGAGCGAAATTATAGCCAGCAGAACCAAGACCAACCGTCAATCTAAGCAGGGATCACAAAATTCGCATGCAATGAAAGTACCAGTTTTCACCAAATCATTTTAATTTTCTACCCTTTTTTGATGAGCATCACATGCTTGATGCCACCACAGATCTCATGCAAATGTTAACTTCCCTCTGACAGCTGACTTTGTAGTAGCTGAGCTCGTCCAAGCTGCCGATCGATGTCCTCATGTTGATTAGCCGCTACCATAATCCATCACCGTAACCACGTTATATCCAACAAAGCACTCCAACTGCAATCGCGATGGCGATTGTTCCGCGCACTTTCACTAGTCCGCTAATCACCGTACAGTCCCACCGGTTCACAGTATCCGGCTCGAAGGACCAAAAAATGTTTATGAAAGTGACTAGGACCGCGGGTGACTTCAAAATAATACGCAACTAGTTCCGAAAAATAAATTGTATTTTAGCGATTAGGTTCAGCCAATTTCTCTCACTTTATTGCTAGTATGGTTGAACGACATGCGTTATCTCTCGCTATCAAAACCGAACTGCCACTGCCCTCGAATTGAACGCGATATGATGGGTCAGTGGTGAATATAATTGGGATCACGATCGTCGTGTGATCGTGTCATGCCTACACAAATACAAATTTTGATTACCGATCTCGTATTGAATGATAAGGGGATATGATCGCTACTGTGGATCACATCTTAGGGATGATCAAATAATCGGCCTTATTTTTAATTGTGAACAGTTTGATTTAAAAGATTTGTATTGCAAAATGGTAATGGTATGTACCCAAGACAACAACAAGCCCAAAGCCGTATTTGTACCACTTATTCATACAATCCAAGAGCACTTGTTTTATTTAATTCGAATTGTAAACTCTAGAAGCAACTCGCCTGAAAAAGACTATGTATTGTTTTTATTGAATATTTATTTGTTAAAATAAAATAAATCAATCAAACTCCAACTAAAAATTGCACACGCAGGCTTTTCTCTACATTTCCAAACTTATTCGTCAAATCATCAGCGCTAAGATAAGTTTACCCTAACGCAAGGTGTCTAATGACACTAAATTTTAACAAAATTGATTTAGTAACAATTTTATTGCATTAGCGAACAATAGTCTGTTGACACATCTTCCAAATCCTGGTCGTTCGAGTGTACCACATCTTCTGTGCTTGCGGTATGTAATAAATCGTTGATCTTTCTTTTGCGCTTACACGCAACCCGTTTCACTGATTGACCGGAGCCATATCGTTTCACCTCTGTTAGTTTTTGTCTCAAAAAATCACTGAAAACCTTCTCGTTTTGTTCCTTGGTGTATTCGCAATCTTCAGCTTTAACTACACGGTTCAAAAACTCAACTATGTGAGGAAAACTGTCCCTGAAACTTTTATTCTTCGTTGCTTCAATCGTATTTTGTTTAGCACGACTATTTCCTTCCCATGAATAATCCAATAAAACCGTAGGATTAATTAATTTTCTTATAGCAGTTCGAAAAAAGGGAGCTCCTTCTTTTTTTCCTGTGAGGTTATAGATTGTATGGAAATACCTGAAATATTTGCCTTCGAAATCTGTATTTTTTAGACACTCTTCTAGCGCGTGTAGCTCTTAATCAGTTTCAATTTTTTCATGCTTTCGAATTCAGAAAAAAATTCAGCTTTGGCTACATGTTCTTTTTCCCGTGCAGGCTGCTGATACTCCAAAAGTTTGTTTATATTTGCCATAAAGCAAAGTATTTTCTCCAAAACTGCTTGCTGTGTATCGATTTTAGCCTCAATTTGAGTCAACCTATCCGACTCATGAATTTGATAATTTTGCTGATCGTTTTCCTCATCGATACCGTTTGATTGATCTGTTTGTACTAATTCCGTCAGGTAAGGCGGTTCATTGATACAAATAAATTCTGTTTCATCCTGCACATAAAATTCTGCTTGACTGGAATTTTCTATCTGGAAAAATAATTTAACTGTAGACAAAAAAAAAAACAAAAAAAAAAAAACTTCCAAAACATACTGCAATCGAGTCCGCCTGATCCGCTTTACCCATTGCACCTTCTGGTATAACAATATTTGGTGTTGGATTTATTTCATTTAATTCGAGCTGTACATCAGTGATGCACAAATTATTCGCTGCCTGTTAAACAGAGTCTGATCAGAATGTGAAACGTAGAAAAATAAATCAAATGAATATACCTTGTTTTTTGGCTTCAAGGTGTACAAATTCATTCGTATTTTTTCCAGCTTTTTCGGCGGTCGGCATCGCGTTCCTCTGCTCTGTTGTACGGCGTCGCCGGAATCCGTTATCTCTTCCAAATACTCAATTAGTTGCTCGGCTTGTTTATACGAAGAGCGATGTCCCAAAATTTTGCATTTACGTGTTTTCCATTCCTTACCGGGATAAGCCTGCTCATTTCTGGATAGAGAAATAAGGTTGTTCGGTGGCCATTTCACGGTATCTTCCGACACCCAAAGCGAGGGAACAATAGTTAAAGCAGGTTTCGACAACAAAGTTTTTCTCGTTTGTACTACTGAAAACGCCATTTTGTACTGGGTCTGATTCGTACATCAGAATGTTTTTCCAGACAATACGCCAGTGCAACCAGATGTTTTCATTGCGCGTGAGCATTTAACTTTGTGTGTTTCACAAAAAATTGTTTTTGTCCCGGTTTCTGTGCTGACATAAATTATAGCGCCAAGGGGTTCACAACATTCTGGCATTTGACAGGTATATTTGTAAGTAACATGCATTTGTTCGCATGC
The DNA here is from genome assembly GCF_029784165.1 of Wyeomyia smithii. Taxonomy (NCBI): domain Eukaryota; kingdom Metazoa; phylum Arthropoda; class Insecta; order Diptera; family Culicidae; genus Wyeomyia; species Wyeomyia smithii. The sequence goes on from NC_073694.1 coordinate 1,348,966, forward strand.
AGTTAGTATTCGTTCCTTTAATTGTTTTTTTTTTCAATTTTTGAGAAGATTAAAGAGATTTCAATCAGATCATAAAAGGTTCGTTATGGAATTGTGCAGTTTCCAATAAATCATTATTACTTATAGCACTGCAATATTGCAGTATTGTAAGGTAGTGTTCTCAAACTTAATTAAAACTTCATGTTTTTATAATGCGGTTAGTAAACAATATAGCTACATTATGTTGCACCTTGTTATTGCACGGATATATTTTCTTGATAAATGCAACAAGAAAATATAACTAAAGCAACATTGTGTTCGGCCATATTTTTTTTCTAAAAAGTAAAACCTTTTTAGAAAGCCATTTTCAACTCAAATGTATAATACACGAATATTTTCCCAAAAATCCTCAATGACTGTTTTTTTTTCCAATGCTAGTATTTAATGAAAATTTGTTTTCGGTTGCATATTTTCGATAAAAAAGTATTTTCAAACTTGCAAAATAATATTAAAATCCTCGAGACCTTTCAAATTACCATTTAAAAGAGGCGCTTGGAGAAATGCGCACTAAAAGCTTCAATTTCACGATAAATTTTGAATCGCATAACGATTAACTTCTCACAGATCGAGATTTACCAAAGTTGGATTTCACTTCCATACCTAAGACTTTCAACAACGTAAATATGTCTAAGCTACTTTGCATGATGCACCGAAATGCACGACGAATCGGCCATAGGATATGATCAAAGTCAAAAGACAAATCGATCGAAATGATTGGTTTTATCGGAATGACAACATCCTCGCCTTTTGGTTTCTGTACATCACCTCGATTCTTGAAATATCCAGGAGGCTGGCAACAAGGCTAACTGATAATACGTGCCCCGAAAGCTATCCGTTAATGTCATTGATTTATAAGTGATTTTAGGGGTCAAACTTGTTAAAAAGTGTAAAGTTGTGATCTGTGATGCTTCATCTAAGTGAGAAAAGTGAAGGTTTTGTGAAAAACACAGTGTTTCTTGAGTGGAAGTTATAATTTATCCACGAAATCAAATTGAAAATTGTAAGGCAAGTTAGGTTGCGTGAGTGTGAGTGCCAACTTCGTGCGTCGCGCTGACTAGCGGTTCATTATTAACGTGCGAAAATGGAGTGCATGGTGGTGTGATCGAAGAGAATTGCACTACCTGAAGAGCGGAGAGAGTAGCGTTGCGCTGTGCTAGTCGGCGTTTGTTTCGCTGGCATAGGCATAACCAAAATAAAACAGATGAGTATATGTTTTTTTTCTGTATCAAGAATGCATAGGCTCTGTGTGTAGTGGTTTTTAGCGGGCTTTGGACTTTGTCAGAAGTGTGAATGTGTGATCTGTTGGGTGCACGAGGTGTGGTAGCTTTTCGGCTGCGAGTAGTTTTTTTTTTTTTGTTTGCAAACCAGATTGTGCGATGATGTTTAACTGTTTAACTTTTTTCTCCCACAAGTAAAAGCACTAAGAATTGTCAGGTGAGTTAACTTATCAATGGGCTCGATACGACATACACGATTTGCGTTTGGTGTTATATTTATTTTCCTAAATGGTCCGCGTTCGAATATGGTTCACATCATGTGATGATCCATGATGATCGTAGCACGCCGTTTTGATTGTGCTCGTCATGAATGTTTAACTGTTACAGTTTTGAATGTCCAAATTGAAAACAGAGTGCAATTAAGGTGTTTTTCTGGGGCCTTTTTCTCGTGTAGTTTTGTGTAATAGTATTGTTTATTAGAATTTATGGTGGAATAGATTAAATGATATGTATTCACTGATATGTCGTGTGCAATGAATTTTTGAACGCACTGACTCTCGCATGACAGGTAATAGAAAATTCAATAAAGTTGAGTTTGACATCTGATGACTATTTAGTCAGCCTGAAATAATCATGATTGGTTTGGTCTTATCAATAATTTTAAGACTTTGGATTAGTATGTACATCTACACCTGATGTTTGCACTTAATGTTTTAGATACACCAAGCTTTGCCATTTTTCTATCTTTCCAACAGGATCACACCCAAGGTAATGAGTAGCTCAACTTAGTAATGAGCCAACATGACGCATAGTTCGCCTCGAATCCGTCATCTACCACGTTTTTGCACGGTCAGGCTTCAAGTAGGGTTCTATCAGCCAAACATGTGTTCACCTCGAAAGCAATGGTTGTGGATAATACATGAAATCTTATGCTTCACTTTTTCGATTTTTCTAGCTTTTGGGCTGCTTATGTTTTGTATACTATGTTCCAATAATGACTAGGTCGGCATTTTGTTAACAAACTTAAGACTATAATATCGATGGATGGTCAATATGGAAATTTTCATTTTTAAATTATTAAGGCTTTGTATGCATGAAACTTTGCCAATTTTTCTATTTAATAGGCAACATTCGCATCGACAACTAAGAGAGAATCGGCGTTAAATGTCGTAGTGTTTCGATGTAAACCGCGTTTCCGGCTCGGGAGAATTTTACTTATATTAACGTTTTCGGAATATAATGATTTCGAGGGGTATACCCAGATACTTGTTCATGTCTCACTGTGACTGTTTAACCGAAGATTTCGTCTGGTCGATAAATATCGCGATTAACGAAAACGCGATGTATACCTTCCCAAGAATCGCGACGGCCGACGTGCGTTCGTTTCTTCTCGGGATTGGGATTGACTCGGGATCGACAAATAGCTGATTGCTACGAGTAGCATGGGCTACATCGCGTGCGTCGTACGCAGAGGATCGCGACGTTTGGCTAGAAATTTGCTCATGGTTAGTTTTCGTAATAAGCGTTTTTCGCGGTATCTTATCTTTATTTTGGAGCAGACAAAGTGTATACGAGAAACGTCGTTGGTCGATCTGTTAGGTAGAAAATGTCCGGTTGACCGAACCCCTAGAGACTCCGCGTCGGTACCTCCATGAGGACAACGCGCAACTGATTTCGGTGTAAAAAGGATCACCTTACGAGGAGATATCATATCATTTGAAGTTGTCCCAATTTGATCAAAGGTCCAGTATCCTTGCGTACGATTTATTGTTGCGGTGTTACATTGTCAAACTGAATGACTTCGAATCGCATTATGAATATCGTGACGGATATAATAAACCTGTTCGCGCGATACTTGTTCTAAAGAACCCGACACTCGAAATCAGCGCATCGTTTACCAAAACGAACCCTGCTGTGTACCTTGCCCTTTCTCCAACATCCCAGTGATTTCTCGTGGAAGTGCAGAGGTGTTCTCGGCTTCCAATAAGCGAGTATCACGTCAACATTTTCCTATACAAATTCCTTCTTTGACCTGCATACGGATGCGGCCGGCGCTGGTATTGCCTAATATAAAGATTAAGGTCACCAGTTTCTACACATTGAGGATGCATGTTGGTCCCAAGCATCATCTGTTGGTTCTCTGTGTAATTACAGCTGATCTGGCAATAACGGAGTAGCAACCGCGGGCGGTCAATCATGCTCATGCTCATGCTCATGCTAAGCTACTTTGCATGATGCACCGCAAAAAAGGGAACACAAAAAAAAAGGAAATTTTATTCTTCTTTTCTTAAATTCACGTACTATATGATTCAACAGGTTATTGATGCTTTGTGTTGGTTTGTTTCATTGATGGATATGAAGCAATAAAAGATACTTGATTGTGGTTGTAGTTAAGCAACATGATGTTATGGTTAACTAATTATTAACATGAATAACACTATAAAACTGTGTTATACTGATGCACGCTGAAGCATCGTTGTGACTTTTGGTTACATATAGGCTCCACCTCTTGCGCTTTTTCAGTTACATTACAGTTGAATTGAAGTAGTGGATGTAATTTTGCACCCTTAACGCAAGTTGCATTAAGCGTAACGTTGCCTGCTATGTAACAACGTGTGCTGCTTGGAATACTTCCATTGCCCTTAGCTCTCGCAGAGACTTCACGACAAGAAATAAAAATGCCTTTACTTTTTCGCTTTCTGCCAGTTTCAGTTCTTGAAACTGCTTTTTCAGCATTAACTTGCCACGCTCCTAAGTATTTTTCAAAGCGTCCCAGACATATTTAGCAGTCTTTTTATATTTTGCATACTCCAGCTGGTCGGGATCGGTCACCAATTCTTCGCATACTCTTCCTCGTCGAATGGCTTCGTCAAACATCCGAATGGGTTCTGGTTTTCTACAATCCGAAACTTCCAATTTTTTACAATCCGAAACTACCAAATTCCGAAGTTAGTGCCTTCGAACAACTAGAGCTTCTCCTCAGACATTTTTAAAATCTTCGGCGATCTTGAAAAAAAAAACCTAACTGCAGACAGACGTTCAAGTCTTGTTCAAATTGCCGTTTCTAATATTTGCAAACTTTCGAATAACAACATAGTGGCTAGAAGAAGTATTTTGACTAATAGATTGGATTTCTCCTCAAATGGTAACCATACCAACATGGACATAAATAAATTCAGACAGCATGTGTGCTATGCGTTATAATTGTATCTTTATTTCACAACAACTGAATTTCCTTAGAAACAAACTTTGTACATTACGACTTCAACCTAAAACTGGGATTAAAAGTAAGTCATATAAAAAGGCAGTATGAGTTGGTTTAAAAAATGTGATTAACCTGAATACATGTCGACAGATCTGTTTTTTTTTTTCACAAATGAGGAAGCTAAAGCTGGTTGACAAAAAAAACTTCAATTCATCCGGAAGTTTGTTGCTTCTCACATTCATAGCACGTGAATCTTAACTACATTTTGGAAAAACTCGGCCGTTTGTTGAGTAAAATACTAGTGTACGCTATCTTTTATTAGCTCTTTTGTGCCGTTCTTGCGTTTTTCTTATATCGAATGTTAACTATCATTGTTATCATGTTTTCTACTATACTGATTAGTGGGTAAACCTAACATGGGAGAAGGAAATTATACACAGTTTTTGCTCCGTTGAAAAACTAAGGAACTACTTTCTCTAATTTGCTACTACGTTCGGAACCTATTCTAACAAAAACTTTTCTTTATCGCTTGCGACAGTTTCAAACTTAACTGGACTGGCTGTCTCATCGGAAACGTTAACACCATTCGCGTCAAGAAGACATTTGAGATAGCACGTGATTTTTTTGTGGAAGAATTTTTCGTTATTTTAATTATCGGTTTCGAGTGAAAAAATACTTGTTGAACAGATTAGCTTGTCTGAATAATAATAATTTACTGTGAAATTGTGAAAAAAGCTGGTGTAGTCGTGTTAAAGCGAGAGGACGCTGGGATTAATCTTGTGGCCCTCAAGTAGTGAACCCCATATTGGCATTTAAGGAAAAGAAAAGTTAGTGACGTGAGAAGAAAAGATGGATGGGGATGAAGATCCCCCGGAGGGCAATGAACGAATAGACAGTGGCCAAGGAACAACAAATGCATTCTCCTTTGGAGCTGTGGCTTCGGGAGCAACAAATTCAGGAACAATCCCCAAAACGAGCGTGCAGGATAGAAGCAACCCTCCGATGAACTACGAATACACGTATGAGGATGAAGGACCGTATCGATTGCTGTTTGAGCTCAAAGGAAAGAAGCCAGATGCGAAAATTAACAAGTTTTCCCTCGGAAACACCCTGCGGAAGATGGATACAGTAAAAAAGTTTATTGCCGACATGAAGTACAACGGGCGTCATACAATCATCGTCATGATTAGCAGTTATCAGAAGACAAATGAACTGATGAAATTGATCTACACAACTAGCAACACTTATAAATGTTATGTACCGAGACGGCTTATTAGCATCTATGGCGTTGTGGCTGGAATTCCAGCAGATATTCCGACGAAAGAGATAATGAATGATATGGTTTGCGACGTTCCAGTGCTTGGTGTGTATCGATTGCACCGCTGGGAAGAAGGTAAGGAAAAAATACCAATCAATCGTGTTAGTGTAGTATTTCGCGCAAAGACACTGCCAGAGAACGTAAAGACATTTTGCTGCCTTAGCAAGATACAGCCATTTATTCAAAAAGCAATTTTCTGCCAGAACTGCATGAGTAACAGTCACGCCACAAACAAATGCAGAGGCCAACAAAGGTGCGCAGTATGCGCAGAGAAACATGAGGAGGTGGATCGGTTTGGAAGCTGTCAGCAACCCACGTACTGTCTACACTGCAGGAATGGAGACCATCGTACTGGAAGCAATAAATGCCCAAAAAGAGAGCGACAAAATAAAATAAAGAAAATAATGGCTGTTCAGAACCTGACGTATGCAGAAGCCAACGAAATATGCCCGATCAGAACGCGCAACCAATTCGAGCTGTTGAGCACAACAAAGGAGTATCCGGGAATAGAAGAGAGCTACGCGGACCAGTTAGCTCATACCTCTACGGAACCACTAAGTTTTCAGTGGAGAAAAGCAAACAAACCAAGAGAAGTGGTGACTGCAGCTGTAAAAACGTATCCAGAAATCAAAAAACCATCGGGAAAAGGCGTTAAGCGAAGCAAACCGGATATGGGTACACAAGGCCCAAACAAGCAGGATTCAATTGTAATTATGGAGAAAACGGAAATGAAAAATGGAGTTGGCCTGAACAACAAAGAGAAAGTGACCGAACAAGAAAAATGGGAAGGAATCATCAGAGACACCGCGGCGAAGTCTGCGAGACAAAAAGTTACGGAAGGAGTAATCAATAGTTACACGGAATTCATTAGTCAACCAGAAGTCAATGAAAAAGTGAAGAGAAAATTCCAGATGTGCTTTAAGAAACATGTTGACTTGAGTGATGTAATTTTTTCTGATTGTAAGAAGTCCCAATCAAACGTTTAAAATGGAAGAACAAATAAAATTTGTTACAGTGTAATATTCAATCATTAAGTAAAAACAAGGAAGAATTATTAAGAGTGCTAAGAGAAGAAAATTATTTGGTTGCTATACTATCTGAAACATGGACGGCCATTGAACATGAAGACACGAAAAAATACAATGTTCCTAAGTATCATAAAATCTTATGCTCACGTAATGACAATTATGGTGGAGCTGCAATATACCTCCGCAATGATTATATATATATTTTTTTTTTGTTAGGGAATTAGAATTACGTTGTCCATTGATGTGAACTTTTGTAATATATATCCCAGTCAATTGCTATACGTGTCCCCTTGCAAAATACAATGACCACTATTGTTGAGTGATCAGGTACCTGCACCGACACGCTCCCAGTCAGGTGAAATATGGTTTATGAAGCCAATCACCTTCCCAGGATTCAAAGACCAAATCTCTTTGGGCTGTAAACAGCCACTGCCAAGAAACCTTGATCTGCGTTTAAATAATGCACCACAACTGCACAGCAGATGTTCCGATGTCTCGCTTTCCATATTACAAAAGCGACAGATATCATCCTGAACCCGGCCTATGTTCTTTAAATGATACTTACTCGGTCAGTGCCCCGTTACTAGGCCGACGTATGTACAAAGAGCTCTTTTGTTGAGCTCTAGGAGCTTTTTCGAATGATTCTCGTTTGGTGTGATAAATCTTTTAGATTGGGAACGCTTTTTGACATCAAACCAATTGGTTATCACCTTTTGTTCCTCCCAGCGTTTAAGCTCCATTTTCACTGCACAGTTCGATATACCGCAGAAAGGTTCTGGGCCGATAAACTGTGAGTTAGATCCTTGTTTTGCAAGTTCGTCTGCCTTTTCATTCCCACCAATGCCACAATGTCCTGTAACCCAATACAAATTTACTGAGTTTGTTTGACATAGCTGTCGCAACGTGAGAATACATTCCCAGACAATCTTGGATGTACATTTATAAGCATCAAGCGCTTTCAGTGCTGCTTGACTGTCAGAGAAAATAAAAATATTTGCATGTTTGTATTTCCTAGTCAGACACACATTCGCACATTCAAGGATTGCAAAGATCTCTGCTTGAAACACTGTTGGCCAGTGTCCCATTGCCACTGAAATATTAATTCCAGGGCCGAAGATTCCTGCACCAGTTTTGGTACCTATTTTTGAGCCATCTGTGAAAAATATCGTTGAACCGGGACGGACTTCAGGAACTCCGACTTCCCAGTCTGCACGCGACGTTTCGCATACCTTGTAGGGAATATCATGGTTATCCTGAGGTGCCATCCAGTCTCCATTCATACTCATCACTGGCCCTCTTTTGAAAAAGTCCACTATTGTCAGGTGACCCACAAGATCACCTGACAAGATAGTTTTTGTTCTTTTTAGCTTCAAGGCACTCTTTTCTGCTTCTAGTTGCACGTATTCGTACAACGGCAGCAGATGAAGAATTGCATCAAGAGCTTTTGACGGGGTGCTTTTCATTGCTCCTGCTATAGCAATGCACGCAAGTCGTTGAACTTTATCTAGCTTTGTTCTAGCGGTGGACTCTTTGGTTTTTGGCCACCAAACTAACGCAGCGTAGGTCAGTTTTGGACGTATAATAGATGTGAATATCCACATCACCATTTTCGGTCTCAAGCCCCACTTTCTCCCAACGGTTTTGGAGCACAACCATAATGCACTGACCGCCCTGTTGATTGCATAGTCACGATGTGCATTCCAGTTTAGCTTGGCATCAAGGATAACTCCTAAGTATTTAACCTGTTCACTGAATGGAATTTCTACTCCTCCAAGCTTGAGAGTTTTTAGATTGAATTTCCTCTTTCTAGTGAAAGGTACGATTACAGCTTTTGTCGGATTAATGCTGAGACCCTCCTTTATACACCAAGACTGGGTATACTCCAGAGCCTCCTGCATTCTTTCCGAAACTATGTTGTCGAACTTTCCTCTTACCAAGATGACTATGTCATCAGCAAAGCCCACAACTTCGAAACCTTTAGCTTCTAAGCTTTTGAGAAGATCGTCCACCACCAAAGACCACATAAGTGGCGAAAGAACACCTCCTTGCGGACATCCTTTCGTTGCCCTTACCGTAATAGGCGAACCTCCCAACTCAGAAGTGATTTCTCTTTTTGCAAGCATGGTATGAATCCAGTTAACAATGCTCGTGTGAAATCCTTTGTTCTTCATTGCACTAGACATTGAAGAATAGGACGCATTATCAAAAGCACCTTCAATATCCAAGAAAGAGCACAGAGCAATTTCTTCAGCTGAGAGTGACTTTTCAATTTTCATGACCAGCGTATGAAGCGCTGTTATAGTGGATTTTCCAGTTTGATAGGAAAACTGGAACTTTGAAAGCGGTATTGTTTGCATGTAAGATGTATGAATGAAATCATTCAGCACTTTTTCCATTGTCTTCAACAAAACCGAAGAAAGACTAATGGGTCTGAATGATTTAGGATGCGTCTTATCACGCTTCCCAGTTTTAGGTATAAAGATTACTCTTACTACCCTCCATTTTGATGGAATATGATTCAACCTCAAACTGGCCTTGAAAATCTCAATGAGAGAAGGAATTAGTATTGCTTCACCTTTTTGAAGCAATGCTGGAAATATTCCATCTACACTTGCAGACCTAAAAGGCTCAAAGGATCTCATAGCACTTTCCACCCTGGTTCTCGTAAAAATTTCATCCGCCACATCTGATACAGTATTTTCCGTTCTAGCAGACCAAGAGCTAGTCTGCGTAGAACAAATTTCAACTAAATCAGAGATGGCTGAATCCGTCTTTTCAATAGAACCGGGATGATTATAGTTATCAGATCGTACAGTTAGCGCAGCTGAGTCAGTACTCACAAGCGGTTGCAATTACCATACCAAAACTAAACCTAACGATTGCATCAGTGTACCTAAGTCCGATGGTTACAGCGAAAAACTTTGAAGTAGACGTGAAAAAGATTATCAATGGATTGAGAAACTGTAGAAGAGTTATAATCGGTGGAGATTTTAATGCACACCATGAGATCTGGGGTAATAAATCGAATGACGTAAAAGGCAGCATACTCATGGATCAAATTGCAATCAACGATGTCATAGTCATCAAGCTGAACTGGATAAACAGCCATCTGCAGTCGATATTACGCTATGTTCACCGCAACTGATGGGGACCAAATGGAGCACGCTAGAATTTAACATTGGAGATGGCCATCATATAGCCATCGAAGTTGAATTGCAGAACGAACGAAAAACTAGAGGAAAAAGAATATATAACATGAAAAAAGTGAGAGAAAAGTTGAGTGAATTAAACGAGCATGAAATAGGGAATATATGCGATCTACAGAAGTCAGTGAGTAGAATTTATAAGGATAGCAGTAAAAAAGACGTTCACACACCGAAGTTTTGGTGGACAAATGAAGTTGAAGAAGCGTGGAAAAAGAAATGTGAAGCCAGGAAAAAGTTTAACAAGCAGTCATCGATGGAAAATTTATTAGAGTATAAAAGAAAAGCTGCAAAGTTTCAGTGGCTGAAGAGAAATGAACAGAAGAAAAAATTTAAAGAATTTACAGAACAAATCACACCTTTCTTATCCTCAAAAGAGCTCTGGACGAAAGTGAACAGATTAGTGGGCAAATCGCGTTACACTAAAGAGAATAATATTGTACACGAGGACCCGCAAATGGCAACAGAATTTTTAGATATACACTTCGGTGGCCATGACCCCAGATACAGTGAACCTAATATGATCTTTCCCAACTACGACATACTATCGGAAGAAAGATGGAGGAAAATGACAAGCCGAAAAAAGAATACTTCTCCAGGAGAGGATAGAATATCATATGAAAACCTAAAAACATTGAAGGTAGCTGTTGTCAACAACGTTGTTAGAGACTTGAATCACATGTGGCGCACAACCTACTTACCAGCAGAGCTCAAAACCTTCAAAGTCGTAGCAATCCCCAAGCCGGGGAAGGATCAAAATACCATACAGAGAAAACGTCCCATTTCTTTAGTGCCTACTCTAACAAAAATACTGAACTCAGCGGTACTTGAAGATTTGCAGCTACATCTGGAAGAACATAAAATAGTTCCGGAAAAGTCGCTCGGATTTCGCAGAGGGTTTTCTACAACGACGTGCCTCTCGTATGTCATCAATGAAATCAAAAGTGCCAAAAGAAACAAACAAATGGTGGCGACTATTTTCGTGGACCTGTCAAATGCATTCAACACAGTGAAACTGGACACCCTGGAAGAAATAATGTATCGGAAAGAGCTTTCTTACGAAATAGTCAACTGGATTGTGAAATTTCTCCGCAATCGACGGATTAGTTTTCAGGTCAACGGAGAAAATATGATACGATTCATCAGTGATGGGCTACCACAGGGAGATGTGCTGTCCCCCACACTGTTCAATGTGTATACATCGGGCCTCCACGAGATCGAGCAAGATGGAGTAGTTTTGGTCCAGTATGCGGACGATTTTGTGGTGATCATAACGGGAAGGAATGAGCGGGGGCCTAGTGTGGTTGGTAACGTCTCCGTCAACCACGCTCGACGCCTGGGTTCGAATCCCACCGCCGACATAGGTGTCGATGGTTGTGAGGTGGCGTGATCCACTCACAACCAACCCAACTGGTCTAGATTCAATCCTAGCCGACACCGGGAGATTTTCTGAGGCGAAAAATCTCTGGGATCACGCCTTCCATCGCATGAGGAAGTAAAGCCGTTGGCGCCGGTCCGTTAATAAACGGGTCGTGAGTTAGGGTCCTGGGTGTGGAGTCGCCTCCCTGGGCGTCGGTGATTGGCCACAACAGTGGCGGAACTAGACCGACGGAAAATAAACGAGAATAAAAAAAAAAAAAAAAAGAAACGGGAAGGAATGAGGACGAGCTGAGAACAAGAGGGCAACAATTTATGGACAGCTTCGTGCAGTGCTCTAATGAATTGAGCATGAAAGTCAACGCGGAGAAAACCAAGGCAATAATTTTCACGAACAGCGACAAGCAATTGAATGTCAGGATTAATGGTTCAGTGATAGAAACAGTTCGTGCACACAAATATCTAGGGGTAACGCTAGACAGAACGCTAGGATTCGGCAAACACACTAGAGAAATGACGGGAAAGATAAATGATCGGCTCAACATGTTGAAGGTTATTAGTGGCACCAGAAATGGAGTGACTCCGGAGACTCTAACAGATGTATACCAGGCTCTTATTCGAAGTGTCATAGAATACGGATGTACTGTCACCAATAATGCTTGCAAAACGAACAAAAAGAGACTGGTGGTATCAAATAACCAGTGTCTTAGGAAGATAACCGGATGTACCAAATCTACACCGCTGAATACGTTAATTGCATTAGCCAGACAAGAACCACTTGAAACACGCCAGGAGTATTTGACAGCAAAGTTCATTACAAAATGTTTTACCAACAATAACCTGATAGCGAACCAGCTGAAGCAAATAAACCAGGAGGCTGATGAGGAGAAGCTGTCATATATGGAAAAAGTCTACCTGAAGCACAAGAAAATAATTGAAAAGGTAATGACAAATGTAAGTGGAAGACAAATTCAGGTCGAAGTGCAATCTACCATGGATGAAATGGATACAGCCAAAAGAAATTGTAATCCTCTACAACTTAGGCAACTCGCTATTCAGACTATCAACGGAAAATGGGAAAACAGGCCTAAAATGTACATTGACGCTTCAAAAATGGAAGGACTCTGCGGAATCGGTGTATACGATGAAGGAACAGGAGCCAGATATTGTTACAGACTGGAAATGGAATCAAGCATCACATCGGCGGAAATAAGTGCCATTGAAACAGCTTTAGACGTGATAGACCTGCAGGAGAAACAAGATTATATAATATTAACGGATTCAAGATCTGCATGTGAAATGCTATTTATAGCTATGGAAACGAAAAATAGGCCAGCTGTACTGAACGGAATCCTGGAAAAGGCTGAAAAATGGAGTGTAAGCTTCCAGTGGATTCCTGGACATGCAAGGATAACAGGAAATGAGCTGGCCGACTTTTTGGCAAAGTCTGAAACCAGTGATACAGCAGAGAGAAGAAACAATCAAAATTTTGAAAAAGATGCATTTCTATTATTTAAACACTGGAGAAAACAAACAGCTACAGAATGGTATAAAACGTATGCAAAGGAGAAAGGAAAAAAATATTATCAGATACAGCAAGAACTAGGCGAGACACCGTGGCACTATGGAAAAGGATTCAACAACGTGGGAACAAGACTGTTAAATAGATTGGTTGCAGGGCACGATTCTCCCCACACTGGCTGGCGATAATGAAAATTGTGCACCAAGGCTCCTGTGAAATTTGTGACGAGGAAAATACTGCTGAACACATTATTCTAAACTGTGTAAAATATGATCACGAACGGACAAAATACTCTTTCGAAGGTCGATTCAGGACGTTAGTTGAACTTTTTCAAAAGAGAGATGTTCATTTGTACAAAGAAGTGTGTGAATTTATAAAAGTCTGTTGGTTGGAACTGTGATTTGGAATTTGGAATTTATAAGAGGGCATATAGTCGCTAGTCACTAGCCCTAAATCTTGTGAACTGTCAGAAGACAGTTTACACAGAGAAAAGAAGAAGAAACGTTAACACTAGTTGAGCTAATACGATTTGATAATTGTGCTTGTCTTGGACTTGTTTTTTGTTTTGTTTTTTATTTCTGTAATGTCATGGAGGAGTGATAATTTTTTACCTAAACTCATCACAAACATTAACATTAAGGTTAGGTCAACCCTAATAGTCGTAACCTCGTACAAAAGTGGAACATTAGAACCCTGTATAGTTTGAAACTGTTCTAACACGTAGGGGAAAGTAGGTAAAGACGGACACTGCGGGTAAGATGGACACTTAATATTTCACAAACTAGAATGTATTATGATAGTTGAGTGATGCGAATACCTTCTTTATAGTGTGTTAATGCTTTTGAGTTGCATTATCGGTTTTCAGCAAGCAAACTGTCAAATTTGTAAGTAAAGCAAAGAATATTTTCGTGAACGCGCAATTTGATGTAATTTTTATTCCACGGAAAATAGTGAAAAACTCGTGAAACTTACGTGTTTTCATTTGTTCACAATAGTAAAGTGATTAATTAGTCTTTCCTCGGTTTTCTAGTGAAAATCCAGCAGATTTTCGATGTTCCGATGAAGAGCTACGATCGTTTTAAAAATTTACAACCAGGTCGGGCAAGACGGACACACTAAGGTAGGGAAAGATGGACACACGGATTTTCCAAGAATTTTCACATGTAGCATCTGTTGTGTACTACAGATGTTCACAAAGAACACCCGCGAGAGAAACCAGCAGATATTAATCACTTAGCAGTTAGAACAGGCCATATAGGCGGAAAATTTTCGCCTTCATCGAAACCCATCCTCTCAAACTGTTCACGTGATGTATAGATGGACTCCAATAACGTAGAGTAATGTATGGCCATCACTTAACACATAAATCAAAAGAATACTTAACGTACTACATCTTTTTTGTGAGTGTCCACCTTTACCTTCGTAGTGTCCATCTTACCCACCCCAAGTGTCCGTCTTTCCCAACCATGTCAAAAAACAGCAATTTTGTAGTCCTAATTTTGAAGTCCCAAAACACATAAAACTTGGAGGAAGTTCACTTATACCAAAAATGATTATGAAAACAAATGACCTTAAGTTTCAATTTGTATGACTACTGCGATCTGAATAGCAATACCTAAGTAATTATTTAGATTAAACCTTAGGGTGTCCGTCTTTACCTACTTTCCCCTACCTTTATTCAATGGATTTTGCCTACTAGTGTGTCTGTGTGTAGGGAAACAGAATTTTTCATTGTATTTTACTATTTTTTTTTCGAAAATAAAATATAAAACCTATCATTAGCTGGTAAAATAACGTTCTAAAATAAATCAGTGCTAGCTGGAATGCTGCTGAACCTGTTTCATATTAACGAAATTATCCTGCTGTTGAACACTGTTCCAAATATCACAACACAGGCACTCACTAATCCAACAACACATACAAAAAACAGGATCAAGCTTTCTGAACTGGACCTGGTTCGCTATTGCGGTGGACAACGAACGACGGTCGATGTGGCTAATTCATCAAATGTTTTGTCTATCGGTATTCGATCATCGTACAGCGTTGGAGCCTGTAGGATTATTCCCGCAGTTCCTGCTAGAACTGCCAGGGTGAAAATCCACAGGAACAACCGGTCGAGCACCATGGCTACGTATTTCCAGTCCTCTTTAACCTGAGGGCGAGTGTATTTTATACAGTTTTCTCTTCCATACATGATTACAATACTCACCTTCGTGGAGTCCTCCAGCATCTTCGTGTGCTCTGCGATGAACCGAACACAGAAGCAGCTCCGGTGCACCTCGACCGGACAGCGGGAATGGATGTACGGCGGCTGTTGGAAGACGGGACTTTTGATTCCAGACGGAACGGCCGTGTCGGTAGCTGTTGAGAGAGACATTTCTTCCGATTCGGAGTGCGGTACCTGCAGGGGGCCATGAATCTGACAGCTGCCACCGAATGGTCCCGTGCCTGACAGACTATGCAATTGAAAATTACTTCTATCAATTGTATCATGATTAATAATGCCATCGATACGTCGTTTTGATACAATTAATCGAAAGAAGAAGTATTTTGAAATCAAGGGTTTTTCGACCAGAAAAAAAGGAAAACAATTGAGAAGAATCAATCGAGAAGAGAGAGAAATAAAATTACGATTAATAACGTTCATAAATACCTTAGCGGCGATAGATCATCATCTTTTGATGATATCCTATTATGAAAACGAGCTACGCGGTTTAATGTGCTTGTTGAATAATAAGGATAAAAGCAAGCGTGTGGTTCTTTGGATAGCATTTTTCTACAAAAAGCCATGTAAAGATAGAAAAAGCCGTTAAATCTTTAAATGTGTGTGAAAAGTTCATTCAAAAGTATTGAGTATAAAAGTATGCAAAAAACATAACAAGTTTTTTTTCTCGGTAAAACCAAATGTCCTAAAATCGTACGGATGGATACAACGATACGCACCTATGGTTTTCGATGTACGCTGGTCGTTTCATGAATAGAAAACGAGGTAGAAAATCTGCAAGTTTTAAAGGGCGATGGTAACAAATGGAATTTTATGAATAGGGGTTTTACCTACCAATGAAAAATGATTTAACCCAAGGTGCCATTCTATGGGTTTGAGGTGATCGGAAATGTACGTTCAGTACCACGACCGTAACACATATACTGAAATGAATATATTGATATAATACTTACATATTCAGACCCTTAATTTTAGTTTCATTAATCACGTACAGACAGGTTTTTTTTACGCGGTTTTTTTACGAGGTTTTTTTGTACGCGGATTTTTGAATTAACGCGGTTTTTTTTACGCGATACCGCGCTAATTCAAAAAAATTTTCACGAATTTCCGAATTAACGTGGGTTGAAACCAGAAACGTTTAAGTGCTTATCTAGTAAAAGACTTAGTCCAAAAAATACTCTCCGCTCACCGAAAGATCCGGAATGACCGTCAAAGAGGGCAATTTTAAATACTGGTTCTAGAGCGTCTCGGGTTTTTTCTAAAGCCCTTCTTGCTGGACTACTTTACGCGGATTTAAAAAAAACGTGGTTTTTTACGCGGATTTTTGAATTAACGCGGTTTTTTTTTTACGCGAATTTTTGAATTAGCGCGGTTTTTTTACGCGGATTTTCGAATTAACGCGGTTTTTTACGAGGTACGTATCCCCCGCGTAAAAAAAAACCTGACTGTACATCAAAAATTCTTAACCTTGGGTTGCAATGAAAATCTCAATGTATTTGCTGCAGGGGCGAATGCAACTTGCAAAAGCAACGTAGTAGGCAGGTGTAAAACTGTCAGGTTGATTATTAAAGTTCTACCATAAGATTTTTCCTAGCGGCAGAGTAGGCAGTGTTACTTTGCAATCGTATCCAAGTGAGTTTTAAAACTTTCTTGCACATTTATTTTCGGTTTGCACGTAAACCCTACTAACAGTGCATTATGTTGTAGTATACAACTTACATCGGCTCACCCCTCACGGTACTTGGCAGCGCTGCATTACGTTGCCGTTTTTCTCATTTCCCTTTTTCATTCTTGTATTAGGGTTGTCGATATTAAAAATAAAATATCGATATTCGTTTTATCGATATTAGAAACGGCATCGATATTGAAATCGATATTACGTGTCGATATCGATATTTTATCGATATTTTCCTTTATATATTTTTTGTTTGGATTTTAGTTAGGCCTGAAACAAGCTGAACGCCGACGTGAGCGATCGGGCGAGATTCTTGCCGAAGGTTAATAAACAGCCGTGAGGAGAGTTGTTCATTAACCTACGGCGAGAATCTCACCCGATCGGTCGCGTTGGTGTTCAGCATGTTTCATGCCTTAAGCAGGTATTAGACGAAGCAAATATTTGCTATTTTTTAATACAGATTTTATTTTGTGCAAATAAAAATCGTACCAAAAATAGCAAATATTTTCGTCGTCTAATACCTGCTTTAGTATTGCATATTCCGGCGAAGTGTTTGCTATTTCATCTCGTCCGTTAGGACAGCGGGCCGATTGCTGACCGCTTTACGCAAGGTGCATTTTCCAATCAGATTAAACCGACGTTTCGTGAGCCGCGTCTCCTAATCCTCACTGATCCATTGACTAATCAGCAGCCAGTTACTGAAGCATCCTACCTGAACATTCATGTTATCGCTTATGTAACACCGATTCTTTACTGAAATTCATCGATCCTGCCATCCCAATGTAACACCAAGGCATCGCATTTGATCGGTTTAATGTGGTGGTAACTACCCCGAGAAGTTCCACACCCAAATTTCTGGAAATTCGCTCTATACATGCTGTCAATAAAAAAAAGAAATATGGCAGCCATATTTCTGTCGAACTGCTTACATTTTCCATCTAGCACTTATTGATTCTAATACCAACAATTCTGGTACCTACTTTTTAGTTGGTTTGCCCTAAAATAGCTGAAATAGAGTAAACGTCCTTTAATTTCTATTGACCTATTTTCGAATAAATATATTTATCAATGGAAAACCAAGCCTTAACCAGTGTGGCCACCCAACCGAGAAAACCGGGAAAAAACCTGGAATTGTTTGGAACCGGGGAAAAAACCGGGAATTTCACTGGATATTACAAGCCGGGGTGAGATTGTCAGCTATCTCATGGCGATCACTAAAATTCCTTGAATAAGTTTTCTCGAAAACGACCAAGAAAGACTGGTCTTCTGACCCGGAAGAGATGGCTGACAGGTCACGGGCTGGATGGCACAATCTCACCCCGGCTGCCAGTATATTCAACTCATTTCTCACAGTGCTTATATCAGTTCTGTTTTTATTCATCTTTCTCTTGGAAACTAACTTGACCACGGTAAGCTCCCCGGAAGTAGCAGTCAAACGGCTCGAGTTTTGCCTAGAGCAAATGGTTCACGAAGATAATCTCGCGGGAACTGTAGTTGACAGATTTCGCCAAGAATACTCGCAACTGTTGGGTATGCATTCGACGGAGACATTGCTGACTTCCTACCGCCGTAGTGAAAAACGCCTTGATACTTTCTGTAGAGATCTGATAGCTGATTTAGGCAAGAAACGTCCTAACTTGACCGTGTTTATTAAGGAGATTTTGATCCAGCGATTGGTTTACGATGCAGTACAGGATGCCGGTGGTGGAGACGAAATTGATATCACCAAGTCGTTAATCTATTATGCTCGCGTTTCACATAGCCGATATATTGAATTGTTGAAGACAAAGAAGAAGGAGAATTCAGATCAAGATGAAGAAGCCAGAAAGAAGAATGCCACGGCCCGTGCTCTTGAAGCTAATGTGTTTAAGTGTAATTCTTTTATATATTGAATCTTCGGTGGTTGAGGTAAAAACGGTTCCTACAAACTTAATTTGGCCCAGGAGTCCCCGGTAATGAGTATTATATGCGTTGTTTATAAGTTTTAAAAATTCTACGCCCCTGCGAGCGGCCTTCCGGCAGTTAACCGGAACATTCTCCATGGTGGACGAAAACCTGCGTGCAGGCTTGTTTTCAAGCTTTTTCTGTGTTTTTTTATTAATTCCTCCTCCGTTTTCGCGACAAAATTGTTGGAATAGATCTTGCGCTTCAAGTTTGCCCAGAAATTCTCCGTCACCTCCAAAGATCGCTTCGAGTAGTGGGCCGACGCCAAATCTGGCCAGAAAACCGTGTCTTTGCCCTTATGGTATTTCTTGATAAACGACGCAACTTCTGGCAGGCACTTCGTACTGGAAATTTCCTCGTTCACGGCCAGCCCGGAGCAAAAGAAGAGCAACTTTGACATCCCTTTCTCGCTGATTGTCAGCCACAGCCGCACCTTCTTGGGGAACTTGGTCTGTGAAATATACTTCACCTCGGTGCTCACTTTCTTCGTAGGGGAGGTAAAATACAAAGTGCCCTACTAATCGTTGTCATCTAGGGTTAGATAGGTCTCGTCGTCCATCACCACTGTCACATCGCGATTTGCCAGGGAAATCGACTTGACCATCTTAAACCTCTGTCGCTGCGTCATTGCCTGCAGCTCCGAGACTAGAACCAGTGGACGGGACTGCTGCTTCCTGACATGTATGCCCATGTTTTCCAACAACTTTTTCACTGTTTTACCGCATGCACCAACCTCCCGACCAAGTTCACGCAGTGATTTAGCCACTTTTTCCTCGGTCTTCCTCTTCAGCATCCTTTGAAGCTTCTTGCCGTTCAGGGTCGTTGGCCGTCCAGAACTGGGCTTTCTTCCGATGCTTTGATCATTGTCCAATTGTGTCAAGATATTGTAGATGCCGGAACGGCATACCAGGCGTCTACAAAGTGCCGCACGATGTCTGTTTTTGACGTGGCGGGGTACCATTTTTTTTTACCGCAAACGTTATCCTCTTGAGAAAGATGACGTCCGTCACATTTTTCGAATTTCTGCAACAATATCTCTGGATTAAAACAAGCCTGAACACGCTTAAAAAGTGACTGTATTAGAATGTAATTCGATAATGGGATGTAAATCGACAGTCACGCTTTTTTAACCCTTAACTGTATGAAAAAATGCAGAATTCTGAAGTACAAATAACCGGGAAAAATATTTGAACGAACCGGGAAAAACCGGGAATTTAATTTCGAGTTTTGGGTGTCACCCTGCTTAACGTTTGTTTTCAGTATAATGTGCACTTTCAATGAATATCTTATATTGTGTGTAAGCATTTTATATTTAATTTTGATGCCATGATGAATTCATGATCGGTAGGCAAAATTTTGCCGGTAGCACTCCCCTAATGGCAACCGAGAATATCGGACAGCAATATCGAGTCGCAATATCGAAATATCGATAATATCAAATGCGCCAATATCGGTCAAAAATATTGATATTGTGACGAGCAAATATCGATAATATCAAATATCGATAAAATATCAACAACTCTATCTTGTATGAGCATCTACACAACGAGGTTATAATAAAGTTTGTCTGACGACCATTATATTCCGTGTTTCATTTCGTTATCGTAGTCAACAGGTTATGAGCTCAGAATTAAATCCGCGGCGCGAGAAAACAGTTTTTTATTCCAATGCAGTACTGAATAATATTAATTTGTTTAATAACCGGTTAAACTTGTAAAAGTGCATTTGAAAGACAGTCAACATGGCGGACGCAAAATTCGTACTGGAAAAGTTAGGTGATACAAACTATACTACGTGGCGTTTCCGCATGGAACTGCTTCCAATTAAGGAGGAGCTGTATGAGATGGTGTCTTGTCAGAAGCCGGAGCGGCCGGATGCTGTCTGGTTGACGAAAGACGGAAAAGCACGTGCAATTATTGGACTTTCTTTGGAGAATAATCAGCTAACGCATGTCATGAAGGCGCAGACCGCTAAAGGGATGTGGGAAGCGCTTCAGAGCTTCCATCACCGGTCCTCATTAGTGAATAGGATCCATGTGTTACGGCAGCTACTTCGGTTACAACTTGAGGAAGGTGGCAATATGGCGAACCATATCGCGAGCATTTTGGAATTGTCCCAGCGTTTGGAGGCGATGGGTGATACGTTGAATGGATTCTGGATGGTAGCTATATTGCTCTCTAGTTTGCCACAATCTTACGACGGGTTGATCGTCGCTCTAGAAAGCAGAAAAGACGATGAACTAGATTTAGAGTATGTTAAAGGAAAGCTTTTGGACAAATGGAGACGAAGAAATGAAAATTCGATTCATCAAAACAAAGCTTTGAAAACTGATGGAGGTAAAATGTTTGGTTGGCGAGACCCGCGAAAGACTTGCCATTATTGTAAAATGGAAGGGCATTTTCGTAAGGATTGCCGTAAGCTGGTAGAGGATCGAAAGAAAACTGAACGAGAGGAAAGAGAACGTGTCACTTTTGCATGACACAAGAGCAAGAGGAAGAATTTTGTTTTGCTAGTGGCAGTGGAAGCATGAGTGATGGTGTGGCATGGTCCATCACATATGGCGAGTGACGTTTCGAATTTTAAAGCAACTGCAGGCGTGTCGATCACCTTAGCTGATGGCAGCGAAGTTTCATCGAATGGATCTGGTGATGCCAGTTTGATTACCGTTGATGGAGAAGGGAAACCTAGAAAGATATTGATCAAGGAAGTTCTGCGCGTACCATCGTTGAAAGGAAATTTGCTTTCGATTAGCAAAATGACTGATGAAGGATATACGGTAATTTTTGAAAGTTGGTACGCGCAAGAATGGTGTCGTTATCGCAGTTGGTGAACGAAATGCTAGTTTATACCAGCTCAAAGAATACAGAAAAGCGTTGTTAACTATGACTCAACATCAAGACAACTGTCAACATATGTGGCATCGTAAATTGGGCCATCGCGAACCTGGAGCTATCAAACAAATTGTACGAAACGAGTTGGGATTGAATTTGAAACTGGTTGATTGCGGAATCCGATCAGTTTGCAAAGTCTGCTGCGAAGGAAAAATGAACAGAGCACCGTTTCCTGCATCAGAAACAAAAACAAAAGCTATTTTAGATATGGTGCACACAGATCTTTGTGGCCCACTAGAAGTACCTACACCTCGAGGCAATCGATTTATTATGACGATGATAGATGATTTTTCTCGGTATACTATAGTGTATTTGTTAAAACATAAAAGTGAAGCGGAAGATAAAATTAAAGAATACGTGAGTTTGGTCCACAACCAGTTTGGGAAGAATACAAAGGTTATAAGAGCGGACAATGGTGGCGAATACTCGAGCTTATCTCTAGAACGTTTCCTAAAGCAGAATGGAATTATTCTCCAACAAACAATACCTTATAGTCCTCAGCAAAACGGTATCGCTGAGAGGAAGAACCGTAGTTTGACTGAAATGATGCGGTGTCTTCTCGCAGAAGCTAAAATGAGTAAAAAATATTGGGGCAGCTAACTTTTTACAGAACCGTCTTCCAACTGCCCCGGTGTCCAGAACACCGTATAAACTATGGACAGGTAGGTTGCCTAATTTTAAACATTTTCATGTATTCGGTTGCGAAGCACTTGTATATGTACCCAAAGAAAAACGACAGAAGTGTGACGTCAAGGCTGTGAGAATGACGTTCGTCGGATATGATGAGAATCGTAAAGGATTCCGGTTTTTGGATAAAAATAAAGATACAATACTTTTCAGCCGAGATGCTAAGTTTTGCGATAGCGAGTTTACTAATGAACCACTTCTTACTACAGCGCCAAAAAATTTGGAGATGGAAGTTGATTTGAAGGACGTGAACACAAGCCAGGAACTGGGTGACCCTATGCAAAAACCATTCATAGCGAATAGTATAAACGGTGATTCTGTAGAGGATGAAGAATCTACATACGATGGTACATCTAGCGAGGAGGAGCCATTCACTGGATTTCCACGGCGATCATCCCGGAATAACAAAGGAGTATTGCCGAAGAGATTCAGGCACGAATTGAAAAGCGCGAAAACAAATGGAGTAGAACCAAAAAATTTCGAAGATGCTGTGTCGAGATCCGACCACAAATCTTGGATAGAAGCCATGGAAAGTGAAATCACATCGCATCATCTGAACGAAACTTGGGAATTAGTCGAGCCACCAGCGAACAAGAAGGTGATTGGTTGCAGATGGGTTTTTAAACTCAAACGGAACGCATCAGGTGAAGTCGTTAAATATAAAGCAAGACTAGTGGCGCAAGGTTTCGGCCAACGCTATGGGCTAGATTATGATGAGGTATTTGCACCGGTTGCAAAGCAGTCTACGCTTCGTATGCTTCTTGCTATAGCTAGTGATCGTGGAATGTCACTCAAGCACTTGGATATAAGAACAGCGTATCTTTATGGAAACTTAGAAGAGGAGATTCATATGCGTCAGCCCCCTGGTTTCATACCAGCAGGAAAGGAAAAGTTAGTTTGTCGGCTACGGAAGAGCGTGTACGGCTTGAAACAGTCGGCACGCTGTTGGAACAAGTGTATCGACGATGTTTTGGTGAAAGCTGGGTTTCGACGAGGTGTTGCAGATCCGTGCCTGTACAGTAAAATGGTTGATGGAAGACAGATTTACATTTTGATATATGTCGATGACATTCTTGTCGCTTGCGAGGATGAGAAGCATCTTTCGGAAGTTCAGGATGAGCTGAAGAAACATTTCGAAATAACAGAGCTTGGTGATTTACGCAGTTTTCTAGGAATGGACATTGAATCTAAAAATGGTAAATATTTAATCAGTCTAAAGGGTTATATTGAATGTCTCACAGAAAAATACAATCTTACAAACGCAAAACCTATCAAAATTCCAATTGATCCAGGTTACGCAAGGGATGCAGGAAACAGTAAACTCCTCAAGAATGATAACGATTACCGAAGCCTGGTGGGTGCTCTTCTGTACATTTCCGTTAACAGTCGCCCAGATATAGCTGCGAGTATGTCGATACTTGGGCAGAAGGTGAGCTCACCGACAGAAGCGGACTGGTCAGCAGCCAAAAGAGTTCTCAAGTTTCTCCACACAACTAGTGATTTGAAGTTGACGTTCAAAAATAAAACTGATAAACGGTTGCTGGGTTTTGCAGATTCTGACTGGGCGGGTGATGTAGCAACGCGAAAGTCTACAAGTGGATATGTTTTTTTGTATGGTGATACAGCAGTTTCTTGGTGTAGCCGCAAGCAAACATGCGTTTCATTATCTTCCATGGAAGCGGAATATATTGCACTTAGTGAAGCGTGTCAGGAAGCTGTATGGCTTAGGCAGCTTCTACTGGATTTCGGCGAGCGACAAGAGGACGCAACAATTATCAATGAAGATAATCAGGGATGTATTTCATTTGTGAATGCCGGTCGCACATCGAAAAAATCAAAACACATCGAAACACGCCAATTCTTCGTGAAGGACATTTGTGTACGTGGAGAGGTTAAATTACAGTATTGCCCGTCAGAGCAAAACATAGCTGATTTATTCACAAAGCCACTTGGTATTTCAAAGGTAATGCAACACAGCGAAGCTTTGGGTCTATCCTCGGGTCTATCATAAAATATGGAGCAGCCGCATAAGGTAGAGGAGGAGTGTTGTAGTATACAACTTTGAAAGCATAAATTCGATCTAAAAACAAAACTCATCGCGTCACATTATCGCCTGCATCGTTGCACGCATTTAAACTCAATCGATCAGAGTGTGCGGTGCAAAGAAACTCAAACTATCGAGAGAAGGCAGATTCAAGTTGGATTCAAATCTGGAAAAGTGTTACTCAGTTCAACTTTGCACGAGTTCATGCCATCACTGCTAGAGCGTCTTACCCGGGACATCCCGGGGAAAAATCGATATAAACTTACAGACTCTGTAGACTGTTGTGCAATGGTGAATGAAATTGTATAGCCATGTGCTCATGAATGACTTTTATTTTCCTCTAATATATTTTGATTCGTGTAAGAAATGCGATTTGCCCATTAGTTGATATTTAACGCACATTTATTTCATCATCATGTGACGATTCGAAAAATACCATTCTTCCAAAACACAAAGGCTAGATTGGAGAAAGTAGAATATGAAAGCACTTTTACAAGTGATCGTAGTTTATAGGAAATGCGATTGAGGGAAGGAATATTCCATACCAACGCACACTCAGTATTCATCAATTCATCATCACGCAAGGAGTAGGAGAAATGCTTGCGCGGGAAAGTAGAATATGAAAGGATTTGCACAAGTGATCGTAGTTCATAAGAAATGCAATTGAGAAGAGCAATATACCCTACACTAGGGAACCTGTATATTAGAGAAATGACAAGACATCCACCGTCAGGGCAACTGTCAACATCAAAACGGATAACGGCAATGTAAAATTATACAACTCGCCCGTTTTGATTTTGACAGTTGTCTTAACGGTGAGTTTCTCGGCGTCTCTCTGGTGTATAGGCTGACTACCCTACACCAACGCACTCTATTCATTCATCATTTCATCCTCGCGCGAAGACGCGAGAAGTAGGCGAATTCCTTGCACAATTAAAAGATCGCCATTGTATCACCACGCGAGGACGAGAATGGGGAAAATAGGATCAGCGCATATAAAAGGACGTGCACAAGCGATTGTAGTTTATAAGTTTGATTGCAGCAGACGAAGTACACAAACAAGGGAACAAACAGAACTTCTAATTAGAGATTCCGCACGTGAATGAAAACAGTTATTAGTTTGTCACCGTCGTAAACAACAAGTCGAGAATGATCGTATTGAAAAAGGTTTGTCTGTCATCCAGCAGCAGTTTCGAATTTATTATTACAGTTAACTATTCATTATTGCAGAAATGGCAGGAGTCTGGCAATATTTCAAGAAGGTGCCCGGCGATAAGTAAGCGCAATCCTTGAAATGTCCACAGCAACTCTCGTGCAAGGGTTCATCTACCAGTGGTCTTTTAGGACACTTGCAGAACAAACACAAAATCACCGTAAAACGACCATCCTCTAAAGAAGCGGTAACTACAAACCCAAGTCCTCGTAAAGTGTAGAAGCTAAGTAGTCCTCCTACAGGATCTTCGTTGATGTAGTTTGTGAAACAAAAATTACCAGCCAAACTAATGAACTTTATTAAATTTTTCGAGAATTGATCATCTTTTTAAATTGTTTTAGGAATTCGATTCCTTTTTGCATTTTATGTGACAAAAATAAATTCCAAATTAAATAAATCGCAGTTATTTTACGTTTCGTTCAAAATTTCTTTTACATCCCGGGATTCCGGGATTTCCCGGGAAATCATATTTATATTTCCCGAATCCCGGGAAGCTAAAAACAGTCGGGAAATGGACGCTCTAATCACTGCCTAGCGGTGATTAAGAAGCGATTTCTCTCGAGCGAAATCAAACGACGCTAGTTAAACTGCCTGAAGGAAGAGTACCGATCACGTGCACATAGCTATTCACGGTGAAACAAAACGAAGGCAAAAAAAGCTGATGGGGAGGAGAGAAACAAGCCGAAGCACGTGGCACGTGGCTCGTGGCTTAGCTAGAAAGCAGGATTTGATTATGGTGGAATGGACACAGTGCGAGCTGTTCTTGCTGTAGCGAACAAGTCGAGCAAGGCAACAATCTGGTGCTAGGATAAACTTCGTTTTAGACGTATTTATCAGCAACCAAATCCTCGCTATGTCCTGTTTTAGTCTGGTTTACTGTTCGGCCACCGCTGGAGTTGTTCTGCCGAAAATGTCCATGTCATCAACAAAGCAAACGAGTTGACTGGATTTGTTGAAAACCGTACTCCGTGTGTTGATGTCCGCCCGATTTATTACGCTCTGTAGCGCAATGTTTAATGGCAGGCATGAGAGACTATCACCCTGTCGAAGCCCCCTGCGGGATTCAAATGGCCTCAACAACCCACCCAAAATCAGTTTCTCCGGAAAGCCGTCGACCTCCATATGTCTTTTCGGGCGATAGTGTCATACGCGGCTTTGAAGTCGATGATTAGCTGGTGCGTGGGGGTCCTGTATTCTCGGCTTTTCTGGAGGATCTGCTGTATGATAGAAATTTGGTCCGTCACGAAGCCAGCCTGATTACTGTCGCCTTTCTTATAGATAGCGCAGATAACCCCATCCAGTAGCTCTTCTGTATCCCATATTCTTGCCATCTGCCGGTACGAACTGCCTTCTCCGGACCCATCTTATAAGCTCTGCCCCGAGGCCATCCTTCGCATCCGATTTATTGTTTTTCAGCTGCTTGATGGCATTCTTAACTTCGCCTATCGTTGGCGCTGGCACGTTTTCTACATTTGTCGTGCCGCCGGAATCACTTTCTCCGCAGCCATGGTCCTCCTTCAGGTGTTCGTCGAAGTACTGCCTCCAATACTACCACCGTTATCCCAGCACATTTCGGCTCGCGGTACAAAGCGTCTGGGCGATTAAGTTTCTGGTAGAACTTTCGCGTTTCCTGAGAATGATGCAGCTGTTTCAGCTCTGCATGCTCCTCCTTCAGGCGGCGCTTTTCTCCCGGAAGATTTGGGCTCGCTGCATCTTCTTCTGTCTGTGTCTTTTTACACTCTGACGAGTGGCACTGCGCATCATCCATCACTCTCCTACATTCGTCGTCGACCCACTCGTTTCGTTGGGTTCGTCCCACATGGTTGATGACGTTTTCCGCTAGGCTGTTTTGGTGTTTCAACAGTCCTCGAGAGAAGCTTTCTCCGGCTAGTCCTCTTCTGACAGCGCAGCTTCGAGTAAATGCGCGTAGTTTTCGGCGACACTAGGCTTCTCAGTCGCGCGAGTCGACGTTAGCGCTCCTATAGGATCTGACGTCGATGATGTCTAAGAAGTGCCGAAAATCAATCAAAACGTGGTCGGTCTGTGTTTCTTTCTGATTTACTGACCTCCCGGTGTACTTGAGTAGGAGTTTGTGCTGGAAGCAGGTACTACGCACGGCCATGTTCTTGGAGGCGGTGCCAGCTAGGATACGAGCAACCAAGGGAAGATCGGGTAACCCCGGTGAGAACTTGACCGTATGCTGATAGAGAAGGAGGACTCTTGAGCTTCCGAGCATCTGTCTTCCATGTTAGGACCTAGGCAAAACGGCACCTATACTCCAGGTTAGGGGCGGCCGATTACCGTCCTCGTGCCAACGTGGGACAAAGGGTTGGTGCGCAGGCCTTACAAGCCGCCACCATAAAACACTCACAAGTAATGAACGAAGAAATTGGAACTGGAACAACTGACGAAATTAAATTGCGTGTTTATAAAGACTTACCCATATAAAAAAGGGACAGAGTTGATCCACTGATGTTTGACCGCCAACGAAATTCACTACAGGTGGGATAACAACTTAGATTCGTCTAACGGAAAACGCATTTGTATGCGTGAACGACGACAGAGACGCAAGCAACAATTCTACCACTAACCGATAAGAACATTTATATACCAGACATACCCCTCAAAACATCGGGGCGTCGGATAGACCCACTAGCCACCTCACGGACACTACGCGCGTGAATATAATTAAAAAAAAAAAACCATCAGCTAACTTTGGCTTTGACACTTTGTTACATAGCAGAAAATGTAACCCTCGGTGCAACATCAGCAGATAATAAAATATTGACTCCGTTACCTTAGCTCAACTGTTATGTAACTAAAAAATCGCAGCGAAGTTTCTGGAAACATCGCTGATTGCATCTAAGTCGCGAATTACAGACAACTTACAAGCAAAATGTAGATATAGATGAGGAAAAATAAAAAAAGCAAAATGTAGACAACTTGTACGTCAGATTCACATTATTATGTAGTAAATAAAGTGGTTGTTCAGTCGAAATGGTGATATTTCGGATAATAAGCATGTATCAAACATTTAAATTCAACGCTGCCAAAATCATGGGCAAATAGGAAAAAAATCCTGGGATCCTCAGTAATATCGATAAGCTGATCTCTGATGATGCACAGCCTGTTCCCAAGGCTGCCATTCTAGAAAGTGCTTCGTTTAATGTGGCTCCAATTACAGAATTTATGGATTTATCAACAGCGACTTTACAGAAAAAAGCTCAAACAACTAGAGGGAAAGCCGAGGTCATCATCGCCTCGGCGTACTTTCCTGCGGAACAAAAGGAAGCCTCTCCTAGAGAAGTAAGGAACTTATCAACCATAGAAAAGCAAACAGTTCTTAATAGGACGTGATGCGAACTCATCAGATCACAGGTAAATTCTTTTCGATTACTGTACAGGAGAAATCCACCAAACAATCACCTAGGTTACAAGCGCTCTATGGGTATGCAACAGAAAAGCTGGGGTCTCAAACCCAGCATCATACACTGAATGTATAAAACAATAATCAGATCATGAACCTACACCTACGCCTCATTAGTCTGGTGGTCCAGAACGACTCTCCTCTCAAGTTAAGCTTCGTAAAATCAAAAGTTGGCCTGCCAATCGATTTGTGGAGCTATGGGAAGTACTCCATCAATAGTTCCAGATCCTAAGCCTTCCCGCATAATCAATAACCATAAAATGTGCTTTACAACTAGTTCGGGGTATAGTCACGACCATGTGAGTTATCGTAAAATCATCTGGACTATAATCCGTTTATAGTTTTTGTTTATGCGGGTTAGAAATAGGGTGGTCGGTATTACCGACTTTTCGAAAAACCGGTATTTCGGTATTCATAAAAATAAAAACCGGTAGAACCGGTAAAAAACCGGCATTTTTCTTTTTTTCGGATTCATGCAAACCAGAGCGACTCGTGTTTTTTTAACCTACTTGCTCAACTACAAAAGTCTGAAAATCATAGTTTGGGGAAGTGATGACAATCATGTCCGCAAAAAACGCAAGTTATTCTCACTGTACTATTTAAAACAAAACTAAAAAATTAACATTAATTTTGATTTTGATTTTATTTTTTGCTCAGCGTCTCAGGTTGCATCTATGGACGTGTCACTGCATAACTATGATTTTGGATTTATGAGTACCTATGCTTTATTACGATCCAGATTTTTTTTTGTAAGATTTAAACCATTGCACATAGGAGTACGTAGAACAAAAACTTGGCCAAAATTATTTTTATGAGTTTCCAGATAGCAAATCTAGAGAAACATTTCAAAAGGTCTATCTGCTTTGATCGATTGTTTGATCGGTCACTTTCATTCAATCACCGCAACTTATTAAACATCTTTTTTGACACGTTATTTGCACAAGTTGATAGCGGAGGGATCACTCTATCATCTGAACAAAAAAACACGCTTGGGAGAGCTACTTAAGCTAAACATTTCCAAAATGAAAAGACGTTTCGGAAAAACGATGAAAGCAGATAGGACTTTTTGAAATGTTTATCATTTACATTATTTATCATTTACATTTCTAATGTGTTTTAAGAGCCAGTTCGCAAGAGGCGCAACCGCATGTTGTTTTGATGTTCTCCGATTGGGCTGAAATTTTCAGCTTTTGTTTGTCTATTCAAGGTAGGAAGTTTTGCAAAAATTCAATTTTTTTCATTGAGGTTAAGTGGGGTAAAACGGCCATTGAAAATGATATGTCCACAAACGTCCAAATTCTAAAAAGTGCAATAACTCCTGCTAGACTTGATGGATTTTCCAAAAATGTGTGGTATTATTCTACACTAAGATTACTTCAAAACGCATGGTAACAATATAGGGTAAAGAGGTGAATTGACGGAAAAAACGCATTTTTCTTTTAAAAATTGTCAATTTTCAGGGTCATCCTACTCTTTTCAACATCGCTAGAAAAAATATGGCGTTTTGTAGAGCAACTCAAGAGCTTTGATGTCATGTATAAGCCAAGTGTGCCAAATGGCGTAAAACGGCCCTGGAAGGTTTTTTTTTTTTTCAAAAAACTGTCAAAATCACTAAAATCATTTTACTTCCTGCTAGACTTGAAGGATTTTACTTAAAATTTGGATTATCACTGTACCTCACCAGAACTACCTACTTTACTAGAAGATAGGCAATTTGGGGTAAAACGTTCCTTGAAGATTTTTTTTGTCGAAAAATGCCGTCAAAATCACCAAAACTGCAACAACTCGGGTGAGACTTGATAAATTTACTGAAATTTTAGATTATAACTCTAGTTAGATACGAACTTAAGGGTAAGATGACAAAAGTGACAAATAGATTTACATGACGAGAAAAAATATTTTTCTTGGAAAATACTACTACATTTGAAAACTGACTAAAAAGGACTGAACTTTTTCTTGACTTTTTCACTAGGTTTCAAGAAAAGCATCAAACCCTGTAAAAGACAATATCGATGAGACGGTTGCTGAAAGACTGCAATATTTCGAGTTTTGTTAAAGCAAATGAAGTAAGTTATGGTTTGAGTTTCATGTTCATCTTTTTAATTTGATTGTTTTTAAATTTAATTTAAATCTTTTTAATTTGATTATTTTTAACTTAATTGTCATCGGT
Source organism: Wyeomyia smithii (assembly GCF_029784165.1). Classification (NCBI taxonomy): domain Eukaryota; kingdom Metazoa; phylum Arthropoda; class Insecta; order Diptera; family Culicidae; genus Wyeomyia; species Wyeomyia smithii. Next base: position 1,380,150 of record NC_073694.1, read on the forward strand.
CTCATTCTTCGCTTTTTCCTGAGTGTTGGCCAAAAAAATCATGTTACTCTGGTTGCTGTTGTATCAACAAAAATGAACAATCATTTTGGAAAATCACGACTTCGAACATTAATGCTTAACAATTTTTACTCATGATGTTCTTCAACTTTCATCAAAGCACCATCTTCCTTTACGCTAAGTTTTGCATACATAACTCGTGCAAATAACGATTTTATTTGCTCCACGGATAAGTAGGTACTCGGTTGGAATTATTTATTTTCGCGACCATCATGTTGATAATATCTTTTACTTTGTTTGAAGCTTTTCGTGAAGTCAAGGAAAACTTTAGTCCTTTTGAGTCACTTCCCAAAAGATGCATCTGGATATTATGCCAAATAAAAGCTTTTTAGTTGTTTATCAAATGATAACTTCTGGTTCTGGACCTTTTCTGTAGAGAAAATAGCATCCCGAAAATCGCTAATTATTTCTCAAGAAAGATATTTATTTTCGTTAGGGGCCATCCACATAAAACGTGGACAGATTTTTAACGATTTTGACCCGCCCCCTCCCCCTCCGTCGACAATTGTCCATATAAATTCTAAAAAAATTGTATGGACCGTGGACATTAGCCAACCCCCCCCCCCCCTCCAAAGCTGTCCACGTGGTATGTGGATGGCCCCTTATGTAAATCTATTTGTCATTTTTGTCATCTTGCCTTTAAGTTCGTATTAACTTAGAGTAATTATCTAAATTTTCATCAAATCTATCGAGTCTAACCCGAGGTCTTGCAGTTTTGGTGATTTTGACGGCATTTTTCGAAAAAAAAAATCTTCAAGGAACGTTTTACCCCAAATTGCCTATCTTCTGATAGAGAAGGTAGATCTGGCAAGGTACAGTGATAATCCAAATTTTAAGTAAAATATTTTAAGTCTAGCAGAAACTACAGTGATTTTAGTGATTTTGACGGTTTTTTGAAAAAAAAACTTTCTAGGGCCGTTTTACCCCATTTGGCACACTTGGCTTATACATGGCATCAAAGCACTTGAGTTGCTCTACAAAACGTCATATTCAGATATTTTTTCTAGCGATGTTGAAAAGAGTAAGTATGAGTGTGTATAGAGATTAGCTGTTTTACTTAGAAAATAAATTTATGTTCAATGTTGCTTTTGTGTAAATGTATTTATTATATACACCGTCATATGCGTTTTTAACGCCTACCTAAATTGGTAGCATTCATTAGCCCTACAATGATTTATGAAAATTGTGACAAGTTTTCTTTTCAATTTTAAGAAAAATACCGAAAATACCGGGTTTTTCGCCTCTCCAATACCGGTATTGAAAAAAATATCGGTTTTAACGGTTTTACCGGTTTTTGTTTTACCGGTAAACCACCCTAGTTAGAAACCTAAAAATACTAAAATATTTCCAAATAAATTACCCAATAAAAAGCAGTAAGGTGGGAAAGAAACCAATCTTCGAAATTCCCTACAGAACATAAGAGACAGAACGGGAAAGTTGGGAAAAAGGTGGGCCCAGAATTCGTGACGGCTCACCTTGCTTCTACACAGACAAAAATTAACGATTTCGCGGGAGCGGGATTCACAGGGCCAAATAAAAATAAATTTTTCTTCATGGGACAACTGTGTTCTAGGCGGATATACGCGATAATAGAATGCGCGAATACGTGTTTAGAAAGAAATTATCGACACGCAAACATCTGCATTTTCTACGATAGTCAGGCAGCACTTAAACCCCTGAATTCTCCTGTTTGCTGTTTGCTCCAACAGCCAGCTAAGGAAACAAGGTTAATTTATACTTAGTTCCGGGTCACTGTGGGGTCGAAGGAGCCTTAGCCAGACGAGAGTCATCCACTAACTGTGTTGGCACTTTAAAAGCTGAACTTGCTGAATGGGAGAAAGCAACCATTAAAGCAAACTGGGTTAGCACAAGCGGGTTACGACAATGAAAAAAAGCAGAGAGCCAATTCGCGAGAAGAACTTCGTCTTCTAAGACTCATTAAAAAAGACCCGAGGACATTCACAGGTATAATCACAGGGCACTCTCCCAGCAAGTATCATCTGAAGAAGCTAGGCAAATCTGATGATGATAAATGTCGCCTTTGTGGTACCGAATCATTTTTTTCGCAAGTAGATAGCTTATTCAAAAAGCACACGACGACGAGACCTATCTCACCCTGGATGGCAACGACTGGCAGTGTCTTTCGTATTTCACTTCTCCCACGAAGGAACTGAGCTTCGAGGTGAAATTTATTTCACACACCAAGTTCAACTTATTTCGTACAGTGCATATATCAGTTTTTGTTTTTATTCAACTTTCTCTTGGAAGCTAACTTGACCATGGTAAGCTCCCCGGAGGAAGCAGTCAAATGGCTCGAATTTTGCCTAGAGCAAATGGTTCACAAAGATAATCTAGCTGATAGATGTCGCCAAGAATACTCACAACTATTGAGTATGCATTCAACGAAGCGAGAAGCGCCTTGATACTTTTTGTAAAGATCTGATAGCTGGTTCAAGCAAAAACCTTCCTAACTTTACCGTGTTTATCAAGAAGATTTTGATTCTATCGTATAGTAATGCCACGTTAGAGCAAAGTTTCTCCGTGAACTAAAAGTGCGTAGTCATGAATCTAAATGAGGAAAGACTTGTAGCGCAGCGCTTGGTGCACAAGATGCCGGTGGAGCAGACGAAATTGATATCACCAAGTCATTGATCCCTTACGCTCGCATTTCACATAGCCGATATGTTGAATCGTTGAAGGTAAGGAGAAAGGAGCAGTCAGATCAAGATGAAGAAACCCGGAAGAAGAATGCCATGCCCGTGCTATCAAAGCGATAGAAGCCAAAAGGCGGACACCAGAAGGAGGAAGCACTGATGAATGAGGCTCTCTTTTCACTCTAACACCCTCATGAATAAGCTATCCATAAGAGCTCACATATAGCTACAGCTCACACAAGGCAACGAAACTGTCTTGTGTTGCACACGACAGCTAATTCTTGCGCATGTATTTTGTTCGTTCGGACATGACAGCCTAGTTTACTCATTTTGAGGATGTCCTGTTGGCTTGGCTTGCGCTGTTGACAGCCTGCGGATCGGCTGCGGCTGTCATCGACTCGCACTTTTTCGTTTCTCCTTTTTCTTAGGCCGGTGACATATTGAAAACAAAGCAAACCGTTTCATATGTGTTTCCATTGTTGATATTATTCCTCACGTAGGAAAAAACGTGCTTCGCACCTTCTCACTTTTATTTTAGCATCGGCCTTACTGTCATGAATTATAATCACCTGACATCCCGCTCGCATTCGTGCGGAAGGGTGTCGATTATAGGCTGTCATTAGCGACAGCCCGTTTGGGATTGCATGTGTGTGCTGTCGTCAGTTACTGTCGAGTTATGTACCGAACGTACGGGGAGCAGGGAGAGCTGTGCAATGCAATGACAGCCGAATTGGTTGAAAACGTGCTGTCATGGATATGCAGTCTTTTTCAGAAGCTTGGTTAGTTTGCATTTGTGCTTGTGTGCCATGAGAGCAGACAACCAAATCGTGAATCAAAAGCGCATAATGAGAAGTAAAAGTATGCAGTAAAAGTAAGACTCTTAAGTGTTGTGAAAATCTGTCCCGGTAATGAGTACACGCAAAACTTTTCCTTATTACCTTAGAAGCAATAGCGCAAAATTGCCTTCAAGGTAACAAACCTATTACTAAAAAGGCAATAAAATTCTTCCCCAGTCAAGTAACAACACATACTGTCATATATTTAGCACGTGTTACGGAAGTACGATTATCTAATAATGGTCGTTTCAACCACATGCAACCACATGCAAAAACTGCTCCCTTTCCATCTTAAGTAAAAAAAAAATCACACACCGTCGCATATGTTGCACATGTTACAAGTTTCTTCAATCTCCAATTCATCCGGTGAGCGTGTATTAGTTCGCTCGCTGTATGCATACGGAGTAGAGACAGAATATGACAAGAGCTGCCAAGCAGCATTTTCCCCGTCATAGAGTATGCAAACGTTGATGATTTCAAAGACTTGAAATGCGTCTTTAAATGACCGGGAAAACCGGGAATTTAATTCCGGGTTTTGAGTGGCAACCCTGTGCCCAACGTCCCCCAGCTGCATCCCATCAAGAATTTCTGGGCAAACTTGAAGCGCAAGATCTATTCCATCAATTTTGTCGTGAAAACGGAGGAGGAATTAATAAAAAAAGAAGAAAAAGCTTAAAAACATGCCTACACGCATGTTTTCGTCCGCGTCCGCCATGGCGAATGTTCCGGTTAACTGCCGAAAGGAATTTTTTGCAAATAAGATAATAAAATTACCATTAATGGGAATTTTATTCAACTCCATAATCTGTCTTAGTTTTTGTTTCATCACCATCTGAAAACAGTCCATTTTTCAACCGCAAACGTTAGTTTTAGCTTAAATAATTAGCATTCGAGCTCTATTTAAATTGAAATGTTTAAGTAGATATAGATATTTAAAATAAAAACCCTCATATTATCAGAAATCAAAAAAAAAATATAAGGGATAAAAACTGTAGTGACACGGCTCCATAGAGCCGATCGATCAAGAGCATAAAATACGGCCTCAGATAAACGAGTGCTGATCAACAGATTGCAAGTTACCTCAAGAATAAATGTTCTCTTCTAGTTGAGACTCTAATCGAATAACACGCGTTTTAATAGTCAAGAAATGCCAGAAGTGGCTCCTGAACGGCTACAATATAGGGTAGGGAACGGCTTAAGCAGTGGCGGCTATTTAAATCAGTCGAAGAAAGCTGGCCTCAAACTCCTGGATTTTGATCAACATAGACAATTTCAATGATGGAAACGAAAACTTTGATTGTCTAGCTGTCTTACGAAATACCGTTAATCACAAAAAAACCACACAGAAATCACCATTCGAAACAAATCGACCTATATTGCAGCCATTCAGGAGCCACTTCGGGTGCTGAAAAAAAAACACCTGCAAAACAGATGGAAACTGCTTAAAATAGGTTCGGGGCAGCGATGGAAGAAAATCGTTTCTAGCGATTTTTGAATACATATAAATCTCCTTTGTGATGCATTAACATCTCTGTCAGTGTGCGATATACATTTACTCTTCTCACATTTGCAAGCAGATCTATGTGTAAGACGAGTTACGAGGATTGCAAAGGAGCACCATGTATATAGTATCCCTGCTGGCGTACTCTCTTTCTCTTCCTTCGCACTATTCGCCTCTTGTCGTGACCAAGCATGGAAAAGCTCACTCACTAGCAATATTTCATGCAAATGTGTTCTTTGATTCATCAGTTATCGTTCAACTATTTCCACTCGCGTACAAGTTTTCCATAGAAACGCTGTTGATTGTTTTTCGCTTCTAAGAGTTCCGACTACCATAGAAGGAGACTGAATGATTCAAACACGATAGTATTTATTGTATCCAAGTTCACTTGCATTCAACATTATCGCGAGAATCTTTGAGAAGTTATCGCCAGTGATACAAAGCTATGAATCCAAATGAACGTTAGATTGCGTTCAATTGTTTGCTTACCGGAGGAAGCAGATATCATCAATGCTAACGGAAATTGCAGCATGGTGCATAAGCATGTGATACTTGATATCACCAAGAATTATCGTGGTATATCACGGTGAAAGCACGACGTGGAGTAGCCGAATTCAGCCTACAATCAGCCAACATTTGAAAGAATCATTGCGATTGCTTGAGTGCAATCGTTTACGATTCTTTCGTGAAACACTCGCTAGATGTAGCTCGCTCCGCCTAAAGCAGGCAATACTGAAACAAAATCATCAAAGAAAGCTACCATATATTTCATTGCTTCAAGTTGTCTCTTGCAAGCTTGAGAATGTGTAACTTTTAATAGCGATGGTTTGCTAGGATTGAAAGCTTATAAATAGCACGTTCAGAAATGATACCTGAATGATTGTTATGCGATACGAGTTTTTCCATCCTTGGTCGTGACTGCTAACAACCACATCTGTATCTGAATATGCACAGCTGAGTATATGGGGTTAGTCGCAATATGTACATATGATGAACAAAGATCATTCATGATCATTCAGCCAATGGTTGAGATTTTTGTCAAAAAGAGAGGGAAAAAAAAGTGGGTTGTCTCCTACTCCCATAATGAGATTGTTTTGGTGGCAGGTTCAAGTTCCCAGTTGGTTTAGAGATCTTGCTTGTATAAAACGTGTGTCAGGATGGACAAAAAGGTAGAAAAGGTTAACATATCCGCAAAAAGTTCGGCAAGTTTTCGCAGTAGAGAATGGCGGTTTCAGATGCGGAAGGCGGAGTTCAAAATATTAAGAAATTATTTAATGAAATTGATCGCTAGTCTTTCGAAATAACCTGTAAAATGATATACACTATAACTAGCATCGAAAACATTATGATTCATTAGGGTGGTTCATTTATTTGACATAGAGTGGTTTATAATATTGTGTAAAAATGAGTATAAAAAGAAAAAAATCACTTTTCACTCAATACCAATAGAAAAACTCCTGAAAATATAATATTTGATACATCATTGTCGTTAGGGTGGCAATGTTGAATTGGAAAAAAATACCATGTAAAATGGCAAGATATTTCAAAACAAATTTACAAAATGTTTCAAAAAACTACTCTGTGCAAAAAAATATAACTCAACCAAAATTAAAATTGTGTCTCGCGGAAAATGTTGAATGCTTCCATGTCATTTACAAAATCACACACGGGAGGTGCATGGAATTTGAATAATGTTTTCTATTCCAAGTGTCTTGAAAGTACATGAAACGGTGGATACTGATGGAATATGTTTTTTTGATTTTGTTTGAAAAATATACTCTCTAGGACACTTGTACTTGTTTATGCGAATGCTGCACCAGACAATTTATTCGTTTTATTTAGGGGCCGTCCACATACCACGTGGACAGATTTTTAACGATTTTGACCCCCCCCTCCCACCGTGGACAAATGCCCATATGAATTATAAAATTTTTGTAAGGACCGTGGACATCACACAACCCCCCCCCCCCAAGCTGTCCACGTGGTATGTGGACAGCCCCTTACCACAATAATGTTCTTCGCCAGGGATCTCAATCAATAAGCAACACAATTGACTCGTTGTTTCTGAGTTTGCGTCGTTTTGACAGTTCAACCATACATTTTCTGTCAAGTTTACATCATCAGAACGTGAACGTGCCCATTGGCTGAAACTTTGTATAGTCGTTTTCATAGGCAAAAAATGCCCTTTTGTGCTATAGGTTCAATTTTTTGAAACACAACTCATATTGAAAAGCTATTGAAAAATGCTATTATGATGGTATTGATGATTACCAATACTTTTAGAGCCAACACGGTTCGTTTGAGCGGTGTGACGTCTTCGGCAAAGTTGCAACTTATAGTTTTGTCTTCCAAAAAAATATAGACTGTAAAAACATATTATTGGTTTTTTGAAAACAAATTAAAAGAAAATTAAAAATTAATTATCCAAAACAGCCCATTTGAAAAAAATCGATTTTTTTTTATAAAAACTTCGAAAGATTACCTGAACAACGAAACCGGTCATGGAGGAATTAGAAAAAAAAGCTATTTTTTTTTCACGGGGTACATCTTTTTTGGAAGTACAAAGTTATTATTTACAACTTTGCCAGGTACTGACATACTGACTGACAATCAAATAAACCTTTTTGACCGTAAAAATATTCTTAATTCCTCATACAGTGCTCTATTGGAAATTAAAAATATGTCTACAGTCGAAACGGTTTGTTTGATTGACATAGTGTCTTCGGCAAAGTTGTAGATAATATTTTGTCCTTCCAAAAGAAAAATATTCCTTTTGAAAAAACGATTCAAACAATTTGTTTTTTAAAAATTTTTTTTTTTTTTTTCAAAAAACGATAATTTTTTTTTTCTTAACTTCTGAATGGTCGGACTGGTTTCATTGTTTTTGGCAATCTTTTGTAGGTTTTATTAAAAAATCAGATTTTCAAAAAATGAGCTCATTTGAATACATAATTGTTTTTTTCGTATTCGATGCTACTTATAGGGTATAATGTATAGGCTATTTCGAGAGACTAGCAATCAATTTCATTAAATAAATTCTAAATGTTTTAAACTCCGCCTTCCACAATTGAAAAAACGATTAAGTCCCAGAGAGTCGATTTTTGCAATTTTTTTTTTCAGATGACACCAATTCTCGACGTTTCATGCGTTTCTAAGTCATTTGGCATCGAAAACCGATTTTTTTTTTGCTATGAAAATACAGTTATCATCCGATTATATCAGTACCCGATTTTATCTGCCCCCGATTTTATCACCTTTTTCACCCAATTTTATCATCATATAACATTGTATGCCCACCATCTCCGAATCTCGCAATTATTTACAAGTGCCAGTTCCACTGTCATTTAAGATACAAGCTTTCGTCTTTTAATGTCTGTAGACAGTATCCTCGATTAATTTTTATTTTTAAAATCATTGGTGTTGTTTCAACTACTTCATCGATTTTTTTCCCTCTCTAGTTTTGCTCAGGCCTATCGGTCCAAAAAGCCAGGGATTGTGACTGTTAGATACGTTACGTACGTCATCGATTTGTTTCTGCTTCTGGGTGAATGAAGAAAAAGTACAAAAAGTCTCAATTTTCTTGTGTTTTGAAATGTATTGAAGAGATATTTTGTGAAAGGGCTATCAGTAAACCACAAAACACATTTTGGGTCATTTCTGATCCCTCTTCCGTAACCTTAGAAAATAGCTGAAACTAATTTTTTGAGCTGCTTGAGATATGTATGACACTAAGAGAACAACTTCACAGCTTTATGCAAACACTAATACCTAACCTACGAACTAGTAGTGAAATTTATGTTTTACTTATATGAGAGCCCTCCCTCTTCCAGAGGAGGGATGGGTGTCAAGTGACCATTGACATATTTCTTACTCCTAATAACCTCACCATGTCAAATTTGGTTCCATTTGCTTGATTAGTTTTTAAGTTACGTAGAAGTTTGTGTTATATTTGTATGGAAGCCCTCCCTTTAAGAAGAGGAAGGGGTCTCGAGCTACTCTAATAACCTTTTCCGGCCTCAAAAACCCCTACATAAAAATTTTCACGCCGATTAGTACAGTAGTTCCCACGTCTATAAGGATCAGAGAAGCAGACAGACGGATAGAACTGCTTTTTCATATGATTCGATTTCTTGTAGTAATCGAAATCGCTGATTTTACGTGTTAAATTATTGGTTTACCATCTTTTATAACAAAATAATAATAAAAAAAAAATTCCCGATTTTATCACTTTCCCTATTTTATCACTCCAAACATCATCAAGGGGGTGATATAATCGGGTTATCACTGTATTTGCAATGGTCGACTAAATTGATTGCCCGGTTTTGTGATGGAATTGCTCTGATATGAAACATGATGGTGCAACATCGACGTGTTATATTACAAATTACGTAACGCTGAAAATCTAGATTTCAGACCCCCCCCCTCCTATGTAACGATAGGTAGCGTTCGACATGACTCCCCCCCCCTAAAATTACTTACCACTAATCAGTCTGACTCCTCTCCGAAATTTTCAATTTCGAGCAAACATGATAGTTACGTAACTGTCTCTACTACCCCCCCCCCCTCCCTCCCTCCCTCCTACGTAACAATAAGTAACGCAGTGATTCTTTGTAAAAAGTCAATCCGAATAAAAAATAAAATATTACACGTAGGTACCCTGAAACTTATTGTTGCTTGAAAAGAATTATTGTTATGTTTACTAAAAATCTTAGTTCAATACGACTAAAAAGAATTTAGTTTTAAGAGATAGGTTCAAGCATTTGAATGTCTACTATCAATCACGCAAACTATGCCAAACTTGCGTTTTTTAAATTTATTTATATCAGGTAGCCACCTTCTCTCTCTCTCCTCTTAGCACTACCTCTGAAATTAATATGAGGAAAATGTTCCATTCACCAAACCATAACCAAAACGAGAGGTAGATAAATTCTTCGGCATAACCGCAAGCTTAACGTAGGATAATTCGATTAATTGAATAATAGAAAAGTTTGGTACCTATTAATTTCTGTATTACCTGCTTAAGCAGCCTTTTTTTAAATGAATAAAACAAAAAAATATTATATAATATCATGTTTCACACTACTCCAGCAGTTTTCCATTAATTGGTGTAGCAAACCTGCTGAAAACAATCGTTGCCCAAGTAGTCCGATAGCCTAAAATAACTCTCCCTCCCGCCGTCACCGTACCACATCATTGCTACTGCGTCACTGTGATGCGAAGGGGACAAGTCAAGTTTATTATTCTCTTTTGCTATCGTTTTTCCTCGTGCGACGAGCCACGTACGGAGAAAAAAACACAACGAGTTGCGCGGATCACTCTCTTCTAAGAGCTGTATATAGTCTAGTTATGTATTTATTATTTCCGAGTGAGCAATGCATCAACATTTTGTTACGTACTGAGAGGATTCAAGTTTATTCATTACTTGAACACATCGCAATCTGTACAGTTTGGGACAAAACGACAATCGGGTCATAATCGTTTCGTTTCCATCGCTGGTTCGGGGTGATTGGAATAGTGTCCCTCGATGGGTAACTTTAATTGATTATTGTTAAAGTTTGCTAACTTAGTTTTACAATCTAAACACAAGTTCTGACAGAGAAAAAGATAGAGTACAGATTGATATACTTCTGTTTGAATTTCACCCACCACATTTCGAGTATTTCGTCTCAATACACAGGCGGTTCCTAAAGCTGCTTAGAATATGTTCCCTACCCTAGGTCGATTTGTTTCGTTTATTGTTTGTGCACAGATTTCTTTGTGATCAACGGTATTTTTTATATTCGTAATACAGCTAGACAATCAAAGTTTTCGTTTCCATCATTGAAATTTTCGATATTGATCAAAATGCAGAGTTTGAGACCTGTTTTCTTCGACTGATTAAAATAGGCGCTACTGCTCAAGCCGTTTCTTACCCTATTTAGATGTGTATTTCGTAGCTAAAAAACCTTCTTTTTGGCTTGCTTAGCAACTCAACTTTTAGTGCCACGAAAGCAAAAAATAGACAAATCTTTTAGTCACTTACCTAATCGAAACGAGAATCATGGCAAATATCAAATATTTGCCCAACAGAGGTACAACTAACGAAGTAGGTGGAATGATTTCTACTACCAGTAGGAAGAACACATGGAGACTAATGAGAATTGATATCGAGAGAGTGACCTGAAATCAAGAAAACTTATTTATTAGAAAACCATTTAAAAAAAGTGTCTTAACCGGTACCTTTTCTCCACTATCAGAGGGTAGATAGAAAGTCAAAACGGTCAGAAACGATATTCCCATGCAGGGTATAATGATATTAACAGTGTAGAACAGAGTCTTCCGCCTCATGGTGATGTTAAAAGTGATGTCCAGGTAGGGTTCATCACAGCAGGTGTAAAATTTTTCGTTTCTGAAATCAGAGTTTTCGTAACATTAAGAAGGTAAAGTTAAAAGTTGCGCTACCTACCGTACAGCGGGTACTTCGAGGATGTCCCATTCTACGGACATGTAAAATTCGGACAGATCAACACCGACGTCTACCACGTTGCTGCCCGACTGTTCGTCCATGTGGCGTAAGTCAACCTACAGCGTGGCGACAAAAAGGGGAACCAGTTAGGAACGGTACTTTCCGGCCCGGTGAAAGCTGCGAGCTTACTGGGATAATTAAACGCATGCGTAGTTCAAAAAACAAAACAACATCATGGGCATGTCAATGTAAATATAACATAGCAGGTTTAATTTTCAACCAAAAATTATAACTGCTAAGGACATCCATATACATTTAAAAATCGTAAGGTTTTTTTTTAACATGTCAGTTATGTAGCATTGAGAAATGGTTTAATTATCAACTGATTAAGAATAAAAGATATATAATATACCGAATGCATTGATTATAAACATATAGTTATTTATCAAAGTGGGAGGTAGTATTGAGAAACTGTGTTATCAAACAAACCTTAGTGTGTAATGTATTTTTTTTTTTTTTGGTACCCGAGGCCTGGTGTGAATCGTGTTCAACTGGGAAACTTAATGCTAGGTTGGAAATGAGGCTATTTTAGGTAAAAATCTTTTTTTTTTTTTTGAGAAATTTAGCATAACAATATGCGTCTAACTTAAGCTTTATTCAACGATTGAGTCGGTCGATATAAGCCTAGTAAAGTAACAAAAATCTAAAAAAAACAAGTTTTTAAATTGTGAAAATAGGGAAAGAGATGAAAAGAATAAAAAAAAAATTACTTAATAGCAACCTGTTTAAATTCGAATTAGGTGTGTTTTATGTATGTTTTAATAAGCTTAATTTATATATTTTTAAAGAACAGGAATTCATTGTTTGTCCGCTGGTAAAAGAAAATCTTTTTAGAAGAATATAACATTACAATCATTACGGTTTTGTATAACTCATTTCGAGAAATCACGAGGGGCAAGACAGTGAGAATCTCGGAAATTTTTCAGAGAGGTACAAAGACTGTCTTGGTTTCAACAGTACGATCGAAATTATTTTTGCAGCAATCCTGATAACTTGCGTTGGAAAGGCTATAGCTCATTAGCTATAGAATTCGTTTGTCATATTGACGGCTGGCATTATCGATAATCAAAAAGGCCAGAATGAGAAAAGGATTCCAAATTGAGCACAGAATGGTGAACAAACTCTTTAAAAAAAAAGAGAAATCCAGAGAAAATCTAAAATTAAACTGGAATAAGCGGAAAAATACTTCTAAAGGACAGAAAAGTTCGAAAAATAAAACGTTTCTAACTTTCTAACGATCAGAGAAAACTAAAAAGTAGCAAAGACCTTACGAAAATTATCCCAAACAGACTACTAAAATAATTTGAGTTCGATGTAAAAGTTGCGAATACTTTTAAGTTCAGTAACAATCAAGTTTGTTTGCTCGGAAGTTTGTTCTCTGTGCTTATAGAAGTAATAATTCTGATAAAATTTTCACGAATACAACAAAGTCGTAGAGTGGATTTTGATCATAACCTAAAGTGTAGAGTTAAAAATTTACAAACAACACCCAAACCAATCAGTCATGCATATGTCAAAACAAAAATTAATTCAGCCAATTCATTCGAAGTACATGGGAGAAGCGAATTTCAAGTAATTAAAAAAGAAAAATACACCAAAATAACTTTAAACCAGTTCAAGAAAAAAAATGTGATCATGTGAAAATGTAGACAGATGTATCGTACAATTACGCGTGCCATGCCTTGTGCTTTGTCAGTCGGTAACAACCATGCTACTGCAAAATGCTCACAAGATTAAAGTATCTCAGTCCGTCACCACTATTCCAAAAGCTTGTTCAGGCTTCGCTTCAACCAACATGTTCAACTTGTTCTATAGGCGTTGCAGTTATGAATCGAAACGAAAGACGATAATGGAATATTTTTTTAAAGGAAATAATAACGGAAAACAAATCGCTGGTGTTCTCTCTTTGGTTTAGGTTAATTTGGGGTTAGAATTTGGTACGCATTTTAGTTATTTGATTATAAGCATTACCATACCAAAAATTTTAAAACCGTTGTTGGTTCTTGCAACATTTAAACATCAATCAAAAGCTGAAATTTGCATTCAAACTGAATACTACGGAAGTGTTAGCCAAGTCATAATGATTTTTCGTACACCCCTGCATCGAGCACTTGACAGTTTGACATTCAATCAATCACGCACTTGAGTCTGAATTTTGAAGCTTCTCTCCGTAACCTAGGTGAACGTTGGACAACAGCAAAATGCGTTTACACATATGCAAACATGGTATCTAAATTTAGTATTTTCTAAACAGCACTAACTTAGAATAAAATGATAATGAAAACAAAAATCTGCATTCACAATCGCGTTCGTGCTTTAAAACTAGGTGACATGAGTTGCGGTTAATCGCAATGATTTATGACAAAATCAGCGGAGAAAATGTAACATAGCGATGCTAAGTAAAATGAAATTGAAAAAACAGAATTGCTTGTCCGCTTAGTGAAGCGTAAAAGGAACGATGATTATTGAACTTTGTTCAGTTTCGAATGACTTAGTATCACTGAAAATAATGGCTTTACAGGGAAGAGAGCCTCCCAAAGAAGTGACCCTCGAATAGAGTTCTGTTAAGCAACCTAACCTATTTGAGTAATTTCGCTTGAAATTATGTATAATTGTAGATGAATTTACAGATGCCATTTTTCCAATTGATTTATTATATTCTCAACAATTTATGGCGATTTATGCTCGATTGATCAGATAACATCGTTGAAGATCATTGATCAGATGAAATCGTTAGCTGGTACTGAAGGGGAAGACACCTTAAAAATTTGATTAAAATATGTATCCAGTTTTTTGTTAAGATTGAGCAGATTGTAACCTCAGAAGAAAGGCGACATCTAAAACTCGTTTAAAATCTGTCCACGTGGTATGTGGATGGCCCCTAATAAAAATGCTCGTTCTGGAGAGTCTCTCCAGAGATTTTTTTTTACGTAACGCTGATCTTATGTCCCCCCCCCTCCCCTATGTAACAAATCGTAACGCTCAAGAAAGCTCCCCTTCCCCTTCCCCTATGAGCGTTACGTAATTTATGGATACCGCCAAAGCGGTCTTGCCCCTCGGTATTATTCAGTTTTTATTTGACAGAATTAATATATTCTTATTTCAAACTCCGACCCTTTGTCATTAGTTTAAGCGTGTCGATCTACAACACTTTTCATCCACTCCTAACATTATCACCTTATTTATTTACATTGCTCGATTGGTACCTTCGTTTGACACTGATTTGGTTCCTTTGGTTTCATCTTTGCGGGACTCCTATTAGACAACATAGACTCTGGTCTTATTCTGCTTCATATTAATTTCATTTAAACTACATGCCGTAAGCAAAACTGGTTTAATTCAAATGTATTGGGAAAAAACTTCAATAAATATGGTTGTTGAAAACCATTAATAATTTATTAATGATGAACTCAAAAACTGCTGATATACACACTTAAAATTTTTCGCCGAGTCTCGGTTATTTATTGCCGAGAACGGCACCACTGAGTGCTTGGTAAAGAAAAAAATGACGGCTGTCAAATTTTTCGTAAATATCGGTTCAATCTAACTGAAATCTCGGATTTCGCATATTTTGTGCCGAAATTTCAGCTTGGTGAACCGAGATTTACGAAAAAATGTGACTCAGTTTTGCCGTTCTCGGCAATAAATTACCGAGACCCAGCAATACATTTTAAGTGTGTAAATGAAATTCATTGGTTCCCCTGACAAACTTCTTGGAAAACTTAAATTCAAAATAATTCTGTCGTCCTTTCCAATTTTAAACCATGCGAAATTCATAATTCACATAACTTATTCCACGTGACTGAAACTCACTTGAATTAACCGTTATTTTGATCCACGAAAATAAATTTCGTGGTACGTCTGCTTGTGTATGAATACGATAACTTGTGGTCGTGTCTTATACACAATCCTTTAGCTTTTTCTTCGAATTTTTATAGACTGACACTTCGAAATAATCGTTCAGATTTTCTGTTGGGTGTCGTACACAGTGTTATGAAAATGACTGCAAGACAATGAGTTGCAATTGTTATTCATCGACGGATCAAACATCGTGCTCTTCCCCATCTTGAGACGAAAGTTATTGAAACTTTGGGAATTGAAGTTCAAACTGAACTTGGGATTTTATTTATTGCCGCAGCATATTTACCATTTCAATGCACACGCGAGCTCAAAAATTATTTTAAAGGTGATTTACAAAAGCTCACCAGAAATCGTTCGAAATTTTTCATAATCGGCGATTTTAACGCTAAACATCGTTCATGGAATAATTCTCAAAGTAATTCCAATGGCAAAATTTTATTCGATGATTGTTCTTCAGGATACTATTCTATTTTGTCTCCGAATAGTCCTACATGCTTTTCTTCTGTAAGAAACCCTTCAACAATTGATTTGGTGCTAACAGATCAAAGTTATGTATGTAGTGATTTGATCACACATGCTGACTTTGATTCTGACCATCTTCCAATAACTTTTTCTTTATCACATGAATCAGTTTTAAACCCTATGAGCTCTGTTTTTAATTATAACAAGGCTAATTGGGAAAGATACAAAACTCATATTGAGAGAAATTTCAATAATGAGCTTGATTTGCAAAACGAAGTGAATATTGATTCCGCTTTGGAAGCATTAAAATGTGCAATTGTTGATGCTAGGAATTATTCTGTTCCAAAGGCTCAAGTGAAATTCGATTCATCAATAATTGACGAAAATCTTCAACTTCTAATTCGTTTGAAAAATGTCCGCAGACGTCAATATCAACGTTCTCGTGACCCTGTTTTTAAAACTATTTATAAAGATTTACAGAAAGAGATTGAACATAGATTTACTCTTCTGAGAAATCAAAATTTTGAGACTAAAGTTGAAAAATTGAAACCATATTCAAAACCATTTTGGAAGCTGTCGAAGATTCTTAAGAAACCTTCAAAGCCTATTCCAGTTTTAAAAGATGGTGAACGTTTTCTTGTATCCAATGAACAAAAGGCTCAAAGACTTGCTCAGCAGTTTGAGAGTGTTCATAACTCAAATTTGAATTTTGTGAGTCCAATTGAAAATGAAGTCACACGTCAATTTGATTTAATTTCTTCCCAGAATTTTTTACCTGCAGAAATAATTGAAACTAACTTGAATGAGATTAAATCAATTATTAAAAATTTCAAAAATATGAAAGCACCTGGTGACGATGGAATCTTTAATATACTAATCAAACATCTCCCTGAGAGCACAATGGAATTTTTATTGAAAATTTTCAATTGCTGCTTCAAAATTGCATATTTTACCAAATTATGGAGAAATGCAAAAATTACTCCCATTTCAAAACCGGATAAGAACCCAGCTGAAGTTTCAAGTTATCGACCAATCAGTTTGCTTTCTTCAATAAGTAAACTGTTTGAGAGAATTATTCTTAACAGAATGATGTCACACATCAACGAAAATTCAATTTTTGCAAATGAACAGTTTGGATTTCGCCATGGGCATTCCACAACTCATCAATTGCTCAGAGTTACTAATATGATACGAGCTAACAAATCTGAAGGTTATTCCACTGGAGCTGCTCTTTTAGACATAGAAAAAGCATTCGACAGTGTTTGGCATAAAGGTTTGATTGCGAAATTGCAAACTTTTAATTTTCCAATTTTCCTAATCAAAATTTTAAAAAATTATCTTACTGATAGAACTCTGCAGGTTGTCTATCAGAATTCAAAATCTGATAGATTTCCTGTCAGAGCAGGTGTACCTCAAGGTTCAGTCTTGGGTCCAGTCCTGTACAACATATTCACTTCAGATCTTCCTGATTTGCCTCCAGGATGCACAAAGTCATTGTTCTGCGATGACACAAGCATATCCGTAAAAGGAAAAAGTCTTCGTGTCATATGCAGTCGATTGCAGAAAAGTTTAGATATTTTTTCTTCCTACACTCGAATTACATAGACTTACTGGTGTTGAACCATTAGAAGCTATGTCAAATAAAATTATCAACAATTTTTGACAAAAATCGTTGCAATCCTCAATTGCTACGATAAGCTCTCTTTATAGCCAATAAGTTAGCAGTTAAGTTAGTTGTAAGTTTACTTCCCCTTTTCTGACAAGTAGGTTTAAATCCCTACGAATGATAAGTCCTAATTGCGAAAGCAAACAAATCCTAACAATTAAAATTACAAATTTCTAACAGTGTTGAGAAGTCACCATTTGTGATTGAACACACATACTTATTATTTACTAATATTTACCATAAATACTTAAGCTACTAACAAATCCCCCCTTAAAAAAAAATGTGGAATTCCCTGCAAACCTCAACAGTAAGGTAGTGGAAGACCGGCCAGAGTAGTGGATACAAAAAGACTTTCTCCTTCTTGCCTAAATCACGGTTCAAGCTTAGTGATTTGGATATCAATCAAGATGTGTATCAGAAGTTCTAATCCACATCTTCATTGATTAAGAACAATTGTTTAAACAAAATTTCGATTCGATTTGTTCCAAAACACCATATCGATGAAAAGTATGACCACTCGACTCTATTTGTACCCCGAAGCTTTGTCGATCAGCCGATTCACTGGTTGATAGAAAACTTGAAGTTTTGGCCAAAAGATTTATGGCCCCCGATCAACCCGGACCATGAGGAAAAACTATTGCGCAAAATAAACCTGCTTGGTGCCTCTGACAGCTTAGTTGCACGGTTTAGTTCATACCTGTGTGATCGATCACTTTAGGGGAGTGTGCATTTTAACTCCGTTTGTTAATCTGAGTGGTGTACCTCAAGGAAGTAACTTGGGACTGGGTTGCTTTTTACAATATTTTTAAATGATGTCAGTATTTTGCTTGGCAATTGTTGTAAACTTATATACGCGGATGACCTAAAACAATATTTCGTCGTTAGAAGATGCATAGAAGATTGTCACCATTTGCAGCAGTTTGTAGAATGGTGCTATCGTAATAAGCTGAATGTCAGCATCCCTAAATGCTCTGTACTGACATTTGATCGGAATTAGCAGCCTATAATGTTTAACTGTTGAAGTCGTGGCCAACAGAGTTGAAAAGATGAATGGCTTGGGTGTGATAATGGTTAAAAAACTCTCCTTAACCAGTCCTCGATCCGTCGTCATTGCTAAGGCTAAGTTGGGATTTATAACCAAAATAGCCAAAGTTTTTTTATGATCCGTCCTATCTTATAGAATGCTTCACTAGTATTGCTTCTACATCAACTGACCCGGAGTCTACGAATCGGAAGAGTTCAAAAACGATTTCAGAAGGCAAAATTTGTTGCCAAGCTTCTGAACAATGAATTTGACTGTCTTATATTACTACCATTACTTGATATTTGTGTCCCATCGCGTGCTCTAAGGACTCCTTTGCTTCTGCCAACATGGACTTATCGCACATCATTTGGATTCAATGCGCCTATGTCTTCGATGATACGTGAATTTAATTCTGCAGAAGTTTTATTCGAATTTGGTGAGCGTTCCGGTTTTTGATGTTGACGGTAACGATATATTCATCAAGACTTTATGTTCGATGGATAAAATGAACCAATAATCTTGACCCGTTGGATTATTCGATTTGGGCGTATGTTGAAGCAAAAGCCTGCAAAACATCTCACCCTAGTGTGAGGCCGGAGGACTACGTTCGAAAGGAATGTTCTAGCTTCCGGCGTAGTCTCGCGGATATCATTGCTAAAAATGGAGGACACATCGAGAAAATTTGTTGGATAGGACCTTAACCAGATAACTAATGTTTTAAGAAAAGAGGGCCTCTCAAACAAATTTGCCCCGGGTCCCCCAGCGTCTAAATCCGGCCCTGGTGTAAATTTTCACAATCAGGGAAATGTGTTTCTAAAAAAAATCTTGTCTTAGGGATCTTTACTGGTGGACTACGAATAAAAATAAACTTTCCGGAGGATTCTCGCAGTAATTTGTGCCTAATTTCATACATAATGACAGCCAGTGTTGTCTGGTATCTAGATTGAATGTCCAATCTTCCAGATTTTACAGATTTTATTTTCTAGAGACTAGGCTAGACAACATTCTTTTTCTGAAAACTATATCGTTATTGTCCTTGATTCTCGAAACTCTTACTCTTATTTGTAAACAGTTCAAAATATACCAACGGTGTCCTGCCCCTAGTGAGGTCCTTTATTCGTTTATCTTTCGGGTCTATTTCTAAAATTTAGGATGAAAATGATAATACATTTTCAATTTTGATCACAATAATGTGAATAAAATATACGTGCCCTGTTCTGCAAATCTGATAATTTTAAAAGTCCATAGTTGTATTTGCGCACTGACTGGCGATTATTTATAATTGCTGGCCTAATGAAGCGCTCAAATAACGCAGTAATCGTAATTTTTGAACAACACATTGCATAAAACATTCTCAAGCAGTATGGCATTAAAAACCCTGATTTCGGAGATTAACTCTAATGCCAAACCCCTTTAGCTGATGCTGAGAAGTAGATTGACGAATCAACGTGAGTAATTAGGCGAGAAACAATGCTGTTCGGCAGTTGAAAATGCCGTTTTTTCAGTTATCAATGGTTTCGAGAAACCACGCAATCACAAGACATCATCTAATAAGCTATGTGCCAAAACATTACATTATTGGAAAGCGGACTATACAATATGCTAGGATGCTATATTATAGTGAATGACCCTGCAGTCTATTATATTTTTCGGATGCGCAAGTTGAGATTTTTTTTTACTTATAAGGCGAACAACTACATCATTAAACGAATATGCTAACATTAAAAATATGTCTAAATGGAAAAATAATAATAAATCATTCATCTATTTGAGAACGACGCACAAGAGTATGTTTTGTTTTTTTTTTTTTTTGTAACGAGAAGATGCACTTTTAATCATGTAGCAATATCAAATTTCATATTCACACAAACAGCAATGCCAATACTATCTCAAATTTGAATATCAAAACTCAATTGGACTCATAGTTATATAAAATGCTTTGCAATACTGTCAGTCGGTTAATAGTGGCTAATAAGAATACTAACATGTCATAAATCAAAACGATAGTTAAATTTCATTATCGTTTGTAAAACATTGTCGTAATGCACGGCATTCTAGAAACATTTTATTACGTTTTTATCTAACTTGCAGGTTCATTTAAAATCATAACAAATACGTTTGTTTTTTTTTTTTTTTTTTTTTTTTTTTGAGTAGATAAGAATAGTTCTTGCACCTTAAACCCGTCATAGGTCCAGCTTCCCAGCTTTAAGACACATGTCTGGACATCATATGGAAAATATTCCACATCGATTGAACACGACGATTTGTACACGGCGGGGGGCTGCCAAATAACCAAACCAGTATTATACACTGTTGCCTTAGTCATTAGGGTTACTTCATAATGACCATCAGCACTGTGAAGAGAAGAAACGCACAGAATAGTGAAAAAAAGTCCTCGAAGAAACAAAAAAGAGACAATGATAGGTGTAATTGCAATTGCGGAAACGAAAAAGAAATAAATCAGAGTAGGCCATGAAACCTGTCAACGACCGAAGACCGCCTACACGTTTTCATTTGAGGTTTACTTGTAATCGATCACTGGAAATCTCAGATGAGACTAAGGCAAGGTCTTCAGCCGGTGGCTGATTTTTCCCTGTTTGGTAGATTATTAGATTTGGTGCAAGACTGAAGACGAAAAAACTGAAACAGAAGAGAATAATAACTTTAAAAACCCCCCAACGTCGGGTAGTTTTTTTTTTCTTCATAAAATGACTTTTTGCTCAGAACCAAGAGCTTTTAGCAAAAAGCTAACGAGAAGAGAGAAAGTACATGCACTCAAAAAATGTTTTGGTAATTGAAGTTTCATAATTCACCTAAATTGGCTGTGTAGCTTTTCTGGTTTGACGGCAATAGCTTTGGGTACGACGTTATTTACATGTTTCCTCCGGGTAACCAAAACATTTAGTAATTATTTGTAAGTCATACGTGTGAGAATGTTTGTTAAACTGAACGGCACATTAGAAACCCAAAAAAAGCCTTATGGTTAAGCAATGAAGGTATAAATGGGCATGATCATCTGCCTCAGGGCAGGAACACATAATGATTTAGAAAAGCACATGAATATAGAACCAAAAAAAGAAAAACCATATTACAAAAACTGCAATTTATTACTATATACATTTGAGTTGTTTTTGTTTAATTATTATTGTTTGAACAATAAATTACGTGCAGATTTTTTATCAATCACAAATCGCTGTTATATATTTAGCAGAAATCTCCCCCAACCAATTATTTACAATCTTCGTTCGTGTGTTAACGGGAATAGAATTGTGTTTTGACAAATAAGCCAGCAGCTGACACTGATCCTGGACGGTACACTGTTGTTGTCCTTTTTTTTTGTTTATTTTGTCACTCGTAGCATATCTGTTTTTTTCGGGCGTAAACTGCTACCTCCCACTATGATCTGTGGGATTTTTTTTTTGTTTTTTTCATGATAATGCTTTACCAATTTTCGAAAAGTCAGAAAATGACAGAAAACAATAATCGGATTCTTTATTTTTTTTAATAAAAGGAAATACAAAATCCAGAATAGAAACGTATAACGGAGCAAATAAAAAAACTAAATGTGGATTTCTCTGAGACACAACAAATGATAAATGCTTGAACTAATTTTGTGAAGGTGCATTTTGCTAAAGCTCGTCAATTGGCAATGAATAATAGTTAATATATATTTTTTTAATTAGCTATACAATGACTATGAGCTACTATTTACAAGGGGAAACCATTATGTGACATATGTTTCAGTGTCTGGTTTTTTTTCTGAGAAAAAATGTCTTGTTTCGGTATTGATTATTTTGTAAGTTGAGAGAAAACATAACAGAAGTCTTGGGGCTAAGAAATATTATTTGGCAAAGCTAATTTTTGTTTTTTTTTTTTTTGGTAAAAATGAGAACGAATCCAAGTGAAACCTAAATTTGCTAATTACCGAAAAACCTACCTTAAAACCATCATATGTCCAACTTCCAAATTTCAATACGCATGTTTGCTCATCAAATGGGAAATACTCTACGTCAATTTCACATGATGATTTGTATATGGCAGGAGGTTTCCATTCTACTAAACCTTCTGAATATATTGTGGCTTTTGTCGCTAATGTCACTTCGAAATTACCGTCCGCGCTGATGATATTTCATAATCAATTTAAGGGCATCGAAAGGGGAGATTTGGCGCATGAATTTAAGAATGGAATTAAATTGATTTTAAAAATTCTGTTTATATCTCATTTTATTTATTGTTTTAAAACGTAAAACCAAAAACGGTAAATTATGAAAATGGCGATGAGAACGTGAAAAACCAAAATTCTATGATGTAATTTATGTTGTTTTTAACATGAAAGAATGAATGAAAAAAAAAACTGGACTATGGACACGCTTTTATTCCAATGTTCTGATAAACTCGAATTCAGCAACTATAAAATTAATTTTTTTTCCTAGTCTGTAGAGCATGTTTAACAACAACGTCGTCAGGAGTGCTTACAGGGTTATGTACAGGAAGCTTAACCAGATAAAAATGAGATTTTTTTTGTTTCAACATAAGATTCCTTATGATCACAAGAACAGCATCCTCCCGTGTGTTTGGGTGTGTGTGTGCGTGTGTCTGTGTTTCGTAACTCGATGTGATAATCAAATCGAACGAGAAAAGGTTC
This sequence comes from Wyeomyia smithii, assembly GCF_029784165.1. Taxonomy (NCBI): domain Eukaryota; kingdom Metazoa; phylum Arthropoda; class Insecta; order Diptera; family Culicidae; genus Wyeomyia; species Wyeomyia smithii. The sequence continues at coordinate 1,403,361 of NC_073694.1, forward strand.
TAATGTACTCACTTATTGTACAGCACAATATCGGGACGCCAGATGTGATCCGATGGAACGTGCAACATTTGAACTCCACCGTACTCCTTCGGCTCCCATCGTAGCTTATAATCATACCATGACTAAAATTATGAGAAACGTTATTTGAGGAACAGAACGGAAGTTGAAAAAAATAACAGGAATATCTAAGTGTTCTTTTAACGGGAACCTATTGCTGCTTACTACGGGGCAAACTTTATGCAACACAGTCACTTACTTGCTCCACCCAGAGATTCGTAGTCATAATCTGATTTTTGAGGTTCTGAAAAAAATGGTATAAGAATTTATACATTTTTGTTAATACAAATTCATTCAAAACGTTTCACTAATTGTTTACTTTAATGCAACCCTGGATCGACAAAACAGGTGCTACTGAAATAAACTCAATAAAACTTTCACTTTGCGTCCCAAAACAAGTAAAATTTCGCTCCCAACAACCAGAAGCATTGAAAGAAGTGCTTCTACATTAAGCCCAGAACGTGCCGTTGTTTAAAAAAAACCAAAATAAAAGATGATCTTAAAACAGGATCAAATGACAGAAAATGTTTCTAAGGGTCAGAAAAACTGAATTTAGAAGTGTACCCGATTTGAGGTGAAATGGCGATAAAACGGTTATGAAGGCTATAACAATCGAAAAAAGCCGAAAATATATGATTACAAATTGAGAAAATGATCCCAAATTAAGACCAGAATAGCGAAAAAAAACTCTCTTCAGAAAAGAAAATGATCCCAAACAAAGCTTGAAATGGTGAAAAGCTATTCCGACGGCCAAAAGCACACCAAAATAGAGGATAAGATGGGCAAAACAGGGAATGTAATCCAAAACTGAACCAAAACAGCCAGCCGAGGTTGAAAAAGGAAATATAAGCTTAGAATTGAGTTCCGAAAAGCTTCTATGGGTTAGAGGAGGGCTAAAAATGATTGAAACTTGATCTCAAAATAACTGATGGTCCATTTGAGCCAGAACTGAAAATAATATGAAACTAAGCTTAGAACACTACGAAAAACGGTTTGAAAGGTCGAAAAAGTGTTCCCAAATTGGCTTAGATTGATAAAACATTGAAAATGTCATAAATATTATCACAAATTGAGCTCAGAACTGAAAAAAAATCAATAGGCCAGGGAAGCGTAAAAGGCCAAAACAGGAAACGATTGAAAAACATGTTGCTTGAGGCAAGCGATGAGGAAAAAAAGGAAATAATCTCAAACGAAGCTCATAATAGTGAAAAAATGCTGCTGATGACCGGAATAGGTCAGAACCGAAAATGATTAGCAGAATGAAACAAAACGCTCCCAATGCCAAAAAGAGTTGAAGTCGAAAATTATGTCACATTGAAATTAAAAAAAAAACGCGTTGAAAAGCTCCAGAAAAGCATAACTACACTTTTACTGCACAGGAAAAAATATTCACGAATTAAGCTCAAAATGACAAAACACTGAAATTTTTGCAAGAAAATGGTCCCATATGATACCTAGAATAACGAAAAAACGCAAAATTGGAAACATCCTCAAACCTCACAATGAAAAAAGAATGTTTGCTTCTTGAGCCAAAATAAATTACCTCAAATTGAGTCCAGATTAGACTAATAAGTAAAATGATTCCAAGTTCAATTGAGAATGGTGAAAAAACGGTCAAAAAAATTAACAAGGTCAGATATAACCAAAAAAATAATAATAGTTCAGAATAACGAAACTGCGAAAAGGCACCAAAGGTCACAATAAAACACATTATATCAAAAATAGCGCCACTAGTTTATTTATATTTATATTTCATCATCCAAAATATGTAATTTTATCATCCAAAATATGTAAAAAACACCTTCGATATTTGGTAAAAAATGGAAAATGATTGCCGATTTTCCATGGATTTACCTTCACACGCACTAACGAAACTACCCATGCAATCATAGTAACCCATGAGTCAGCAGGAAAAATTTGACAGCTCCATCAGTCGAACTTAGTGATGGGAAATATCGCCCAAAATGGATATCGATAACAATCGATAATTTCGGGGATTTTATCGATATTATCGATAAGTATCGATAATTTGACGGCTATTTGACAAATAAAATTTTGCTATGTAAATCCACTTAAGTCGCTTTTTATGCGGGGGTTACATGCCGCGTAAAAAAAATCGCGTAAAACAAACCGCGTAAATTCCGGAGTCTACGTAAAAAACCGCGTAAATTCCGGAACCCGCGTAAATTTCGGAATCCGCGTAAATAACCTGCGTTATTTTTGCGATCCGAGTGAAGAGAAACCGAAATCCACGTAAAAAAAATACCGCGTAAATTCTGGAATCCGCGTAAAAACCCGCGTAAATCCCGGAATCCGCGTAAAAAAACCGCATAAATTCCGGAACCCGCGTGGAAAAACCGCGTAAAAAGCGATCTTAGTGTAAATCTGCGAAAATCAGAGACAGTTAATGACAAATTATACGATACTGCGAATGAAAATTCAAACAACCGGACGAGTTAAATAGTTTGTTTTGGAAAGTCTTCGGGTTTTACACCGGAAGTGCTTTCAACGGGGTAGTTTCAAGCCGAAGTTCATTTTAAAGGTTGTATAATTAGGGACACCATGGGGGGTAGACAAAATAATTGAAGCAGGCAAAATTTTATCAATATTTAAATGGCCAAAACATCACGAAAAATGAATCAATTTTGACGAAACAGGTTTCATTTTACTGGAAAACTATCCTAGTTTCCTAGTATTACCTGAGAACTGGACGTGACCAAGGGACACTGGAAATGTTTCGGATTTCAGGAGTGTGTGTCAAAGTGTACATTTTTACAACGCGTAGAACTTTTTCTGAAATTTTGTTTCTCTAAGGCTTATATGTTGCCAAAAATTTAGAATTTATTTCTAGTTCATTGGTACCTAAAGATTGAAAATTCGCCAAGGAATCTTCGAGGTAAGAATTTATTAAGTATGGGTGAAGATTTTGACGGTTTTTTTTCCCTGTTGGGTACAATTTTTTTTTGAGCTTGCAGCACCCTAGTCGAACTCAATAAACATGTGGGTGTGTCGGTCTTATTCGCGACTACGATGCTCAAAAAGAGCTCTCGTATAGATTGTCAGAGTATGCGTGTTGACCAAGGCAGGAATATTTCTTTCCTTCACTCTCTTATGCGAAAAATCGAACAAATATCAGCAGCTTCATAGTCCCAAAACAGCTTTGCAAATTTGCATTTGAAAATTTAACTGGACTAACATTTGAAAAGGTCAGATTTTTTTTTCGCAGATTTTTTTTGGAGGTTAAATATTTACGCTGATTTTCAAATGACCGTGGTTTTTTACGCGAATTTTTCAATTAAAGTGGTTTATTTAACGGCTCACTGAGAAACGCGGTTGTTTCACGAGGTATATATCCCTCGCATAAGGAAACCTAACTGTATTTGAATCTTCTTATGAATCAATATATCCAAGTAAAGACGAGAGATATAGAATGGTTATCAAAGGATAACTTTCCAAAAATTATCTGAACTTTCTTTCAAAAATATAAAAAAAATAAGTTTAACATCCTACACTGAAAAAATATAGTTTTAACCCTCTAGTGCCCAGTGCCGCCTTTAGACGGTCTCCAGTTACACCTCTAAAAAGCTTCAATCAATACTTAAATGATTTTAAAGATTTTAAAGATTCATAGTGATTTTTTCGAAGCTCGTCTGAAAATTAGCTTGGGCACTAGAGGGTTAAGAACAAAAAGTGATTTCTAAAACATATTGGTGATCTCAGGTTTTTTAAATGAAGTATTTTAGGTAGACAATTTAGTTGCCTTAAACGATCTATGCGTTGCAAAAATGTACACTTTGACACACACTCCTGAAATCCGAAACATGTCGGGTGTAGGTTGGTCACACCAAGGTCCCAAGTAATACTAGGAAACTAGGATAGTTTTCCAGTAAAATGAAACCGGTCATCAAAATTGATTCATCTTTCGTGAAATTCCTGCCATATTAAAAATTGACAAAATTTTGCCTTTCTCAATCATTGTGAGGGTGAGCCCTGTATAAATCAGGACACTTTTTTTCGGTGCGACAATTTTGTTGATTGATTTCATGAAGCTACATTTGGAGGAAGTTAGTGAAACTAAAATTGTTTGTTGGGTAACCGATACTTCAAAAGTAAACTAAACGATTACCAGAGAACTACCAATAGACTGCCGCTATGCAAGTCCATTTTACTAGCTTACTCTTGTAAGTAAGCATGCCGTATCATTGCTTCTTATGAGATGGGGCAAAAAGTTTGGATATTTTTTTAAGTTCTCCAGTACTAAGTTGTCCAATTCATCTGTTCTTAGGAAATTGAAAACTATAAATACCTAGTTAGCTACAATTTTTTCTCAGAAACTCAGTGACACGCGGGGCGAACCTTCGCACCACCAACAATGCTAAATTTTGTCGTATAGCAGCATCCAACAAATACCTAGGGGCAGAAGCAACTCCTGGGGTAGGGTAGGTGAGGTCTCCTTCTTCTAGGTCTCCTCCAGTAACCAGCCGCACTGACTTGCTCGTCCTTATAATATCGATAATTATCGTTAACGTCAAAAAGTTAACGATAATATCGATGACTGGAACTTATCGATTTTATCGATAAGTATCGATAAGTTTCCCATCACTAGACTCGAACTCTCACCGCGATGGCACCGCGTACAAAGAACGGCACCCCGCCGCGTCGAAAACGGGCATCATGCGGCACTTTGTGGACGCCGGATACGCCCTTTCCGGTATCTACGACATCTTGGCATTATTGGACAACAATCAGAGCATCGAAAGAAAATTTGGTTCCGGACGACCGACAACCCTGAGCGATAAGAAGCTCCTAAAGATACTGAAAAGTAAGACCGAGAGAAAGTGGCTACATCGCTTCTTGGCCGGGAGGTCGATGCAACTGGCCGAACAGTGAAAAAGTACCTGGCGAACATGGACATACACTTCATAAAGCTGCAGTCCCGTTCATTGGTATCAGAGCTGCAGGCAATGACGCGACTAAATAAGATGGCTGATCGTGGAACGAATTCGGTAGACTTGAGTGGTTTTCAGTTCCATTTAGCGTACCTGAAGCACTTCTGATTGTATCTTTCGGAATTTCAACCACTAAATACCGATGAGGATTGTAACCTTTGGAAAAGGTTCCACCGTATAGCAATGCGTGACAGTGTTGCTATACTATAATCAGACCGAATGTCAGTAAATGTAAATCCCCATGCCAGAAATTGTTTGAATTATCTCTTATATATAAAATAAGGTTACATATATGTGCGACTGCCCATAACTTTAAAATGAAGCGTCTGATTTGAGCTGGCTTTGTTTTTTTGTGTTCGTCTTTGTCCAAGGCAAAATGTTACGGCGAGAAAACTAGGAAAATTCAAAGGAAAAGGGTGGAATTCACGAAAATAGAATTTCCATACAAAGATGAAATGAGATCGCAGAAGGCGCAATGAACAACAATAGGTAATATGACAGCAATTTAAAACAGTTCACTCTCGACAGTTATTTTGACATCATCCTTTAGAAGCTACTACCGAAAATTAAATACAGATATAAGCACGCTCGACTGGTGGCTACCATCACGGTAATCGGTTGAACTATCTAAACATATAAAAATGCAGCTTTGTGTCTGTCTGTCTGTCTGATCCATATAGGCTTGGAAACCACAAAACCGATCAGCGTGAAATTTTGTGTATAGAGGTTTTGGGAACCGAGAATGGTGACTAAGATAGTTCGAGACCCCTCTCTTTACTGGAAGGGAGGGGTTCCATACAAATGAAACAAATTTCTGCACGTCTCGAGAACTAACCAAGTAAATGGAATCGAATTTAGCAGGTGAATATTTTTAGGGATAACAAGTATGCCCATAATGGTTTAATACCCCTCCTTCTCCTGGAAGGGTGGGGTTTCCTACAAAAGAAACTCAAATTTTTTCACAGCTCCAGAACTAATCGTGTAAATAGAACCAAATTTATCATGTGGAGGTTTCTGGGGGCAAAAAATATTTTAATGGTGGTGCAACATCCCTTCCCTTCTGGATGGGAGGGCTCTAATACAAATCAAACATAAATTTTCTTTGGTGGTTTGATACTCCTCCGTACTCTGAAAAGGGAGGCAGGTCTCCCATACAAATTAAACAGATATTCAAACCAGGTTTTCCGGGAAACAGCCTGCAATGATCGGGTCAATGCACAGGAGCCAAAACTGGACTCCGGACGCCATTTTTAAATTTAATATGGAAACTTCTGGTTTCTAATATGGGTATTTCCGGAATCGTAATGGTGCACTGAAGCCATTAAAGAACCATTAAGGTCCGATCCTATTTTAAATATTTGCTCGAGATTTAGAGGCCTCCGAAATAGTGAGTCATTACCACGTCGATAGAGACACCACTGCAAAAAGATTCGATGTGCCCTGAAATGGGACCATTCACTATTACGGGCGGCCAATCAGGAGCTAGTTAGCTTGCCGAAAAAGGTAACCGAAGGGATGCTAGGCGACTTACTGCTGCAACTTTCAACGGCGATAAGCCAGGACAACAACCTATGGTGGCGCGCAAATCGTCGTTGTTCGGCAGGCAGCGTGATAGGCAAAGCCAGAGAGACTGGTGTCAGCCGAAGGTGCGAGATTCAGTGTGACGTAGGCTGGAGAGAACCCGATCGGGATGAGGTTCCAGAACATTCCAACGGTTATATGAGGAGGATCCCAACGTGGGACAAGGGAGGCCGTTTTAAACCATCAAGGTAACTGGTCAAGTTTCACTATTTTCTTAAACAAGTAATACCAGACGACGTTTTTCCCGGTTAGATTTTGCGCTAATACTTCTAATACCAAAGTGCCGAGTAAGTCCGCGTGTGAGCCAGAGTGATTTAGTGCCGCCGGTGCCGTAGGAAAGTTTACCAATCGCCTAGAGCTCCAGCCACCCCAGCTATCCGCGAAAGGAGCTCCTGGACCGTGTTAGGTTTCACGAGCAAAGGACCTGGAGAGCCACGTGCACCACTTCCAACAAGCCTCACCGCCATCGCAGCCACCTCCACCGCCTCCGTCGTAGCCACCTCCAAAGCCATCATCGCCTCCGCCGCCACCGTCACCTGCAAGTTCTCGCCGTTCGCCACCCGTAGGATTCATCGCAGCCGCAGTCAGTGAGTCGAATATATTTTTCCGTTAAAAGTGTTTAAATAAAAAAAAGGGAATTTAGTTATAAGAATCTTCGATTTTTATTTCGGACGATTTGCGATCACTTTCTGGTGTGCACCAAAGCTATTGTTTTACAGGTGGTGATCTTGTCCGAGCGAAGTGTTTCAAGTGAGTTTTCCCTAGCGCGTTTGTCGACCCAGAGAGGTCAGAAATATAAGTAGAGTCTTATCCGACTGGGATAGACTACATGATGTATGCCAAATTGTTACCCGCTGCTTAATCAATGAAGTCCCAGTAGATATTGTCAGAGTGGTTTCAAAAGGCAAAGATATAGGAACCTTGACATGTGTCTCTTATAAAGTCGGTCTTTCTCCTGCCTGAAACTGTTGGTAAATTTCCAGTATCGGTGCGCTGATGAACTTTTCGCCCATCTATAACCACATACTCTTTACTAGTGAACAAAGAAGGTCCCGTGTCGACCTGTCATATTTTTTTCTCTTTCTTTTGTACAACAATACGAATAAAACACGTTTCCACAGCAAAGTATATTTTTCACGTTTTCTAACGCGGATTACAATTCCCTGCGATTATATTTCTCTGCATTGGCCAGGGATTGGCCGACAGGTTTTGGTCCCAGTATCAGACCGTGAGAATTGTAGCGTTTTTGTCGCGAAATTCGGAAAAGTTTTTTCGGTCGACGGCGTTAGGTGTTTTTTTCGGTTCGTGCGTGTTGTGTGGTGGCAAAATGGCGGACCTAGGAAAGTTTTCCTTAGTTAAACTTAACAACACGAACTACGCTACATGGAAATTTCAAATGGAAATGTTTCTTGTGCGAGAGGACCTTTGGCATGTCGTTGCACAACCAAAACCGGAACCGGAGACATCGGTATGGCAAAAAGCTGATAGAAAAGCTCGCGCTACGATCGGCTTGTGTCTTGAGCAGACTCAGTACACCATAATAAAAGATTGTGCTAGTGCTGTTGCGGTATGGAATGCTTTGAAAGCATACCATGAGAAGTCGTCGACAACTTCACAGTTGTCACTATTGAACCGGCTGTGTGACACCAAGCTTCCGGAGGGCGGTGACGTCGAAAAACACTTGCTTGAGATGGACTCAGTGTTTGAGCGGCTTCAGAATTGCGGACTGAATCTGGATGAAAAATTAAAAATTGCGATGATGTTGCGCAGTATGCCCGATTCGTACCATAGTTTTGCATCGGCGTTAGAGGCACGACCCGATGAAGAAATAAAGTTGGAATTTGTCCGGTCAAAGCTGGTGGATCAGTATCAGAAGCGATTGCAAAGAGAAGGGAAACAAGTTGTTGGCGAACAGGTACTGAAAACGCAACAGGTAAACAGAGACATTGTTTGCTTCTTTTGCAAAAAGCCCGGTCATTTCAAGAAGAATTGTCGGAAGTGGCAAGCGGCAAAAGATAAGCAACCGGTACCAGGGCCTTCTGGAAACAACGCAGGCAGCTCGGGTCGGAGCAATAATCAGCCAGTGAAAGCGAAACAGGCTAACTCGAACACGGAAGCCGTGAGTTTTTTCGCGCAGGAGGAGACTAATGTTATTCGTTCGGCAGTGAAGCAAAATCATTTCTGGACGGTGGATAGTGGTGCTTCGTGCCACATGACTAGCTGCGACAGTTTTTTCGAAACCCTGGACGATTCGTCGAGTGTGCAGGTTATGTTGGCGAACGAGAAGTGTACTAAATCCGGTGGGCATGGCGCTGGTACCGTGTCAGGTTTCAATGGTTCGGGAAAGCAGGTGAATATCCGTCTCGATAATGTCCTGTACGTACCGGAACTTGATAGTGGACTCCTGTCGGTGAGTAAAATTGCCGATAAAGGCTCTAATGTTATATTTAAGCAAAATTGCGTTGAGATCCATGATGAGTCCGACAAGATTGTCGCTGTGGGTGAACGTAATGGTGGATTATATGTGTTGAAAAATTCGGAGCATGTTGCAGTAGCTGCAGGTGGTAGTCACACTATGCATTGCCAGCATACGTGGCATAGATGATTCGGTCTTCGGGATCCAACGATTATAGACCGAATACAGAAGGAAAACTCAGCTACAGGTATGAAATTAGTGAACTGCGATATGAAAGTCGTGTGTGAACATTGCTTGGAAGGGAAGATGGCGCGCTTGCCGTTCCCACAGCAAGCAGAACATAGAGCGAGTCAACCACTAGAGCTCATTCATACAGACCTCTGCGGGCCAATGAGTAACGTTACACCTGGGGGAAACAAGTATTTTATGGTGCTCATAGATGATTTCAGTCGCTATCTTGTTTTGTATTTGTTGAAAGATAAGGCGGAAGCAAAGGAATGTATTAAAAGCTTTGTCAGGTTTGTTGAAAATAAATTCCAGCAGAAACCACGAATAATTCGTTCTGATCGTGGTGCAGAATTTGTTAACAAGGAGCTACAACAATTTTATCGCGAAAAGGGTATTCAAATGCAGCTGACTGCTGGCTATTCCCCCGCAGCAGAATGGCGTCGCTGAACGTCGGAATAGATACTTGCAGGAAATGGCAGTATGTATGCTGCTGGATGCAGGACTGGGAAAGCAGTACTGGGGTGAAGCAATTGCGGCGGCAGCTTACATTCAAAATCGCTTGCCTTCGCTGGTTGTACAGAAAACCCCAATGGAGTTATGGTGTGGAGAGAAGCCTAACTTGAGTGAGCTAAAGGTTTTCGGGTGTGAGGCGTACGTTTATGTGCCTGATGTTAAACGTAGCAAGTTGCAGAGCAGAGCCGAAAAGTTGACCTTTGTAGGGTATGCTTGTGGATCGAAAGCGTACAGATTTCTCAACAAGCGTACGGGAAAAATTACCATAAGTCGTGATGCGAGGTTTCTCAAGCTCGGCGTGAAGATGCAGGACGAGCCAAGCAATAGCTCAAGGCAGAAAGCTGAAGTGAGTGATGGAGATTCAATGAAGAATCGGGAAATTGGTGATGTGCAATGTGGAGAAAATGGCGATAATCATGATTTAGTGAGTGACTCTTCCTCGGACATGAATTTGTCAGATGAAGAATACCATGATATTGATGACACATATAACGAGGCTGGTAGTGCTAGTGATGAATTGCAAGGGAGAAGATCACAACGGCACCAACGGGTTGGTGCGCTGTTGTACGTAGGGACTAACTCAAGACCAGACATAGCAGCATCCGTGTCAATCCTCAGCAGAAAAACTAAACAACCAATGCAGCGAGATTGGGTGGAACTAAAGCGAGTAGTACGTTATTTAATGGCTACGCAGGATTGCCAGCTGAAATTAAGCAGTGATGCAACGAAGAACTTGGAACTGATCGGGTACAGTGATGCGGACTGGGCTGGGGACACAACCGATAGGAAGTCCACCAGCGGCTTTGTGTATCGGATTGGTAAAGCAAGCGTAAGTTGGGCAAGCCGCAAACAGGGATGTGTAACAACATCTACCATGGAAGCTGAGTATGTAGCTCTCTCGGAAGCTGCACAGGAAGCGGTTTGGATGCGAAGACTATCATTGGAGTTGGGACACAAACAACAATCTCCTACAGTGGTCAATGAAGACAATCGTAGCTGTATCGATTTTGTGTCACTTGAGAGGCAGAATAAAAGAAGTAAGCATATCGATACGAAATACCATCATGCCAAGAGCCTAGTTTCTAGTAAGACGATTCAACTGTGCTATTGTTCGACGGAAAATATGGTGGCTGATATTTTTACCAAGCCACTAGGATCAGTGAAGATGCAGCATTTCAGGCAAATGCTTGAGCTACGTCAGACGAGAGAACAAAAGTAATCAGCGAGGAGGAGTGTTGGTAAATTTCCAGTATCGGTGCGCTGATGAACTTTTCGCCCGTCTATAACCACATACTCTTTACTAGTGAACAAAGAAGGTCCCGTGTCGACCTGTCATATTTTTTTTTCTTCCTTTTGTACAACAATACGAATAAAACACGTTTTCACAGCAAAGTATATTTTTCACGTTTTCTAACGCGGATTACAATTCCCTGCGATTATATTTCTCTGCATTGGCCAGGGATTGGCCGACAGAAACAACAAGTTTTAATGCCCTCATCATGGCCAATAGGTCTTCTTTTTCATTGAATTCATTGAAAAAGACTCGAACTACAGACCAAAAGCAACCAAAGATATAAACTTGCAAAGCCCTGCAGTTCAATCTTAGGCATACCGCATTGTGACTCAGACGATGGAAACTTTTGCTTTTCTAACACGCTGAAAAACTCTTCAAATGCTTTCATCAACTCATTGGACCCAGGACACCCTTCAATGCCTTGTTCAATAACCCAAACAATGAAACCGGTCCGATCATGGAGAAATGTGTGCTTGCTCAAAGTTGTTTGAAATTATTGTGAATGACGGCTTGTTTGCCAGCTCTAAGCAGCATGGTTTTTTCTCTAAACGATCTGTTGCCACTAATCTCATGCGGTACGATTCTTGCTTTTTGCAAAGTATGGATACTAGTTCCCAAACCGACGCATATTAGGCCTAAACCTGAAAGCATTATTTGGAGCTGCAGGAGCATCTGAATACATTTGTTAATTGGTGGGCAACAAACATTTCAACGTTGAGCGTGGGGAAATACAATATGATTTCTTTTGTTAGAAAGCGTGTGCCTATCGAATTCGACTATTCCATATCATAACAGCATCTTCTCCGTGTGCGGTGCGTGAAGAAACTTGGAATAAACTTTGATACCGAGTTGACCTCCAAGAACCGCTATAACAACATTATTGCCAAGGCTAACCGACAATTGGAATTCATATTCAAGATTGCCGATAATTTCGTGACGATTCGTTTCATTATGTTTTAAATCATTTTACTATACCTTAGTGCGATCAATCCCCGAGTCTAATTCCGTGATATGAACCCCTTACCATGCAAACTGGTCCAACAGAATTTGCGTTTGCGATACCTTTCTCAGCCTGGATGGCAACGACTGGCAGGGCAATTCGTATTTTACTTCCCCCACAAAGGAAGTGAGCTCCGAGGTTAAGTTCATTTCACACACTAAATTCCCTAAGAAGCTGCAGCTGTAGCTGACAATCAGCTACAAGGGGATGTCAAAGCCGGTCTTCTTTCCCCTTGGACTGGCCGTGGTCGGAAAATGCACAGTACAGTGCCCGTCGGAAGTTGCATCGATCACCAGAAAACACCATAAGATGTGGTGTTTTAACCGGATCTGGCATCGGTCCATTACTCGAAGCGATTGTTGGAGGAGATGGAGCGGCTGAATATCGTGTGGAAGCTATTCCAAAAACTTTTTCACGAAAACTGAAGGGGGAATTGATAAATAAAACTAAGAAATAACTCAAAAACGTGCCTACACACACTTTACACGAGTTTAACCATGTTACGGCTATTTACTTATTAAAGTCAAAGGATAAAGTCCAAGAGCCTCGAGCATTGCTTTGCAAGTGCAAAGTGGTCTTTGCCGTGAAGGTGACACGGCTTCAAAGGCGATGGACGGATGACAGGATTGAAAGAACGTCACCAACAGGGAGCTGGAGTTGTTGTGGGAGAACCATACTTGAGAGCTCGTGACGGAACTCACTGGTAAGAATCCGGTCAACTACAAGAGGGTCTACAAGATCAAGCATGACGAAAAAGAATATGTGGAATGTTAAAAACCCCAACTAGTGGCAAAGGGAAATTCCCAAGAGAAAAAAATGGGTTCGGTGGCAAACGAAGCGGGGTTTTTGGTTCACTACTTTAAATGGTCTACTTAACCAGGAGATCTACATCCATTAACCTTGAGGATATCAGAATGGTGATCCACAGCTCGTATGCTGCCAATCCGAATATACTTCAAGTAAAATATCAAACTTTCAATCCAAAATTAGGCTCAGAAGGACGAAAACAATACTTTTAAAATCCGAAATGATAGAATTGAACTCAAAAGTGCCTCTGAAGACCAAAACCTAAAATATCTTAATTTAAAATTGAGCGCAGCTGAGAAAACGCTTCTAAAGACGAAAAGAAAAGATAGTTTATCAAACGAAAAATATATCCGACACCATTAGGGTTGCTTATTCTTCATAAATCTCAAAACTGACGTAAGTATTTCTCAGCTGCTGAGTTGGCAATTGAGCATAAGTGTGGTATGCAACGGTCATGATGATTTTCCTACTCATAGCAATGCAGTACTTACCACATCGATCAACTGGGACAATTTGAGCTTAATACAAACGCGCAGAACATCAGATGTGTTGACGACCGGTCGTACCAGCTTGTTATAGTTACTTAGCAGATCATCGTACAGCCGTTTGGCATCCGGATTACCGGCTACTGCTCCGTGCACCACCAGGGCGGATAGTAACCACAGCCGCAGCGTTTCACCAGCTGTCAGGAGCATTTTACTCATATCTCCAATAGGAAAAGTCACGGGCTAAGTTTTTTTGTTTTCTAGAAGTGTGTTCTAAAGCTGGAGTTACATGAAGCGGTTTTTAGCGTGTATTGCTGACAGTCATTCTGGGGTAGCTGAAAATGAGAAGAAAATATATTATAGATTCACTTTGACTTTAAAATTTGGCAAACGCAATAAGAGCTAGCATGTGATGATGTAGATGCTTTCGGTTTCGGTTCTATTTGTATATCGACATAAACATCAAACTTTCAAATTTATGAATGAAAGCAAAAATATCACTGCAACCGCATGTTCGTTAAAAGTTCTTGTGTGTAGGTGCCACGCATAAAAAAATGAGTGTCCGCAGATAAAAAAATATTTGAAAGAAATGGCAAACAAATAACGATTCGCTTTCTCGATGTTCATCGAACCAATATTATTGCATGCAAATAGGTTATTTTTTTGAACAACTTTTTCTAATCGATTTAAAATTGCTTGTATATAGAGATCAATTATTTGAAAAAAATACAATTACATAACTAGTGATAGATTCATATTCATTTGCAAATGTTTTATTATTTCACTCCGGACACAAAGAAGTCAAATTCACGCCCGATCGTTCTGTCACTCACAGCATCACTAGAAATCGAGTTCTGCATACTGTCAAACTCCTCCAAATTTATGGGTACCTGAGTGACCAATGAATATCAACAAAATGTAAACAATAAATTCATCACATCACAGCACAACACATACATCAACGCATTCCGGTTCGCGGAAAGGAACTGCGCAGGTTTGTGGTGGCGGCAAATCAAAACAGAGAAAACTCTCGTGATAACTCTCAAACTTAACTCGAAAGCATTGTTTTGAGTTGCAACTTGCAATATGCACTGAAAATCTCATTCATGTAAGCTCGTTAGACAAGAGGTGAAGTTAGCGATTGATAATAGTTTTACCTCCGTGAGATGCCAAGCATCACCTTCTATTCGCCATTCCACTGAAAAGAGGGAAAAGAACAGAAATTAAAGCGAAAACAAAAAAAAAAACGAGCAAAATGGCAAAAATTAACAATGGATGGTATGAAAGTAAAGACTAAGAAAAACAGAAAAAGTGACCGGTCAGATAAATGCGTGAACAAAAAAAAACATAAACACAGATATAACTAAATACTGGTTTTCTATTGCTGATTAGTTTAATTTAAGATTGTTTTTGATATCTTTTCTAGCCTCTAAAAGCGTTTTTTGCCAACCTATACAACTTGCATGGGCGTTGAAAAAATCTGTCAGAAATAAACTGATGGTAAAATAAGAGAGTATTTTTGACGTTGACTAACGTCTATATCGAAGTTAGGCACCTGAATTTGAAAATCTAGTAATTCAACCAGGGAAAACCAGGGAAAAGTGGTCAGGTTTTGAGCGCTTATTTTTCAGTCATTTATAATCAGGTTTTCGAGGTTTTGGCATCAATCGATCAGAAATTCTTTTACGGTTTAATTTATGTAACAAAAACAAACTATTGTTTGAGATACACTATTGAAAAATTAGTAATTAATATCGATTGTCTAAATCATACCGCGCAGCCAATCACTACCTCTCTTCCCAAGCACAGTCGACACTAACGGATACAATCGATCTGACTTTGTTGTTATTGTTGTTGGCACTTTCTGTTTCCGATGCTTATTTACGTTCCTTGTCATTTCATTAGCTACTTAGCTCCTCCTTCTTTCTTACTAACTGATGAAGCTTTGGTATAAAGGTACCGTTCGAACATTTCACCCCATCAGTTAAGTTTACTAGCAGCAGGCAGCAGCAGCGGACATCAATACCGATGGCAGTAGGCGAAGTGGATCAGCAGCGGGCAACAGCGGCGGTGGTAGTGGTTTGCTGCAGTTCTTACCTCTTTCAGTTCGGCTTCCCTTCGATCTGAGTTATACCCCACCAGCGGTAATCCGATTCAGATATCGTTGGGTGAATACAACCCGAAACTGAAAGAGACTCGCACCGCCAGGTGGTTTGAGAAGCCACCATCATTCAGTGTATGTATATATAGGGTGTGTGCACATAACGTGTGTGAATATCTGTAGCGTGTGTCCCTTATATATAAGGTGTGTGGCTAACGTGTGTGGCTTGCTATATAGCGTGTGTGTATGTTTATGGCGTGTATGCATGTCTGTAGCGCGTGTGTGCAAGTTTATAGCGCGTGTGGCCAGTGATGCCACATATACAGATTTATCTACATTTATACAGATTTTTGCGTATTTTTCACACAGATTTTCTGGAAATAATACAGATTTATACAGATTTTTTTGGTATTCATTGGGTCGTAAATTAAACTTCTTTATATAGTTGAATAAAATAACTCAAATACGGTGGAGCGTGTCGGAGGTTTTATTATATTCATATGCTACGCATAAACGTGTGCATGGATGAATCATGGGAAAAATGTTAAACAAGCTATATTGCATTTTTTTCGAGAAGAATATGTTCAGTACATATGCAGATTTCATTTTACAGATTTTTTCAAATTTTACCAAGATGCTAGTATTTATATGAGCAGTTCTAACGTAAGAGCTTCACAATACAACACTGATAGAACGGACACGTAAACGGGACCAGACATCAACACTTATTGCTCTTACTTAATATTAAGTGAGAGCAATAAGTGTTGTTGTCTGGTCCCGTTTACGTGTCCGTTCTATCAGTGTTGTATTTACCAAGATGATAAGATTTTTTGAGCTCCAAAATACAGATGAAAATGTGGCATCACTGCGTGTGGCACCGCCACCGGTACCGCCAGGTTTGAGAAGCCACCATCATCCAGCGTATGTCTTTGGGCTATATAAGAGACTGTTTCTCCTCAAGCAAAGCAGAGGGACGAATGACCGTTTGGGGTTAAAGTCCCTTCAAAAGAAATCAATCAATCAAACCCCATCAGTATCATTACTAAACCGTACCGGTTACATACGGACGCTAAATGTTAGCAACTGAAAGGAGGAAACACAAAATAGTACCGGTCATCTCGGGCCGATTTCACCCGTAATACTGGTGGCTGTTATTAGTACATGGCTACTGCAAAATACTGGAATGTCTGGAATTCTGGACTGACTAACCAGTAAACAAGAATAATCGGCAACAGGTACCTTTTGGTGCCTCCAAGTTTTGTGATAGAAGCGTTGCAATTCCCTCTACTATTTGTTTTAATGCAATATAAGAATACGGTAGTCAACGTCATGCGGTCGTGTCTTGAATACCACCCTGCTACTATTTCTTTGCTGTCGTTTTTCTAGGCTCTAAATGAAGACCTGGAAAATTGATAAAACAAAAATATTTCTCTTTGGGCGAAGAAAGTCTAGTGGTCCTTGATCCCCTAGGCGACGGGTTTTGAGATCTTTTGCTTGGTGGAGCACTTTCTCAAACCAAGTATTTGGCGGAGCACCTGCATTTTTTATTCAATGAGGAAATTGAGGAAATTTTTCTCATTGATTTGAAAATGTAGGTTTTTTTTTTTTTAAGGGGGGATTTGTTAGTAGCTTAAGTGTTTATGATAAATATTAGTAAATAATGAGTATGTGTGTCCAATCACAAATGGTGACTTCTCAACACTGTTAGAAATTTGTAATTTTAATTGTTAGGATTTGTTTGCTTTCGCAATTAGGACTTATCATTCGTAGGGATTTAAACCTACTTGTCAGAAAAGGGGAAGTAAACTTACAACTAACTTAATTGCTAACTTATTGGCTATAAAGAGAGCTTATCGTAGCAATTGAGGATTGCAACGATTTTTGTCGAAAATTGTTAATAATTTTATTTGACATAGCTTCTAATGGTTCAACACCAGTAAGTCTATGTAATTCGAGTGTACCAAACCAAGGAAGACGCTTCAAAATCATTTTCAGAATTTTATTCTGAATCCTTTGGAGCGTTTTCTTCCTTGTTGAACAGCAACTTGACCAGATCGGTACAGCATAAATTGAAAATGTAGGTGTTCTGCCAAATATTTTGGTTTAAAAAAGTGTTCCATCCAGAAAAAGATCTAGAAAGCTTACAGAAGAAAAATCTGTTTTTTAAAGTCGATTTTGGTAGAAAAAACATGCAAAGCAGCTAGAAAGGAAGGCCTCCAAGTCGGACTGGTTAGAAGGACTCATTTTCCCATTTTATAGAATGGGACACCGAATCAATTGCAGCAGTCATTTAATGTACGAGTCAACGAGGATGAGAAAAAAGTTTCCATTGGACCCGCGAAGTCTAGATGCAGTCGTTGCCACGGTTCGACACCAGAGTGTCGCGGAATCACCAACCCGTCGCCGTACCTAGGTAGAACTGTTGAATACCAGGATCGGTAATGCTTAATTTCCTCGAAGGACAACCTTGGTTGACGTAGTGGAGCTGCAAACTCTCATCACTCTTGGTTTCGCTCTGGATGTCCTTGAGAGCAGAAATATCTGGAGCGATACGTTGATAACGGTGCGAATGCTGTGCTTCAGTTCTAGATTGGCTATTCTATACTCCTCTTCCGGATGCACGTAACGATTATTCAGTCTGAATGAAACGTCTGCGTGGTTGAAACTGTCCGTAGAGATATAGCGGATTTCAAAATCGTAGAGCCGGAGAGTTAAGGCCCACCGTTGAAGCCTTTTCGTAGTATAGATGAGAATGCCCTTTTCCGAGTCAAAAAATTGCAGAAGAGGCTTGTGATCGGTCTCCAAGACGAACTTCCGGCTGAACAACATCCGGTGAAACCTAGTCACAGTGAACACCAATGGCAGGCCTTATTTTTCCTTTGCATCCGGGTCAGGGCTGTAACTGTCCGCATCCAAAATTTGGCCGAGAATTTCCAGCTGGCGCATGTTAAAACTGCCTTTTTTTGTGCGCATAGTGAACCCAAAGTTTTACAGGCGAGTGAGGACTCGATGAAGGTTTCGTTGCTGTTCTTCTTTGGTCCGGCCACCTACCAAGATCGATGTGGCATGAAATACTGATAACCAGTTATCTTCGTGAACATATCGTGAACCAGCTGGATCGGACTTACATAATAAACCCTAATTCTGAGATGAAGACTTGTGGGAACTAAGAACGAAGGGCTACAACGTCATTGCTGGCTGGGTTGGTTGCGGAACAACGTCATTGACTAGTTCCACAATCCAAACATGTCCATCGATCGATTCCTAAAATATCTAGATTTACGTTAGGAGCAACGCAACAATTACCCTCTCTGGTGATGTTATTGAGTGTAATGCTGCATTGGAGTTGAGGCTAGTTGCAGAGATTTCTCAGACACTGTCCTGACCCGACAAATTGTAGGCTTTGTATAGAGAAGATCGATTCACGGACTGATGGGAGATAACAACTGGTATTCGTAACATAAAGGCTCCAAGTTTCTACGGTGGCCACTATAACATCAAAAAGAACCTTGGACCTGAAGCTCGTAGTCTACTGGCAAATGGTATTTAATCGCTGTCTGGGAATTGGGTAATTTGCTTCCGCTTGGAAGCCGTCCAAAGCAGTCCCTATCCTTAAGCCTGGCAAGGACCCGATCAGTCCTTTCCCAAATCAAATCTCTTCAACCTGACGAAAATAAGGATAAAGTAGCAAGTCTCTTCTCACTTGGACTAGTACGTTAAAGCGTATGAATACCATCGTAATCAGTTGGAAACGAGTACCTGATTATGGGTAACACGTAGCCCGAAACCGGTCGACTTTTAAAGGTTAATTCAAATATGTTTATTTCATGTAAGAACGATTAGTCTTGTATCTTGTAACGCGTCGTATCAAAAATCATGTTGAAGGCCCCTGAAACTCACTTGTTGGTAGAGAATAGTGATGGAAAACTTATCGATACTTATCGATAGTATCGATAAATGCTGGACACCGATATTATCGTTAATTTTTTGACGTTAATGATAATTATTGATATTATAAGGGTGAGCACAAGTCAGTGCGGCTGGTTACTGGAGAAGACCCAAAAGAAGAAGACCTCACCTACCCTACCCCAGGAGTTACTTTTGCCGCTAGGTATTTGTTGGTTGCTGCTATTCGACAAGATTTAGCATTGTTGGGGGTGTTGTAAAGGTTCGCCCCGGGTGTCACTGAGTTTCTGAGAAATAATGGTAACTAAAAAGGTATTTATAGTTTTTAGTTTCCTAAGAACAGATGAATTCGACAGCTTAGTACTGGAGAACTTTAAAAAAATATCCAAACTTTTTGCACCATCTCATAAAAAGCAATGATACGAAATTGTAATAAAATGCATTTTCTTTGGCTTGCCAACTCTCATAATATGATAGACATTCATAGCGGCAGTCTATTGGTAATTCTCTGGTAATTGTTTAGTTTAGCTTGGAACTGTTTAAGTTTAAAGTATCTGTTATCCAACAAACAATTTTTAGTTCCAAAAAAAATCCAAATCAACGAAATTGTTGCGCCAAAACAGTATCCGGATTTATACAGGGGGTAGACAAAATAATTGAGATAAATTAAATTCTCTCGAATTTTGAATGGCCAGAACTTTACGAAAAATGAATCAATTTTGATAACCGGTTTCATTTCACTGGAAAACAGTATTATATTAGTAATACTTGGGTACTTAGTGTGACCAACCTACACCTAAAATGTTTCGGATTTCAAGAGTGTGTGTCAAAGTGTACATTTTTGCAACGCATAGAACGTTTTAGGCAGCTAAATTGTCTATCTAAAATACTTCATTTAAAAAAAACAGAGATCAAAGAGAGAGAGAGAGAGAGAGAGAGAGAGTTTTTAAAATTAAATTTTTCTCAGAGTAGGATCTTAAACTCATTTTTTCATATTTTTTAAGAAAAGTTCAGATAATTTTTACTAAGATATATTGATTCATAAGAAAAAGGTTCAAATACAGTTAGGTTTTCTTGCGCGGGGGATGCCTCGTGAAAAAACCATGTTAATTCAGAAATCCGCTTGAAAAACCGCTTTAATTCAAAAATTCGCGTAGAAAACCACGTTAATTTGAAAATCTGCATAAATAACCTTTTAGAGAAAATCCGCGTGAAAATAATCTGACCTTTTCAAATGTTAATCCAGATAAATTTTCAAACGCAAGTTTGCAAAGTATTTTGGTTTAATAAGACCTACACACCCACAATGTTCGATTGAATTCTGCTAGAGTGCTGCAAGCTCAAAAAAAATAGTACCCAACAGGGAAAAAACCGCCAAAGTCAACACCCATACTTAATAAATTCATACCTTGTTGATTCCTTGGCGAATTTTCAATCTTTGGCTACCAATGAACCCGAAATAAATTCTGATTTATTGACAACATATAAACCTAAGTGAAACAGAATGTCAGAAAAAGTTCTACGCGTTGCAAAAATGTACACTTTGGCACACACTCCGGAAATCCAAAACATTTCCAGTGACCCTTGGTCACGTCCAGTTCTCAAGTAATTTAAGGAAACTAGGACAGTTTTCCAGTAAAATGAAACCTGTTTTGTCAGAATGGATTCATTTTTCGTGAAGTTTTGGCCATTTAAAAATTAACAGAATTTTGCCTGCTTCAATTATTTCCCTTATTATACAACCTTCAAAATGAACTTCGGATTGAAACTACTCCGTAGAAAGCACTCCCGACGTAAAACCCGAAGACTTTCCAAAACAAACTATTTAACTCGTCCGGTTGTTTGAATTTTCATTCGCAGTGTCGTAAGATTTGTCATTCAAGGCCTTAACACAATGAATACGTTGCGGCTGCGTTTGCGCCAATTTGACAGTTAGCCCATACATTTACTGTCACATTGACGTCAACGCAACGCAAACGCATCCATTTGTCAAATAACGTTTGCGGTAAAAAATGGACAAAAATTGCCGATTTCACAGTGAAAAAGTATCAGGAGAACATGGGCATACATGCAGGAAGCGGCAGCCCCGTCCACTGGTCTCGGAGCTGCAGGCAATGACGCAGCGACAGCGGTTGAATAAGATGGTCAAGTCGATTTTCCCGGCGAATCGCGACGTGGCAGTGGTATTGGACGACTAGACCTATCTTACCCTGGATGGCAAGGACTAGCAGGGCTCTTTGTATTTTACCTCCCCCACGAAGGAAGTGAGCACCGAGGTAAAGTTTATTTCACAGACCAAGTTCCCCAAGAAGGTGCGGCTGTGGCTGACAATCAGCGAGAAAGGGATGTCAAAGTTACTCTTCTTTCGCTCCGGGCTGACCGTGAACGGGGAAATTTATAGTACGAAGTGCCTGACAGGAGTTGCGTCGTTCATCAAGAAATACCATAAGCGCGAAGAAACGGTGTTCTGGCCAGATTTGACGTCGGCCAATTACTCGAAGCGATCGTTGGAGGAGATGGCGTGGCTGAACATCGATGTGGTACCGAAGTCCCTCACCTGCTTCCCATCGAGAATTTCTGGGCAAACTTGAAGCGCAAGATCTACTCCAACAATTTTGTCGCGAAAACGGAGGAAGAATTAATAAAAAAACGAATAAAGAGCTTAAAAACATGGCTACACGCATAATTTCGTCCGCCATGGCGGATGTTCCTTCCTTCCATGGGAAATTTATCCAACTCAATTATCTGTCATAGTTTTTTTTTCATCACCATCTGAAATACTTTTTTCTCACCATCTGAAAAAAAATTTTTTTTAACCGCAAACGTTAGCTGTCAAATTATCGATACTTATCGATAATATCGATAAAAGCCCCGGAATTATCGATTGTTATCGATGTATGTTTTGGGCGATATTTCCCATCACTAGTAGAGAGAGATGCCAGATATACAGACAAATCTGTATTATACAGACTTTCTGTGTTGCGATACAGACACGCATAAGCCTACAGATTTTATACAGACATTTAGTATAATACAGATATTACACAGATATCTGATATTCTACATAATGGTTTTACCAGTATACACAAAAAAACAAACACAAAAACCAAAAGTCACTGTAGCCGTTGCTGGAAAAAGTGAACTAGGAACTGAACACTTTGCTGAACATATTAATCTTGCGTTTTTGAGAGTGAAATCATGACAACGGGAATCGAGTCAGGCTATCGGGGTTTTTATCGGCCCCGTGGGCACTGATCTGCTTGTTTCGCCCCCAGTAACAAACAGCTGATTGTCTCGATCGATTGCCATGCAGGTTATATTGGTGAAAAGACCGTTTGTTCTATTCGGAGCAGAATCCAACGTTGAAGAATTGCTTAAAATGTCCCAAACCTTGAAGGTACTATTTTTATAACCGCGAGACTTCTGCCATCATGTATCAGTTTAGCTACATTACGACGAACGACGATTTTTATCACGGGAAAGACTCTTACTTCTATGTGTTACTTAGATTTAAAAGATAAATTAGTTATCGATTAATCGACCAACTATGATAGACTCGAAAAAGAACAATCAAAACAAGCAATAAAACAAAACAATCTGACAGGTCGACAAATAATTAGGTATCAATGTATCGGTAACTTTTTTTCGCAGCGGTATACAGACTTATACAGACATTTTTATGGATTATACAGACTTACCAAAAAAAAGTCTGGCATCTCTGCTAGTAGAGAACCCACTTCACCGTCAAAACAAAACAACGCAGTGTGAGTTTTCGTGTCAATTTGGTTTTGAGTGAAAACTTTCTAATTGTTTACTAAAATGTTGCGAGCGTGTAATGATGACATTTCCATCTGCATTTAGTACTTTGAGTTTTCGTTTAACTGGCAGCGGTGTTGATTTCGTGCTTTGTTTCAAAATTTAATGCTAATTTTTTGAAAATGTCAAAAAGAAAGTGTCATTTCAACGATGAATTGCGACGGAAGTACCCTTGTTTCGCAGGAGAACGTAATGATCATGAGGCTAAGCGCTGCGTATGTGATTTATACGTATTGTTGGCTAATAGTGGTATTTATAATTTGTCTCAATTGAAACCGAAGTTTGAATATTTAACAGGCATCAGAAGATTTGGGCTGCAGAGGAAACTCCTGCGTTTCATACTTTAACGCATCATTACAGTTTCAAATCCATGGATTTTACTCCAGCAATATTAGCATGATTTTTGATGACTCAGAAACCGCTGAAAAAATCTCCTGTGCTCGTACAAAAACCGAGGCCATCATCTCTGGAGTATTTTCATCGCACATTGAGTTACTTTGAAGGAACTTTCGAATTCCTCCGTTCATCAGTGTTAGTACGGATGGGAGTAATCACGGGAACATCAAATTAATTCCAATCGTCGTACAGTATTTTGACTTATCGAAAGGTGGCATCCAAGTGTGGATTCTGAATCTTTATAAAGTGTCCAATGAAATAGTTTGTACAATTGCTGGAGTTATAGGAAATGTGATTAAAAAGAACAATTTGCAAGCAAAATTGGTAAATGTCCCTGCGTAAAAGTAATATCTCCTGTCACGAGACCAGCCGCCTGAAATTTTTCACAATTTCTTCAGCGATTCAATAACTGAGTGTTACCTGCTGTTGACGCACTCACTAATGTCGCCATTCAGTGAATAGATAAAATTTCTTCAGAGTAGAGGTACTGCGAACAATTGATTAAGTACCTAATGATTCTCTCGACGAAATAATCAGAGCTAAGTTTTTACCTCTGACAATCAAAGCAACACTCGCCAAGTTACACAAGGAAGGCGAACAAAAATGCACAGAGTTTGAAGGCATGGCCCTGGAAATTTATCGAGCTACAAAATACTACTTGCAGAAATGAACGGAAACTCTAGAAGAATTCAGGGTATTGACCTACGAAACTGAATATGTATTGTTTACAGGTATTCCAATGGTTGTACTTCAAATGTGTGCCGATAGAGTACGAAGATGTTGAGAAAACTGTCAGATATCTCAAGGAGAGGAATATTTCCTTTCGATTCCGGGACATAATGCTCACTGCGAGCGAATTGCGAGCGAATGAGGTGCTTATTACGGGGGTCACTTCACGGTGAAATCAGAGTGAAGTGAATAAAGTCCCATTACGGGACTCACGTAAGTGAGAAAATAGTCGCATAGTGACATCTGCCGTGAAATTTGGGTTATTATGAGTGTCATATCACTGAAGTGAGAACGGAAAAAGCGACGTTTCGCGTAGAATTATTTCACGACCATTTTGAACGGTGAAATGATTTCACGTAGATGTGGAAAGTTTAAAAATCGAATGAGTTGTGATCAAATAAAAATTTATATGGGATTTATTGTTCAGTAACAAGACGAATAATTTATTAAAAAAAAATCACCTCTTTGGGACTTAAAAATGTTTAAGCTGCGGCCAATAGAACATATGGGGAAGCTAGTCCGTTCAGAAGTGTGTCGGGTCGAAAAAGGAACATCGTACGGATTAAGAGAGAGAATTTTTCGATATTCTACTTGCTTGCTTAATAGAGTTAGTTCTGTAATGCGTCGAAAAAAGTTACCGAGTTTATGAAGCAACAAAATAGTTATTTTGTTCATTGTAGGCCGCGGAAGCGGCTGGTGTTCACTGGTTGCAGCAAAGACAAAAGTTGCGCCACATCGGGTGCTCTCAAACCTCCGCTTGGAGCTCCAGAAAATTGCAGAAAATTCGTACGGCACTAACCCTCGATGTTCTGTGGCACTTTCTGTGGACCCGGACAGTCACCGATATCAACAATTTGTTTCTTTTCGGGTTGACGAAATTCTCTCGCTCACCTGAATGCTCGCTAGCGTGGATGAATTGCGCCAAAAAGAGGAACTTGGGGTCATCATTTGACCCAGAAAACCGTTGCTACCAGCGACCATCGTTCCTATGAAAAAGAGCAGTGGTCCAATTGGGATCGTTTGCTTAAAGCGCTGGCTTATGTAAACTGGGCAGTCAGCATCTGGAAGCGAAATCTGGAGAGAGAAAGTCGACGGCAAGTCCGGGAAGATATCGTAAAGACGATGAAAACACTTTGGCGCCAAGCACAGAGTCAGGCTTATGTGGGAGATGGTACTAAACAATGGTCGCAGCGTAGATAAAAGTAGTCCACTGTATTCACTAGTTCCGTTTCTTCACGAACACGCGTCGGAACGGACCGCACCGCTACGCAACAAAATGGTTGAGAGACCATCTCATTACCTTTCTACTGATACAGTCGGTTCACCACCGGTTCCTGCATGCTAATGGAGAAATTACAACGAGCTGCGACAAGAGTTTTACATCCCGAAGCTTCGGATGTTCTCGAAGAAAGCTCCAAATCGTAACGAACGGCAAAATACGGAGGGTAAGTTACGCGTCCAGAAGCTGTACACCTAGAATTCTCATTGTCTTATCATGGTTGATGAGACTTATGTCAAGGCAGACTTCCTGCAGCTTCCGGGGCTACTGTTCTTCACTGCCCAACACAAGTTTGATGTTCCGGAGGAAATAAGGAAGGATAAACTTTCAAAATTCGCCAAGAAATCCCTAATTTGGCATACAATCTGCTCATGTGGCAAAAGAAGTGCACCGATCGTGACTACATACAGGGACTGTGAATGGGAATCTACCTCAAGGAAGCGCCTGCTTCCTCTGTTGGAACAACACGAGAAACCTACGATCTTCTGCTCGGATCTAGCTTCCCACTATTCAAATTATGTCCTGGAGTGGTACCAAGCCAACTTGGGTCACTTTCGTATCCAAGGACTTGAACTCCCCCAACGTACCGGAACTTGAATCTGAGGAAGATTAGAAGAAAAGTGGGTTTTCGTACAGAAAAAGCTGCAGCCAGATATTTACAAAACCTAATGAGTGAGGTTAAGGTGCGAGCTTACGGTCATGGCATAGAGCTTTCTGACAGCTTAGGCACGCACACTAAATGCGGGTTGTTTGCTTCATAAATGACTCTTGCTCAACTCTACCGGGGTTAAGAAAATCGAAATATGTAATCTTTCTTGAGTTGCTCGGCACTGGAAATAAAATATTCATTTTGTAAGATACTATCCGTAAACCAATAACACAACTCGCGCAGCGATTAATTGACTTTAAAGTCAGCGGAAGAAAATAAAAATTTTGCAGTCAATACAGGCATTTTGACAGCGCTTTGTTGGCCTCCTTTTCCATCCGACTTACACGGTGTACAGTGCACCAATACATGCACGATTGGAAAGGTCTATTGAAGTTGAATGAAATAAGTATGCTAAAAGCTTACTAATGGGTTATATTTGATTGTCTTGAAAGTTTGAAAAGAATCGGGAACCATACCCTTTAGCATGAAGCGCCGTGATAATCAGTATATATTTTTCTTGCTATATGTGCTATGTGAACTGAAATTGAAAAGGGATTCAAACTCCCACACGAAATGTTTATTCGAATTGAAGACAATGCAGCCGTCGAGGGGCAGGACACTTTTATCCTCTAATAAGATTTGTTCGCAAAGTTTCTCCGGTTGGCTGAACTCCCACTCTTATGACAATAACTAGAATAGCAGAACAAAGTCCACCAAAAAGCACATAAGGTTACACCCAGTTTTTTTCAACCTGACTCCGAATTTCTGCGAGTTTATCACCTCCAACCACTTCCAGGAAGGATATGTGTGATTCGGTATGTGATAAACTTTTGCTTTCCACATACGGTGCTAACTCATGAATGAAAGCAAGCATATCACTGAATCCACGTGTACTTTGTACATGAAAGTTGTTTGGTATGCGTGTGTGGTGTGTGTTTGAGATCCTGTCTGTATCCTAAACATAGTGAAAAGTGAGTGCCTAAGACCTAAGTGTTTTATCTATATAGATGAGGACAAATATCGATTCGCTTTTACTTTCTATTGTTCGAACAGGCATTGAAGAAATAGAAAATGTCTAATCCGTAGATTTTTTCTGCACTACATTCGATTTTCAAATCAAAGGTGAGCCGTTATAATTGTGACATACTGAGTTGAAACTTGTAGAAAAAACTTTATAAGATTTATCTTATGTAACATCGCAGGTTATTTTGTAGAAAGTAATCTTTTTCATGAAAGTTTCATTACATCACTTTTTCAACAACTCATTCTCTTTTATAACTACTGTTTTCGAAAAATAAAAAAAAACATGCTAAAGCTTGCAAAATTCACACCTTAACTTAATGCCACACCTGAACACAAATTTCTTCTTCAAGCTAGTCTCCACCTTTCGCACAGCAGGATTAAGATTCACACCCGATCATTCTGACACTCACAGCCTCACTAGAAAATCAAATCCTTTTGGGTCTCGTGTTACATCTTTACACCGTAAAGATGTTAGAGACATAGACAAATCATCTATCTGGTTGTGTCTACGTGCGGAGAGAGCTCTTCTGAGTGACCTGGGTTCAAACATCAGCCAAACATAAACAATAAATTCATCTTACATGAGATGATAAAGTCAGTGCCAAAAAATAGCCCTTTCCGAGTAGAACTGCGCAGATGCAGATTCGGAAGGGGGAAACGTGGTTTTGCCAAAAACCAAAACAGAGAAAATATTCATGATAACAGTTTGCTCCTGATTTCAGTCAACCGAATTTATGCTGAGAAGGTAAAACACATTTGGTTTTGTAGTATTAAGACACAAATTTATAGCAGTCCTATGACCGCAGTATGCTTTGACTTTCATTCATCTGTCCCGCGTGCGTTGTTGTGCTACTTAGTGATGGGAAATATCGCCCAAAACGTACATCGATAACAATCGATAATTCCGGGGGTTTTATCGATATTATCGATAAGTATCGATAATTTGACAGCTAACGTTTGCGGTAAATTTTTTTTTTTTCAGATGATTAAAAAAAAAAACTATTTCAGATGGTGATGAAAAAGAAACTATGACAGATAATTGAGTTGGATGAATTTCCCATGCAAGGTTATCATGTTAGCTTCCTCGCAAAAAAATATTACGTCCTTGCGTGCGGCCTTCCGGCAGTTAACCGTAACATTTGCCATGGCGGACGAAAACATGCGTGTAGCCATGTTTTTAAGCTCTTTCTCCGTTATTTTTTATTAATTCCTCCTCCGTTTTCGCGACAAAATTGTTGGAATAGATCTTGCGCTTCAAGTTTGCCCAGAAATTCTCGATGGGAAGCATGTGGGGGACATTGGGCGGATTCACCGACTTCGGTACCACATCGATATTCAGCCGCTCCATCTCCTCCTACGATCGCTTCGAGTAGTTGGCCGACGTCAAATCTGGCCAGAACACCGTCTCTTCGCGCTTATGGTATTTCTTGATGAACGACGCAACGTCTGTCAGGCACTTCGTACTATAAATTTCCCCGTTCACGGTCAGCCCGGAGCGAAAGAAGAGTAACTTTGACATCCCTTTCTCGCTGATTGTCAGCCACAGCCGCACCTTCTTGGGGAACTTGGTCTGTGAAATAAACTTTACCTCGGTGCTCACTTCCTTCGTGGGGGAGGTAAAATACGAAGAACCCTGCTAGTCGTTGCCATCCAGGGTGAGACAGGTCTAGTCGTCCATCACCACTGCCACGTCGCGATTCGCCGGGAAAATCGACTTGACCATCTTATTCAACCGCTGTCGCTGCGTCATTGCCTGCAGCTCCGAGACCAGTGGTCGGGACTGCAGCTTCTTGTATGCATGTCCATGTTCTCCAGATACTTTTTCACTGTTTTAGAGCATGCACCAACCTCTCGGCCAAGTGCACGCAGCGATTTAGCCACTTTTCCCTCGGTCTTCCTCTTCAGCATCCTTTTGGTTATCAGCAAGCTTCTTGTCACTCAGGGTCGTTGGCCGACCAGAACCGGGTTTTCTTTCGATGCTCTGATCATTGTCCAATAGTGTCAAAATGTTGTAGATGCCAGAGCCGGCATACCCGGCGTCCACAAAGTGCCGCACGATGTCTGTTTTTGACGCCATTTTGAAACCCATGAAATCGGGAATTTTTTGTCCATTTTTTTACCGCAAACGTTATTGCGGTTATAGTAACGGCCCAAACAGACTGGATACGTTTGCGTTGCGTTGGCGTCAATTTGACAGTAAATGTATGGGCTAACTGTCAAATTGCCGCAACGTATCCATTGTGTTAAGGCCTTGAATGACAAATCTTACGACACTGCGAATGAAAATTCAAACAACCGGACGAGTTAAACAGTTTGTTTTGGAAAGTCTTCGGGTTTTACGTCGGGAGTGCTTTCTACGGAGTAGTTTCAATCCGAAGTTCATTTTGAAGGTTGTATAATAAGGGAAATAATTGAAGCAGGCAAAATTCTGTCAATTTTTAAATGGCCAAAACTTCACGAAAAATGAATCAATTCAGACAAAACAGGTTTCATTTTACTGGAAAACTGTCCTAGATTCCTAGTATAACTTGAGAACTGGACGTGACCAAGGGTCACTGGAAATGTTTCAGATTTCCGGAGTGTGTGCCAAAGTGTACATTTTTGCAACGCGTAGAACTTTTTCTGACATTCTGTTTCACATAGGTTTATATGTTGTCAATAAATCAGAATTTATTTCAGGTTCATTGGTAGCCAAAGATTGAAAATTCGCCAAAGAATCATCGAGGTATGAATTTATTAGTATGGGTGTTGACTTTGGCGGTTTTTTCCCTGTTGGGTACTAATTTTCTTTGAGCTTGCAGCACTCTAGCAGAATTCAATCGAACATTGTGGGTGTGTAGGTCTTTTTAAACCAAGCAACTTTGCAAACTTGCGTTTGAAAATTTATCTGGATTAACATTTATAAAGGTCAGATTGAAAGTTGAGACCATGATAATTGTTAGTCAAAATTTCGATCATCATGTGACAAATTTCAGGAACTCATTGCTGAAAATTGCACTCTACAGGTTGGGTAAGTTCATCGAAGCAGTCCCAATTGTTTGCATGCTTTGGTTGGAAAAAAATTTCAAGAAATTAACATGTGCACCGTTTTTTGAACCCGTTTGTCCCGTTTTTATCCCGAGAAAATCTGGTCAGCCTACTTCAAAAACATAAAAAAATGAATTTAAGATCCTACTCTGAAAAAAATATAATTTTAAAAACAAAAAATGATTTTAGAAAATATCGGTGATCTCAGATTTTTTTAAATGAAGTATTTTAGATAGACAATTTAGTTGCCTAAAACGTTCTATCGTTGCAAAAATGTACACTTTGACACACACTCTTGAAATCCGAAACATTTTCGGTGTAGGATGGTCACACCAAGTTCCCAAGTAATACTAATATAATACTGTTTGCCAGTGGAATGAAACTGGTTATTAAAATTGATTCATTTTTCGTAAAGTTCTGGCCATTTAAAATTCGAGAGAATTTTTTTTATCTCAATTATTTTTTCCACCCCCTGTATAAATCGGGATACTTTTTTTGGCGCAACAATTTCGTTGATTTGGATTTTTAGTTGAACTAAAAATTGTTTGTTGGGTAACAGATACTTTAAACTTAAACAGTTCCAACAGTTAAACTAAACAATTACCAGAGAATTACCAATAGACTGCCGCTATGCATGTCCATCATATTATAAGAGTTGGCAAGCCAAAGAAAATGCATTTTATTACAATTTCATGCCATTGCTTTTTATGAGATAGTGCGAAAAGTTTGGATATTTTTTTAAAGTTCTCCAGTACTAAGTTGTCGAATTTATCTGTTCATAGGAAACTAAAAACTATAAATACCTTTTTAGTTACCATTATTTCTCAGAAACTCAGTGACATCCGGGGGGAACCTTTACACCACTCCCAACAATGCTAAATCTTGTCGAATAGCAACAAATACCCAGCGGCAAAAGTAACTCCTGGGGAAGGGTAGGTGAGGTCTCCTTCTTTTGGGTCTCCTCCAGAAACCAGCCGCACTGACTTGTGCTCCCCCTTATAATATCGATAATTATCGTTAACGTCAAAAAATTAACGATAATATCGATGTCAAGCACTTATCGATATTATCGATAAGTATCGATAAGTTTCCCATCACTAGTGCTACTAGGCAGTAAGTTACTGTATCGCAGTAAGCATTGAGATTTGTGACACGTGCTTTGATGTCTCGCACCTCATTTGACAGAAAGATGAAAAATACAATTTTTCAAATGATGTAAAAAGGAGGCATTGATGAAAATGACTAAGGATGATCCAAAAAAGAAGCACAAAATTATGACGAGTAATGTTGTTTCAATCCAAAATCGATCCGGTAAAATAATATATATTAGTCTGAGTAACCAGTCCTTGTACTGGAGCGATTGGGAGTGTCAGTTTAGCACTCTAATTTCACACCTACTTGCAGTGGACTGCAAAACCATTCGGCTCGGAGCAAATATCGATTTACTTCCACTTTCATACGCTTGCAGGAACAATGGCTAAGTTTATCGCATTATTACTGTTTTACTTGATTCCCATTTAATTTTCCACTTTTCGATGAATATAATTTTTGAAAATTTAATATTTTACATGTTTCTTTAGAAAAGAACTAGTTTTTCATAAGGTATTTATGACAATACCTTATATAGATTTTTTAAATTTTTCCCCATATAACTTTTAATGAAATTGTCACAGGACAAAATTCTCGCACAAAAAAAAAGATTAAAGCAAACCGTTTATGTTACATAATCAGCGACGAAAATTCCACAAGGAAGCTCACAATGAAAGCACCACAGCTATGCTTCGCCCATGATGGAAAACGAATTATTCCAAACTGCTAATCCACGAACTGCAAACGGTATCCGAGAAAATGTAATTTTTCACCGATTTCCAACTTAACAGACACTGATTGAACCACAAATTACTTCCAAACTAGTTTCTCCAACTGACGAACTGAGGAATAAAACTATGGACGCCCGATCCTCTTGACACGCACAGCCTCACTGAAAATCTTTCGATTTTCATTTCTCTGTCACATCGTCCATCTCCAGAGCGTCCTCCGAAGTTTGGGGGGAGGGGAGATCCTTCAGTTTGTGAGTGACAGACAGATAAAAATGAACCAAACAACAGTAATCAGGCATCATCTTAAAACAAAGAGAGAGAGAGAGAGAGAGAGAGAGAGCGATGTTTATGTTTATGCTACAACAAAGCATGTAACAAAATCCGGCTTTCTTCGATAGGGAGAATTGCGCAGGTGTCGCCCTCCATCCGCCGCCAAACCAAAACAGAGAATGTTCGGAGTTGTTACAGGAGTTAGCTCCAGTATAAACAAAAGTGTATTGCAACAATCTGTCTTAGATACATAGTAATAACCGGTATTGCAACTGTAACAGACGCTGAAGTTACAAATGAAACATACTTTGCAATAAAACATTTTTTCATTTGTAAAAGTTACCTGGGCAGGGTTTATATATATTTTAGAATTTTCTGTTGATTAACACCAGGAATTCGGACATAAAAATTGATTTTCACAATATAAACACACATTCGTATGCAGGATTCATTTCAACACCACCAATCAACCATTTAAAACAGTTCCGTTACTCAAATATTATCTGCCTCAGATCATATCGCTTGACTGAGTCGTACGTCGCATCAAAAACCACAAACATAGGCTTGATAAATTTTGTTATGTAACACCTTATTAAGCTTTAGTTCGGCCGAAATCCTCCGAATAGTAGCTTAATAAGCTGTTAATCAACAAAACTGTTTGTTAAGAAAATAACTTCTGATAGAGCACAGAATTGTGATATGAGGCTTATAAAGGTCAGAAAAGGTTAAAGGAAATTATTTCGAACTCAGTATACCTAGCAGAGTTTTCCTTATGGTACTTCTTCAGATCAAACAATGCCGTCGCTGAATTCGTCTCTACGTTCTCTGCCAATACAATCTATCGCAGCTTGGATTGTTGTAATTGGTATGATTATCGAATCTATTCGACCATCTTGTCCTTCAATATTTTCGTTCCTTGACCACATCGGAATCAGTAGGATCCTTTTCAATCGCTCCATCGGATACTACAGGGCCATGCTCATTATCACGTACTGTTTTGCAATGCATTTTTTCAAATCAACATTATTAGCGCCAAAAGGAAACATACCACACGATTTGAATCTGTTTTAAATACTGTTCTTTTTAATTCCATCGTTCATCGCGTAAATCTAATTCTGATACGGCATCCACCCAGACCTTCTTAAGAGGCCCAAATATAGCTACGTCTGCTGACTGCGTAACACGAGTAGTGTTTGGATAGAGCGGAATCAACACGATACCCAAATCCAAGCATAGTTCAGCTACCTCCGCATCCGTATGGGAGGAGTAACCATCCGCAAAGTACAGCACAGGTAATTGCACTTTATTCTTCAGAAGATATGCTTAGCTTAGCTTAGCTGAGGTAGACTGCTCGTAGTTGCACTCCGTGATTGGTCGAACCAACAAAATTGCATTAATGAACCAGATGAATGATGCTTGGGACTAGCATTACACTCTCATTGTGCAATTTTCAGTGTTTCTTAATATTTTCACCACTGACCAATAACGACACCAGCCACGACCAAAAGGCTGTAACAAATTTTTCGAACGTTGTGGAATGGGATAGCTGGAAAAATAGGTGTGACTAAACTATTTCCAGTTATACCATTCTATAACGTTCGAAAAATTTTATTTCGTATGTCGTAATACTAGTAACGAAAAATACATCTCATTCATTCTGGCTCAGAGCGATCTTCCGATAAGCCTCACATTTATTTTTAGTTCCTACAGATTTTCTCAGTTTCGTTACACGGATGTACAAAAATGATTTATTGTGAACATTCTGTCGAGCCGGACCGATAAAGCTCTCAAGGCAACGAAATAACATGTATTGTGTCGTGTTGCGCGGCTTGGAAAGAAAAAATGTTCCCCTCCTCGTGTCGCATGGAAGCAGATTGTTGCGTGTTTGATATTGCCGACGGTAGACATGAGTATGAAGGTCGAAATTCTGCTGTGATGTCTAACCATAACCGTCTTCAAGGAGTTACATCCTTGTTTTTATTTATTGCAACTACCAACAGCCATAAATAATTAGTCCTAATGGTTAATTAATATAAAATACTACGAAACAGAGAAATAAATTTGGAACGTAAAACTCGATGCGATAGACGAAAATCAAAGGCAGATGAAACTCGGTTGAAAGCTCGCTGAATACCAATGATGGCACCGTTAGCACTGTAGCTAGTGCGGCGGAAAGGAAGTTGCAGCGTAGATGACCTCCGCAAGTTTCTAGATGGCGCGTTTAGGTTGATCAAGCGGAGAAAGGCTGAGCAATCAATCCGGGATGTCAAAATGTCTGACACTACCATGGCGCGTGCTGTTTCTCGGCGAAGCTGGAGAGTATCAAGCTGGAGGAGCTGGCAGCGGTCCTCATATCGGGTATTGCGCATGGGCTGTCGCCAGGGGAGCATTCTAAGTGCGTAACGCACAAACCGGCGCTGGATGCTTTCGATGCGATGAATTGCGTTGTTGTAGTGAGGAATCCAGACAGTAGAGCAAAATTCTAGCGAAGACCGAACAAGCGAGCAGTAGAGCGTCGTTAAACATTGTATATTTCTAAAGCAACAATGAACGATATGTGTTGCTCGAAGGTGAGTTTGGAATCACGGAGAACTCCAAGATCCTTGACGCATTCCACTCTCTGTATTGGAGACCCATCCAACGTGTAATCGAAATGGAGTGGGCGGTGCTTTCTGGTAAACGTTATCACAGAGCATTTCTCGAGATTTAGTATCATGCAATTCAATTTGCACCAGCGTGCAAATAAGTTGACCTGTAGTTGAAGATGAGTGGTGTCTCTCAGTTAATGAAATGTTGTGAATTTTCTAAAACAGACTCAGTGAGCAGAACGTGCCGAACTTTTCTGTTTGAAATCGGATTTGTTTCGTATACCTATACCGCTTGTTATGTACAGTATCAACAAATCGTAATAAACATCACACTGCTGTGCATTTGCAGCAGCATCAAATCTCAGTTGCAGTTTATTAATAACCATTTATTATGCTCTTCCAAAAACATTTAGTGGCCTTGAAAAAGGCCGATTGCTGCGATTGCAATTTTCATTCAATTATTGCATAAATGCTTCATGGTCAGATATACCCGCTGCAACTGCTACGCTATTCGTAGCCATGCCACAGTTGTGGCCGCTATACGCTGCCATTGGTATCCGCTGTCCTTGCATCAGCTGGCCCAGCTGCTATCGATGCTGAGATCCGCTGCAATGAGTGCGCTATCCATTGCTACGCCAAATGGCCTGCCATCGCTGGTATCCACTGCACTGCTACTGCTGCTGCTAAGGGATGACTGATGTTGTCACTGTCTAGAACTATTATGAGCGGCTTCGGCCGAAACAGTTTCTTATATAGGCCAAATAGCATATTTTCAATTGCATGGTATATGATTCTGTCGACCGTGCTTTGGAAGCAATCATATAACGACCAATCAGAGGTCAGGTCGAGTTTTTCGTTTTGACAAGGCCTGACTATTTTCAATAGTACAATAGTTTGAATAATAAAATTACAATTATCTTCATTGGATAAATTCTGTAATAGGTAAAAAATTTAGTTCTCTATTTAGCAGAATTGCAGTCCTTGGTTTGGACTGCGTGTCACAGTAGATTAACCTACCGTTAGGAGCGTTAAGTCCGAGAACTTTGGATTCGTTGATCCACGGCTCCTGGATGAAAGCAGCCGCTAGCTGCTCTTTGGCGAATCTCCTGCAAAGAACACCCGAGGCGCCTTTTGCGTGATGGAGATTCGCTTGCAAGCAGCGAAGGCTGCTCACTTTGCAGTGAAGTTGCCGTCTTTGTCCGGATCAGAAGATGATCCTGGTATTGGCTGACGGCTGCCAACAGCGGTTTGGCTGGTTGATGGAAGTTGCTCTTCCTCACTGTTCGGCTTCGGTTGCAGCAGTCGATTGGCAACAGAAGGTCGTCGCGCACACTGTGGCGGTTTTTGACTCCGGGGGGTGCGACTTTTCGGTGGTTGATGCTTCACACTCTTGCGAGTCTTCGGCGGAACCGTCCGAGCAGCCGCCGAGGAACCGCGTTTGGGTGGTTGTGGGGCACTCCCGGAGTAGTTTCCCACGCGAACCTTTAGCCCATTCGCAGGATCGCTTTGCCTGGGTGGTGGCAGAGTACTCCCGGAGGAGTTACCCGCACGTACCTTTCCTGACATTGCGACGGAGTCTTTCCTGCCTGTGACGTTCGGCCTTCCGCTTACCTTTCGGATGCGTGCTTTGCCGAAACCGTAGTGCAGTTCATTATTTCTACTCTCAACGAGTTTGGCCGATTCTTCGTCAATATCCAGAACTAGTTCGACCAAGGTCGTTACCAATTTGCGGTTACAGACTCGACACATTTTGGTAGAGAGATGGTCGTTCTGATTCTGGAGTGAACGAAGAATCTTCTCGTCCGGAGAGTTCGCACTGTCCGCGAGGTAACCGACATACCGTCTGGCCTTCGGCAGATCCTTCATGTGGTATACACGAAGTTGTGCTCCCTCCCATGGTACGAGAGAAGGTACCTCCCTTTCCAACCATTGCACTGTGTCGTTGTCGGCACAGGCAAGTTGCAGAAAGCCATTTTTTAGATGGCAACCGTTAAACTTGGGCTTGGTGGTTGGATTTTCCTGGTCCGCAATGTGATCGAGGATGGAGGTCCGGACAGCCTGAAGCTGGTCCGTTGTGAGTAGGGAGCTGGGGTGGGTAGCAGAAGTAACCGCAAGGCTTATAGCTCCCACCATGTCCCTATATGTGGCCTTCGGGAGCGGCTTCGAACCCGATGACCCCAAACCAGTGCCGTTCCGCAGTTTTTTAGGCTGTGGACACTTAGTACTGGTGTTTGGGGACACCAAGTCGTCCGACCGCTGTCGCTTGACGGCAACTTGGTTCGATTGAGCAGGCTGCTCTGTTGTAAGGAGGGCCAGCTTCCAGGCTTCTTCGTACGAGAGACCGGAGCGAAGATTTTTGCTCAGTCACCGCCTTTGCGCATTTGAAAGTCGCTTGACAAGAGGTGCCGATGATTCGGGTTTTCCTTCGTCATCGGGCCTTGTCTGTGGACCGGGAACTAAGTCCATTTGACTTTCGTCATTCCCTTGTGGAGAAAGTAGGATTAAGGATGAAGCAGAGGGTCCTCCGTCCAGCGATTCGCTGTCGAGGTTGAAATCATCCTCATGCTCCATCTCCTCCGTTCTGTCCGGTGCGTTTGTTTTTATTGGACTACGCTCCGATGAGTTCATGGGTTCCAGCAAAGAAAGGCTGCCGGTGGCCGAATTTTGTGAAGTTTTGTCGTTCATAAAATTCCCATGAGTCGCTGGGTAAAGAAGAGTCCGCTGCATCAGTGACCCGCGTGATGCAGTAAGGGCTAATTACTGTGAAGGGTGCCCTGGTACTCCACAGGCTCCGTTAGAGGCTGAGTATTTCTTAAACGCTCAATGTGATTGACAGTTGTGCTCGTACTTTTTTCGATTCCCAGTATTCTATAAATCCGTTGCTCCGAAAAGGTGGCCCGCTATCGCCTTGCAATATTAATGGAAGTCCCCACACAACGAATATTTTGCAAAGTGCAGCACTAGTGCACCGAGCATGTGTTAGCTTCATCCCTTCCACGTGCAAATATCTGGAGTAAATATCGACACACATCAATACGTTCCCAGAACCACATTCTGAGGTTAAAAAAAACCTATCTGGAGGACTTCTCAAGGGCAATTGGGAAGCTGGCAAATTGATAGTGGTATGGGCAGGTTTTTTTTTTTTGAGATATCACTAAATAGGTTCCACATCGAACTACAAAATTTTCGGCCTCTTTAGGACACCAAAAATACTCACGGAGAATACCCTCAGGCTCCGTAGCCAATATGTTCTTCATGGGCAATTTTCAGCACCCTTTTCCTGGGCCTTTAGGGATGAGATGATTTTTCAGTACTAAAGGCCCAAACATTTTCAAGTTCTTCGACTGGGATTCGAAACGCATAAGCTCGTCTGGCTATCTTTCCGTTTTCAGCGCTAGTTTCATTTCACCAATCTCATCATCGTGTTCAGCAGCTAGTTGAATTTTGGCCCAAAAAATACTCATAATACCCGCGTCAAGAGCATAAAGCATATGTTTATCATTATCCTCGTCAAACTGCTCATCAACTTGTGACCTAGGAATGAGTTCAGACAAAGCATCCACAACGTTACGGTCTCCAGGGATACTTTCAATACGAAAACGGCAAGGAAGAAGCCACGGTCCTCATGCTTTAGCTTGTCTTGTGTAAGCCTCCAAAAATATATTCGTTAGCTTCCGAATCCGTTCTGACAAAAAAATTTTTTACTTGTTAGATATTAAGTGAACCGTTCGCCACCCCATACAATGGCCAGAGCTTCCTTTTGTGTTTGAGGACTCCGCTATTGTTGTCCGCTATGATAAGAGGATCACTATTGGAGTTACACCGCACAACAACTGCTTCTACCCCGATTGACGATACAAAGCGAAGCTACATTCCGATTCGGAATTTGACTTTGTTTTTAATACACAGACTTCGCAGCCGACTGTTTAGTGTACAGGACAATTGCGGGGCTATACTACGATCCAACTTACACTAAAGGCCTAAACACAATGGATACGTTGGGGCTGCGTTTGCGGCAATTTGACAGTTAGCTTACATTTTCTGTCAAAAGAACGTCAACGCAATGCAAACGTATCCATTGTGTTTGGGCCCGTACAGTCTGTCCCAAGCCGAGACTCGAACCTACGACGACTGGCTTGTTAGGCCAGCATCGTGCCTCGAGATCATCTGTGAGGATCTCTATTGGAGTTATGCCGCACAAGAACTGCTTCTACCCCGATTGATGATGCATAAACGTTATTAATGGAGGTTACCCTACACACTAATGTGATAGCTAACTTTTTGGGTTGCGCTATTTGTCCGGCAGGCCCTATTTTACAGGACGGCAAAGTACTTCTCTTGGATTTCGGACTCTTGCTAGAACACTGAAAAAAAAACCAAAAAAATACACCAAAAACTGACGATTAATCTTTGAAGCTACTCATTCAGCTAGCGTTATCCAGGAGCTGCAACGATGGTCTTCAGCGGAAGGGTATCTTCTTTACTGATCCTTATAACTTAGCCGGAAGTAGTCATTAGCGCAGCTTACCCTATCCGGCAAACAAAAACCAGAGTTTAAAATATCAGAGATTGTATTTTTTTTCACAGGTAGAGCTCTTATGCCTTCCCGCATAATCAATAACCATAAAACGTGCCTAACAACTAGTTCGGGATATAGTCCCGACTGTATGAGGTATCGTTAAACCATATGGATTATCATCCGTTAATGGTTATTGATTATGCGGGTTGCCGTCTATTCGGCAGCAGACGGTGCTCTGAGCTTTCAATTTACAACTGTTTTTTTTTTTTCAGTGCATACGACTTCAAAATAAACAAGATTTCAAAACAAAAATTCTTACTCATCTTGCCCAGAATTATCTCCTCACTGCTTTCTCCACTATCCCGGTTAGTAGGGTTGCTGATATTTTATCGATATTTGATATTATCGATATTTGCCTTTCACGATATTGATATTTTTGAACGATATTGGAGCACTTGATATTATCGATATTTCGATATTGGGACTCGATATTGCTGTCCGATATTCTCGGTTGCCATCAGGGGAGTGCTGCCGTCGAAATTTTGCCTACCAATCATAAATTCATCATGGCATCAAAATTGAATTTAAATGCTTACTCTGTCGGAATCTGAGAGAGGAAATGTCTCAACTTCTAATTTACTTGACGAAATTTTCTCGTCGACCAGTGTGGAAAATACTGTTAGATCTTCCCAGCCTTTTAAATCTGCAGGTGTTGACGGAGTGTTTCCAGCGTTACTTCAAAAAGGTGAGGCAACTCTGATACCGTTACTAACCAAGATTTTTAAAGCCAGTTTAAGATTTAACTACATTCCATCGAAATGGAGGGCAGTACGGGTTATCTTTATACCAAAAACGGGAAACAGAGATAGAAATAACCCCAAATCTTTTAGACCCATAAGCTTGTCTTCGAGCCTACTGAAGACAATGGAAAAAGTACTAAAGGAATATCTATATGCAACAAACATGCAACGACCTACTCTTACATGGAAAAAGCGATGAAGAAGAGGATGTTCCACACGTGCATAGTCAACTGGATTCATACCATGCTTGCACAAAGAATAATCTCTTCGGAGCTAGGGGGAACATCTATAACTGTAAGAGCCACGAAAGGATGCCCTCAAGGTGGAGTACTTTCACCACTCCTGTGGTCTCAAGTTGTGGATGACCTTCTCTGCAGCTTAGAAGATAAAGGTTTTGAAGTTGAAGGCTTCGCAGACGACATTGTCATTATGGTAGGAGGAAAGTTTGACAATGTTGTCTCGGAAAGAATGCAACTTGCGTTAAACGTAACTTATCTCTGGTGTAAAAAAGAGGGTCTGAACATCAACCCGGCAAAAGTAACAACAGTACCTTTCACTAAAAAGGGGAAACTTAACCTAATGCCTCTTAAGCTTGAGGAAAGTTCTATCCAGTTTAGCGAAAGGGTTAAATTTTTAGGATTAACTCTAGATGCGAAACTTGACTGGAACGCCCATCTCGACATTGCAGTAAGCAAAGCGGTCAGTGCGTTCTGGTTATGTTCAAAAACGGTTGGTAGGAAATGGGGCCTAAGACCAAAAATGGTCAGATGGATCTACACATCCATCATACTACCGAAAATAACATACGCTTCTTTAGTGTGGTGGCCTAAAACAAAAGAGGCTACTGCAAGAACAAAGCTAGCAAAGCTTCAGAGACTGGCCTGTATTGCCATAACTGGAGCAATGCGCAGCACTCCATCGAGAGCGCTGGATGCAATTCTTCACCTGCTGCCTCT
The DNA here is from genome assembly GCF_029784165.1 of Wyeomyia smithii. Lineage (NCBI taxonomy): Eukaryota > Metazoa > Arthropoda > Insecta > Diptera > Culicidae > Wyeomyia > Wyeomyia smithii. Next base: position 1,444,570 of record NC_073694.1, read on the forward strand.
GCACGAATTTGTGCAGTTAGAAGCGGAAAGGAGCGCCTTGCGGCTCAAACGTCTTAAAGAGATCTTACCTGGTGATCTGGTTGGTCATCTGAGTATTTTGCATCACTTTAAAAGAGGGCCTTTGTTGAGTATGTGCGGAGACTGGATGAAACCTTTGGACAACTACGACATTCCCTACAAATTGCGTGAAACATCGCGCTCCGACTGGGAGTGCGGAGTTAACTTGTCCGTCAGGGGTCAACGATATTCTTCACGGACGGCTCAAAAATCGGTTCGAAAACTGGAACGGGAATCTTCGGTCCTGGTGTACAGATATCAGTGGCAATGGGCAACTGGCCTACTGAATTCCAAGCGGAGATTTACGCTATAATCGAATGTGTCAACGTTTGTCTGAAGAGAAACTACAAACATGCGAATATTCTCATTTTCTCTGATAGTCGAGCGGCACTAAAGGCTCTTTGTGCTCACAAGTGTACGTCAAAAATAGTGTGGGAGTGCGTTCTCTCACTACGGAGGCTGTGTCGTATGAACTCTGTTAATTTGTACTGGGTTCCCGGGCACAGCGGCATAGACGGCAATGAAAAAGCAGACGAACTGGCCAAACAGGGCTCCAACTCGCAATTAGTTGGTCCGGAACCTTTTTGCGGTATCTCAAAATGCACTATAAAAATGGAACTTAAATACTGGGAAGAGCAACGGGTGACAGCCAACTGGAGGGCTGTCAGAGGGTGTCACCAGTCGAAAAGGGTAATTACGCCAAACGGGAAAATTACTAAAAAGCTCCTAGAGCTCAACAAGTGGGCTCTTTCTACCTACACAGGACTAATAACTGGGCACTGACCGAGTAAGTATCATTTAAAGAACATTGGTCGAGTTCAGGATGACACTTGTCGCTTCTGTAATATGGAAAGCGAAACCTCGGAACATCTACTATGCAGCTACGGTGCATAAACATGAGCAGAATCAAATTTCTAAGCAAGGGCTGCTTGCAACCGGGTGAGATCTGGTCTGCCAATCCTGGTAAAGTAGTTGGCTTTATTAAGCACATTCTACCTGACTGGGAGCGCGCCGAGGCAACCGGACATTCACTCGATCAATAGTGGGTGTCTGGTTTTCTACATGGTACGTATAGTAATGGGGATATACTACAATAGTTCAAAATAATGGACGCAACAGTCTAGTTCCACTACAAAAAAAAGGACGTTTACTCTATTTCAGCTATTTTAGGGCAAATCAACTAAAAAGTATGGGTACCAGAATTGTTGGTACTAGAATCAATAAGTGATAGATGGAAAATGTGAGCAGTTCGACAGAAATATGGTTGCCATATCTCCATTTTTATTGACAGCATGCTTAGAGCGAATTTCCAGAAATTTGGGTGTGGAACTTCTCGGGGCAATAACCACCACATTAAACCGATCAAATGCGATGCCTTGGTGTTGCATTGGGATGGCAGAATCGATGAATTTCAGTAAAAAATCGGTGTTACATAAGCGATAACATGAATGTTCAGGTAGGATGCTTCAGTAACTGGCTGGTGATTAGTGAATGGATCAGTGACGATTAGGAGACGCGGCTCACGAAACGTCGGTTTAATCTGATTGGAAAATGCACCTTGCGTAAAGCGATCAGCAATCGGCCCGCTGTCGTAACGGACGAGATGAAATAGCAAACACTTCACCGGAATATTCAATACTAAGGCATGAAACCACATCCCTGTCACGAACGTCATCCCCATACATTTCGCTTGAAGCCGTTTTTCTCTGGCTCTCTGGCTCGATTATCCGTCAAAAGGCTGTCAGTGCTTGCGAAACAGCCGAATAAGCTCCGTCCATGCGAGATCAACTGTTGCTGCAAGTGGTGTGTAGGAATGCAAAAAGCGAAGAACGACTGTTTTGCTTTGAACGTTCTATGGATTTTGTGCGGGACACAAATGGTGATGTTCAAACATGTTTCAACACGTTCTGGATAGCCCTAAATTCAATATAGTTAGAAGCACGAAAAAAATCTGTACAGTAACACATGCGGCACAATGAACGGAGCTTATGATCATATTTTCAACACTAGCGTCATCATCATCGGCGGCGGCTTCAGGAAACAGTTGCCATGACATCGGTCTGCATGAAACATGCTGAATGCCAACGCGACCGATCGGGTGAGATTCTTGCGGTAGGTTAATGAACAACTCTACTCACGGCTGTTTATTAACCTTCGGCAAGAATCTCGCCCGATCGCTCACGTTGGCGTTCAGCTTGTTTCAGGCCTAACAGAAAGCCAACCCGGTGGCATCACTGACGTTTACGTTCAACATGAGCGAAGCCAGCATTAGCTGGATCACTGGATAAGTTTTACATGTAATTTCACAGCTGATTCATCGAAACACGAAAAAAAGCAGTGTTCATACAGTATCGGTGTTCAGTGGCAGTGTACTTTTGTATTGTTTTCGGGTGATGTATTTATTGCACGAAACGTCGAGTGCTTTGCTCGATGAAACAAAAAAAAATGCGTTCCATTATTTTAGAATGTACACAACGTTTATTCTTGCCGATTGCGAACGGCTGTGTTTCTTGCAGGCAGCTGACATCGCGCGATGATTTGAGGAATAACATTTCAACGTACGTGTAAATGAGATAGCATATCAGCGCCACTTTTGAACATTTACAAAGCTAAGCTAAGCTTTTTTTTTAAATAATTAAATTGATTTAAGCGCATAACTCTGTGCAACACTGCTGTGTGAACAAACCTTCAAAAACATAAATGAGATTAGCGCCACTGTCTTTCACGGAAGAAACAAGGCCGATGCTGAAAGCCAAACAAAAAATATACACTAAAGTCGCTTTTTACGCGGGGGTTACGTGCCACGTAAAAAAACCGCGTAAATTCCTGAATCCGCGTAAATTCCGGAATTCGCGTAAAAAACCGCGTAAATTCCGGAATCCGCGTAAAAAAACGCGTAAATTCCGGAATCCGCGTAAAAAAGCCGCGTAAAAAGCGACCTTAGTGAATAAGGAAAAATATCGATATCGGCACGCAATATCGATTTTAAAATCGATGTCGCTTTTAATATCGATAAAGCAGATATCGATATTAAATTTTTAATATCGACAACCCTACCGGTTAGCTGCGCAACTTAAACTTAAAACTTCCACTAATTACACTGATATACTTTGAAGAAAAATGTCCTCAATTAACAAAACTTCACGCAGAACAAAACGCGCACAACACAACTTCAGAGATGCTAGATGTTTTTAAAAAATGTCTGAAACTGCTCGAAACACCCTTTTCATAATTCAAAAAAGCTGCCCTCGCACACTGCAGACATGTCAAATATCTCAAATTACCCAGAACTTCAATCATAGGCTTTCGAAAGCCAAAAACAACCAATGGAAACTATCTCAGGCTCAACTTTAAGCCTGTATTACACTCTTTGACCAAGCGTCAAAAATTTGGCACTTTTTGACAGATAAAAATTCGGTCAAATATTGTTTGTCACTCTCCAATTTTAACATGGGGCAAACGACAACCATGATGTCAAATAAATTTGACCATTAGACAAAGAGTGTACTACAGGCTTTAAACTGTAGAAAAGGGCTTCTAGACGTAAAAAGAGACACAAAATTACTAAAGTATTCTTGAGGTTTCTAAAGACGAGAAGAAAATAATTCTAAAATGAACTGAAAAAAGCGTCTGAAGCCCATGCGTCTTATTAAATACAAAAATTTCAAGCTTAAACTTTAACTAAAAATTATGTCTTAAAAAGCTAAATCATGAGTGTCACCTAATTTATCAGAGAATAAATCATTCAAATTAAATATAGTTGAAATAAAAGAGCCTTTATAAGCATTCGGAACTGAAAATGCCTTGAAGACAGCAACTTCTTGACCAAAGTTTTCATTAATTTGTTTAATGATACTCTAGTAAAAATTCATAAAATTTTTAATGTTACTTGAGTAGCTCCACCCTAATTGTGAGGGTGTTTCCAATATTCGAATCTTCCTAATGTTGTCCTAAATTTAAGATCCACACATAAACTTCGAAACTAAGTTACAGAAGCGATTACCAATGAGGGTATTTTTTCACCCTTTATTAAAGATATTTGAATATTAAGTACCTAATAACGATTCGCAAGACAAGCATTGGCAGTCTGAGAATAAATTAGTTCATTTTTAATTCTCACTTGACTAGCTCAAAGTCACAAACTTTTACCTCATCTTATACTTTTTGACAATGCATTAAATCAGGACACCCGCTCTTCAACTAATGTTAAGTCTGTCTTTCCTCCATTTGCGGTTGATATTTATTATTGCTGTAACAAATTAATAAATAGGTGTCTTCTACCTAAGAAGGATATTAGTTTATTTATACACCTAACTCGTGTACAAGAACCTAATTATCATAAAGAAAGGAAGCAATGAAACTATTACATTTTCTCGTTAACAACACAATTTTAGTTCTCATTTTATTGTTGGCTCAAATTATAACGTAATAATATTTTGTTTGTTTGTTTTCCGTAATTAAGCTCTATAATAATTATGGTTTTTGTTGTTCCATCGCGGTTCAGTGTGGGTTTTTACTTTTTGTTATTTTCGCTCAAATCTATAATATAGTTTGATCTAAAAGCGGAGATTTTAGAAAAAGTGGGTAAGGGGTTGATGTTCCATTTCAAATTTCATTGATTATATGTGGTTCTTAACTCTTTTATTACACATTGCGTTGGTAAAGTTGGATCAACTAAACTGGCGAGAAATAGATGCTGATGGTTTCTGAAACATCACACTAGTTAAAGGTTGGGGGGCTGGAAATTTACATATACATTTTATAACTTAGCGAAAATATCAACCGAACTGTTTCTTTACTGCATTTTTTTTATGTTTCAACATACTGTTTTTTTTACTTGAGTAAGATGGAACAGGGCAATGATCCTGTGGAAACTATCCGTTTTTTTCTCTCTTTCTCCAAAGCAATTACAGTAGTGCTAGACAATTCGCTAGGGACCGTGGGTTACCTAACCAGTTTTTCTTTTCACTTGCTTGCTGTAGGTTTACCAATTGTTATTTGCGAAATAGTACTTCGAAAAACAATAGTTTGCTCCATTGCCTGAAACGTAGAAAGAATAATAGCATTAGTCATAAGGTTATAGGTATTAATATGATTTATTACAAATAAGTCCTGCCCTAGAACATATTGGTAAATTTTCTAGTTCTATTATGAATCAAGCAAAAATAAAGTTTCTAACTCTGCACTTAGCTAGGATAAATATAACAGAGAACAAATGCGCGTTTACCATTGTTATAATTAATATTAAGCTTTTCATCGTTTATTGTAGTTATTCGATCTGATTACAATTTTATTGATTACTGCCTTTCATGGAGGACGACGGTGGAGGCATTTGGCCGTTAACGATGGGCGCAAAGTAGGGATGTTCCATGGCTTCTTTCGCGGTCAGACGCTCGTAGTGATCGTAGCGAAGCAACTTGTCCAAGAAATCGAGCGCCTCCGGCGAAACCAGATGTTGATTTTCCGAGTGCACAAAGCGTTCCCATCGCTTGCGGGAGTGTCTCGAGAGGATATCGTTGAAGCGAGGATCGAGTTCAATGTTGTATTTGTCGAGATACGCAAACAAATCCTCGGTACCGAGGACCTTGGCGATGCGCACCAGCTGGTCGTAGTTATCGTGACCGTGAAAGAATGGTTCCTTTCTAAATATCATGGAGGCAAGCATGCACCCAAGGGACCACATATCGAGCGAATAGTCGTACATTTGATAATCGACCAGCAGCTCGGGCCCCTTAAAATAGCGACTAGCAACGCGTACGTTGTACTCCTGGCCGGGATGGTAGAACTCAGCCAATCCCCAGTCAATTAACCGCAGCTTTCGGTTCTCATGATCAATCATCACATTGTGTGGCTTAACATCCCGGTGCATAATTCCCATACTGTGACAATAATCTAGCGCTTTCAGCAGCTCATACAAGTAGTACCGGATGTCATAGTCGGTAAGTGTCTGGTAAAGCTGCTTAAAATCCGTATTATTAACATGTTCAAAAATTAGCGCCGGTGTGCGTGACACCGGATCTTTAACCACAGCTAGCAGAGTGATAATATTTGTGCCGCCGCGCAAATTCTCCAGAATCTTAATTTCCCGTTTGATTTTCTTCTTTTTGACTGGTTTCAAAATCTTCACCACACACTTCTCGTTGTTGGTAATCTTAATCGCCTCAAACACTTCACTATATTTGCCTCGGCCCAGCTTCCGAACCAGTTGGTAGTCGTCCTGGTTGGCCCAGTCGACGACGTAATTCTCGTAATCCCAGTACTCGCGCGGTTTGTGCGAGTTCACATCCGCGTAAACCCGTGCACTGCTAGGCAATGTCATCCCGCTGCCGCCGTTTGCACTCCTTGATGATGTTACGAAGTGCTTCCGCCCCTGGCAAAAATCGTCACTACTGCTGCTGCTGCTGCTGCTCTTCTTTCCTTCTGCTGCTGCTGTCACCGCCGCGAGTCGACTCCCAGAATGCAGAAAAAGCACAAACTTCAGGTGCGGAAAACGGTAACGGGCATTTGCCTGCAAAGGTGCCGAACCGAAAAAAATGTTCCGTAAAATGTACACTATCTTGAACTCGGTTTCTAGCCGTACCGGAATCGTACAGACTGCGCAAATCGGCCACCGTTCTCGAGGTACTGTGAACCGACTTTTTCCTCAAGCAGCAAGGCTGATTCAAGATGGAGGCAGTGTGAAAAAGTACGTAGAACCTGGTATGGAAAAGTGACACGAGAGTACAGTGTAGAGTCGGTGAGCGGCCGCAGACTGGCGAATGATGCGGGCGGCCGGACTTTGACAGCGCGAAATCAAAACACGGCAAGGAACGGTGCAAATTGCAACGCGCCACGGTACGTTTCGGGAATGTGTTTCTTCGACGTAAAATCTAGAAAATGCTATCATTTCTTTGCTGGGCCTTTAGTATCATTTTGAAATTATTCTGAGTTTAATTTGGGAATATTTTCTATTTTCGCCTTGCCGTGGGTGCGGTAGCTAAGTAGAACTGTACATTGACTCACGGCAAGGCGAACCGTTTCCGTAACGCAGAACGCGCCAGTATGTAAACGACCTTAGAATCATTTTTCGCCATCAAATCGTGTTCTCTTTTGCTCTCTTCTTGTCTTTGGAAGTATTTTTCATTATACTGAGCTTTATCATAGATCAGAAGCGCCTTTCCGAGCGTAATATGAAAACTATTTTTGTCTTTGAAAGCATTATTATCATTTTGAGCCATTTCTTTTTTTTTTTTCGTTCATCTTATGCCGAGATATTTTTGTGCCAAATAATATCTTTTATTCTGATTTGGCTATCAGCGCTTTTAAAATTTGTTCAATTTTTCGCCCGTGTGATAAACGTTAACGATTCATAAGAGACGAACCAGTCTGAAGACTGAGAGTCTCTAAAGTAAACGAAAAAAAAAATTAATTCATGCATGGAATTTAGCGATTTTTACAGATTTACAGATTATTTCGGATTTGTGTAATTGACTAGTAGTACGATAATCGATAACTGAAGACCAAAAATACACACTTAAAACTTGATGCCGTGAGAACGGCACCACTGAAACTTAAGCACAAAATATCCGTAATCTCGGTAATGATAGCTCGGTAATATCTTATGCCGAATTTTCAGTTAGGTTGACCCTGGGAGGGAGAAACGGATACGAAGCTGTGTGAGTGTCAAAATGAACCAGGATGAGCTGTCATTGACTGTCAATTTGAACCAAGGAAAAATAAGCATTTTTTTGCGATGAGTATTGTTATAACTGAAAGGTATCGCGTTGCTCGAAAAATATTCATCGCAAACAGTTTTTGTATTCATTGTCGTTTTACAAAAAATTTTGGTTTGTTTTTACGCAAAATAATAAATTTCATAAGCTTTAAGAAATAATCATGCTAGCGTACTTCGATTATCAAACTTGCGCTTCTCATGATTTAAGGCTTTGGTCATGGGCGCAACTAAGGAAAATTTCTAGGGGGGGCTAGTTTTCATACACTTCATTTAAAAAAATAGAAAAAAGAATTACAATGCGCCTATTTGAAAGCGCATGAAATAGTGTCATAACAGAAGACAAAATCACTTGAATCGGGAATAAATCTCCGAAGATGTATTGAATATCTTGACCATCTCTTTCAGCTGACACTGATTCGATATTGAGGCGAACTAGGTTTGGTAAACGGCTGGGCAGTGCGTACCAGCAGTACACCCGTGCTAGTCGGCATAAAATAGATCCCAGTGTGGTCCAAGGCATAATGCCATATTCTTAACTCCACGTGAAACCGACTGGAATACGAGCAACCAAGAGAAGATGGGGGAACCGGTGGGAACTTGGTCGTATGCTGGCAGGGAAGCGGTAGTTGTTCCCCTTGTCTGAGCGTCTGTTTTCCAGGATGGGGGCGGCTCGAACAGCGACTGATCCGAAGTGGACGGTGAACTATGAAATGCGGTGTCTCGCCTCTACACCCAAGACGGCGGCCCCGTCGCGAGACTAAAGCAGCATGCTAAAATAAACAATCAAGAATTGAAAACGAACCGGAATTACCGGCAATGATCTATCGACGAAATAAAGACGACTAGATGCTCGGTACATGTAACAGTAGATCGCTTAACGCTCCGGGTGCCGATCAGATTCGGCTGGATCAGCTAGAACAGCGGCTCCCAACCTTGGGTACGCGTACCCCTGGGGGTACTCAGAAGCCTTCATGGGGTACGCGAAAGAAAACTCAGCAATGGCGGATAAAGAATTTTTTTTGTAATACTTCATTTGTTGTTCAATCTTGCTCTGAATCTGACTGTAGCAATCAAACATACGACGATAGTTGAATTTTAAACTTGAACTAGACTACCACGGCATGATCTAACAATACACTTTCCCACTCTGCGAGAACATTCCAAGTCAGAGGGTACAATCGATATGAAAAGTATCGCCAAGGGGTACGCGGACAAAAAAAGTTTGAGAACCGCTGAGCTAGAATTTCACCAGTTCGACATCGTTGCGCTTCAGGAGCTTCTCCGGAAAGGGGAGAAGGTACGGCGAATTTGTGACCGCAGGGCACAACTTTACCAGAGCGGCGGCACAAACAATGAGCTGGGTACCGGTTTTATAGTGCTGGGCAGGATGCAGAGTCGTGCGATCAAGTGGCAGGCGTTCAGCGACACGTTGTGTTTGTTGAGAATAAAAGGCCGGTTCTACAACTACACCATCCTCAATGCCTACTGCCCTCACGAAGGACGTCCCGATATAGAGAAAGAAACGTTCTACGCACAGCTGGGGACACTCTACGATAGCTGCTCGCGTAGAGACATCAAGATTGTCATTGGGGACATTAACGCTCAGGTCGGAAGGGGAAAACATATATAAGCCGGTGATTAACCCGCACAGCCTGCACACCGTCACGAACGACAACGGCCAGGGATGCGTCAACTTCACAGCTTCCCGCAGACTGGTAATCCGAAGAACCTGCTTTCCCCAAAAAAACATCCACGAAACCACCTGGAGATCACCTGACCAACGTACAACAAACCAAATTGACGCACGCACCAATTGTGGTGGGAGTATTGGCATGACCACTTCGAACGAGTCTAGTGCGACGAAGTAAAAAGTTGACGATGTACCTGATACGACCGGTAGTTCTCTGCGGAATCGATACATCAACGCTTCAGGCCTCAATGCTCTTGGAGTTTTCGAACAGAAGGTGCTGCGGAATATCTATTGTGGAGTACAGACAGACGACGGATAATGGCGACAGTGCATGAACCATGAGCTGCACGCGCTGCTTGGAGAGAACCCCGTTGCACACCTGGCGAAAGTTAATAGGTTGCGGTGGGCCGGTCGCGTCGTAAGGATGCCGGACGTTGATCCTGTGAAATCACTTCTCTTCAGCAACCCTGTGGACTAGGGGGCGCAGCGTGTACGATGGCTCGACCAGATCGAACGAGACTTGCGGGTGATGAGACGTCTGGGGAACTGGCGAAACACAGCCCAAAACCGAGCAGCATGGCAACAACTCCTTGATACAGCACGAGCCACCACGGCGCTCGTCTTATTGGTAAGGTAAGTAAGAGAGCTAGGGTTGAGAATCGGTCCTGGGCACAGTACTAGTTCTCAGCCAATGAATGATGACTTCTCAATTTGTGTTGATTTTGATGCTCTGATAGGAAGTATGGAATGTATTTATATTGACTACAATTATTCTCTGGGGAATTCTAGAGGGGGCTTAAAACTTGCTAGGGGGGGCTGTAGCCCCCCCGTAGTTGCACCCATGATTTTGGTTACAATTTCGAACACACTTCATCACGGTCAAACTCGAAACTTTGAAAAAACTTTTATGCAATGGCAAATTGAAGGAAACACAGACTCGAAAAATTAGTCTGTAATATTTGCACATTCAGTATTTCTTCGTTTGAGTCATGCATGCGTTACAGCAAGAACACACGCTATCAGAAAACGACGCATGTGCATGTTCTCTGTTTTGAGTGTAGTATTCGTTTCTTCCTCCCAGGGTTGACCCGTCATTTGACAGTTTTAGAAGGTAAATTTTGCGGAGTTAGTTTTATTTCCGATGGAGCCGAAAAATGTTTTTTTTTCTAATGCTTTTCGGGATTGATTTACTCTAGAGATACTCAGAGAGAGAGAGAAAGATAAGCGATGAGGAAATCGCTAATTTGGCAACTGGGTTTCACATGTCAGAGGTCCCAGATCTCTTCTCGAAGCGCTATGTTGACTAACTTTTTCATTCGACTCGTATAACTGATGTTGACGGTGTAATTCCTGGGGAATAATGAAGTGCATCACGAAAACCGTGAATGTGTTAAATTTTATGTTAATGTTTAACTTGATAAACTATCACCATAATTGATCATTGTTTTGTTGATCATTGGTTAGGTTGGCAAATGGCTGGACACGTGTAACTTGAGACCCTAATGTGGCCATTCACCTCTGTCCAGCAACTCCTATCCCAACCTCCATGTGATGCCGTCCGGAATGCGAGTAACCTTAGCGGAGATCGGGTAACCAACCCCGGTGGAAACTATGGTCGTATGCGGATGGTCGTATGCTGACTGGGGTCTTACGCGGCTGTATCCCCATAGGGCGGCGTACAACAGCGTCTGACCCGGAGCGGGCGGTTGAATTATGGAATGCTGTATCCCTCCAGCTACTCCTAAGATGGCAGCCCCATCAGCAGGATGTAGGTATTCGCGTTGACGGTGTTGCTGATATTTGTTTGGTTTTTGGCTTGCGAAAAAGAAGGAAGGAAATATTTTTGCTTTTGTCATCACGCACATTTTGACAATTACATATAAGTGTTCACGTAGGTGCGAACAGTCTTCAAAATCTGTTTCAACGCGAATAACCCGAATCGCGACCCTGGTAAGGTAGCATACCGAAACCTTTCATCAACCACGAACAACGAATTTAGAAATACGGAACGGATCAATTGGCAAAGACCTAGGCTACGAACACGGAAAAAGATTAAGGTAAACGATTGGTAATTGGGTATTTAGAACGCCCGATCTCTCAATGAACCGGCGCGGGCTGGCTTGCTTGCTCGAGAACTACAGCGGCAGAGAGTCGAAATCGCAGCGATTCAGGAGGTTCGGTGACCAAATTCCGGAGAAAGGGAATTCCGTGCAGTAGACCCTATTGCACGCACTTCTTTCAAGTACCACATCTTCTACAGTGGCGGCAAAGCAGCGGAACGGGGCGTCGGTTTCGTAGTGCTGGGAAATCAGAAAACAAGAGTCATCCGGTGGAGGCCCGTAGATGACCGTATATGCGTGTTGAGGATTAAGGGCAAATTCTTCAACTACAGTTTAATCAATACCTACGCACCGACAAACGACAAATCCGATGAAGTTAAAGATGAGTTGTATGACAAGCTTGAGCGAATCTATGACGAGTGCCCAAAACGCGACGTAAAAGTCATCATCGGAGACGCAAACGCACAGGTTTGGAGGGAGGAATTCTTCCGTCCGGTCATTGGAAGGCATGACCTCCACTCGTCAACCAATGAAAACGGCCTGAGGCTGATAAACTTTGCCGCGGCCAGAGGAATGGCCATATGTAGCTTCTATTTTCCACGTTTGAATATTCGGAAACACACCTAGAGGCATCCAAATGGGGATGTCTGCTCCCAAATCGATCACGTACTGATTGACGGTCGGCCTTTTTCGGATGTTACTGATGTTAGGTCTTTTCGGGGCCAGAGCTGCTGGATCAACGGATCGCAGAACAGCAGGAGGAAGGAGTGGAAGACATAAATGGGCTGTGGAGCATTATCCACGGCGCCATCGAAACGACTGCGAGAGAGGTGGTAGGTACGACGCGTGGAAGACAGCCTAATGGCTGGTTCGATGCCGAGTGCCAGAGAGCGACAGATGAGAAGAACCGTGCCAAGAGCCGCATGCTCACTGCGGCTACGCGTCAGAACAGAGAGAGGTACAGGCTGCCGAAAATAGAACCCATCGTCGGAAGGAGCGCGAGTACGAGGAGCATGTGGTCGCCAGCGCAGAGGACAGAAGATTCTATAGAACCAGATAATACTAAGGATCTGGGCGGACGAACAAATGCCGAACGACTGGTTGGAAGGCCATCGATTGGATTGTGGCAAATGTCGAGGGATAACGTTGCTCAACTCCGCATATAAAGTGCTCTCCCGTATCCTGTTCTTCAGATTGAGACCGTTAACGGCATCCTTTGTTGGCAAATACCAGGCTGGTTTTCGACAGGGGCGTTCCACGACGGATTAAATCTTCACCCTGCGACAGATCCTCGATAAGTTCCGGGAGTACAACTTACCGACTCACCATCTGTTTGTGGACTTCAGGGCGGCATACGACTCAGTGAAAAGAAACGAGCTGTGGCAGATCATGCTGGAACACGGTTTCCCTACGAAACTAATAAAGCTGAGTCGTATGACACTGGAGGGATCAAAATCGTGCGTGCGGATAGCTGGCGAGACATCAGCCGCGTTCGTAACGTTGGATGGACTGAAGCAGGGGGATGCGCTCTGCAACTTACTGTTTAACATCGCTCTTGAGGGTGCAGCACGAAGAACAAATGTGGAAAGAAACGGTACGATCATCACGAAATCTCACATGCTTCTTGGCTTTGCGGACGACATCGATATCATCGGTATCAACCGTGGAGAAGGCCTTCGTACCTTTTAAGAGAGAAGCAGCGAGATTGGGACTTGTCATCAACTCTGCCAAAACGAAGTACATGGTAGCAGGCAGAGAGCGTGGGAGTCCCCGTGGTGTTGTTGCTGAGGTGGAGATAGATGGGGAACGATTCAGCTAAGCGTTATATTGCGTGTGGCAAACATGTAAAATTGCGTTACGTGGGGGTGGGTGGGTATTGGAAATAGCCAAATTCCGCGTTATGTAATATTTGAATGGTTCCTAATAGATCGCTCAGTATCGCTAGTTTCTCATGCTTTTTTCTAATGGAATAGTTCACAATGATCGTAAGAACAAAAAAAATCGAACAGTCGCTCCAAATCCGAACATCTTGTACACAAACCTTCCGGAGCTGTCACAAATAGTGAGGTTACACGCTCGTGAAAAGTAACACGGCGAATGAATTAGTTTTAATTCAATTTCATAAGTTGCATGGAAACGTCAAAAAATGAATATCGCATTTGGTGATTCTGTGTAATTTTTACACTGGTTTTAGATTAATCTAGAATAACTCATTTTTGAATTTACCACTAAAACTCAATTTTGAGTACTAAGCATGAAAAAACGACGCCATTATTTGACACGAGTAAAAAGGCGGCACCATGATTCAACATTTGTGCGCCATTATTTAGCCTTTGCGGCCGTGTTATCTGTTCTTGTGGCTGTTTGAGTGATTCCAAAAAATGAGAAAATCGCTGAGAAGGTGGTCACGGACATTTTAAAAAGCTTTAAGGTACACATATAAACTTCTTTCATTATTAATTCTATGGAACCAAAAGTTTTCAGGTTGTTCGTGTCATCAGGAAATTTTTGGGAGAGTAAAATATCAAGTGATTATGCATCACAAAAAAAAGAGCAAAATAGTGGAGTGGTTTTCCATTCTTAAACTGAGTACTTTTAAATTCTGAAATTGGTTAGTCTTAAATTCAAAAATGAATATTTTTCTATTCAAAAACTTAATAGTTTCAAAATCTAAATCTGTGTAGGTTTTAATTTTAAAACTGAGTAGTTTTAAATTCAATAAATGGATAATTTTGTACACATAAACTGATTTTTTTTAAGAACTAAATGAGTTTTATTAAACACAAAAAATGAGTTCAATTGTATACATCATTCTGAATAATAAATACACAGTATTTGCCCATACTATGATTACACAATTTTGAATAACAACAGAGATACTCAATTTTCGTGTTGTTCCACTTTTTATGGAAATGAATTGTTTTCTAATCATTTTTGAATTCATTTTAGGGAGCGTGTAGGCCGTTTCATGCAATGATCTATATGCGATTGGCAAGACAACTTTTATCTGAGTTACTCTTATGCTTGAGAGTAATTCTAATTTACTCAATACTACTCCGAAATATCCAGATGATTCACATCTTCGATTACCTCGAGAACAAGAAAAATATATGAGCGATGAGACCGAGTAACATTCATACTTATATTCGCAGTGAGGGAAAAGGTTTGAGAATGAATATTCAGAGATACGAAAGTTACTCAGATTTGCTCTTTATTTTTCAGGTTTGCTCAGAAAAACCCGAATTTACTCACTTTTATCTGAGTTATTCTTATGCTTGGGAGTTACTTTAATTTACTCACATCTTTGATTACCTTGAGGGCAAGCAATATATATGAACGGTGGGACCAGGCAACATTCATGTGTATGTACATTGGACTAAAAGCCGAAACCAAACGGATTGGACTGGTCATCAGTGCATTGAAGACGAAGTAACAAAACGAAGGCGTTTATGAGAAGATAGTGCTAACCTCCCTCCTCGAGTCCAAATTGGTAGTGATGAAATCGAGGTGGTCGACGAGTTCGTGTTCCTGGGGCTCACTGGTAACTGCCGACAACGATACCAGTAGAGAAATTTATCGGCGCATTATGGCAGAAAATCGTGCATACTTTAGTCTCCGGAGGACGCTCCGATAGAATAGAATTCGTCGCCGCATCAAGTTAACCATCTACAAGGCACTGATCGAACCGGTAGTCCTTTCCGACCATTAGACGTGGGCTATGCTTGTGGAGGACCAACGCGCCCTTGCGGTCTTCGAGCGGAAGGTGTTGCGTACCATCTATGGTGGACTGCAGATGGAGAACGGAGCGTGGAGAAAAGCAATGAATCACGAACTGCAGGAGCTGCTTGGGGAGCCATCTATTGTCCACACCGCTAAGATTGGCAGGTTCCGTTTGACTGGGCATGTCGTAAGGATGTCGGACGACAGCCCGGTAAAGTTGGTTTTTGAAACTAATCCGTCATGGACGAAAAGGGGGAGGTGCACAACAGGCAAGGTGCATCGATCAGGTGGAAGACGACCTACGGACCCTACGCATACTGCAGGGCTGGCGAACTGCAGCCATGGACCGAGTGGAATGAAAACGACTCTTACGTACAGCAAAGGCCACACCTCGGCTTGGAACTGTGTGGTAAGGTAAGGTACATTTTGTTTCTTTTTATCGAAATTTTTTCACAAATTTACCTTCAAATAAATGCAACAGACTATTTCTCTGTGTAACTTTTCTCAACTCGAAAAAAGTTAAGAATAACTAGGTCCTTATTACTGAAAGCCACTGATGAAGAGACAAACATTAAAATCATTCAAACCTCTTGATTGTTTGAATTAAACGCGCAATAAAATATTACAACTGACTGCAGGCTTCGAATACATTTGTGCAGATTCCACACTATTAATCACTATGCTTTTACTGCTTTCATCAACTGCATCTGTTCAGCTATTTAAAGAATAACCGCACGTTTACAGGAGTAAACCATAACGTAATGGATCATCGTGATAAAAGCTTATCCGCGCGTCTCGTTAGGGTGTCTCACCTGTCACTCGAATGTGGAGCCACTTCCTTTAACTTAATTTTCGTCAGAAATATTTAACAGTTTGGGAAAATTCAACTCCTATCTATAGTGTTTGAACCTCACACGCCTTTGGCACATTAGTCCATCGTCGTACCTCGGCACCAGGCCGGGGGGGCACATCGTCGTAATAAAGTGGCCCGCTAACTAAAACGGTGAGTGATAAACACGTTAGCCCAGCTGGTAAAAGTCCCACCAGCTCGGCTCGGTAATACATTTTTGGCAGGTATATAATTCTATTAATCATCACGCTCTTTCATAGCGAGATGAAACACGCATTCTGCAGAGGAGGATGGGGGATGCTTGGTAGAAAACGGATGATGCATGGGAGAAGCGCATCCTAACTGTTCCTCCACTAACCCGTTTTACGCTCACCTTTCCATTGATATGTATCGTTTTTAATACAGCTCGATAAAAATGAAAACATACTGTTTTCCTCGATGGTACCATTGTATGAAGTTTTTTTGTTTTATTAATGGTTAATTGGTTTTATCATCAATTTTTTTAAAATATCAATTTTATTATAATCGAAAACTAAAAACTTGCATATTTTCATCAAATGTATATTGCAATAATTTATTCATAGCTCTGAGGTACGGTTCTTTCACACGATTTTCTCCGCTTCGAACGCAAACTGGACCACGAGACGGATGCTTTGAATATAGCGTGCGATCATATCATTAGCGTTCCGGTTTTTCATCACACCCCTCTTGAAAGGTTTGAGATAATACCTACCTATAAAAGTGCCAAAAGGGAAACGTCACGAAATCATACATTCTTTTTTTATATTCCTAAAGTTGGTAATTTATGGCCGAGATTGTTGTGTTTTGTACCAAGATTGGGGTTTCAAACCACAATATTACGTTTCTGACATAATTCTGAAGACAGGCTCCAGGAAAATTCGTTGATAAAAATACGATACGATAATACATTTTATACTATTCGGAGTTGCTCTTGATAAACTTGATAAACCATTTCTTTTAAAACGAAATGCGCCAAATTTGATGCAAAAATTGTCGCCATACATTTTGTATGGTGACGACTTCCGCTAGATCAGATTTGACGCGTAACATGAAGCTTCATTCTGTTGTAAAACAACGTATTGATCAGAAAGAAAATTGACAATAAGCGCTGGGTTCTTTACAGGGTGTCACCGTGGAAGTGATACACTTTACTCATGCCATAAAATTAAAACAAATGAATATTTCTTCTCTGGTTGATTTTATTAAATGGTCTTTATAGTATTCATTATTGATTTTTAAACCCCTGTCGATGAATAGCAATGGTAACTTTTCTTTGTTGGATATTACTCCGCAAACCATCACAGCTGAAGCATTTTGGAATCGTTTCATTGCTCTTTTATCGGCTGAACTATTATTAAGACTCATTGTCATTTCACAAGCAATTTTTAAGTAGAATACTTCTCTCAGAAAGTTCGGCTACATAGGGATGTGAAATGAAAATCTAAAACCGAAAAAAGTGAAAAATATGTCCAATTTCAAATGCTAATAAATCGGTTAGTATTCGATGGATTTCCTTCGTTCTTGCAGCAATAGATTGGAAAATCTTCTAAGATTCTTCCCAAAATAAGATAATTGTAATTTTATTATTCACACTATTGTACTATTGAAAATAGTCAAGCCTTGTCAAAACGAAAAATTCGACCTCTGATTGGTCGTTATATGCTTGCTTCCCAAGCACGGTCGACAGGATCATATACCTTGCAATTGAAAACATGCTATTTGGCCTATATAAGAGCCTGCTCCAGCCGGAGCCGCTCATAATAGTTCTAGACAGCGACAACAGCAGTTGTCCTTCCTTAGCAGCAGCACTAGCCCTGTGGTTGGTCACCACGTCTCGGGAGCAGCGCGATTTTTCTCAGCGTGTGTCGCCAGAAATGCCTTTTTTAAGGCAAATAAACAAGTCATTGAAAGTTAATAATTTTTGTCAACGCAAGCAAGCATTCTGTGTTGCATCCTAGCAATTCAAATTTGTCGCACCCGTCTAATTTACTGAATGTGAAATAGCTTCCACAGTGCATGTTGTCCGTGTATCTTAATTCCCCCAATGTTAGAGCAGCTCAAAGGTTGTAATTAGCAACCGATTTTGAACCGCAACATGCTTTTTTCAAGGCAAATAAACAAATAATTGAAGGTTAATAATTTTGCTGGCATCAGCACAAGCAGACATTCAAATCAAATTCTGTTTTAGTTGTCTTATTTTACTGTATTTAGTAAACCCCCCACGGTAGGGGCAGCGCAAAGGCTGCGATCAGCATAACCGACTCTGAATAATAAACTGCCCTGTTAGCGCTAATATGAAGTCGATTCAATCAATCAACATGAACAGAATTTCGTCATCTCCCAGCTGCAAAGTTGCAACATGATGCAACACGCAACAGCGAGCAAACGAAATCGCTTGGTTTTACAAACCACAATAAGATACGGGTTAAAACCGTTGTGTGTATGAGAGCACCATCGGTGTTTATTCGCTGGATACAAAAATCATATGCGAATTGTGGAATAATTTGTCTGAAGAACATTAGGGAATGGAACAACGTGGCGTGACCTATTTCGTAGCACCCTTCTGCTATAAAAGAGCGTTTCTGGGAAAATTAGCCACATTCATTAGTCGGAAGGTGAGCTGGATGGACCGTCCGGGTTGCGTCTGTCTGATTTTTGCCGTACATCAGCCGGCACTTCCTCTAATGGAAAATTTGGATCATTTTGTTCAAAGGAATATTACTGTCGGTAATATTACAGAGATGCGATTGCATTCTATCCGATATGGAATTGAACAGTTGTTCTTTTGAAGACAAATGAAACACTTAATTTGAAGAGTTACCAGATTTGGGTACGCGCTTTCGTACGATAGCGGCGGTGTTAGCGGTAGATGCATTTGCCAACACTTACTCCAGTAAAGTCGTGTCTAATTTTCAATGTGAAAACACCTTTCTATTGTGTTGGCCGTGCGCATTAGGCTTCTGCCAGGCTAAACGCAAAAAGCGGCGCGAGCCGATTCGCCCGGCCGTAGGTTAACGTACAGCCGTAAGTAGAGCTGTGTAAGAGTATTCTACTTCAACCTTGCGGTCGTGGCTTTGCACACAACTCTCCTGTGATTTTTCTTAACGACCAGGCTGCGTTTTGCCGGATAAGTTCTTTAACCGCTTTGTACACCTCTGCAGTCCACATACGCTATTCTTTACCCGGTTTCTGCTTGGGGACAACCTTGCCAGTTTTCTGGAATCGTTTGATGATCCTGTACACGAATAATCTGTTCAAATGTGAATGCTTACTTCTTTTCTGTATGTTCTTCATTCCAGCAAGATATTAAATTTTGATTTGTTCTCTACTTGAATCTGAAGTAACTTTCTTTAAAAAAAATTAAGTAGTGGCTTTATCACTTACAAAGTAGCTATAAACATGTGTCGCAATCAAAACAAACACAGCTGAATTACAGGGTAGACCTCCCGATACGAAAAGAGGCGCACTCAAATATGTGTATTACTTTCACGGCGACACCCTGTTTAGGCCCGGCGTCACATTATTTTCCCGAGTGGGTAGTAAGGAATAGGGAAGGTTCATGGGTGATAAAGACGTAGCCAGCGGGGTGACCTACTGATACCTGAACATAACTTTAAGAAAAATCGACAGCAAAAACAATAGGGTGCCAATGGAATGTTTAAGAGAAATTAGATTTTCGAATTTCGTTCACTAGTAATACCTTATCGATTAGTTTTGAACCTATATCGATTGATTTCAGTTGTTGTCGTTTCATAAAGGTGCATAAAGAGTGGTTGATCGGGTATTTCCCATGAATTTTCCATGGAAGGTAATTATATATGCTCATTTGCAAAAGCTATTCTACGTCCTTGCAAGTGGCTTTCCGAGAGTTTACCGGAACATTCGCCATGGTGGATGAAAACATGCGTGTAGGCATGTTTTTGAGTTCTTTCTTCGTTTTATTTATCAATTCATCTTCAATTTTCGCGTCAAAATTGTTGGTCTTACGCGTCAAAATTGTATGTCTTACGCTTCTGGTTTGCCCAGAAACTCTAGATGGGACGCAGCTGGGGAACGTTGGGTGGGTTGGCCGACCTGGGTACCGCATCGATTTTCAGCCGCTTCATCTCCTCCAACGATTACTTCGAGTAGTGGGCCGACACCAGATCTGGCCAGAGCACCGCGTCTTCGCCCCAATGGTATTTCTTGATGAACGACACAACTTCCGGCTGGCATTTCGTACTATAAATTTCTCCGTTCACGGCCAGTACGGAGCTTCTCGCTGATTGTCAGCCACAGCAGCACCTTCTTTGGGAAATTGGTGTGTGAAATGAATTCCACCTCAGAGGTCACTTCCTTGGTGGGAAATGTAAAATACGGATTGCCCTACCAGTCGTTGTCATGCAGGGTGAGATAGGTCTCACCTAGGTCCGTCTGGAACCAGTCTTTCTTTCGATGATCTGATTGTAGTCCAACAGTGCCAAGAGGTTGTAGATACCGAAACAAGCGTAACCGGAGTCCCTTTTCCGTACGATGTATGTTTTCGACGCGGCGGGGAAACGTTTTTGGATCACACACACTTCTAAACGGAGTAGCTTCACTGTTTTCGCCATTACGGTTATAGTTCGAGTCATTTTTTCTGCTGACTCATGGGTTACTATGATTGATGCTGCATTGGTAGTTTCGCAAGAGTAAACTCATGAAAAATCGGCATTTTTTGATGCCAACGTTAGAACTCAACAATTTTGTATTCTCGGAGAAAGTCTCCATCCAAAATTTGAGCCTAATCGAACTTCTGATGAGGTTTCACCTACAGTCGTGAAAGTCTTACATTTTTGACCAACCTTAAATGCACAAAAGTAGTTCTTGAAGTTTCCCAAATCGATTTTTTTTGATAGCAAATCTCTTAGAAATGCATGCAATGTCGAGATCTGATGTTGTTTCGTAAAAAATTGTTTTAAAAACAAAAATTAAATTTCAGGGAGATGAAAACTTTTCCGTTGGGAGCGAGCTACACCCGAACACACAAGAGACAATCCCAGCTCGAACATTTATTTTATCGATCAAAAAACTGTAGCTTTGACCGCTTTTAGGCTCTGCTTCCCAAATTCCGATTGGGCTCAAATTTGGCATTGGAAATTTTTACGAGAAAACAAGGCTTTAAAACTCTATCGTAAATGAAATTCAGAACTCTATCGTAAATGAAACAATTAAAAAAAATCTGTCGCTAGCATTACATTTTTTTGGTTTTGTCCGGTAGTTCCGTGTGGGTAAGTACCCACATGTATATTTCAGAGTGGGTACTACTACCCATACTACCCACATGAAACGCCGGCCCTGAGTCCCTGTTCTATCAATCGACAGGATCATAGCAACCGTAGTGAAACTAATAGCGAATTTCTTTATGTCACTGGGGCAGTGCCAACTTAACCAGCGATAAAGAAAAGATACTGCGATTTACGATGCAAGTAAAAATAGATTATTTAAATAGTTGTTCACAAACGAAGCCCATGCGTTGGTGTGCAAAACTGTCAAAATTTACAGTGTGCTTTGGAGGTGCCACCAGGTTAATACTGGGTCAAAGCCAAGCAAATAAAGAAATTTTTTGACAGCAGTTAGGTTGGCTCGAAGCTAGCTGGGATAGAAAATCGCTATAAGGATCGGAAACTGGTGCCAAAGCTCCGCCAGGAGGATTCGTCTACGGGAAGGATTTCGATCCAAGTGGCCAAAAGACGTGCAATTAGGTTCTTACGAAGTACGAAAGAATAATCCTTATGGGTCATGCCTCGGGGTGAAACAAAATGGCCACTCAGCTTACCTTAGTGCCAAGTATGATGACAGTTCTACAAGGTATGCTACATTTTAGTCTTTCCACGCACACAAACAAATCTCGTTATGAAAAATTTCGATTTAGTGTGAAAAATTGCGACAATATGTCGAAATAAAATATATAAAAATGCTATATTTCTAATAGTTGGAGCATAATCTTAGTCATTGTCATAGCTCATTTTTTTACTGTATGAAACATAAGCGACTCTATTTAGAAGCGCTATTAGAGTACAAGAATAAAACGAAAAGTGCAAAAAGGTTACCGGCAAATTGATGAAAAACAGTATATTTTTCCTAAACCGCAGCATGTTTATGTATTCCCCACAAATAAAACATGTTTCAACATCATTTCTATAACTTTTCAGGAAAGTATGTTTTATAAGTTTAGTTTAAAATGCAAAATCATTTCCAATTTCATACAAAATTGGAAAAAGTTCATAACGATCGCTAATATTAATGCATCGACGTGAATAGCATACCTTTCAGGACTGTCATCTATACTTGGACCTTAGTGTTCTAGATATAATTAACATTTTTTAAAGAAAATTCTCATTTCATGAACATGGTTTTAAGATAGATCCATTTTTTCTTCTAGATCCAAATAATAAATGACTCATTGTTTGGTACTAACGCCATATCACAGTCTTGAGTGTAAGAAGAACTCCTATTAATTATTCATACTTGCTCAAACTTGAGCTCAGACATGTTAAATTGAAGGTATTTAAAAGTGGTTATGCCTCTAATGTAAAATGGTGCGAAAAATTGTAGTTATAATTAGTAGGGTATCAAACGTCTTCTTCAGTGGTTTTCTTCGGCAGGTCTTTGCATAAAATTGGTACAGAAAACCTGTCAAAAAAACTCTGACGAAGACATTTGATACTCTATAATAGTTTTCTTTTCTTTGATTTATGTGAAATGTTATTGGATACTACCGAAATGTTGTTTATGTACTAGTATATTTTTAAACACTTACAATACCTTTGAGTTTGAATTTATTGCATAACCTATAACTAAAAAATATTTACATATATAATTCAATATTTGGACATCTTCTCATAGTCCCTTTTCAAGTTCATGTTCATATTTAGCTCCCGATTTTAATCGTCTTTCAAAGGTGTGAAACAAACTCTAAAGGCAAAGAAATGTCCAAAAAACTGTACGGAAATTAGTAATATTGTTTTTGGAATAGTTCTTGATTAAAAATTTAACTGTCAAACTGTTCGGAGAAGTAAAAGAACTAATGAGCAATAAGATAGAAAACTGCTAAATCTTTAATTATGACTAGTTAGGTCTTATCTTTTAAATGTAAACACAATAAAAATCAAATTGATAGATTATTAAAAGCCTTTCGTGAGAAACAAAAAACGATAAATAGAATATATATTTCAAGCGCAATTTCACAGCTTGCTACTATCCATGCACTGGCTGCTACGGGGAGATTTCAAACGTATCACCCTACACTTGTCTCGCTTCATCCCGTCGCGTAAAGTGTGCAACAGAGTGCGACAGAGATCATGGAAAATAGGCGTCAACCTTTTTGCCGCATTACTGACGCCTCGCGCGGTTGGCAGGAATTATGAAAAGAGATGGAGAGCTAAACATATGATGTGGTAATTATGAAAGGTGTGATGAGGCTGCGGTGTTGTGTTGTGTTATGAAGCGTGAAGATTAGTATTACTTACGTGCCCATTGAAAACGGTTAAAATCGCGTTTACCGGTACGGTGAGAACAGTTTATCCGGTGTTGTAAATGGAAACCAATTTAGAAGAAAGTTCATAGAAAATGAGTGACAGTTTGTATCGGCGACCGTTCGAAAGTGGTGTCCAAGAGTCCAATCATTTCAACATGTGCCAGCGATTGCTGGCGAAAAAGGAAAATAAACGAAAAACCTTCACCATAGACGACATTTTGGGACTTTCTTCCGATAAACTGAACGTTGCACAAAAAAGCCAACTGGAATCCTGCCAGCACAATTATAATATTGGCGTTTCAGAGGAAATGTGTAAGTAAAGAGTAAAGTACCATTCCATCCATCGTTGGCCTCCCTCCCAAGGGGTGCGCACAGTGTTTATTCAGCAGTTTGTCATATTTCTTCACAAAAATAAAGTGCTAAAATGAATAAATGTTGTTTAATGTGTTTAACTTTGTGGAATGTTTATGATGAGTCTGTTTGGGTAAATAGTAGTAAATAACTGAAGGGGTTAACAACACAACCAACCCAATCGGGGTATCGCACCGATGTCTTCATTTTCCGCTCTTTTAACTAACGAAACGCACGAAGCTAGGTTAAATACGATAATGCCAAAGATAGTATAGGCAGTGCTACTTAGCACCTACCTGTGAAATTCGAGCAGGAGGAAAAAATTAACTCGATTCATTATGTGCCATGCATTTAAATTCGAATCAGTGTTTTATCATTACTGGAGTGTGAAATGTCGTACTGGTGGAAACTTATTAGAAAACTGTTTACCTACCTGCGATCTTTACTTGAGCGAAGCATTCAGCGAGGTGAAGTTTGTGCATAAATTACCCTTATAATTAGGACTGTTTCAGCCTCTGCAATCATTATAGAGATCAGAGTGAGAAAACAATTTCAATTAGTATCCTGATTTTCATGTAGTGTACAACTTATGTACTATCTAAAAGAATAAAAAAACAAACGTTCTCGATCGTGCGTGAGTGCAGTTTAAACTGACTTGTTTTTATCATCGTTCGACACTGGGGACATTTTCTAGGCAGAAAGTTCTCACAACCATGCCTTCAATTCCAAGTTGGGAACTGTATCTAATAGTTTTCAAAAGAAATACATCACCGCGATCATCTTTTCGAATGTTCCATTCCGTTATTTGACTCACAGAGCCTATTAAATATCTCAAATAAGTAAATTTTGTCCGTAACTTTTAGATAAAGCCCTTCAAACACAAACAAAAAAAATATTGTAAAGAACAGAAACTTCACATGACATGAAACGACGAAAATTTACATGAAAAAACATCCTTGATATCTTATCGAGAGTGGAGAAATAAGATGTGGGATATCAAGATCAAGGATCTTTTTTATTGTAATTTTGGCATTAATTCTACTTTGCAGTAAAAAGTTTCAATTCTCGACTGAAATTTTTTTCATGTGTTTTGATAGGTTTTTATACGCGGGTTGTTTTCTGCGAAGATTAAAAAATGTTTGGGTAAACCTTTTTTTTTGGAAAGTCGAAATGCTTCACACAAATACTATAAATAACATTATCTGTCAACTCAGGTTTGAGCAACTTGACTTTTGTAACATCGATTTTTTGGGACACCTTAATGGAGAGAGTCTTCGTGTGGGCTTGAATTTATAAAAATCACCACCGCCGCTATTAGAGTTTCTGAGGTTCATTTCTTCCCAAGGACAGTAAAAATCGTGGAGCATAAACGGAGCTAGAAACAGTGCTTAAATAGGTCAGACACTTACAAAAGGAGGAGATGATAAACTGTAGTTCAAATAAAATCTGCCTATCAGCAGCCTATGAAGCTATAAATCAACGAAATTGTTTGCTGGATCTGTCGCTTTTCACTTTTCGAAAAAAAAGTAAAGAAAAAACCTCAATTTTTATACCACTGATCAGAAGAATCTTTTAATGTAGAGTTAAAAGAATTTAAAACTAGATCGTCAGAATGATAGATTTTGAACGCTCAAAAGTCTTCTGCAACTAAATAGATGTTGGTAATGCCGATAGGTCAAGAATGCCGCGATTTACCCGAATAATCTTTTAGATGATAAGATAAGATGGCCAAGTAAACCTTGAACCAGTCGAACGCGGTTCTCTGAGCAGTCTACGGGATACAGCTGGTCGCCACCAGGAGACACACTCACTAGAACAGCTTCGAGGGCTGAAGCGAAAAACCTTTGGAAAAGGGGTAGGCATTAATGGGTGCACCGGTGGAGAGTGCCAAAAATTAACCACTAATCATTTTTTGGATTTCACCTATCTACTAAAACTTGAGAAGAAAAGTTGTACTAACAACTGAGTTGAAGTTAAGCGATATTGCGACCGTTATTTACAAAATTAAAAAATGTCGAAAGCTTATAAAAAATTATCAAAAGAGAAGGTCGGAAGGAAAAGTGAAGTCAATGACTTCAAGTCATCGTGGAAAAAGAGACTGATCGCTCAGGCTCTCAGCTTCTTAGAGAAAAACCCTCGAACCGACGTCAAAACATCATTTTGTAATCCCCCTTATTATGCCAACAGGACCTCCCGGTCCTGTTGCTTGAATCCAGCCCTATAATCTGGAGAATCGCATCGACGGTTGGAGTTAGCCGTCGGTTGGGGCCCGAATGCAAAAAAAGAGAAGAGACGACGTAGCACGAGCAAGTGGGAGTAGTGTAGACAGACATTTGTTGAGAAGAGTTGTTTAAGATTAAGTCGAACAGCCCGCTAGTTACAATCATCAAGGTCTTACTGAATACGTAAATTGTCGAGGATTTTTTTAAGTAACGTTTGCAGCAGCTTCACAACAATAAGCAATTGATAATTGTGGCAGAATAGATTACAATTCCACCAATTTAAGTCAATCGATCACTTTTTTAATTTATTAACATTACTACAATTATGGGTCATTCCATTAATTGCACCAAGCAGGGTAATTTGGACCCCCTAAGGAAAACTCCTGTTATTTCATAACCTGTTTTGAAGTAGAATACTTCTCTCAGGAAGTTCGGCTACATAGGGATGTGAAATGAAAATCTAAAACCTAGAAAAAGTGAAAAATATGTCCAATTTCAAATGCTAATAAATCGGTTAGTATTCGATGGATTTCCTTCGTTCTTGCAGCAATAGATTGGAAAATCTTCTAAGATTCTTCCCAAAATAAGATAATTGTAATTTTATTATTCACACTATTGTAC
The DNA here is from genome assembly GCF_029784165.1 of Wyeomyia smithii. Classification (NCBI taxonomy): domain Eukaryota; kingdom Metazoa; phylum Arthropoda; class Insecta; order Diptera; family Culicidae; genus Wyeomyia; species Wyeomyia smithii. Next base: position 1,471,374 of record NC_073694.1, read on the forward strand.
TATTGAAAATAGTCAAGCCTTGTCAAAACGAAAAATTCGACCTCTGATTGGTCGTTATATGCTTGCATCCCAAGCACGGTCGACAGGATCATATACCTTGCAATTGAAAACATGCTATTTGGCCTATATAAGAACTTGTTTCAGCCGGAGCCGCTCATAATAGTTCTAGACAGCGACAACAGCAGTCGTCCTTCCTTAGCAGCAGCACTAGCCCTGTGGTTGGTCACCACGTCTCAGGAGCAGCGCGGTTTTTCTCAGCGTGTGTCGCTAGACAGCCATCATTCCCCCCGTGTTGGGGCAGCATGAAGATTGCCATCAGGAAATCCAATTTTGAACATCAAAATGCCATTTTCAAGGCAAATAAACAAGTCATTGAAATCTGTCGCACCCGTCGAATTTACTGAATGTAAAATAGCTTCCACAGTGCATGTTGTCCGTGTATCTTAATTCCCCCAATGTTAGGGCAGCTCAAAAGTAGTAATCAGTAACCGATTTTGTACCGCAAAATGCTTTTTTCAAGGCAAATAAACAAATAATTTAAGGTTAATAATTTTCTGGCATCAACACAAGCAGACATTCTGTGCGGGATGCAATAAAATTCTGTTGTAGTTGTCTAATTTTTACTTTTACTTTATTTCGTGAACCCCCCACAGCGCAAAGGCTGCGATCAACATGACCAACTTTGAATAACAAACGGTTAACGTTTATTCACTAAAAATTCATCCAATTCAAAATAAGTTTTTGTCTGAGCACAATAATTTGCACAAAGACATTAAAAATTTTACCGCATTATCAGACGCGTTTCTCCAGTCATGCCTCGTGAACGTGAAGGTTCCCTATCACAGACATAGATTTCGTGCTCCAGCACGTTACAACACGTTGAAATTGTCTTTTGAAGTAGAATACTTCTCTCAGGAAGTTCGGCTAAATAGGGATGTGAGATGAAAATCCAAAACCGAAAAAAGTGAAAAATATGTCCAATTTCAAATGCTAACAAATCGGTTAGTATTCAATGGATTTCCTTCATCCTTGCAGCAATAGATTGAAAAAATCTTCTAAGATTCTTCCCAAATAAAGAAATTGTAATTTTATTATTTTATTCAAGTCTTGTCAAAACGAAAAATTCGACCTCTGATTGGTGGTTATATCGTCAGTTGAATTAAAAACTGGCACAACTCAAAATTTGCAGTTTTGAGTTATTGATGGCAAACGATGCCAAATACTATGAAGTTTCATCTCACAAAGACCCGTTTCAAAATTCACAATATTTACAGAAATATTAGTAGATGTGCCTTTATTGTACTAAAAAGACAGAAAAATGGGGTTACAATTCTTATTACTTGCTTATTACATGCACATGATAGACCCAAACAAGTTCAGTAAATATGGGAAATCTTAAATTGGATTTTTTCACGAAAATGAAAAAAAGAAATTTTTGACGCAAATTTTCAAACGCGTTTTTCTCGAAACTATGAATTTCGAGTTGTGCTAGTATTGAATTCAACTGACGATATGATTGCTGATTGAAAATATGCTATTTGGCCTATATAAGAGCCTATTTCAGCCGAAGCTGCTCATAATAGTTCTAGACAGCGACAACAGCAGTCATCCCTTAGCAGCAGCAGTAGCAGTGCAGCGGATACCAGCGATAGCGGATAGCGGCCACAGCTGTGGGGTAGCAATGGATAGCGTACCAGTTGCAGCGGATCTCTGCATCGATAGCAGCTGGGCCAGCTGATGCAGGGACAGTGGATACCAATGGCAGCGTATAGCGGCCACAACTGTGGCATGGCTACGAATAGCGTAGTAGTTGCAGCGGGTATATCTGACCATGAAGCATTTATGCAATAATTGAATGAAAATTGCAATTGCAGCAATCGGCCTTTTTCAAGGCTACTTAATGGTTTTGGAAAAGCATAATGAATAGTTATTAATAAACTGCAACTGAGGTTTGATGCTGCTGCAAATGCACAGCAGTGTGATGTTTATTACGATTTGTTAATACTGTGCTTACCAAGCGGTATATACGAAACAAATCCGATTTCAAAATGACTGACACGCAAGCAGCCGGGTTATCTTTCTTGTAAAAGTATTCTACTTCAACCTTGCGGTCGTGGCTTTGCACACAACCCTCCTGTGATTTTTTTCTATCCCATAAACGTAATGTACTATAGTAATATTGATCTGTTTTCTATGTTTCTGCACGAAAAAACCTTGATATTGAGGTCAAAAGAACAAAAAAATAACGAAACTAAAAATTATGATTTTTGGACATAAAAAAATCGTTTGGGGTGAAAATGGACAGCTATTGGGGTAATATGGACAGTGTTTGGGGTGATGTGGACAGGGTAAAAAATGTGAGTTTTATAGTATCAATAGTTGCTTAATACACAGTAGAAGGTGGTATCAGGCATACGAAATGATAACTGCAATTCTTAGGCATTGCACAGTGGTTTCACAGTAGGCCAAAAAAATTTCCCTTCTCCAATTATTCATACTAGAAACTGAATATGCGATCGTGTGTCGCACACGCGCGTTCGTGTGTGTGTGTGTGTGTGTGTGTGTGTTTGTGTGCGTGAATGTTGCTGTGTCAGGAAATTTCAATGATTTTTATGTTCGAAAATCACAATTTTGAGCGTAACTTCGATTACCTAATTCCCTCAATTTTGATCTGATTTTGGATCAACGAGTTTCGTTTTGAGGGGAAATTTATGCTATTCTTCAGATCTCTTGTGTACCGTACAGTCTCATGAAACAGTTCGGAATGATCGGATAATCAACAGCCTATATGAAATTAACCGTATTTTTCGAATTTTTGGGTCTCGGTTTGCATATCGTCGTTCCAAATCCGTTAATCCCAAATTCGCGAAACGGGAAAATATATAAGGACCAATGTTGAACATGATCTGAACAAAAAAATAAATCTAATAATAAGAAAGGTTTAACGGCATTTTAGGGGAACAGCATTTTCGGACATCAGAAATGAGTTCAGCACCCATAAATTGGCATTAAACGTCATTTTCAAGCATTTTAGAAAAAAAATAGGTTTTTCCAACTTTCGTTCAGAAACCCGCTACTCTGCGGGGCATTGAAAACACTTTTTGTACAAATAAATCGTCCCAGATTGTCTGGAACACTTTTTACAGTTCATTGTTTGTACACCGCCTTCTATCCGTTCGTTTTTATATTGATTTTACGCGGTCCGAAAAGCGTCGGAGAGAACTACGTAAAATCATATAGTCCTTCGAACCGGTTTCGCGAAAGTTATCGTCGTGAACCGCATAGTGCCGATCAACCAAGTGTCGCGTGCAATTGGCCTCGTTGCCCGCCAATTCTACGGTCATTTAGTGCTTCTGCCGATCTGTGACACAGTGATCGGAAATACTGTCCTTTTGTGAAACGAAAAGTTTCGAAGTGTGAACTACGTGATTTTCACGATGGAAAAGTTAATCCGCGAACGAAAATCTATCGAGCCACGTATCAAACGTGTGGCCGAAGCAGTGAAAAAACTAGAGACAGAAGCGGCTGAAGAAACCGAAGTGCAAACGGAACTCGAAGTGCTCGGTGATATTTGGGCTGCATTTTGTACAGTGCACAAAAGAGTGTTGGACGCATGTGACGATGAAGATAAATATGCAGACGCTGTGCAAAATCAGTGCAATTTTGAACGCGCTTACATTGAGCTGAAAAATCGCCTTGCGAAAGTGCTAAAAGCAGTACAAAATCGCGATCGCAGTCAAGAAGAGCGAACTTGCCCAGCAGCAAGCAGAGTTACTCCGTATGATGGTGGGTAGAATGGCTGCTGGCGCTAGTGCACCCACTGCTGTTGCTGATAATGCCCACGATCCCATACCGCTGTCCGATCTCAAGCTGCCCCGCATGAACCTTTCTCCCTTCGCTGGGAACTATCTCGAGTGGCAGTCTTTTATCGATTTATTCAAGAGCATAGTTGACTCGAACCCATCGATCAAGGATAGTCAAAAATTGTATTTTCTCAAAACTCATCTCTCTGGAGAGGCTGCAACGCTTATCTCCCATCTAAAAATTGAAGATGCAAATTACGCTCCGGCTCTGGCAAAGCTTAAAGCTCGCTACGATAAACCGCTCGAGATAGCTCACAAGCACATTGAACGCTGTTGTTCGTGCTGTTCAAGCCATGCAAAGAGAGGATCGTGATACTTGGCTGCTGTTCATCCTCATCGGAAAACTGGATTCCGAAACCAAGCAGCTTTGGTATCAAAAGGTTGCTGATATGGAGGAAGCTGCTGGCATCACTCTGAAAGCTTTTCTCGCATTCATCGACCCTCGCAGTTTCGCTCTGCAAGCTGCTCAGCCTACTAGACAACGAACTATTGCTGCTAGTAAGCTTCCAATTAAGCCGCAGTATAAGGGAGCAACCGCACTCGTCGCCACCAATACAACATCAAATTGCGACGTTTGTGCCAAATCCTCTCATCCTCTCTACCAGTGCGGTAAGTTCATCCACATGAGCTCAGAGGAAAGACTCGCTGTGGTAAGCTCTAACAGACTGTGCCGCAATTGTCTAAGAAAGCACCCGGGCGAACCTTGCAAATCGGGTAACTGTCGCAAATGTGGTTTACTACACCACACCATATTGTACTTCGCCCTCACCCCTCAAGATCGCCAAACTCCTTCCGCATCTTTGATTTCGGCCCTTGATTCCACTACTGAATTCGACGCCTCCAATGTACTACTAGCCACTGTGTCCATTAATGTACTAGACAAACATGGACGCCCCCACACATGTCGCGCTGTTCTGGATTGCGCGTCCCAAGTAAGTTTTATCAGCCAAACTTTCTGCAACGAACTTGGCCTCGATTTGTTAGACGCAGACATGAATTTGGAAGGTATATCATCAACCCCCGACCGACTATCGTACCACGGTACCTTGCATGGTGCTCAACAAAATTACAAACACTCTACCCATCAAACCAGCGAACACCGACGGTTGGCCCATTCCGGGTTCGATCATCCTGGCCGATCCGCTATTTCATCGCCCCGGTAAGATTAGCGTGCTTCTTGGCATTGACGACAGCTTGCCCACTTTACAAAACACTAAGTTAGGGTGGGTGGTTGCTGGTCGATATCGGTATCCCACACCACAAGTGACGACTATTACATGCTTGTTAGCCACCACTGACGACAGCTTGAACCAGCAACTGCAACGATTCTGGGAATTAGAGGAATATGCACCAGTATCACCTCATCTTAGCGACGAGGAAAAACGCTGCGAGGATCATTTTAACAAGCACACCGTGCGAGACGATGATGGAAAATTTCTTGTACGGTCACCGTTTCTGGATTCTCCGAGCCTACTTGGTGATTCGCCTCAAATTGCCGAAAACGACTAAGTCACATCGAGCGAAAGTTGCAACGGAACCCTCATCTCAAGCTGGAATACCATGCCTTTCTCCGTGAGTACCTTGAGTCCGGCCATATGACACTCATCGAGAATCCTCCGAGCGATGCTATTCATCTCCCGCATCATTGTGTGGTAAAGGAATCGAGTTCCACCACAAAATATCGCGACAAAGTGCCTGCAACAATTATTAAAATCGTACAGACAGCAGTATCCGACAGCGGTTGGGAAGGCAGAAAGGGGCACCTACGTCGACGACGTGTTGTTGGGAGCTGACTCCGAAGAAGAAGCAGTCTTACTACGGCAGCAAGTGACGAAGATTTTCGCCTCAGGTGGTTTCCACCTGCGGAAGTGGGCATCAAACAGTGCAGCAGTACTCCAGGACATCCCGGCTGAGGATATAGAAATGCAGCTACCCATCGAACTCAACGACACTCGCACCATCAAGGCTCTTGGCATACACTGGCAGCCGTGCAGCGACGTATTCCAGTTCTCCAGCTCAACGCACAAGATCTTTCAGCCCACAAAGCGGACCATGCTTTCGCAAATCGCCAGCATTTTCGACCCCCTAGGCTTACTAGCCGCGATAGTCATCAAAGCGAAAATGGTCATGCAGCAACTGTGGGAGCTGAAGGTGGACTGGGACGAAACACCCCCCGGGTAAGTTGGTTCAAAATTGGTTAGTTTTTGTGCAAAGCCTTTCCGATCTGAATTCATTACAGGTACCACGTCGAGTGATTGGCATGCGTCAAGCCTCTCGCGTCTATTTGCACGGCTACAGTGATGCATCCGAGCGAGCCATGGGAGCTTGCCTCTACATTCGGGCCATCGGTGATTGCGGCAATACATCATCGCACTTGCTGTGTGCGAAATCCAAGACGGCACCGATTGGGAATGGACGAACAACATTACCCCGCTTGGAGTTGTGTGTGGCGGTAACCCTGTCCCGACTGATAGCGAATGTGATGAAGGCAAATCCTATACATTTCCATGAGGTGCGGGATTTTTCGGATTCAACTGTTGCATTGGCATGGATTCACGGAGGAGCTTCAAGGTGGAAAACATTTGTTGCCAACCGAGTGGCAGAAATCACTACGATCCTACCTGCAATCAATTGGCATCATGTAGATACACACAGCAACCCAGCCGATGTAATCTCACGTGGTGCTCTGCCAGAGCAATTGATCAACAATTCCCTTTGGTGGCATGGACCAGGCTGGATCGAGTCACTCAACACCGGCGAAGTTACACTCACTTGTGCTCTTGACGCCACTCAACAACGACAAGTGGAAAGGGAGCAACGATCGACTGCCGTGGCGTGTTTGGTTGTGTACGAAACGCCTAGCACCGAATCCCCCCTTCTCTATCACCGGCATTGATTATGCTGGGCCTATTAACATCATCAATCGGCGTACACGTGGTGCTACATCTAGCAAAGGCTACATAGCACTTTTCGTGTGCTTTTGCACCCGTGTCGTGCATCTTGAAGCTGTGTCGGACCTCAGTACATCTGCCTTCATTGCTGCATTCACCCGTTTTAGCAGCCGATACGGATTGCCGAGCAGAATTCACTCGGACAACGCTACCAACTTTCGGGGAGCAGGCCGAAAGTTCCGTGAATTATACCAACACATCAACGAAACCGAACGGAACGATCAAGTGACCGACTTCTTCTCCAACAAAGGAATTGAGTGGAAGTTCATTCCTGCGCGATCCCCACATCACGGGGGCCTCTGGGAGGCAGGCGTGAAGGTGGCGAAAACTTTCTTGAGCAAAATCGGTGGTGATGCTCGTTTCACATTCGAAGAACTGAGTACCGTTCTCGCACAAGTTTCGGCTTGTATGAACTCTCGACCGATTTCTCCACTCTCTAATGACCCGAAAGACCCTCAACCTCTCACACCAGCCCATTTTCTCATCAGTCGACCACTACATTCGGTGCCAGAGATCAATCAGTTAAAACGCCATATCAGTTCCCTCAGCAGATGGGAGTTCGTTCAACGGCTCGATAATGGGCCGCATTATCGACACTTTCCTTGGAACCGATGGCCACGTCAGGGAGGTGGACGTCAAGACTGCCAATGGTGCCACGCGGCGAGATGTACAACGACTTCGGCGCATCCCGTTAGAAGATGACGAGTACGTGCCAGGACGGAATGGAGCGGAAATTCCCAAACGCAATTTGGTGGGCGGTTTATGGTGTGACGGAATCTAGGTACGGCCTGCCAAGAATTATGACGCCTATTGTAGTTCAATTGCTTTTTATTGCCAAATTCTGTATCTCTCCTCATAATTCCAATTTGCTAATTTGTATACCTTTTGTTCAAATTTTTGAGTCTTGCTTCACACTATTCGATCATATAAAAGCCAGTTGTAGGCAGTAGAAATAGATCAGTTGAATTTATTATATCAAATGTGCCTCGCGTGTTTTATCCATCCGAACGAAATTCCGTAGTTCTCTCCGACGCTTTTCGGACCGCGTAAAATCATATATGCCCGCGGCATCAGTTCGACAAAAGAATTTACTTCAAACTCACCTGACCATATCACCCCAAAAAAACTGTCCATTTTACCCCAAACAGGACGCCTTTCTAAAAACTCAATTCCTTCCACTATTTTCGATCAAACTGATAGCAATCTGTCATTAAAATGTACTCTTTTACTAGACAAACACGGCTGCAAAGCTCATTAGACTGAAAACTTCGAAGAAGTTCTCAAAAAACCTTAAATATACGAGCGTAAAACTTACAGCAAAATCAACTTTTGATGTTTCCTTTGTTTACATTGGCACTGCGGTGCACCTGTCACAGCAAACCATGAAATTTTTATATTAGTTAGGGTTTAGTAGTTCAAGGAAAGGATGAAGTAGAACATGGAACCCAAAAATGTAATACTTTCCAAGATAAAGAACCTGTCCATTTCACCCCAGGGGTCCAAATTACCCCAAACTACCCTAATACCCATGTAGGGAGATTGCGTTTCATGCACTGAGACGCAGTATAGTAGCGTTCAAGATGAATTTAATGCCGAAATAGGTTGGGTGTGCGATTGAATTCATAGTTATTCATTATCACCTATGTTTTGAATGTATTATTAAAAATGTTAAATTTATTATAGTAAGATGTAATAACAAAATTAAATATACCAACTCCTAGGATAAGGTCAGCAAGTGGTTAGAATTAAACAAAAATGTAACGGCTTATTCAAATAGGGCTCGCGGTGCAACATACGATCCAGAACTCTACACGGCCAAACAATAGAACGCAAAAACTCCAGTTCAGTGGCTAAGAAAGCTAGAAAATAAAAAAAAAGTCGGCTCGTCCTTCCTGCAAGATTGCAGCGACGTCCGTTTCAGACAAGTACGTCGAACTGAAAAGTATACCGGAGAGAAAAAGTTAACTTATATAAAAACGCTAGAGTAGCGTGCAGTAGTTAGAATTAATTTAAGTGATTCCATATACGCTGTGGAGTACGAACGAGTCAGGACCCGTTGGTATAACCTTCGTGCCATTGGTGTCAAGGAAGGACCGGCCCCGCTAACATCGCGCTAGTGTCGCAGATTACCTTGACGCCGAGTGCAGCCGGCAAGAAAACCGTCCCGCGGTTGAGCCTCGCCTTTGAGGTCGCACGCGCTCTATCCTGATGCTGTGACGGGCCGGGGAAAAGCACCAGCAGCAAAATCACACTGGAGAAAGCGACTAGCACCGCCAGACGCCAGGTGTGACGCCGAAAGTCAGCCGAAATACTCGATCAGCCGAAAATACCGCCCCGCGGTTGGTACCCCGCCTTCGAGGTCACACGCGCTCTGACTAGAGGCTGTGACGGGCCGGGAGGAGCACCTCCTAGTTTTCCCAATAGGATTGCAGCAGAACGGTCGGCCGACCGGTATCCAGATTACACCGTGAGCGATAGAAATAAGGAACATTGTGACTAGAAATAAAAGATTGAGGGTAGACTGTGAGTTTTCGAGGGATTTGATCTGAAAGTAGACCCGGAGCCGACCCTGAGTGCCTTCGTGCGTCTAATAGTCGAGCAGGCAGAAAAGAGGTCGTGAGCATCCACCCCGGAAGTCCCCAGAGGAACGACCAGGAGCTTGGGGCTTTCTTTTAACAGCCTGCCCTTCTGGCAGGTTGAGCGATAACACCGCTTAGAAGTTTATTGAGATTTTTCGTATATAAATACAGCACTCGTTCGCTAATTGCACGCGATTCAGTTGCACTGCGTTTTAATTGTACGTCCGCTAGTTGCACGAAAGTGCAATTAAAAGCAGTTTTGCGTCAAACTACACGTGGTTTTTAAAGCTAACGTCTCTCTGTCAAGCTTTGCGAGGGGATACTGAATGCACGAAATATTTAATTAATTGGAAAAAAATAATATCTTTTAATTTTGTTATTTTAGATCTCGATTGTATGTTCTAAATAACAAAGGGGCCATCCACATACCACGTGGACAGCTTTGGGGTGTTGTGTAATGTCCACGGTCCCCACAAAAAAAGGAATTTATATGGACATTTGTCCAAGGGGTGGGGGGGGAGGGGTGGTCAAAATCATTAAAAATCTGTCCACGTGGTATGTGGATGGCCCCAAATATACATAATCACATTGCACGTTTGTCCCATTTGTTTTCAATTATAGTCGATATAATTGATTTCAATTCGATCACTTGTATCAGATCCTCACTGAAATGTCGTATTAAGCTGTCCACACACTGAACAGCTTCTGAAAACGTGGGATTCTCTGAAATACAGTAATGTTCGTCACACTTCAACTAAGTTGCAATGCATGGAAAAATCTGACTAGCTCAAAATTGGTTCGTAAACGGATACACGAAAACAAAACATTAGCGCACCCCCTAAAAATTTTTGACAGTTTTGAGTTCATGCAATTAAAAAGCCCATCCGCTGATCGCACTGCAACTTTCGTGCAATTAGCGCACGAGTGCTGTAGTTCGTTTTATTCTGTTTGTCTTAAATAAATGGGAAGTTGACGTATGAACGCAGCCACCCACCCATCAGGTTGGTATATCCTGCCATTAGGAGATGGGCGAAATGGGGCCGAGAGAGATGACTAAGTAGGATCTGGCGGGAGAGAGATCCTTATTTACTTGGCGAGGGTAATGACCGTTGGCGTAGGACAATAACCTGTTAGGGGCCATCCACATACCACGTGGACAGCTTTGAGGGGGGGGGGGGTTGACTAATGTCCACGGTCCATACAATTTTTTTAGAATTTATATGGGCAGTTGTACACGGAGGGGGAGGGGAGGGGGTCAAAATCGTTAAAAATCTTTCCACGTGGTATGTGGATGGCCCCTTATTCCGATCGAAGATCGAGTTTGTTTACTCTTAAACAGTCGTTGATCGAAGCCAAACGTTAAACATCGGAAGAAGCAAAATAATAATGAGCAGTAGCAGTGAACGAAAGTGAATTTGTGGACAACAGTTAAGCCAAGCCGTTCTGCGCCGCTTAGCCGAAAAGTGCCCTCGCCAGAAAGCTAATAAAAAGCATACTTTCACTCCCAATGTACGGCTCTAGCCAGTGTTCCTTCGGTCGATAAACATCGCGATTAATCAAGTGACTACACGATGTATACCTTTCAAAGAACCACGTCTACCGACGTACGTTTGTAGACGGTACTTGGGATTGGTAATATTGGTGTCATTGTTCCATTCCGTCACTTACCACGGTGATGCAATCCTTTTTTCTCGTCGCAGTCGTGAAGCTGCAGAGGTTAACTCGGTATCCGACAACAACGGCTGTTACTCCTTCTATCCTACAGCAGGGTGTCGAAAACCTGGAAAATCAGGGAATACCAGGGATTTTTTTCGGTCAGGGAAATCAGGGAAAACTGAAAAATACTAAATACTAAATTACATACAGTACATTGAAGATGGTAAACTAATCCCTCTGTGCAACTTAACCAGCTCTGATACATCGGAGGAGCAGCTACTTATTTTTATTTTGAATTTACCGGCTTTCATTCGTCTTTTTTTATTATTCTAATCCTAATTTGAAATTATTTTCTTTTTGGCCTTCACAAGAGTTTTTTAATCTGATTTTCTAAATTTAGTGGCCTTTAAAAGCGTTTTGACAGCGTTTTTTCTGGCATATAAAGATTTTTTTAGCATTTTGAACTAAATTTGAGATATTTTCTAGCCTGAATTCTATTTTTGGAAATTTTGACGTGGGACACGTCTTTGTTTACTATACTGGGATGCATTCTGTAAAATTGGAAATGAAACGGGCAAATGTTGCGTCAGATTTCAAACGATAATAACAGCATAACCACATGATGGATAATAATAACCAATATGTTGTTGGATAGATAAAATGTATAACAATTTTGTAGTATGCTAATTATCACTCTAATTTCATTGCTAAGCGGTAAAATTGATGAAAAATTTCAATAACAAATTTACGTCAATAGTGAACCAATTACATGCGAGCATTCCTAGCACAGACAACGTGAATGGACACCATCCGTTCCCTGTGATATTCCCTGTATCAATTTCGAAATAAAAATTGACAGAGTCTCCCCGTCCCAATAGGTCAATTTATTTTTGCTTCCATGAGCTTAGACTAATATGATGTCTCGAAGGTAAAAGTTTTCCTAAAAGTTTGAAACAATACCCATCCTTGAACAATTTCTAAACCTGCGTGTTAGGTTCTGAAGAACCTAATAAAAACTGATGTCTTGAAAGAAAACATGCCGGTAAAAGCAACAGTACCAGTGGAGTAAAGAACCGCAGGTCTCTCGTCGTCTATGATTGCAGTGGTACTTTTCTATTCGTACATTTCAGCGGTACACTTCTATTCGTACTGCAGCGGTACTATTCGTATTGCAGTGGTACACTTTTGTTCGTACATTTCTATTTGTATGCAATTGAGGAAAAACTGCAATGCTGCTGGTGATGGTAATTGTAAGTTTATCTCATAAATATGATTGCCATAAATTACTCAACAAGAATTGTAAATTTTTGCAACGGATATTTATTTAATTTTATCTTCGATATTCACTAAATAATCTTGACCGGATAGTATCGAAAGAGTAAATTCCTAAATATATACATTTATAGGAGAGTAAGAGCCTGCGAATGCTTGTGATTTTTTTTTGTTTATTTAGTGAGATTCGTACAGAATCTCTTTTACATTTCAAAATTGTTAGATGATATATGATTATTCTAAACTTTACCATAATAAACGTATATTTCCTGTCTCCGTAATACAGCGAATATAGTTGTAGGCAAATAAAAAAAATTGTCGAGCAAAAAAAAATGTAATTGTGGATTGCTACGATTTTTTTCTGGAGCTTGTTACTAATTTTGTTTAAAATATTTTCTACTGTTTGCTAATTGATGAACCTTTGTAAGGGCTTCCATATTATTTTGAAAGTAAGATCCATACTATAGATTTGATTTAATTACAGTTAAATAAGACAAAACCATTCATTATGATAACGTAAGTATTATTGGATTTGGTTTTTGAGGATATAGAGTTAATTCTGACTTTGACGCATTACGAGAAATTCTTTATGCTTCTTCAACAAGCACGATATGCTTGTGCCTTGTCAAATACATATTTTTTGCACAAAAAAAATACTACAGGCATAATATCGCCAAATATAAATGATATTCTTTTGAGTGTTGTTGAATACATTCCAAAAATTGATTTGCAGGGAGGCTGAAAATAAAAATACGTACAGTCGCTGAGCAAACACATTGATTCTGTCTGCAGACTCTGTATATTTTGTAACAAAAAATCCCCTATTTACAGTGTTTAGTCCCACGTCACCATTTCATACAACCCTAGGGCTGTATACCTCGTAGTATTTTACAACCAGAGATTATATTCCTTTTTCAGCATTCTCTTCCACACGAAAAATCCATTTTCACTGCAGCGATTTAACTCCTGGTGAACAGCCCTCGAAACGTCATGAATTGTTTTTCTTCATGGAATGAAATTCGTCTTCTGCGGCCTCACACCACGCCTCCCGGTCAGGTCGATTTTCGTAAAAGAGAATGGCCAGAAGTGGTTCTGTACCCAGTTAAATAAACCAATAACTTACCGGGTAGTCTGCGCTCCCAATATCCGTTTGGACAAACCTTGGCTTCTTTCGTTGCTGCGCCGGCATCCTCACAAAACATTTGCATCCGAAGATCCAAAGTTTGTCCAAATCCAGCTTGCGATTAAATCACAATTCTACTGGAGAAACACCACTCGGCAAGGTCAGCCTTGGTGAAGCTACAGCAACTTTTATGCTAACTGGATGGCCCAGTTTACGCAGATAGAAGGCGTCATAGAATCAGAAGGCGTTATTACGCCGTGTGTGTAACTGGGCATTAACATAAATGAATATCCTTTGACGTTGCTAACAAAGCCATGCGACCCCAACATCACTATTTTATATGCATAAAAAATGATGAAAGAAAGTTAAGTTAATCGAAAAGTAAAGAATTTTTTATATTTCAACTTAATTGTGTTTGACGATAGACATTGGTTTTTACCACTCATTTCTTTGCCATTTTTGTGTTATACCATCAGACCCAAATAACGTTGCTATATGGCGCATTGAAGGTGACCTCGTGCCCTGGCCAACCGTTGTTTGCCGATAACAAAGACTTTTATAGACGCTACTATACCCTTACAACTGTACCACACTCAACAGGCTTGATATAAAGAGACGTACTCACCGATAATTCTTATTTAGGTTTTTCAATCAACGAAATTGCAGAATCGAAAAAGTTGGCCAATTGCAGACAATTTTTTCCCAAACTTTCACACTGAAAACGTCTACTATATAAACCAAATTTTCATCGCGATTGAAAATGTTGACATTTGATTTCGACTGTGGCCTGCTTCGATTCTTGTCGGTGCACCTCTTTGCAAAAAAAATCATCATAATTATTATCATAATTAAACAGCAATTGGCATGTCAATAGCTAAGATCTTTGTTTCCTTCATTATACCTACAGTTTTAAAATCCTGAAAACACATTGTTGTATTATTGTTACAGATTCTAAAGCGTCAGCGAAGCGACGAAAACAAGGCGCGGAGCGCAAACCACGACAAGCATACAGCGCTAAACAGTTGGAGAGGTAAAATCGTGGAACAATTGAAATTCAACAAATAATAATATTGTATTATCCTCCACACAAAAAAAAACACAGGCTAGAAAACGAATTCAAACAGGACAAATACCTCTCGGTCAGCAAGCGGCTCGAGCTCTCGAAGAGCCTCAATTTAACGGAAGTGCAAATAAAAACGTGGTTTCAAAATCGTCGCACCAAATGGAAGAAGCAGCTAACCTCCCGGCTAAAGATCGCCCATCGGCAGAGTCTCTACGCTAGTCAGTTTATCGGTACAACGAATTTCCCGTTCATATCGGCCTCCCCCAGTCTGGTGCAAGCGTCGATACTGAGCTTCAATGTTCCCAAAATGACTGACAAAAGCATCGAACGGCTCTTTTCGCAGTGAAAACGGGGAGGGGTTATATGTAGATGAAAACTAAAATCTAATATACATATCTTTATTACTCAAAACCAACTTTATTTACTCATTTGCACTAAAACTGTACGAAGCTTCACAATATGCTCACAATTTTTAACTGATCTTAACAGAGAAAAAAAAACAACTTTATCACTTAATCAGAACGGATCTTCGATCATTCGAGGGCTTGACTTCCTGTGTTGGGTAAGAAAAGGCACAAAACTCCACTGGCTGTGATGGGAAAAAAAGATTACTCGTCGATGTAAAAAAATTTGAATGAGTTTTCTTACCAAAAAGCATAGCAGAAAAGACCACAATCGGGACGACGCAGTTCAGATCGATCAGATATCCAAACAGCAGATTACCGGCCAGCGCACCTCCGCGCCCAAATGTCAACGATAAAGCCGCTGCCATCACCCTGTACGGGAGAGAATGGGTTATTCAGAACGAATAAATGGAAAACTGTAACAAACCTCAAATTAGTTGGGAACAAATCCACCATCACGCAGTAAACCGTACTGATGGCCATGGAGGTTAGGGCTTCAAAAAGACAAGATAAAACTAGATTTTGCATCGAATTTACCACGAAGTAGAGCCCAACAGTAACGGCGGCTGCCAGCAGAAGACTCGAAACTAGGAAAAATTTCGCTCCCAAACGATGAACACATAATGGAAGCCAAAAGCTGGTGGGTATGCAGGCAACACCCAGAATAACCGTGTGCAGATACACACTAGTGTCAATGGATCCTCCACAGAAGTCATCAACCAGTGTCCCGTTAACGTCGTCCAGCACGATCGAGGACACGTCGCACACCGAGGCGGACGTATTGGGAAACTTCGTCTCGTACGCCTCGAAACGGTCGAACAGCTCCGGAAACCAAATCATCAGCGTGTAGTAACTGCTAGTGATTCCGAACTGAATCAGACAGGTGAGTAGGGTGTTGCGGAGATGAGGTTTGAAGCAGAGTGCCTTCGTTTGGTCCCAAATTTCCATGAATAAAATCTTCAAATGTTTTCGCTTTCTCATGCTTAGCGTACGTTTCGATCGGTTGTGCGTTTCCATGATAGTGTTTACTTTATCGTTTCCTTTCAAACTTTTTATCTGAAATTTTATACACAAAGAATTAGAGGGAGATAATTATCCTGTCAATGTGATTGTTACTGGATATTCTGAGCGATCTCGTCCTGAGTTGGTACCGTAAATATCTTTGATAATCTCGAGCGCTAAATCAGTTTCCCCACATTCGATTAGAAACTTTGGACTCTCCGGGAACATGTACAGACTGCATCCTAGGATTAGACTGGTTTAAAACGAAACATTTAGTTGTTAAGAAATCACTGACAAAACTTGACAGACAAACCTGGGAAAGGAACATACGGCAACGAATAAATTCCAACTGCTGAAACTCCACGAGAACATCCTGTCGTTCATAGTCCACTCGTGATGAATTTTCAGCTCCATTGGAATTATTAGCCATGCAATTAGAGGTAGTAAAATGATACCTGTGAAAAAGGATCATTCAACAGATTAATGGAAAAGTTGAGGAGCCAATAATTGCTTCACCTGCTGTCCAGAACATTTCCATCCAACAAAGAATCTGTGGAGAAATGTATATATTATAACCTCAAACTTCGCACATAATCAAGAGATTTCTACCTTCTCTCGGTATTTCGTTGGTTGGAACTCTCCTAAATATGGGAAACAAATCCCCATGGCTCCTGTAATTCTAAGAGGGAGAGAAAAAACCACTTATGAACCACAATTTTTTCACAGAGAGTTTGAACTACCTACGCAAAGCCGTTGATAAACCTAAGCAGCATAAAAAGGCTAAAGATGGGTGTCATTGACGATAAAAGTCCTGTAATTCCGTCCAAAAGTAGCGCCGCGATCAGCACGATTCGCCTTCCCTTGGTGTCCGCGAGGCAGCCCCAGAAGTACGAGCCGATCACCATGCCTGCGATGGGGGAAGAATCACACGTAAATAGTTATTAAAAAACAATGATTACTATTTACTTAAACCAAAAAGCAGACTTTGATTTTTCGCTTTTTTTTTAGTTTCTCTCATTTGTGACAAAATGGTCGAAACATGCCGAAAATATGAAAAAATGATGAAAATGGCTTTAAAAGTGCGTGTTTTTTTCTGGCAGGATTTTGGCCCAATCTGGATAGAATCCTTCGGAAGTACTGAGATGGTAAAAAACAGAAAGCCAAAATCGGAAGCAAACTCCTATACTAACAATACAATTTTACTAAGTCACAAAAGCGACAGAAATCACCAGTTTTGGCGGTTGTGTTTACTAGAAACAGATTATCACCAAGCGAAATTGTTAATCAATACAATTCCATCTGGGTTAATCAGTTGATCCTTTTTGAGTTGGAAAAAATAATAATTTGCATTCAGTTTGCTTTCCTCTAACAGTAATTTTATATCGCAGTGTGCTTAGAGATTTGACGCATGCTGGAATATTCTACCAGTTAATGCTCGGGAACCTTACAAAGTCACTGTAACATTTCGATACCAAAGCATAGCGTTTTCCGTATTAAGAATACCTAGCGGAAAATTCCGGTAATAGATACAAATGGTTTCGAACGTGAAAACTAAAAAAAAAACATTTATTGCTAATCTATTTTAGGCTGATAACAATTCACCCAATCTGACAGCTGAATCATGCAACCTGTGAACTGCTTCACAAATGTTAGATGTAGATGCTGACCAGTATCAAAAACTTGTTCCCTCTAATCAAATGACTATTGCGCCATTCGATATTTCAATAATATGTTAGGATACTAAGAATTTTTTTTTTCTTCATCTATAGTTTATTTGACACGGCACAAATACAATTCAATGTTTAACGGCGCCAATTATATCTGGTAGCTTACTTTCTAAAGTATCTTAATAACTAAAAGCAAATTTTTTATCCTCGCTGCCGACTACGAGCTGAAACTAAATCTAACTTAAAGCTAGAATATTTTGCATTAAAAGCACAGGTTTGCTGTTTGATGGTTTTCATTGCCATAGGTAAGCAGCATATTAAATTTGTTCCGCTGCTGGGCCAAGATATTACGGACTGGCATATTGGGTTGTCTCCTACGGGACCTGAGAGTATCGTGCGGGACTAGTTGCTGTTTCCGGATCCGGGGTCTAAACGTGTTCTTGTCGTTTGGTTGGATGTAGGCGGAAGGGAATAGGATTAAACTGGGGCGTGGATGGATTTCAGGAAAATGTATATAAGGGACATGTAGGATAGGTCACGGCTCGCCAAGACATCACGAACAGGAACAGCCGACTGCCTACCTTCCTGGCGTCACGGTGTACAGGGCATGACCAAACAACGTGCTCTATGTCGTGATAACCTTCACCAAAGGCACAGATACCACTTTCCCCGAGCCCAACACGACGGAGATGCGCGTCAAATCTATAGTGATTGGACATAAGCCGGGACATCACGCAAATGAAATCCCGACCTACATCCAACCCCTTGAACCACGGGTTCGTCGATACCTTGGGGATTATGGAATGTAACCACCTTCCCAGTTTCCCCTTGGTCCAAGAATTTTGCCAACTGTTGATCGTATTCTGACGTACAAATGCGAAAAATTCATTAAAGGCAATTGGTCTTACATAAATATCACCGTTTGTTGCGCCCACCTTAGCCAAAGAGTCCGCTTTCTCATTACCCGGTACCGAGCAGTGAGAAGGGACCCACGCTAAGGTAATCTGAGTAGATTTTTCGGATAAAGCACTCAGATGTTCCCGTATTTTCCCCAGGAAATACGGAGAGTGCTTAACATCTTTCATCGATCGGAGAGCCTCTATGGAACTGAGACTGTCCGTAAAGATGAAATAAAGGTCCGTGGGCATTTTTTCGATAATCCCTAGGGTGTACTGAATTGCAGCTAATTCTGCGACGTAAACAGAAGCAGGATTATCGAGCTTATGGGAGACGGTTAAATTGTTATTGAAGATACCGAAGCCAGTGGACCCATCAAGAAGTGATCCGTCAGTGTAGTACATATTGTCGCAGTTGATGTTTCGATATTTATTGGAAAAAATTTTAGGGATCTCCTGCACGCGTAAATGATCCGGGATTCCACGAGTTTCTTCTATCATGGATGTATCGAAAAACACAGTAGAATCAGAAGTATTTGATAAGTCGACACGATTTGGAATATTCGAAGAAGGGTTAATATTTTGGGACATGTGATTGAAATACAATGTCATAAAACGGGTTTGAGAATTAAGTTCGATTAACCTTTCAAAATTTTCAATCACGGGACGGTTCAAGACCTCACATTTGATTAGAATACGAGAAGACAGGCTCCAGAGGCGGGTTTTCAATGGTAGTACTCCAGCCAAGATCTCCAAACTCATCGTATGGGTCGATTGCATGCAACCCAAGGCGATACGCAAACAACGATATTGTATTCGCTCCAGTTTGATCAAATGTGTGTTTGCTGCGGAGCGGAAGCAGACACACCGTACTCAATGACAGACAATATCGTTGTTTGGTAAAGCCTTATAAGGTCTCCTGGATTGGCTCCCCACCATTGTCCGGTTATTGTACGAAGAAAATTCACTCTTTGTTGACATTTTTTCATCAGATACCTCACGTGACAACCCCAGGTGCCTTTAGAGTCGAACCAGACACCAAGATATTTGTGTACCAAAACCTGAGAAATCGTTTTACCCATTAATTGTGTTTGAAGCTGAGCAGGCTCATGCTTCCTAGAAAAAACTACTATCTCAGTCTTCTCCGGAGAGAATTCGATACCTAGCTGTAAAGCCTAAGCAGACAAATTGTCCAATGTATCTTGCAATGGTCCTTGCAAATCGGCAGCTTTGGCTCCTGTAACAGAGATTACACTGTCGTCTGCAAGTCATCTTATCGTGCATGAATTTGCCAGACATTCGTCGATGTCATTTACATAAAAGTTGTAAAGAAGGGGGCTTAAACATGAGCCCTGGGGAAGACCCATGTAGCTAATGCGAAAAGTTGCCAAATCGCCGTGCGTAAAATGCATGTGCTTTTCGGACAGCAAATTGTGCAAAAAATTGTTCAAAATTGGAGAAAATCCTTGTCGGTGAAGTTTACCCGAAAGAATGTCAATAGAAACGGAATCAAAAGCCCCCTTAATGTCCAAGAACGCAGACGCCATTTGTTCTTTGCGAGCATACGCCAGCTGAATATCTGTTGAAAGCAACGCAAGACAATCATTCGTCCCTTTGGCACGGCGGAAGCCAAATTGAGTATCTGATAGTAGACCATTTGATTCGACCCAGTGGTCTAAACGACGGAGTATAATTTTTTCCATCAATTTCCGGATACAGGATAGCATTGCAATCGGCCTATAAGAGTTGTGATTAGAAGCTGGTTTCCCTGGTTTTTGGATGGCGATCACCTTCACTTGCCTCCAATCTTGCGGTACAATGTTTTGCTCCAGGAACTTATTGAACAAGTTCAACAAGCGCCTCTTGGCATTGCCGGGTAGATTCTTCAACAAGTTGAATTTGATTCTATCTAACCCAGGCGCGTTATTGTTACAGGACAGAAGGGCAACTGAAAATTCTGCCATCGTAAAAGGTGATTCTATCGCGTCGTGGCCCGGAGACGCATCGCGAACAATATTTTGCTCAGGAACAGAGTCCGGACATACTTTCCTGGCAAAATCAAATATCCACCTACTTGAAGACTCCTCGCTTTCGTTGACCGTTACGCGATTCCGCATTCTTCGGGCTGTGTTTCAAAGAGTGCTCATCGATGTCTCCCTCGACGTCTCGTTCACGAACCGACGCCAATATCCGCGTTTCTTTGCTTTAGCCAGGCTTTTAAGCTTGGTATTAAGCTCCGAATACCGTATATAGTCGTCGGGTATACCTCCCTTCTGGTAGGCCAAAAACGCGTCGGATCTTTGCGTGTAAACATCGGAGCACTTTTTGTCCCACCACGGAGTGGGAGGCCGTTCTTTGATCGTTACGCCGGGATATTTCTTCGTTTGGGCTTGCAACGCGGCGTTGAGAATCAAGCCCGCGAGGAGGTTGTATTCTTCAAGTGGTGGATGATGTTGAATCGACTCGACCGCTTTTGAAATCATTTCCTCGTATAACTTCCAATCGACATTCCGTGTGAGGTCATACGGAATGTCAATTGGTCGCATGCGAGTCGACCCGTTATTAATTGAAATAAGAATAGGCAAATGGTCGCTACCGTGAGGATCAAGGATTACCTTCCATGTGCAATCCAACCGTAGCGACGTCGAACATAAGGATAGATCCAAAGCGCTTGGGCGCGCTGGAGGTTTCGGGATACGTGTCATTTCACCGTTGTTTAAAATAGTCATGTCGAAGTCATCGCAAAGGTTATAAATTAAAGAGGAGCGGTTATCATTGTAAGGGGAACCCCAAGCCACACCATGAGAGTTGAAGTCTCCCAAAATCAAACGTGGCGAGGGAAGAAGTTCTATTAAAACCTGTGCTCTGGGAGGAATATATATTGAGGCAATACAAAGCTCTTTACCTTGTATTGTCATTTGACATGCGACAACTTCGATGCCTGGAATCGAGGGGAGGTTAATACGATAGAAAGAATAGCACTTTTTAATCCCTAAAAGTACTCCTCCATATGGGGTGTCTCGATCAAGGCGAATAATATTAAAATCATGGAAGTTGAGATCAATATTTGAAGTAAGCCAAGTTTCACAAAGGGAAAATGCATCGCATTTGTTTTTATTTATCAAAACTTTAAACGAATCAATTTTTGGTAAAATACTTCTACAATTCCACTGTAAGACAGAGATAGAATCCTTCATATACGCAGTTGAATTAGGCATCGAAGGATACAATCGCTGCAAGGAGGGGCCATTGGGCAGTCAACTGCTTCAAAAATGATCTAACTGTTGGGAGGAATGCTGTAAGAAAAATTTTAATTGGATCGGGTACATTGAAATTTTCAAAAATCCAGTCCACAATGTCAGAAAATTTCACTAATCCAGAGTTTGTTTCATCAACTGGATGTGCAAAAGGAACAACTGGGGTTTTAGATGTTCCTGGCAGTGCTGGGAACTCCTTCTGGGACTTTAAATTTGCAAGCCCAGGAGGAGTTTGCTTCGGTTTTTCCGCAGCACTGTTTGGTTTGTTCGTACTTTTCATTACACTTTGGGAAATCTTAGGACCTTTACGGGGAAGTTTAGGAGAAGAAACATTTTTCCTCTTCCTAGACTCCCCAGGATTGGCATAAGATGTTCCCGCTGATGAATCGTCAGAATCGGTTTCATCAGAGGACAACAGATCAAAGGGGTTCGATGTTATGGGAGAAGTGGTCACGGTCTTCTTCAGCATCTCAGCATAAGAACGCTTTGAACGCTCCTTAAGTGACCGCTTGATTTTATCTCTGCGCTGCATGTACACCGGGCATGTGGAGAGCTCATGCTGGTTTTCTCCACAGTAAATACATTTTTCAGCATTAACACTGCAAGAATCTTCCGCATGAGTCTCCCCACACTTGCTACATCGTGCCTTATTGCAGCAGTAGGCGGCTGTGTGGCCTAACTGCTTGCAATTGGTGCAATTCATAACACGGGGTACATACAATCGCACAGGCAGACGAACCCGATCGATCGAGACGTGGCTAGGGAGTGCAGATCCGGCAAACGTAACGCGAAACGAGTCTGACGGAGTGTAAACTTTTTTACCGCCGACGAGAGACATGGACCGCAATTGCTTACAATCCAAAATCTTCGCCTGTGTTTCGGTATTTTTGAAGCAACCGGTTGCGCTTTTTAGGATACACTCGACAGACAGACTCGAATCGGTTATGACACCGTCGATCTCCACGTCTCGTGCGGGTATGTAAACGCGATACTCGCGTGTGAAGAGCTCAGAGCAAGCGATAGCATTGGCCTGTGCCAGATCACTGACCACGACACGGAGCTTGTTAGGTCGGACCTTGGAAATTTCGGTCACGGCCTTGTACCCCTTCGTCAGGTCTTTAGCAATTTGCAGTATGTTTAAACGCTTTGAATTCACTCCTGCCTTTGGACGAAAATAAACAGTATAGCTGCCCTGTTGAGATCCGTCCGGGTAAAGCCTGGGGCGAGGGGGGACTGGAGAATGAACAGGGGAGGGGGTAACAGCAGGGTCAGGGTCAAGGGGGTTCGGGGATGGTGGCACGGGAGGCGAGGGATCTATATCCATCGCGCCAAATGTAGCGCACTAGCGCCGACAAGAACACGTACCTCTTTACTTCTTCCTTCCAGCAGTGGTTGTCCGATCGTTCGAAGCTGCACCCAAAGCAGCCAGCAGCACCAGTACAGCAGCACCAATACAGCCACCAGCAGTGAGCCGGGTGTGAGATCACTCAGCACAGCGACACGGACTCGACTGTCAACTGATGGCCTTGAATAATACGCTCTTTTGTTTGGCTATTCGTACACACGGACCGGATTGTAATAGAACGACCACTTTGCACGTCCGTTTCTGTCGAGTGTTCGACGCGGAATGATACTAAGAATTGTTTTTCTTTGTTTCGCAATATGAGAAAAAATCGAACGAAATTGATTGCTCAAATTTGCGCCTCCTAGTAACAATTGAAAAAAAAATCATTTTTTTTCATTTTTCGACTTTCTCGAGTAGGGTCCCCCTTAACCCTATAGTGCCCAAGTTAATTTTCAGACGAACTTCGAAAAAATCACTATGAATCTTGCAAACATTTCCATAAGTATTGATTGAAGCTTTTTAGCGGTGTAACTGAAGACCATCTAAAGGCGGCACTGGGCAATAGAGGGTTAATGTGAAATATGTTCAAATGCTATCAACAAAATTTTAGAAAATATTCTTCGAATTGTTGTAATAGGCATTACTTGGGTCCCTTTTATCAACACAACAAACAGTTTTTGAAAATGTTTGATATTCACATCAAAAATATGTCACATGAAACTATGCACTATCATATAAATGCAAATAAAACAGCCTGTAAGACACAAAAAATTCAAATCACGTTATTTTTTTGTCGTTTTTTTTACGGACCCCAGACACATTACCCGGTCCGTTACCTGATCCGGAAGGCTTTATACCGAAAAAAAAACGAACTTTGGAGGTTCCAGTGGACTTCTGACCGGACTTTCCGGACCCTACCCGGCCCGATGTCGAACGCTAGTCATTTGATCACAGTGCACAGTGGTCCAGAAAGTGGATTAAGCGGTATTTAATTTTTTCTGCAAAAACGGCTGTTGTTAGGTTTGTAGTGTCTTCTAAAGATATTTTGTATTTCGAAAGGGGATTCTTTTTATTAAAAAAAATATTACCGTGGCCCTACTTTTATCGAAAATAGCGAAACTAACTTTTTTGCAAAAGAAGATACAGTTCTGCTTATTTCAAAAAAGTTGTAGAACAATTTATTTTGAACAACTTTGCTGAAGAAAGCTAGTCTTTAACTAGCATACTTAATACGGTATGATGAATTTTAGATCGTAGGTTAGGGTGTATCTAAAAAATCATGTTTTTTCAATGTAACTTTTTTATTTTTTATTTTTATAAAATCTGGTCTTCTGATGACTTTTAGGACTGCTAAAGTCGCACATTTTCTCTGGATACTGGAAAGCGATATCTTATTCACATGAATAGTTATCAGATTTTTACTTTTTAAATACGCCCTTTTCAAATGTTTGTATCTAGCTAAATAGCAGACACAATCTAAAACTATTCATTGCGTTAAAAAGGTCGTACTTTTTGTATAAAATAATTAAAATCGGGAGCGTGGATATTTTTCTAACTCAAATAAATTCAGTTTGAATTTTCCAGTTTTGATTTGAAATTTTCATTGTTTTTGTGTTACACAGTGTTTTTATCATTTACACAGTCTTTTGTTTTATAAGGTGATGGCTTTTCGCGTGTGCACAAACAACTATGAAATAGTAAATCATAGCAAGCGTTTGATTTGTGCCATTTTATATAGCTGCTGTCAATCGTTTGGTTCTGTATCGCATAGCAAAAATCAATAAGGAAGTCGCACGTGAATGGATCGTAAATCAACTCGCGAGTGGTAACAGCAGTTCCGTCATTTTCGAAAATTTGTCAAAATATAAAAGCATTTGTGTAGTGGAGGCGCATTAAAAAATAAAAATAATAGAGTTTCAGCTCAAGTCACGTTGGACGAAGTGTGTACGAAATCGTAAAAGGTTTTTCAAGCGACACGAAACATGGCTCTAACAAATTGTAGTGTTTCCGAAGAAATTGGTAGTAAGAGGTCGTCATAGTAAATCATTTGCAGAAAGTTGCTGTAAAACCAAGAAAAATAAGGTTAGACAGATAGCAATGAATTTCTTGCTTGAGGAGCTCGATCAGGCGACGATTAATTCTGAGAATTTTTCCGGCAATCGTCGCACTGCTCAACTTATACAAGAAGCGTCAAACGTTCAAGGAAGAAAATTAATATTCCCAAGGCATTAACAGCTGAAGAAGCAGTTGGGTTTCTTTGTAAAAATAATTTTTCTAAAGGCCAGTACCTAAACATACGAAAGACGACATTAGAGAGAGGAGCAGATATATATCCCGCCTACAACCTGCTACTGTTAGCTTAGAATCGATGCTATCCCCAAGGTAAAATTATACATTTTTCGTACCATTATGATGTTCACCACAGTTATGACCCACATGCTACATTTACATCTTTTACAGATATAACGGTAAAAACTTCTGAAGCATACGTTCCCTTGCAGAATCTTATTGATCATACTATACGAAGACTTTTTCAATATTTGAAGTATGACACTTCGAATCGAAAAGAAAATTTTGTGATGATCTTTAAATGGGGTTGTGATGGGAGCAGCAATTAAGGTTTGTTCTTCGGTATTTTGTTATCAATTTTATTTGCATTATTGAATTTTACGATAGATATAAACTATAATATGGTTGGTTAATGACTGGACCAAAGGTGCATAACAGTTCCCACTAGTGAACCTCAGCCTTCCAGCTACCGTACCCCTACCTTCTCGTGGTACCAACTGATGTGCGAGTAACCAGTGGAAAGATCGGGTAACCAACCCTGGTGGGACTGCTGGTCGCATGCTGACAGGGGGCGGGGCTTCCTTTCTCGGAAGGGAGTTTCCTGGGATCAACACCAACAGAAGCGTTCTAAGTAACGCAGTGTCCTTCTCAAGTCCTGGAAGTGCCCGGGACTGTAAACAATGGCACTACGATGGCCCTCCTGCGACATAGTGGGGTTGGTCGCTGGCCTTGCAAGCCCGCACCATTAAAAAACAACAGCAACGAACGCAATAACGTTAAGTACGGACCGGAGCAATCGGATAAGACCTAGGCACCGAAAACGGACTAACGATTGGATTCTCGGAACATGGAACCGCCGATCTCTCAACTTCCTAGGAAGTACCCGCGTGCTTTCCGAGGAATTGAAGACCCGCAAGTTCAACATCGTAGCGCTAGCGGTACGATGGTGCGTACGTACAGGGATGGTCACACCATCTACCAGAGTTGTGGAAGCACACATGAGCTGGGAACAGCTTTTATAGTGATGGGAGAGATGCAGAAGCGGGTGATCGGGTGGTGGCCAATCAGCCCTAGAATGTGCAGGTTGAGGATCATAGGCCGTTTCTTCAACATTAGTATTATCAACGTGCATAGCCCACACCTCGGAAGTACCGATGACGACAAGGACGAATTCTACGCGCAGTTGGAAAGTGAATATGACCACTGCCCAAAACATGATGTCAAGATCATCATCGGGGATTACAACGCTCAGGTTGGCCAGGAGGAGGAGTACAGACCGGTGATTGGACGATTCAGTGCACACCAGCTGACGAATGAAAATGGCCTCAGACTAATCGACTTCGCCACCTCCAAGAACATGGCCATACGTAGCACCTTCTTTCAGCATAACCTCCACCATAGACTCACCTGGAGATCACCGAATAGAACAGAAACACAAACCGACCACGTTTTGATAGATGGTCGGCACTTCTCGGACATTATCGATGTCAGATCACATCGAGGCGCTAACATCGATTCGGATCACTACCTAGTGATGGTTAAGATACGCCAAAAACTATCCGTTGTGAATAACATACGGTACCGTCGCCCGCCACGGTATAATCTCGCGCGACTGAAGCAACACGACATCGCAACACAGTACGCGTCATCGCTCGAAGCTGCACTGCCAGAAGAGGAAGAGCTTGAAGAAGCCCCTCTAGGGGATCGCTGGAATGCCGTGAAAACAGCTATCAGCAGTGCTGCGGAGGAAGTTCTGGGACACGTGCAACCGAATTGACTTAACGAGGGGTTTGACGAAGAATGTCGGCAGATTTTGGACGAGAAGAACGCAGCGCGGGCAACAATGCTGCGTAGAGCCACCCGTCAGAATGTGGAGCGATATAGACTGAAACGGAGGCAGCAAGTCCAACTCTTCAAGGAAAAAAAGCGTCGCCAGGAAGAGGAGGAATGTGAAGAACTCGAGCAGCTGCACCGCACACATGAAACACGAAAGTTCTACCAAAAACTCAACGGATCCCGCAGAGGCTTTGTCCCACGAGCCGAAATGTGTAGGGATAAGAATGGAGGCATTTTGACGGATGATCGTGAGGTGATCGAAAGGTGGAAGCAGCACTACGATGAACACCTGAATGGCGTGCAAGCAGGGGACCACAACAGGAGCGGAGAAGACGTGGTCGGTGCAACGAACGACGAAGATGTGCCACCCCCCACAATAAGCGAAGTTAAGGATGCGATCCGGCAGCTCAAGAACAACAAAGCGGCCGGAAAAGACGGCATCGGAGCTGAGCTAATTAAGATGGGCCCCGACAAACTGGCTAGCTCGCTGCATCGGCTGATCGTCGAGATCTGGGAAACAGAACAGCTACCGGAGGAGTGGAAAGAAGGGGTTATCTGCCCCATATACAAAAAGGGCGACAAACTAGACTGCGAGAACTATCGAGCGATCACAGTCCTGAATGCCGCCTACAAAGTGTTTTCCCAGGTCATCTTCCAACGCCTGTCATCATTAGCCAGCAGGTTTGTAGGAAGTTATCAGGCCGGCTTCATGGAAGGACGGTCAACAACTGACCAAATCTTTACACTGCGGCAGATCCTCCAAAAGTGCCGTGAGTTTAGAGTCCCTACACACCATCTTTTCGTCGATTTTAAAGCCGCATACGATTCAATAAACCGACAAGAGCTATGGAAAATTCTAGACGAAAACGGCTTCCCGGGGAAGCTGACAAGACTGATAAAGGCTACGATGGAGGATGTGAAGTGTTGTGTGAGAATTTCGGGTGGAACGTCGGACCCATTCGAGTCTCACAGGGGGCTCCGACAAGGTGATGGTCTCTCCTCCTGGGGCGCAACGAGCGAGATGGGTGGACCAGATGGAGCACGATCTGCAAAGTACCGGGTGCCCGCGGAACTGGAGGCAGGCGGCCATGGACCGAGTGAATTGGCGGAACCACGTTATGCAGGCCATGTCTTAGGACGTACGGCCATCTAAGTAAGTAAGTAAGTAAGTAAGTAAGTAATAAACAAATATTTCTTGATGAAAATGAGCCTGGCGAGATTCTAGAATACCGTGCTGGACCGAAATCCATGCACATGATAATCTTCGACGGTCAACAAAATCAAGAAATCACATATTGCTTTAAACTGACATGTTTACTTATAGGTCTACTTATATTTTATCACTATTTTAAAGCAAAATGATTAAAATCACTCTGAAACTCGAAAAAATCATGTTTAAATAGAACATGTTTTGAATCGGAATCCGTACACAGTTTTTTGTCTGAATCAAAACCCGTACACTTTTGAATCGAAATCCGCGCACACGCGATATAGACTTGATCAAAGTCCATACAACAATAAATCAAACTCCGTATAGATATAGTAGTACATAAATGAACATCTTTTATTTATAATTTATCTTTAAATTTACGAATAAATATATTTTGAGAATTAATTTGTTCCTAAAGTTTCACACGGTTTTCTAATTTTTATATCAGCTGAAATAGTGCAATTTTCGTAGCGTTTCGTTGCGGCACCCCTTATTGTAGCAACCGGAACGCCGGGACCTTTCGAAGCTTCCCGGTACGACTTACCCTAGCGCACCTCAGTCACAGCTCCTTCGAAATTGTTTGCCGTATATTTATACTTGTTTTCTTCCATTATATGCTGAAAACAAGAAGGAAGTTCAACAACATATGCATGATACGCACGCTGTACGGATTTCGATTCAAGCAATTAACAAGGATCAAAATCCGTACGGCACAGTTTTTGTTGAATAAATACGATTTACACTATTCACCAGACTATATACAGCTCGAAAATGACGAAGACTTACCTTTTCCATCAAAATTAAGAAGATTCACAGAGTAAAACACGTATATCCCACTTGAAAAACGTTTTCAACTGAAGAACGTTTTCTTAGTAAATTCTCTAACGATACAACGAAATGACAACTGAAACCGACACACGATTGATTTTTTATTTTTATTATTTTTATTTCATGGCCTACTGACGCATAGTTTAATTTAACAGAAGGCCAACAGGTCAACGGACATGTACATGTAACTATCATATGAATTTTCATTTTTTTAATGCTCAAAATTGAATAAAAACGTCAAGGTGTACGGATTTCGATACCGTGGTACAGCGATTCTAATGTTTTCGCAATTTTAATTGTGCCTCTTCGTTTGTTGACAGAGAGAGGTACAGAAAAGGAAATTATTCGGAATAATGGTTACTCTTCCTCAGTTTCCCTTTGCCGACCCAAAAAAAAATTGTTTAAAAAAGAAAACGCTCAACTGACGTACCAGGAAGTTATTGCACTCAACACACAAATTGAGAAACTTCACCCAACTTTTATCAACTGCATTTCAATTTCATCAAAAATGATTTTTTGCATGAATGACACAAAAGTGATTAATGATTTAACTAAAACAAGTTCACAAGCTTGCTAAATATGTCATCGTTCAGGAAAAGCATTGAATTTACAGAAAAACGATCGTGATATAAACGATCCCGAAAAATACAAATTAGGGATGTCACCCTTGCACGCCTACATTCGCTCCATGGAACTGTTGCTGAAAGTGGGCTATCGTTTAATTATGGCTAAACCATCGTGACGAGTATCAAAAAACAACCCAGTTGTTAAAAAAACGAGAGATCACTATTCGGAATGCATTGAAAGAGCAGTTAGAATTGCGAATTGATGAGCCTCTACCTGGTGGTGGCAATTCGATTGACGGTAATTGTGCACGCAGGTTTTTGCGGAGTGTATGAAACAGTATCTCAAATTACAAACTTGAGGAGAGAGCTACTTGAGAGGTTCTACGTGATTTTAACGTTGATTAACAGTAGGGTGGAAATATCTGTACAGGAGTTTGAACGATACGCTAAGCAAACCAGACAACTTTTGGTGAAACACTACGGGTGGTATGCTTTGTCCCCAACCGTACATAAGCTAAGGTTCATGGAGCTGCAATTTTTAAACATACGCTTCTACCAACAGGAATGTACAGTGAGGAGGCACAAGAAGCACGAAACAAATTCATTCGCAAATACAGAGATTTCCATTCTCGAAAATTTGATCGGTTGGTGAATTTGGAAGACGTTTTCAAGCGATTACTTTCATCGTCTGATCCTGTGATTGCTCTAACGAATAGGCCACCGGTCAACGTAGCAGAGTTGAAGCTTCCAGAATATGCAACACATTCAGTGTTGACGTATTCTACATCATGATGCAAATATACATAAAGTATAAATAAAACCAGATAATTGATATAACATTAATTTGATAAAAAATAATTTCATGATCCACAAAACTATTGTAAGAAGGTTTTTGCTGTGATTTCACAATAGATTTAAGTAATATAGACCGATTAAATACAAGAAAATAATAAAAATATAATAGTATGCGAGTTTCATGTATCAAAAAATTTTAATCAAAACTGGAAAATTCAAACTGAATTTATTTGAGTTAGAAAAATATCCACCCTCCTGATTTTAAATATTTTATACAAACAAGTACGACCTTTTTAACGCAATCAATAGTTTTAGATTGTGTCTGCTATTTAGCTAGATACAAACATTTGAAAAGGGCGTATTTTTAAAAGTAAAAAGTAAAAATCTGATAACTTTTCTTGTGAATAAGATATCGCTTTCCAGTATTCAGAGAAAATGTGAGCCTTTAGTAGTTCTAAAAGTCATCAGAAGACCAGATTTTAAAAAAATCAAAAACAAAAAAGTTACATTGAAAAAACATGATTTTTTAGACACACCCTAGCCTACGATCTAAAATTCATCATACCGTAAAAAGTATGCCAGATAAAGACTAGCTTTCTCTAGCAAAGTTGTTCAAAGTAAGTTGCTCTACAACTTTTATGAAATAAGCAGAACTGTATCTTTTGAAGTAGAATACTTCTCTCAGGAAGTTCAGCTACATAGGGATGTGAAATGAAAATCTAAAACCGGAAAAAGTGAAAAATATGTCCAATTTCAAATGCTAATAAATCGGTTAGTATTCGATGGATTTCCTTCGTTCTGGCAGCAATAGATTGGAAAATCTTCCAAGATTCTTCCCAAATGAAGAGAATTGTAATTTTATTATTCAAACTATTGTACTATTGAAAATAGTCAAGCCTTGTCTAAACGAAAAATTCGACCTCTGGTTGGTCGTTATATGATTGCTTCCCAAGCACGGTCGACAGAATCATATACCTTCCAATTGAAAATATGCTATTTGGCCTATATAAGAGCCTGTTTTAGCCGAAGCCGCTCATAATAGTTCTAGACAGCGACAACAGCAGTCATCCCTTAGCAGCAGCAGTAGCAGAGCAGTGGATATCAGCGATAGTGGATAGCGACCACAGCACAGCTGTGGAGTAGCAATGGATACCGCACTAGTTGCAGCGGATCTCAGCATCGATAGCAGCTGGACCAGCTGATGCAGGGGCAGCGGATACCAATGGCAGCGTATAGCGGCCACAACTGTGGCATGGCTACGAATAGCGTAGCAGTTGCAGCGGGTATATCTGGACATGAAGCATTTATGCAATAATTGAATAAAAATTGCAATTGCAGCAATCGGCCTTTTTCAAGGCTACTAAATGTTTTTGGAAGAGCATAGTGAATGGTTATTAATAAACTGCAACTGAGGTTTGATGCTGGCAAATGCACAACAATGTGATGTTTATTACGATTTGTTGATTCTGTGCATAACAAGCGGTATATACGGAACAAATCCGATATCAAACAGAAAATTTTGGTACGTTCTGCTCACGATGCTGAGTCTGGTTTAGAAAATTCACAACACTTCATTAACAAGGATGTAGCGCCTTGAAGAAGACGGTTATGGTTAGACATCACAGCAGAATTTCGACCTTTATACTCATGTCTACCATCGGCAAAATCAAACACGCAACAATTTACTTCCATGCGACACGGGGACGGGAACATTTTCTTCTTCCAAGCCGACACAATACATATTATAGCTTAATGAATTGCCTTAATGAGAGCTCTATCGGTCCGGCTCGAAATAATGTCCACAAGAAATCGTTTTTGTATATCTGTGTTGCGAAACTGAGAAAATCTGTAGGAACTGAAAATAAACTGAAATGAATGAGATGTATTTTTCGTACATGAGTATTACGCCATAGGAAATAAAATTTTTCAAACGTTGTAGAATGGTATAACTGGAAACAATTTAGCCACACCTATTTTTCAGTTATATCATGCAACTGAAGTTTGATGCTGCTGCAAATGCACAGCAGTGTGATGTTTATTACGATTTGTTGATACTGTGCTTAACAAGCGGTATATACGAAACAAATCCAATTTCGAAATGACTGACACGCAAGCAGCCAAGTTATCTTTCTTGTAAAAGTATTCTACTTCAACCTTGCGGTCGTGGCTTAGCACACAACCCTCCTGTGATTTTTTTTTGAAAAAAAGTTAGTTTTGCTATTTTTGATAAAAATAGGGCCACACTAATATTTTTTCATTAAAAAGAAGCCCCTTTCGAAATACAAAATATCTTTAGAAAACACTACAAACTAAACAACAGCCGTTTTTGCACAAAAAATTAAATACCGCTAAATCCACGTTCTGGACCACTGCACAATGGTCCAGAAACCAAATTTAGTAGGAAATTTGGGTCTAGAGCTCTATATCAACGTTTTAGAGAAAAACTTTCTTCTACAAAGTTGTTACATATGATAATGCGCTTATTGAAAAATTATCAAAAATTAGGGTGACCAAAATTTTCGAAGCAATCAACTATCTAACTTTTTTATCTTTTAGGATATAAGAAAGACTTGTTTTACATTGTTATAGCTCCAATAATTTTAAGTAACTTTGTAAAAACAAGTTTTCTTCTATCTTTGAAAACAACCGATTTATATTGAAAAAAAAACACATTTTGCGCTTTAACTTCTTTATTTCAAGTTTCACCTTTAAACTGCCTTTGAACGACTTTTAAAGCTTTTTAAGAGAAGCAATTTGCAATTCTGATATCGCCAATATCTCTGTTCTACTAAAAGTTATTGATGTTTTTCATCAAAAAACATGCGTTTTTCTTTTGTTTGTCATTCATTTTGGGGCAAACATAAAAAATATCTCTTGGTCTCATTTTGAAGGGCATACTTGACTCTATAAATGGAGGAACTTTTAGAGATATGTTATTTTTTAAATTTGAGTAAATTCAATTTAAAAACAAGACGAAAATTTCAATAATTTTATACATTATGCATATAAAAGCACCCAGATTTACGATTTGGTATTTTTTTCTTATAACTAGACGTAATTACCTTTAATTTGACCCAAAAAGATCAAAAATCGATCAACTGGTTCAAAAGTTATGATTTTTTTTTAAATAAAATACATAGGGTGACCATAAAAAACGGCTATATTCGATGTATTTTATTTAAAAAAAATTCATAACTTTTGAACCAGTTGATCGATTTTCGATCTTTTTGGGTCAAATTAAAGGTAATTACGTCTAGCTATAAGAAAAAATACCAAAACATAAATCTTGGTGCTTTTATATGCATAATGTATAAAATTATTGAAATTTTCGTCTTGTTTTTAAATTGAATTTACTCAAATTTAAAAAATAACATATCTCTAAAAGTTCCTCCATTTATAGAGTCAAGTATGCCCTTCAAAATGAGACCAAGAGATATTTTTTATGTTTGCCCCAATATGAATGACATACAAATTAAAAACGTATGTTTTTTGATGAAAAACATCAATAACTTTGAGTAGAATAGAGATATTTACGATATCAGAATTGCAAATTACTTCTCTTAAAAAGCTTTAAAAGTCGTTAAAAGGCAGTTTAAGGGTGAAACTTGAAATAAAGAAGTTAGAGCGCAAAATGTGTTTTTTTAATATAAATCGGTTGTTTTCAAAGATAGAAAAAAACTTTTTTTTACAAAGTTACTTAAAATTATTGGAGCTACAACATTGTAGAACAAGTTTTTCTTCTATCTTCAAAGATAAAAAAGTTAGATAGTTGATTGCTTCGAAAATTTTGGTCACCCTAATTTTTGATAATTTTTCAATAAGCGCATTATCATATGTAACAACTTTGTAGAAGAAAGTTTTTCTCTAAAATATTGCGATAGAGCTCTAGACCCAAATTTCCCCCTAAATTTGGTTTCTGGACCATTGTGCACTGTGCAGTGGCAAGAAAAATCAAATTATGGCCCCTATTACAGAAGACGAGGCGAGCAACTCGACTCGCCCGCAGTCACTGACGAGGTGAGCAAAATGTTTTATTAGGTAACGCGAGTGAAACTTGGCTGGTGATGGCTGATTGACAGACGAGCTACTCGTTCAAAATCAAGCCGACTCGCCATCTGCAATATCAAAATTGGTCAGACGAGTAACTCGCCATTCGCCTCGTCTTCTGTAATAGGGGCCTACGATTTGTTTTTATGCTCAAAATAGCTTATAACAGACACCAAATAAAAGAGAAAAAGACTTCAATGCAATTGCCTCGAACATAGGGACTTTTCAGTGGCCAGCCTCGAAATAATGACCAAGGCACTAAAAAGTGACTTGCTATCAGCTTTGTTAAAGCCTGATCAAAGCAAGCCATATAATTGTGGTATGCTGTGTTTTCATTCATCGGCGTCTCAGTTTACCAGTCACCGAGGTGTTAGTTGTTTTTACTCTATTTTCAGTTTTTGATGATAGACCATTTTATGAAGCGTTTCAAAACTCATTTCATGAATGAAATTTTGACGGAAAGCACTGAACCGCTGAGCAATACCAACATCAGCAGGTTCCGTGTCACCTATCAGTTCGTAAAATGGTCTTTTCAATGATTGTCGCAATAATGTCACCCCTTGATAGCCCTTCTATAGCGACATACGGAAGTGATAGTGATAATTTGGCAAAAATTTACGAAACCGAAAAACCTTCGGTGCGTATCTAAGTAGCAGCGATAGCGTTGATTTGGATCGGATCGTGCAATCGTGCAAATAAAACGACGTATTTCTCGTCCACCAAAACTCACATCCTGTGGATGCCCGATAAGCTGTCTTGTCAGATGATCACATCATTATACGTCGAGCATATTGGAAGCTAGAAATCACCGGAAGAACAAATTTTTATTGCAAAAGTGTCGATCGAGTGTCCGTGAAAACGAGAAGTATACTCCAGCATTAAAAGTAGGATACGTAAGATACATTCTTATCGTTTTCAAATGGAAATGTCCGACAAACAACCCATAGATAGTTTTCGTAAAGTTGTCGAGCATTTGAAAAACCAAAAAAGAGCGTTTGGAACTTACAACTTTCCTCAAACTGGCTGAATTGCAAAGTGAACATTGGGAATTATTTCTTCAGTTGAACTCACCCTCAATTAGAGTTAACAAAATTGTTTTAACAATTTTTGAATAGGACCGTCCATTCATGGCGGCTGGCTCTTTTCATGCAACCGTGGCAAGTCGGTGCACCAATCACCAGCAGTAACGTTTCCGAATATAACCTTACAAATGAACTGTACGAGCAAGTTAAAATGGATCTTGACCAAATTCCGGGTCAAAGGTAATACCTTACTATAACTGTGGAAGTGGTTCGGGTGAAAACAAATATGTCTTTAATGACAAATTCTCTCAATAGTCTAGGTTTAAAAAAGGAAATAAATGTTTTCATCACTGGAGTGAGTCGATATCGAAGGTACCATCGACGCAAGGAAATGTATCGGGTCAAACTTGAAAAAAAAAATCGCCTCGACATCAAAAGATACTTTAAGAGTTGAAAAAGTAAGTGAAAGAAATTGAAAGCGATGTTTGAAAATCTATGTATTACACCGCATTAAAGATGTCGTTTAGCACGTTTTAACAACTAGTTAAATCCTAAAGTTTTCCACAATTAGCGCCTTCATGTCTGGTGCCGTTTTATCGGGCGAATCGCTAATCAAAATTTAAACACAGTTTAAAAGCTTCTTGGTATATACCTGTACACTGTTATAAAGACACCAGGTATATAGCTGACACTACATTTAATGGTCAATTCGCAACTTATACAGAGCAACTGTAGCGCACGTGCTGAGCCACTAATAATTCCGCAGGGTACGTGAACCCATTGTGGGTAACAACAATCAAGCACGTGTGCCCGATATTTTCACGATCATTGGTGCCAACAAAATATTCATCAACTTACCCAGCATCGGTGCGGCTGTAAGCCAGCCCTTTGCCTCGGACGTCATTTGAAAATCACAAGTCGCCGACGGTAGAACAAAAGAAATAATTGTAATGCCAACCGCGGTGTTTGCGTAAATTAACCCACAAACCACTAGCAACAGGTAGTGGAATTTTCCAAAACCGGTCAGAATCAGTGCATTCTCGTAATCGGCGCTGCCACCCTCGATGAAGTCCAAACCTGGATTCGAAAAGAAAATCACTTTTGTAATAACAGATTTCCTGGCACCACTGAGTTCTGAAATATTACCCATTTTTATAATCAATTTCTTTTTCCGTGGTTGATATTTTCTTCAGTAAATTATTTTGATGCTTCCTCGTGCCTTCAGCTGTTGGCGTAATGTTGTTGACTAAGTACAAAGCGGCTTTCGTTGTTTTTGTTATTGTTGCTGTTGTACTGAATAGTTTGAATTCAAACTGTAGTGCACTGTAGAAGAATGTAGAACTATCATCATCACCATCAGCAGAGTTATTTCACCGTGGAAAATATTTCCCTCCTAATAGGACCATTTCTCTCCACACGACACATAAAATGCATTCCGCAGGGCGCAACTGTTATGCACTTGTTGATAAGTTCTTTGTCACCGTATTGCAACGTCATTACGCGCCTTGCCAAAAAAAAAATTGCACAGTTGACGCAATGGTTGTTAGGAAACCGTGTTGTTGTTTTCTCATTCAGCGTGAAGAGCAATAGCCTACTAGTTAGGAGATAAAGAACCGACTTTTACCTTGATAACTTATTTTTTCTTGAACATTTTTGCACAATACACAAAACTTGAACAAACGATCTTCTCAATCTTAGCTGTGTTATTATTATATAAGGTATACATGTATTTCTAACTAAAATTAAGCGTTTCCTATTCGAATGTTCGAACAAACACTGAACCGTTCTAATTTTTCGATGGCACAAAACTAAAAATTGTCCATTAATTATATCATAAACTGAGGAGCATTATGGTTCGCGTGTCACACAATGGATTCTAAACTATCAACCGCACTTGAAAAAAACGGGGCCTGATCTTGGCGCGCTCATCAACAGACAGTGCAGCTCAACAACAATTAAAAAAAAAGGAAAAAACTGCGCACTTGACTTTCACACGAATAGTAAAAATAAAATTCTCTAGGGTTGCTAAATCTTCCCTTCCGAGGCGATTCTGATCTCTCAGCTCAGGTGATAGCGGAGGAAGAAAGTGCATCCACTTTCATTGAGCGCGCATTTTAAACTGAAAGCAAACTAACAGCACTATATTTTTACTTTAAAATTAGAAGCCAGTTCCGCGTCTGTGTCTATATATGTAACTAACCACATATTATACAACTGAGGCGTCTTCCAACACGTATGTTAGGGCTGGTTATTTGTCATATCATTTGTATGTAAAATGATGTTGGGTGTTGATCAGATTAAAGATGATCACAACCCCCTGAATGAATGACTATCCTTAAACTTGTACTTGAAAAAAGCAGTTCACGTTTTCGTTCTACGTAAAGCAAACCGTGCGATTCGAATGCTCACTAAGAACATCATTTAAAGGGCACCCGGGAGCTTTATTTCGTTTGACAAACAACAAGCCAAGTTAATTGGCTCCCGGGAGACCGGGAGGAAAGTCGCGCACACTAAGAGCAGTTTCTGGGGGTGATGCCAAAGTTTGTGTGAACATTCGAAATGATAACGCTACCTTCTAGTGCTTCATACCTACTTGTAATTAATTAGTAGCTAAATTTATCGTTAATTATATTCACATCGAACAAAACATAACACACAAAAAAATAATCTTCAACCAATCTTTGAATCTGTCATTTTGTAACAATCGAGCCGAGTGTGATCTCTATTGTTTGCTGCTGAAGTAACCCGTGAGTGCCTCGTATGTCATTTTAACTGCTCGATAAAGATGATGAATTTTGAGCTATAGTTTTCAAATGTCGAATTTTGACGTTTGCATTCAAAATTTCGAGCTTGTTTCTGCTTCAGACTGTCCTTCAAGGATTTCAAAGTAAACCAAAACGAGATAGACAAAACATTGAGCCACGTGCCAAGATCTCCATGCTTACTGCGATAGTTACTCGCTATTGATAGAAAGAAAATCAAATGCGATGATAAATTCTTTTTCCTTATTTATATTCAACATGTTGCTTGGATAAATCGCAGCTCTGATGCTGAGTTCCAGGAGTTAAAAATTTTAATATTTTCAACAATAAACAATCGACCCTAAAGCGTTATTGCAAAAGAATTGAAACTAAATTCTACTCTGTTGAACAAAATTGCAGCAACAAGTTTTTCCTCTCGGATCGGCTCAGCTGACAGCAGAAAAAGAGAG
Source organism: Wyeomyia smithii (assembly GCF_029784165.1). Lineage (NCBI taxonomy): Eukaryota > Metazoa > Arthropoda > Insecta > Diptera > Culicidae > Wyeomyia > Wyeomyia smithii. The sequence continues at coordinate 1,510,256 of NC_073694.1, forward strand.
GAAAAAGGAAAATTCATCGTGAACCCGCGGAGAGAACACATATGTACGGGAAATCCATTATGCTAGAGGGTAGTTGCGATTGTGTTGCTTTATCGTAATCACATTCAAACTCAAGCCCGCGCCTTGTTCGGACGTACCGCGCGAACATTTAAATAGTCTAGTTTTAGGGAATAAGTCAGTACACGGTATTAGAAGGAAAAAAACGGCTTAAGTTTTTATTTTTAGTGGTCGACGATATTATTTATTCAGTATTTTTTCGATTATAATGTCGGAAAGAGTGAAAAGTCTTTCCAATTGACTGTGACTTAGAACAGAGTGGTGTTAGCGTTAATCTAATTAGTGTGTTCAAGAGCACAACTTTTCAACCATGAATTGTAGCAAACAATTTTCAATGTAAAGTGCAAGCATGGTATTTACCTTGAAACAAATTTTGAAATTCTCCCGATAGAGAATTTGTCCAGAAGCCATAGTATCGTGACCAGAGGGAAAAAATCTCTCGCTGCCAAAGGAAGTTACGGATTAAGAGAAACAAACCGTAATTTATTTACCTACTTTCCGAGTAAAGTTTCAGGTGATTGGTGGATTCCCATTTTAGGTCAGGTGTTGGTGTAGTGAAATTTAAACAAGAACCATGGAAAAATTAAACGAATATCAAGGCTGGACGGGAAGATTTCACGAGTTTAAAGAGAATGTGCGCGCGAAACGTGATACGTGGAAGGAAGAGCACAACTACGTTGGATTAGTTCAGTACATAAAGGACCGTCTCAGAGCGTCCGGGAATCAGCGGGAAAACGACCCAAGCTCGGGCGTTCCATGGGACGACCGAGATGCGGACTTTTCCCATATATATCGGTACGTAAAGCCGGATTTTATTGGTGAGACAAATGGGGTATCAATTTGTGTTTAAGGGAGATTAGGCGTCGCTTTTATTGATTTCGAAACAAGACGTTGCTTGTTTCTCGTCGTTTCAGCAGAAGCAATCATTTCGATAAAAATCATTCCAATTTACATTTGATATAGAGAGAAATGTGTAAAGCTAAAGTATTTCCTATTGCTATCATTTTTTGAACATTTTCCTCAGACAAATGAAATCTTATTTGTGTAGTGTAAGTACAGAAATCTTACAACAAAAGTTGAATATCTTGTAACTTTACACAAAATGTGTGTTTTAAAATCCCGTCGTAAGTCAGTTGGTGATAAAATCTAAATGATTGCCTCGTGAAAAGCTTGTTTTGTTCGAGCCTTATTTACCACAGCATCTTACACTTCTGACTGACTGGTACGCCATCGATCTACTGTATCAAACGCTGCCTTAAAGTCGACAAAAACGTGATGTATCTGGCCCAGACGAGAATGAAGATTTTGGTTGCGGATAGTTTTTGGATGAAGCCACTACGTTTCTCCTGAACTTGTCGACACTGGCCAAGGAAGATTGTGCAAAACGGTTTATATTACCTATTCGTTCTCTATGATTTTGCTAAACGAAGATTCCGTTATTGTATTAACTTGCGTTCCTGAATCTATAAGAAGATCACATGGGAATCCCGAGACCAGCGCTCTTATCGTTACATGATTCCAGATGATCGATATCGAAGGTATGAAATGCTCGTCCTTTTTGACATCCGGAACCTGCTAAGATATTTAGTTATTGCAATACTTTCGAATTCTCATTTATATTTTAATGGAGCTACTTATCAATGCATCGTTTTAGTTTTTTTCTTTATTATTTCAAAAGTTACATGACTTTCAAAGCATATCACTTACGTGTCTTTAAGCATGGTCCACCTCACCCAGCCAACAATTTGATTCTTTGATCTGGATATTTCAGTGTAGAGATATTGAGATTCAAGCACCAGATCATATCAGAATGTACATCTGATAAAGTTCTATATAACCTTTTAAATAAGCTTTAAAGTACCAAAGTGGAGGCGATATACAACAGTGGTTCGAGTTATATGGCAGTGGCGGTCATAAATCATTCTCGTACAGTATTGTTCTTGGAAACTACTGAAATCGACAAAACTAGGTGTTTTTTGACTATAACAAACTTTTCTGGAACTGCCATCATCCAACATGTTTAATTTTCTGGCATTCCCATAAATATGCATACATAATAGGGTGCCAATCTATTGAATAAAAATCAGTTGGTGTGTGTGAAAAGGCGCATCACTTAAAATAGAATCAACGGATTTGAATGATTCTTTTTGTGTTTGTTTTGTTTTGATCTCTGACGAGTTGATAAGCTATAAAAATAACAATAATCAACTGATAAAGTTAAAAAAAATTAAAATATATTTTCACCTTCTCCCGCCTTTAACTCCAAGAACAACGTCCTTAGATTACTATGATTGCAGGCTGTGAGCGGTAGACAAGCTGTTGTAGCGTTATCGTGGCGTCGTTGTTGAGTAAACAAACACCTGTTAATGATTCACATATAATGTGATACTCGTTTTCGCTGCCTACTACACATTTTACAGTGGTACAGAAAAGGTGTAGTTTTGGTGTAGCTGGAAATCCAAAAATGAATAAATTTAGTGCAAAATAGCTACACGTGAATACTCTCAACGTGGCTTTTATTTTATTTAAGGGCATATGGTTGATAACGTAAATCAAATTCCTGGCTTATTTGAGCAAAGTTGCAAATAATCGTCTTATGCATCAGTTTAATGAAAAGATAGAACGAGAATAACACTACATTTGCAGTGATTTAATTTTCCATTGCTCGGATCTAATCGATCTGTTCAATTTCCTCTAAAATGCGCACTGACTTAGATCATATTTGCCCATGCTGCAATGCTGCAATGCGCACGTCACATGGTCACGTGAAAAACAATTGGTATCATACATGAAAAAAAAAAACCCGAAAAATGGTTGGCCATAAGGAATTGCTAGAATTTTTGTTCAGGATCTTATGAGGAATTCCCGTTTATTCCGCCAACAGGTTGCAGCGTTGGGCACTGACTCTTTTCCTATACGATTTCTCCATCGAATACGTGTTGACAGATAGGTTTGGCTACGTAGATCGTGTTGACAGATAGGTTTGGCTACGTGTCGCGGCTGATTAACACCCGCATTCGACCTGATGATAGCGTTGATCGAGCTGGAAAGTACGTTTCAGGATGTCATTCATCATTCGCTGGAAGTCTTCCCGCTCACATTCAAGTCGACCCATTCAGGAACCAGAGCGGATCCTGTTTTCCTCGTCTAGGGTTCTGCGACACCAAAGGTATACTGCACCTGAAGACGCCACCTTTTCCCCTACAATTCAAAGTACTTGCAGAAAGGATCGTTGACAGGTTTAAGGGGTTATAAACCTTTTTTCTCGAGAAAAAAAAGCAAAATTTGGATTTTTTTAAGCGTGTAGAACCTTTTTTATTACATAATACTAGTAATTTTCTGAAAATTCAGATATTCAACAATCACAAAACACGTTTGTTTAAAAACTGAGACAGATAATTGAGTTGGATAAATTTTCCATCATTGGTACCTATGTATATTTTCTTATTTGCAAAAAAATTCTACGCCCTTGCGAGCGGCCTTCCGGCAGTTAACCGAAACATTCGCCATGGCGGAGAAAACCATCCTTGTTTTTTTAATAATTCCTCCTCCGTTTTCGCGACAAAACTGTTGGAATAGATCTTGCTCTTCAAGCTGGGGGACGTTGGGCGGATTCGCCGACTTCGGTACCACTTCGATATTCAGCCGCTCCATCTCCTCCAACGATCGCTTCGAGTAGTGGGCCGACGCCAACGTCGTGATTCGCCGGGAAAATCGACTTGACCATCTTATTCAACCGCCGTCGCTGCGTCATTGCCTGCAGCTCCGAGACCAGTGGACGGGACTGCCGCTTTCTGACATGTATGTCCATGCTTTCAGATACTTTTTCACTGTTTTACCGCATGCACCAACCTCCCGACCAAGTGCACTAGGCGATTTAGCTACTTTTCCCTCGGTCTTCCTCTTCAGCATCCTTTGAAGCTTCTTGTCGCTCAGGGTCGTTGGCCGTCCGGAACCGGGCTTTATAAACCTATGAAAATCGGTAATTTTTGTCCATTTTTTTACCACAAACGTTATTCAATATAAATACATTCCATACGTCTCATCAGAGCATCAAAATCAACACCAATTGAGATGTCATCATTCATTGGCTGAGAACTAGTATTGCATCCTGGATCGATTCTCGAACCTAGCTCTCTTACTTGCTTTACCAATCAGACGAGAGCCATAGTGGCTCGTGCTGTATCAAGTAGTTTTTGCCATGCTGCTCGGTTTTGGCCTGTGTTTCGCCAGTTCCCCAAACGTCTCATCACCCGTAAGTCTCTTTCGATCTGGTCGAGCCATCGTCAACGCTGCACCCCTCTAGTTCTGATGTCGGTAGGGTTGATGGAGAGAAGTGATTTCACAGGGTTGTCATCCGGGATCTTTACGATGTGACCAGCCCACCGCAACCTATTGACTTTCGCCAGGTGTGCAATGGGGTTCTCTCCGAGCAGCGCGCACTGGTTCATGCACTGTCGCCATTCTCCGTCGTCCGATTGTACTCCACCGTAGATAGTCCGCAGCACCTTTCGTTCGAAAACTCCAAGAACGTTAAGGCCCTTCGCCAGAAGCGTCGTTGTATCGATTCCGTAGAGGACTATCGGTCGTATCAGGTACATCGTCAACTTTTTGCTTCGTCGCACTAGACTCGATCAAAGTGGCCATGCCCATGGGCGTAGCCAGAATTTTAAATAGGGGGGGGGGGCAAGCTCTTCAAAATATTAGGAGTAAACAAAATGTATTTTGAAAAATAGAAATAAATACTAATGTTTATTGATTGTTACATCAAGGCAACCAGTGAAAAGTTGTCCTTGACATCAGAATGGAAAATTTAATTATTCTTTGTGCAACCTCGAAAATAAATAGATGTTCTTATCGTTTTGGCGACAAGAATCTCAAGAATCCACGAACATGGCAGAAGATAGCTTCGCAAGGACGTGAAGTTTGAAGACACAGTCAAGATTCTCAATAAAATCTTCAAGCATTAAACGTCAACGTTCCGGAAGCGGTTCATGTGTCTGCAGTCAGTGAAATGCGAATCTGAAGATATTATTAGCTACGGTGACAACGTCAATCGAGCCTAGAACTAGGCTCTAGAACCTAACACCGGACAATTTCAAGTGCCTCATTTTCGTCAGCGGATTGAAAGCCACTAAATATGCGGATGTCCGGGCAAGACTACCTTTCATGCTAGAGAATGGAGAGCCTGAATCACCAATTACTCTCCAATCGTTGATTGATGAGTATCAACACCTTGTCAACTTTGAGGAAGGCACCACGATCATCGAGCAACAAAGCAGCAGCTCGAAATCTACAGTTCACGCCGCCAGGGACAGGAAGAGTGCACCGTATCAGGGAAATTCTTCGAAGCACTGAGGTAAGAAACTGAAGACACCATGTTGGCAATTCGGTCAAATGCATTTTTCAACAACCACCTTTGCAAGGACTGCAACCGCATTGGCCACAAAGAAGAATACTGTTCTTGTTCGAAGAAAACGAATCAAACGATGCAGATATCCTTGAGGATCCTGCTTCTAGAGATCCACCAGCAGAACATGAAGAAGTTCAATAACTTCCTTCGCCACCGCTCTAGCGCTAACTCAGTAAATTTTTCACGATTGTTGTTAACCGTTTGCTTTCTCCGTCGCAGGGGAGAAAGAACAGGCTTCAGCAAGCAGGTCTATAAGATCCAGCTCTTCCAAGTTTTTACGTTCTGCTCTCATGCTGCTACAATGTTGATACCAGACTTCCACCTCTTCAGCAAAATTGTCAACTTCGTAAAAATTACGAAAGCTTCGGTTTTGCGCTTGAACTCTTCCAACGACATGCGTATTACGTTAGCGGGATGCAGCAAGGACAACGCGTAGCTAGATGCACTATCTTCACTTGACCAGATTTTAGTTACCATTTTCTTATTGCTCCGTGAAAATTGCGGGAAAGTTTGAAGGTCAAATATCCACATACATTTTCCATACGATTGGTATATTTCCCTAACGCAGACTTCAAAAACATAGACGAAATTATTTCACACATTCAGTCATTGGTTAGCAATGCCAGCCAATTGGCATCGCATTCATCACCCAACGTAAACGACGAAGAAAGAAAGCAGAGATGCTTCCACGTGATTAATTCTTCCCTCAATCACCCAAGTTCCCCACACTGAGTGACACTATAAAAGGACATTTCGTTTTGAGAGAAGCTCATCATCATTCGTATCACGCTTGGTGTGTACAGACGTGTTTGTTACAACAACTGAAAGTTTTAGTTTACCTATCGCATTCGTTTATTTTGCCTATCGCATTCGTTATACAACAGTACGTTGTCGTGTCCCAACGAAATGGGAAAAACGGGTTCCAGTAAGGAGCAAAACAATAAGCGTCCTCGTGATCCTGTTGAAAAGGATGATGGAATCGCCAAGAAGATACTAGCTGCTAACAAGTTTGCATCGCTGGCTGACCAAACTACCGAGAAAACGGAAAAGAAGGAGAAAATGCCGCCTTTCTACGTAAAAGGTTTCCCGCCTGGACTAAGGCAACACTTCAATGAACTTATCAGCAAAGGGCTGATAGCTACCCTGAGGCTATGCACGGACGGCTACAAAATCGTCGTTCCATCCACCCCACATTACAAGGCAGTAGAGGCTTACCTGAAGCAAACAAAAGCGGAGTATTTTACTCACGATATTGCAGCTACAAAACCATTCAAAGTTGTACTGCATGGTTTACCGGAATTGTAACTGGACGAGTTAAAAACGGAGCTTGTCGCTTGCGGCCTAGAAGTGGAAGCAGTATACAAAATGATAAGACACAACAAAGCCATCAAGTATCGTGATCAGTTATACCTGATCCACCTGACCAGGGGTTCAACTACACTGAGCACAGTGAAAACAATCACCGCCCTATTCAACATCATCGTGCAATGGGAGCGATACAAACCGATTCATCGCGATGTCACGCAGTGTTCCAATTGCTTGAACTATGGACATGGCACAAAGAATTGCCACATCAAGAGTCGCTGCATGAAATGTGCAGGTCCGCATCGAACAGTGGATTGTCTTGTTGAGGAAGCCGAACAAATCAAGTGTCTCAACTGTGACAAAGAGCATGCTACGAACAGCCGTTCCTGTCCAAAACGAGCAGAATTTATCAAAATTCGAAGTGAAATTGCCAATCGCCAGCGACCGTCGAATAGAAAAAGTGTACAACCTAGCGTTACACCAACCCCGCCAGCGACTTCAAGTACGTTGCCGTTTCCACCTCCTCCAACTGGTGGTGTTCCTAGCCGGGACCCCCCCGGATTTTTGAGTTATGCACAGGCTGCCAGCATGCCCCCAGCAAATAGCAATTTGTACTCGATGGAACAGCTAGCTACGCTGTTTCTTAAACTCGATCAGCAAACAAAGGCTTTTCGCACCAACCAGGAACAGATTGCGGTCATGATGACTTTTTACTACCGTCATGGATCCATTCTTTCGAATCCTTAACTGGAATGCCCGCTCTGTGTCCAACAAGAAGTTAGAACTTCTACATTTTCTGAACACACACCACATCGATGTCGCTGCAATAACCGAAACACATTTGAAGCCGAACATAAACTTCTGCCTGCCGGAACACTCGGTAGTCAGACTGGACCGCACAACCTCAGCTGGGGGCGGGGTTGCAATCGCCATAAGGGGAGGACTACCATACAAATCACTACCGAGTTTCAACACAACCTTTGTCGAAGCTGTAGGAATCGAAATTACCACCACTGATGGACCACTCACATTTATTGCGGTCTATTGTCCGAAGCAGTCTCGACGGGCAAATGGAACCACGGTGAAATTGAAGAACGACATCCAAAAGCTGTCTAGAAGAGGAGGCAATTTCGTCATCACAGGTGATCTCAATGCTCGCCACTCCGCTTGGGGTGACTCCACGTGCAACTCAAATGGTACCATCATCGTAGAAGATTCCGAAGCTGGATATTACTATCCCGCTCATCCGGAATTGCCAACTTACATCTCTCCTGGTGGTGTAGGCTCTAAGCTGACCAACATCACCGATCGATTTTCGATTCCGAAAACCATAACAGAGCTCTCCTCGGATCATCTTCCGGTCATCGCTGAGATTGGTGCTAACGAAGAGCGGCGTCAAGTTCAACAAAGAAGAAATTACCATCGTGCAAATTGGGTTCAGCTGCAGCGGTATGTTGAAAACCATCTTGATGCGGACATCACTTTGAACAGCACTGGAGACATCGATCGTACTCTACAGTCCATGATAGACGTCATCCAGGAAGCAGAGTGCCGCTACATCCCATCTGTTCCAGTGACACGTCAGTTTGCGCAAATCGACGATAGCACCAAGCGCATAATTTCCTTGCGAAACTCGCTGAGAAGGCAATATCAACGTACCCGCAACCCTAGGCACCGATTCTACGCTAGACAGCTGACAAAAATCGTTCAAGAACGTCTGGAGAAAGTGAAAAACAGACAGTTTGCAACCGAATTACGCTATTTGCCCAACTGCTCACGGCCATTTTGGCGTGTGGCTAAAGTGTTGAAGAACAAACCAAAACCCATTCCGCCATTAATAGTAAATAGTGAAACTTTGCTAACTTCCCGCGAAAAGGCTTGTGCTATCTCTCAGCATTTTGCCGCTTCCCACAATCTTGGTCGTGATATTGTGAGTGGAATCGAACCAGCTGTCAGTGAATCGATAGTAATTCTGGCCCGCACACCGAATATCTTACCACCTGATCAGCGGATAACAGTGGACGAGGTACAAAACAACATTAAATTCTCTCGGAACATGAAGGCTCCCGGATTTGACGGAGTGTTCAACCTTGTGCTCAAAAACCTTGGACCAACAGCCTTGTCTGTGGTGGAAAAAGTGATCAACGGATGCCTTGAATTGGCGTACTTTCCAACAAAGTGGAAACTGGCGAAAGTGATTCCCATTTTGAAACCAGGAAAGGATCCCACATGCCCCAAAAGCTACCGTCCCATCAGTCTGCTTTCTGCCCTCAGCAAGGTATTCGAACGATGCATCTACAGCCGTATTCTGTGCCACGCAGAAGTGAACAACATATTCCTGGACGAACAGTTCGGGTTTCGCAGAGGCCATTCAACAACATATCAACTGCAGAGAGTAACAAAACTCATCAATCGGAACAAGGAGCTATCTAAAACAACTGCCATGGCCTGCCTGGACATAGAAAAAGCATTCGACAACGTGTGGCACGACGGGCTTATCTACAAGCTACAGCGCTACAACTATCCCGTTTATCTAGTGAAGATTGTGCAAAACTATCTTACGCTGCGCAAATCTCAGGTCTGTGTGCTGGGTGGCCTGTCTGGCCCATACGACGTAGGAGCTGGTGTTCCACAGGGCAGCATCCTTGGTCCTGTTCTGTACAACTTATTCACCTCAGATATTCCTGAACTACCCAATGGAGGCATCCTGTCGCTGTTTGCTGATGATATCGCCATTATGTACGAGGGCAGACAGATCAACCAAATAGTTAAAAAGCTGCAAACTGGGCTTAACGTCTTTGTGAATTACCTCACCTCATGGAAAATTTGTGTGAATGCAGCAAAAACTCAGACCATAGTCTTCCCACATCGGAATAGTCAACGTTTGGTGCCGACAACACAGATTCGGTTGAACAATGTGGATATTCCCTGGTCGTCAAATGTTCGCTACCTTGGTTTGACCTATGATCATAAGCTACTTTATCGCCCCCACATTGAACAAACAGTAACGAAAAGCTTAGTGCTAATGAAGAAGTTGTACCCGCTAATCAACCGAAAATCGAAATTATCCGTCGTGAATAAATTGACGGTATACAAACAGGTCATCCTGCCGATGCTTCTATACGCCTCGTCGATCTGGAGAACCTGCGCGAGAACCCACCTGCAAAAGATTCAACGGATCCAGAACAAGTTCCTGAAAATGATCTTGAACGTGCCCTTCGGAACCCGAACATCAGAAGTGCATCAAATAGCTGGTATCGATATGACCGAAAACATAATCTCTGCACACGCTGAAAACACTAAAAATAATGCACTTAACTCTAGTGCGGTGCTCATTCGTGAGCTTTATTTATAAGTAGCTAGGTATATTAATTTAATAATTAAAACTCCAATGCCGAGCATTAAAATGTAAATCATGTACGTAGAAAAGGAAAAAGTAGTAACACTTATAGTACATTAAAATCATCAGAGTTGAAAAGTTGATAAAATTGAATCTCTCACAATGTTCAAAAAACAAATGTGTGATGAAAATACCGTAAGAAAAATAAAGAATATTGAATCCAAAAAAAAAAAAGAGAGAAGCTCATTCCTTGGTCGACCGTCAAAGCGAACAGTTCGGCTTCCCTTCGATCTGAGTTGGACCCCACCAGTGGTAATCTAATTCAGATATCGTTGTTGGAATACAGCCCGAAACTGGACGTGATCGGCACTGGGGACCATTGGAAGCCGTTGGAAGGGACCATTGGAAGACTTAGAGGCCGTTTGGATGCTGCCGATAGTAAATTGTGTAGGTATAGTATATCGTATACCAAGTGTGTATGTGTCTGAGTAGCGTTAGCGTGTGTATGTGTGTGTGTGAGTAGCGTGTGTACGTGTGTGTGTGAGTAACGTGTGTATGTGTGTGTGTGTGTGTGTGTGTGAGTAGCGTGTGTATATATATGTGTGTGTGTGTGTGTGTGTGTGTGTGTGTGTGTGTGTGTGTGTGTGTGTGTGTGTGTGTGTGTGTGTGTGTGTGTGAGTAGAGAGTGTATGTGTGTGTGTGCAGCGTGTGTAGCGTGTGTATGTGTGTGTGAGTAGAAAGTGTATGTGTGTGTGAGTAGCGTGTGTGTGTGAGTAGCGTGTGTGTATGTGTGAGTAGCGTGTGTGTGTGTGTGAGTAGCGTGTGTGTATGTGTGAGTAGCGTGTGTGTGTGAGTAGCGTGTGTGTGTGAGTGTGTGAGTAGCGTGTGTGTGTGTATGTGTGTGTAAGTAGCGTAGGTGTGTCTGAGGAGCGTGTGCTTGTAAGTAGTGTGTGTGTATAACTTGTATGTGTGTGCAAAAATGCATTCATCCGAGGTAAATTTCTTCATGACAGAATACTTTTATAGGCAACAAGTTAATTATTTTTCCTATTAGTTTGTATGCTATGGTTTATCAGAGGTGTATGTGTTTTTTGTGAAGTGTTCATGGATTGTTGTGTTTGGTATTTGTACGTTTGGTGTGTGTTATATACTACGGCTATGGCAGAATTAAATTGCGCTATGGCTATGGCAGAATTGAATAGTCCCACGTCAAGCCTACGTTTGTGCACTCAAGCACATACCCTTTAACTTTTTTGTTTGGGGCTGTCCAAAAAGCACGAAATCCAATTTTTAATATTTTTTGGCACTTTTTTACTTTTTTCATAGAATTATAGGATCTTTAACCACAAGTAGTGCCACCGGGCGTCCTCCCCATTGAAAAAAAAATTCGTATTTTATGGACGACCCCTCAAACTAAACAGATTTTGCCAAATCAAACTAAACAAATTTTGCCGAAATGTATATATTTTGAAGTAGAATACTTCTCTCAGGAAGTTCGGCTACATAGGGATGTGAAATGAAAATCTAAAACCGGAAAAAGTGAAAAATATGTCCAATTTCAAATGCTAATAAATCGGTTAGTATTCGATGGATTTCCTTCGTTCTGGCAGCAATAGATTGGAAAATCTTCCAAGATTCTTCCCAAATGAAGAGAATTGTAATTTTATTATTCAAACTATTGTACTATTGAAAATAGTCAAGCCTTGTCTAAACGAAAAATTCGACCTCTGGTTGGTCGTTATATGATTGCTTCCCAAGCACGGCCGACAGAATCATATACCTTCCAATTGAAAATATGCTTTTTGGCCTATATAAGAGCCTGTTTTAGCCGAAGCCGCTCATAATAGTTCTAGACAGCGACAACAGCAGTCATCCCTTAGCAGCAGCAGTAGCAGAGCAGTGGATATCAGCGTTAGTGGATAGCGACCACAGCACAGCTGTGGAGTAGCAATGGATACCGCACTAGTTGCAGCGGATCTCAGCATCGATAGCAGCTGGACCAGCTGATGCAGGGGCAGCGGATACCAATGGCAGCGTATAGCGGCCACAACTGTGGCATGGCTACGAATAGCGTAGCAGTTGCAGCGGGTATATCTGACCATGAAGCATTTATGCAATAATTGAATGAAAATTGCAATTGCAGCAATCGGCCTTTTTCAAGGCTACTAAATGTTTTTGGAAGAGCATAGTGAATGGTTATTAATAAACTGCAACTGAGGTTTGATGCTGGCAAATGCACAACAATGTGATGTTTATTACGATTTGTTGATACTGTGCATAACAAGCGGTATATACGAAACAAATCCGATATCAAACAGAAAATTTTGGTACGTTCTGCTCACGATGCTGAGTCTGGTTTAGAAAATTCACAACACTTCATTAACAAGGATGTAGCGCCTTGAAGAAGACGGTTATGGTTAGACATCACAGCAGAATTTCGAACTTTATACTCATGTCTACCATCGGCAATATCAAACACGCAACAATTCACTTCCATGCGACACGGGGACGGGAACATTTTCTTCTTCCAAGCCGACACAATACATATTATAGCTTAATGAATTGCCTTAATGAGAGCTCTATCGGTCCGGCTCGAAATAATGTCCACAAGAAATCGTTTTTGTATATCTGTGTTGCGAAACTGAGAAAATCTGTAGGAACTGAAAATAAACTGAAATGAATGAGATTTATTTTTCGTACATGAGTATTACGCCATAGGAAATAAAAAATTTCGAACGTTGTAGAATGGTATAACTGGAAACAATTTAGCCACACCTATTTTTCAGTTATATCATGCAACTGAAGTTTGATGCTGCTGCAAATGCACAGCAGTGTGATGTTTATTACGATTTGTTGATACTGTGCTTAACAAGCGGTATATACGAAACAAATCCGATTTCGAAATGACTGACACGCAAGCAGCCAAGTTATCTTTCTTGTAAAAGTATTCTACTTCAACCTTGCGGTCGTGGCTTAGCACACAACCCTCCTGTGATTTTTTTTTAAATAAACTAAAACAACATAAGTAATACAAACTAATTACAAATTGAAAAAGTCATCATCATCATCATCATCTTCCACTGTGATCGTTTAAAGCTTGCGTTGAATTGTTTCTAGAAAAATTGAAGTTCATTATACTTATCAGCAGGAAAAATGTCTTTCGCTGAAATTTTCATTTGTTCTAGTGATTTTCGATGTTTCATTGTTTCATATGTATGTTATTTATCTTCCTAATCCGGATTTTATGGTTGAAAGAGGACATTTAAATACATGTATAACACCATTGACAACTTACTAGACATTGAATTAGGTGGTGCCGCTGAAGTTGAAGGCTCCATAATAAAATTCAAAGAATCTATTAATTTGAAAACCAAGACACTGGAATGACACAACGTTCTAAATGAATATTAAAAGATGCGCAGGGCGACGACTGTTCTTAGTTTTTTTTCTCATAAAGCAAAATGTATGCTTTACTTTTGTATGCAAACGAGTGCGAAGCAAAAGCAATCTTCAAACGGGCTATTGTTAGCCGGAGTTTGATGGTATGAATTTGCTGCTAGTATTTGACACTTCAATCAGTTTAGCGAATTTCATGATCATAAACTGAAAAGGGCTGAATGTTTTTAATATTGTTTTAATTTTGCAGTAAGTGATAAAGTTTGAAATAAATAAAGTTTCAAAAAGATTAGTTTACTGTTTTCTTGTTCAACACTTAATTTAAAACTTTTCATTGATAAATTTTGTGATTTTTGCCCAAATTTATATTTTATTCTTACGGATTGAGTACGATATCATAAATTTTCATCAATGGGGTATCATGGTTATGATTAAAATTAATCCTGGATGAAATTTCAACTTCAAAAATAAAAACTAAAAAAATCTGCTATCGCCTTTTTCACTAAAGTGACAATTTGCGCAGTTTTGCGCTACAGCGGACAGTATGCATTTGAAAGCTTACGTTTTTACCTAAATTTTGAATGTAGTCACAACCGTGGCAAACTGCGGCAACTAAACTTCTAAGCTACTTTTCTACAAAAAATCACGTTTTTTTTAGTGTCAGGCCTGCTATAACCAAATTTTACAATATCTAATAAAAAGGGTATGTTTTGCACAATATTTACAACAACTTTTCCTTTGACGTTAAAAAAATCCAAGCTATCATTAAAGCTACAGAGCGTTTCAAAGTAATGTACTTTTTTTCAAAAAAAAAAAGACAAAAAACGTCAGTTCGCCAAGCTTTGAAAAGTCATAAAAAAATCAAATTTTATGATATTGCGCCCAAATTTTGGATTTAGACACTTGAAGGTTATAGCAATAAAGGAAAAATATTATGAAACAGCTAACGAAAAAAAAAAATTTTTTTTGGCGGATGGCCAGCGATTTCCCACTGTGCGGTGTGCAGGATGTGTGGGTCATTCCATACGAAGTGACCACGGAAAAGAATAAACTTGGACACGACCATCACGGCTTTGGCTCAAAGCTGGGGGAATTATTCATCTAGGTTCACTATGAAAAAATCCCATTTTTGGTGTCGATTGGAATACTTCCCGCTCTGTGGGACCCCTCTCTTTGTGACAAAGGTGTTGCCAGATAGATTATTTTTGTATTTTAAAACTGAATTTGCATTTTTCGGCAAATGCAGCTAATTTTATTCTAAATTTGATGGTTTCAGGGCCGGCGTTTCATGTGGGTAGTATGGGTAGTAGTACCCACTCGGAAAATATCCATGTGGGTACGTACCCACACGGGACTATTGGACAAAACCAGAAAAAAGTACTGTTGCGAGCGACAGATTTTTAGATGGATATCGTTAAGCGAGGGGTTATAAATCTACAGACTTATGTACAGTTGTAACGTTACTCAGAGGAAAGGATTATTTTTTTTTAATTGTTTCATTTACGATAGAGTTCTGAATTTCATTTACGATAGAGTTCTAAAGTTCAGTTCTCGACATTTAATGCATTCCTAAGACATTTGCTATAAAAAAAATCGATTTCTGAAACTTCCAGAACTGCTCTTGTGCATTTTTAGGTTGTTCAAAAATGTAAGACTTTCACGACTGTAAGTGAAACCCTCTCAGAAGTTCGATTAAGCTCAAATTTTGGATGGAAACTTTTTTCGAGAAAACAAAATTGTTGAGTCCTAACGTTAGCATTGAAAAAAAATGCTCAAAAAAGGCCGATTTTTCATGAGTTTACCTTTACACGCACTGACGAAACTACCCATGAAGCATCAATCATAGTAACCCATGAGTCAGCAGAAAAAATTGACTCAAACTCTAACCATAATGGCGAAAACAGTGAAGTTACTCCGTTCAGAACAGTGCGCGATCAAACAACGTTACCCCGTCGCGTCGAAAACAGACTTCGTACAGGAAAGGGACGCCGGTTACGCTTGTTCCGGTATCTACAACATCTTGGCACTGCTGGACTACAATCAGAGCATCGAAAGAAAGACAGGTTCCGGACGGCCGACGACCCTGAGCGACAAGAAGCTCCAAAAAATGCTGAAGAGGAAAACCGAGGGGGAAGTGGCTATATCGCTGTGTACGCTTGATCGGCAGGTCGGTTCAACCGGCCAAACAGTGGAAAATTACCTGGCGAACATGGACATCAGAAAGCGGAAGTCCCGTTCATTGGTTTCGGAGTTGCTCGATGGTCGAGTCGATTTTTCGGCGCATCGCTCCGTGATGATGGTGGTCCACGCCGAGACTTATCTTACCCTGGATGACAACAACTGGCAGGGCTCTCCATATTTTACTTTACCCACGAAGGAAGTGACCTCTGAGGTGAAATTCATTTCACACACCAAGTTCCCAAAGGAGGTGCTGCTGTGGATGACAATCAGCGAGAAGCTCCGTACTGGCCGTGAACGAGGAAATTTATAGTACGAAGTGCCTGCCAGAAGTTGCGTCGTTTATCAAGAAATACCGTAGGGGCGAAGACGCGGTGCTCTGGCCCGATCTGTCGGTCACTACTCGAAGCAATCGTTGGAGGAGATGGAGCCACCCAAAGTTCTCCAGCTGCATCCCATCCAGAGTTTCTGGACAAATCAGAAGCGTGAGACCTACCTCAACAATCTTAACGCGAGAATTGAGGAGGAATTGATAAATAGAACGAAGAAAGAACTCAAAAACATGCCTACACGCATGTCCACCATGGCGAATGTTCCGGTAAACTCTCGAAAAGCTACTCACAAGGGCGTGGAATTGGTTTTGCAAATGAGCCTATATAATTGCCTTCCATGGGAAATTAATGGTAATGACTACTGAACGAAATTCAAAAATCTAATTTCTCTTAAACATTGGCACCCTATTGTTGATGCACGATCGACTTTTCGTAAATTTTGCTCAGGTATCAGAAGGTCACCCCTCCCCCCTCGCAGCAAAGCCTTTGTTACCCATGAACCTTCCCCATTTCTTACTACCCACTCGGGAAAATAATGTGACGCCGGCCCTGGATGGTTTCATCGTATTTCTCGGAAAATTTTACGTAAGAAATACTTATCATTCCGTGGTAATATGAGCCAATCTCGAGATATAGCATTTTTACGAAAATAGTTTCAAATTTCCTAATTAATTGGAATTAACATGGAAAATACATCGAATTAACATGAAAAAAACATAAAAACTATTCTAGTAGCAATACATAAATGTTTGAAAAAAAAATTAAAATAATATTAAACATTCAAAAATTACATAAAAAAGAGAAAATTTCCAAAAAGATTATAACATAATAGAAAATACACAAACTTACCACTCCTTTCGTTTCAGCAAGAAAACCCGCCGCGAGCTGATCCGCGTGTCCGCCGCCGTTATGGGAATCGAATTTTCCTACGCCGCCGAAACGGCCTTCGTATCCCCAACACTGCTAAAGATAGGAGTACAGCATCGCCACATGACCCTGGTGTGGTGCCTGTCACCACTGGTTGGATTTTTCCTCACCCCAGTTCTCGGATCCCTCAGCGACCGTTGTCGCAGCTTTCACGGCCGACGAAGACCGTTCATATTTTTCCTCTCGATCGGGGTTCTACTTGGATTGCTGCTGGTACCGAATGGCGAAGATCTGGGGTACGCCTTTGGTGACCAGGAACCCGCGTGGAATGCGACGGCAGCCGTGCTTTCACACCGTGTGACATCGCAGGATGATTTGCAGGATGAAGGGCCGCCAAGGCCCAGCCATCCGTGGGGTATATTTTTCACAATTCTTGGTACAGTATTATTGGATTTCGATGCCGATGCCTGCCAGAGTCCTTCGAGAGCCTACCTGTTAGATGTAACGATTCCGGAAGATCACGCACGCGGACTGTCGACGTTCACGATTATGGCCGGATTGGGCGGTTTTATGGGATACTCACTGGGTGGCATCAACTGGGACGCCACCGCTATCGGGAAAGCACTGGGTGGACACGTGCGTGCCGTTTTTTCGCTGATTACCGTTATATTTATCGTTTGTGTAGTTTGTACGATCACGAGTTTTAGAGAAATTCCACTAGTGGTGCTGGAGGAGCAAATCGACAAGCAAGATTCTGCCTATCCTAGGAAAGCTGGCTGCGAAGAAGATCCGTTGGAGAAAACCGAAACTGCGTCCTACGGTGCTGTTGAGGAGGATGAAGCCCATCTGCAGAGGAATAATCCAAGGAGGAATACGATAGCAACTTCGACGCTGTCGAAGAATGATTATGGGCTGTTGCCGGGGGAAAATTGTGCTGAAACTACGTTTACTGATGATGCTGGTGATGGTGTAGGAGCTCGCCTGGCAGTGGAACCGGGGCAATCCAACGTCGAGGCGGTTAGTCTGGAAACTTATTTGAGGTCGATCATTTTCATGCCACATTCGCTGCGGATGGTTTGTTTGACGAATCTGTTCTGCTGGATGGCACACGTCTGCTATTCTCTTTATTTCACCGATTTCGTTGGCGAAGCTGTTTTTGATGGTAATCCGAAGGTAATTTGGGAATCAATTTCGAAACTTTAGTATATGTCATGAAATTGTTTCTTTTTGTAGGCTCGTGATGGGTCAGAGGAATACATACGTTACGAGGAAGGCGTCCGATTCGGTTGCTGGGGTATGGCCATGTATTCCCTGTCGTGCGCTTGTTATTCGTTTGTTATTGAAAAGCTGATTACTCGCTTCAAAGCTCGTAAAGTGTATGTTGGAGGTTTGCTTTTCTACTGCTCCGGAATGACGCTAATGGCTTTAACAAAGCATCCGGTAGGGGTAATCCTGTTCAGTTGGACTGCCGGTGTAATGTATTCCACTCTGTTTACCATGCCTTATCTGCTGATTGCACATTATCACTCGGAAGGAATTGTGAGTAGTGTGCAGTAATCTTGTGCTGATTAAATTATCTTAACTTATTTTTATTTGTTTCAAGTTTGAGCAAGTTGCTGGCGGGGAGGACGCGAAACAACCGGCAGCCGTTCGAGGTTTGGGTACCGATGTGGCGATCGTTAGTAGTATGGTGTTTTTGGCCCAATTTGTTTTGTCCATCTGCATGGGAACGATTGTGTCCTGGAGTGGCACGACAACGGCAGTGGTTGGGGTTGCGGCCTTTCTCAGCTTTTGTGGTGCCATTTCCGCTACACAAGTTATGTACCTAGATTTATAATAGAAGTTCGGACAGTAATTTACGCAAGATAACCTACGTATTGACAATACTCTATGTGTAAATTAATATGAGATGTTGAATAATTTATTCCAATAAATGTATATTGTAGAAATGGACGGAATCGTTAGTTGAGTATCACTTGTGATGAAGAATTATTATAATTATTTGAAAATGGTATTACAATACCTGTTGTTCTTCAATTCTTCAAATTATTCCTGCACTTATCAAGAATATCTTTTTTGATCGACGGATAGTCCGGATGAGCCTTCAAAACCTGCTGGCAAATATCGACCGCATCGGCGTACCGTTTCGTTTTCATATAATTAAAAGCCAACTTGTAGGCGATGTTCGGTTTTGATTTGGCGCAAAATTTCCACGCCAGCTCATAGTGCACACTTGCCATTCGATAGTTCTGTTCCTTCTCAGAAACGAGTCCCAAAAGTTCGTACGCTTTGGAGCACGATTTATTGTGATCCAACACACGGGACAGCAAATCGGTGGCCATGTCGTACTTACCGGCTTGAAGGTACAAATCTGCCAGCAGCAACCAGGACCTTTCGAGATAATCGGCCTCCTCGAATGTCCAGCTGTTTTTGGCAATCCGTTTCAGCTGGTTTTTGGCCCGCTGGGATTGTTTCAGTATTACGTAGGCCGATGCAACGCCGTACACGGCGCCTATCTGTTCTTTATATTCCTCCTGTGAGAGAATTGCTGTAAAATCCTGCAAAGCGCGGTCAATATTGATCTTCTGCTTCGACGCAAGCAGGTGAAAGTTTTGCAACAAACGATGATTCAGTGCAGCATTGTCAATGACCCCAGGGCGTGGTTTGAGCTCCTTCAAAAGTCTCTCAGCCGTTTTTAGAGCCATAGCCCGGGAATCTTTTATCTCCAGATCATCCACTGCTATATCAACTACGCCTTCATTTGGTAAATCACCGTCAGGATTGAGACAAATTTCGATCATATTATAAATTGCTTGCTGACCCCACTCGGGGTCTCTGCGGCAGTTGTTGAAGAACCGCAAGGCACTGTTCGGGTTACCATTGTACCAATCATTGAGTCCTTTAGAGTAGTTCAGTCCGGCCTCCGTTTCGGGGCGATTACAAAGTTCTTCAGCTCGACTAAAAAATGGCTGAACGTCGCTCAAAGTTCCCGAGCGGCGCATTACCTCGATAAGTCGGGTTAAAGCCGTCCAATAGGTCGGTTGGGATACCAGAAGTTGCGAGAAATGGTAAGCAGCATTCTCGAAATCCATCTGCGAAAGAATTGTAACTTTGATACGACCTTTCTACATGCTAAAATAACTCACCCTTCGAAAGCAAAGGTCCGCCATCATAACTGAGGCGGCTTCATTATTGGGTTCTTTTTGCAGAATTTCCGCGCATATCAACTGACACTGGTCCATGTTAGCCACTTGCATATAGGCACGAGCTAGGGCCACCAGTACGTTAACATCGCCGGGCATAATCTTCAACGCTTCGTGGTAGTGATGAACTGCTTGCTCATTGTCGCGTAGTGCAATTGATTGCTCAGCCATTAGAATACAAATTCTGTGAGAAAAAAAAACGTATTTTAGATTGTCAAAAAACACTCGATTGACACTACAAACTTAGCCAAAATATTGTTCTGCTCTTGCTGGCTGTGCTGATCAACGAACAAGCGCTTCAACATTTTGTACTGATTATCACGCGCCTCCTTCAATGTATTCAATGAGGACGCCAAATAGCCGGCTTTCTCTCGAATCCGCGCCAGCAGTAACAACTGCTTGGTTTTCAGCTGTAGCCTCAGAATGTCTCCATTGTCTCTGTAAGAATAAAAGTACATGTTAGAGTATGTCTAAATAAATAAAATTGAAACATGTTCACCCCTTAGAGAGCTCCATCTCATCCACCAGCGTCTGTTCAGCGTTAGAGTACTGTTTCAGCTTCAGAAACAACTCAGCCAAATCCAGTTTGAGAAGATAATTCTCTGGAGTTCTGACCGCTTCCTGATAATACGCGATAGCTTTCTTGTACTGATGCGTCTTAACGTACGCTCTGCCCAACTTGCTGGCCAGCGAAGGATCCTTGGGATTTTGCTTATGGGCTTGCTTGTACGCCTCAATCGAGTCGTCCGGCTCCTGGATGGACATGTAGGCATCACCCAGCATCAGATAGCTCGAGGCACCGGGATTATGCGAAACCAACTCATTAAAGCACTGCGCGTACGCCAACCGATCCTTCCGGTGCACCAGATAGAGGTGAGCCATTTTCGTTTTAGCCTGCACGTAATAGGGTTCCGTCGAAGTGATAGTTTTCAGCAGTTCGATTGCCTTTGTGAAGTTTCCCTGCTGGCTGTAAAAATCCGCTATCGCGATGGTTAGCCGGCCTTCCTCAGTGGTGGAGGAGAATTTAGCCGATACCGAATGCATCAGTTTCAACGCTTCCGAGTGTTGGTTCATGAGAACATGCGTGTTGATAATTTCCAAATGCAGCGATAGAAGGTCTGCTGTTGACAGGACACTGTCCGATTCGGTTTTTTTCGAGGGCGACATATGATCCGCACTATTCGGGCACATGTTCGTTGCAGTGACGAAACTCTTCAGAGCATCCTCGTATAGCTGTTGGTTTTTTAGTACCATTCCTTGCAGCAAATGATACATAGGATTATCTCGTACTTGAAAATCCTTACTAAGACACATCTCCAAACTTTGAGCCGCTTTTGTGTAACATTTCTGCTGAATGTGAACCCGAGCCATGAGCAAATGTGCATCGGAATAGGTGGCATCGATGTCACGCAGCACCTTTTCCAGTGTCCTAGCAGCAGTCGTAAACTCACCGCAGAGAAATTGAACCTTCGCTAGTAAATACATTGCCTCGGCCAGGCCGGGGCAAGCTTTCACTACTGCGTCCAAAATATTCGAACAATGTCTTAACGAGGGATGCAGCGACTCTACAAACTCGTTCTGCATATCGTTTTCCGTCGGAGAATGAAAGAGCAATTCTTTAACAACCTCCAGCAGAAAGTCGGGATCAAATGCCAGCAAATATTCCAAACCATAGGTAATGGTTTTAAGATTTTTGAACTGAACTTCGCTTGCTGCAAACAGAAAAGCCTGCGCTTTCTCGTGATCGTTGCGGTGAGTTTTCGCCGACATCAATAGTAAAATTGGATTCTTATCTTTCCCCTGAATTTCCGTTAGAAACTCTATCTGCTGAAAGACTTGCTCGGAAACACCCGATTCCGTTATTTGACAAAGCGTTAGACCGCACAGTGCGCTCAGTGATGTATCGTCGATTTTAGAGGCCATTTTAAACCACTTACTGGCATCTTTGAATTTCCCGCGCAGAACACATTGAAAGCCCAGTTCGGTAATAAAATCAGCATTGTTGGGATCAATTTTGTGAGCCTTCTCCAGGAAATGATAGGTTTCCGATAGGATAGATTTGTTTCTTCCACAGACTCGCGCAAACAATTTGCCGGTTTGCATAAAAAGCTCTCCGTTAGCAGGTTCAGTTTTCTCCATTGTTTTAAACAGATACTGCAATATACTTATACTAGCCGCATAGTTTCCTTCCTTCACTACAAGCATCATGAGTTTCACCCTCAAGGCTTCTATATTAGTAGGTTCAATATTGAGAATACGCATAGAGGTTTCCGCCGCGCTGTCATAGTTCCAGTTAGCCAAATAACAGCGAATTTTCTCGACAAGAATTATATTCAGCTCGGGGTAACGCACCGACAACCGGTTCAAAATTCCCATAGCTGTATCACAATCATTATTAAACTGATGGTACCGAATTTGACCGAAGCTAGCATCGATTTGTTTGCCCTGCTCTAGAGCCTTGCTGAAATATTCCAAAATAATCGGTCTATTCTTATTCATAAATATTTCGCACCACCCCCTCAACGTCAACGCATCCGGATTGTTTGGATTGTATCGGAGAGCCTTATCGGCATACTCGCGAGCCTTCTCAATCTTACCCGTCAGAAACAGGAACAGCGCTGCATAATAAGCCGATACCGACGTCAAGCCTTTTTTCTCCTCCTTCAGAGCGGCTTCCAAATTACTTAACTCGTCCTTATCGATAACGCTGCACTTTCTATGCGCATACATGAGACTCAGCACCACGGCCAAACCCAAATCCTTGTCACCCTGCAAGTGACTTAGCTCACGTATGCCTTCCTGCAGCTTGATCGCTTCCAACACCAGAGCGATGCCGTTGAAGTATCGGAAACTTGTGTCCACCGTATATTTTGCCATTGCCTCGAGCACCGTCCGGTGCATTGTTCGGTACAACTTTTCACGTCCATAGTAAATGATGACACTTTTGTAATCTCGGTCGTCCATTATGCTGCCGAAATCATCGGAACTTTACACGTAAAATTACACAATTAGGTACAATTTGGATACGGTGGAAAACTGTGCAATCTGTTTGTTTACTTTTGCGTTGCTAAGGATTACGGTATTTTGTTTTTTTTTTTTCATGTTTTTGTGTCTATCTCGCGTTTGATGCCGCTGTACTGTACACGCAAAAGTTTGGAAGTGTTTTAGTTGTGAACGTACCCGCTTGATCCTATCCGACTGAAAGAAAGAGAACAACCATAAAAGAATAGAAAATAATCATGAAAGGAGGATAATCCACATGGTCTAACGATAACTAGTTGTTAGGCACGTTTGATGGTTATTGATTATGCGGAATGAACAATGTTTTTCGTTGTAACCATAAAAAACACGGTATTTTTACTGTTAGCTGTCAGTCATTACCATTTAAACGGCGTTTTTCGCTGATCACCGAAAATACTTCTATCATGAAAAACTCTGAACAGACCGTTGCATCGCTGGCCAATAAGAATGACGCGATCATGAAACCTGAGCCGAAAGTCGAAACTGACGTTGGCATCGACGACGAAGAGCCCATAGTGCTTCCTTCGCAACTCGAACGTAACGATCTTTCCACGAGGCGCAGCGAACGATTTCCGGGTATGTTATTGGACTATATTACCGGATTCGAGGCAACTGCTGTCGATCTACTTGCCCCAGATATACAATCAATGTCTGGAAATTCACGAAGACTACCAAACAAACTACACACTTAACTGCATAATGTTTTCTCGGTAAAGTAAAATACCGAACTACTTGAAAACATTTTCGTTTACCGTTGTTCCGTAACAAAATTACTGAGAATTCGGAAACCAAATGTGTTTACCGGAATACCGTAAATTTGTTTGCCGAAAAAATCCGTAAAACAGCAAATTTCCGAGTTCAGTAAACTAAAATACCGAATCTCGGAAGCTTGACATCATTTAACCGAGATCTCGTTGAACCAAAAAAGCTCTTACCGAGATTCCGAAAAATAGAACTGTCAAAATAACGAAAGCTTCACTATCAGTTTTGTTCGTGTTTCGGTTTAGATGTAAAAGGAACAGGTTTCGCGGTTAATCATCATTCCGGAGAAATCTGTAATATTCAGATTAACCTAAAATGTTGAGTAAGTATACAATATTATGTCTTAGATCTTGTTTGTGGTTATTGCAAATATAATACTAAAAGAAAACAATTAATTCTTTCCTTACTCAATTTCGTAGGTTAACGACTCGCTTCGCAGGATGGAAGTTGCAGTGATGGATGTATTGTTTTATTTCCAGGAAGCAACACAACTCTCCTGTTCCTACCAATGCTGTAATAAGTTGAATCATTTGACAAAATAATCAATAGTATTATACGACTAATCAATCGTTTTCATCATTTCCTGGATTTATCTGAGAAATCGCAAAATGCGTACTTCAGTAAATTTTTCCGAAATTTTCGTAATAATTGGACAGTTAAAATTTCCTAGTCCCGGTAAAATATTACCAAGGATCACGTTAAAGTTTGACAAGTTGTCAACTATTGGTTTTACAGAATCTCGGTATTTTGATGTATTACCGAGATTTTTACCGAGTTCTCAGCTGTTGAAATCTCGGTAATTCATTTTACCGTACTCGGTGATATTATCTAAGTGTGATAGCCTAACTACGGCCATCATCTCGAGAAACCATAAACCATGTCCCATAGCACTCCGTACCTCGCCCTGTCAAACTGCTCGATAAATAATGAACCAAATGAATTTTCTTTTTCTCGGCCTTATCGAGCCCCAAAGAAAATCCCATAAGAAACTGTCAAAAAGTTATTTACAAAATCAATGCAGCATTTTTCGAGTAGGAACGAAACAAATGCAGGCTGCGCAGGTACACTGCCTTAAAAAAACTCAACCAAAACTCAAACAGTGATTTAGTGGTACCATTCGAGTAGTTCATTTTGTACCAACTTTTATGAAAAATTTCTTCATGAGTGTTACGTATGTCTTAGGTATGTGGTATAACTATGTACAATTACAGCAGCTTTTAGAGTTTTTTTGATGTATTTTTTTTCGGGGGGTCAGCAATGTTTTTTGCTGAACTCGTCAAATGAATTTTATTGAACAGTATTTTGGCCAAAAAATTAACCGACATCAGTAATTTTTCAGGGAATTACAGAACGATCAGGAAAAGTTTACTGAACACGACCGTAATAAAAATTACCGAAGATTAAGACGGAAATAGTTGTGGGGTGATGAAGAAGAGTAAGAAGCCATATGTCGACCCTCAGGAAAATACAAGGTTCCGGGGAAGTTAAAGAGAAGGGAGAACTTAAAATGTGCACACCAAACATTTTTTACTGAAATTCAGTAAACTTTCACGCTGAAACTTCAGTTATCCTTTCAGCAATGGATGATTACTGAACATTTCAGTAATGTGAAATGTCATTCTGTTTGACGGTACTTTACTGAATTTTCAGCATTAAGAAATGTCATCCATGTGTGACAGACTTTTACGGAATTTTCAGCATTATTCAAAGCATTGCTGAAAACTCAGCAATATCGGATATAATGTATTTTGACAGCATTTTACGGAGAATTTAGCAAAGGATTACTGAAATATCAGTTAGGCTGGATTTCTTCGTATGGGTCTTAAAACTCGTTGCCTATAATTTATTCGATTTTTACCTTTATTTTACAAAAATTAGTTAAATCCCCGAATAATATGCCACCGATGTCCATCCGATGGCTTTTCTAAATATCCGCCAGCTTCCTCTACCGCACATCGAACTGAAAAAAAAACAAGAAAAATTAACTTTTCCACTAACCAAATAGTTTTAGCACGTCCCTACGATCGGCTTTCTGGTACTGCTGCACTTCTCCAGGCTCTGATTTATTTTAAACAAAATTCTCCCTGCATCACAAACTTTAACGCGCATTAAGCACATTGATAACGACTTTTTTGACAGCTGCGGTGCACGTCAGTCAACGAAGTATGTCGAATTTCAGCAACCGAAACTAAAAATACTGAATGTCGGTAAATCAAAACTAAATGCCGAATACTCAGTGTCGCTCCGTCAGCGATATTTTTACAATTGAACAATTTAGTGTCGCTTAGAAGCGAGAGAAAATATAAGATCGCATAGCAACAGAACCATAAGACACGATCGAGCTGACTAGGAGCATGCTAGATCCGCGCGAGACCTCTAGAATGGAGTTATGAAAAGGAACGTGAAAACGGTCTCACGCGTAGATTGTGTATTTTAAACGTTTTGTTTAGTTAGGACTTTAGGATAAGCCACTCCCATGTGAAGGGACCAAGGCGCATTAGAAGTTTACTTTTTCTTTCTAACGTTAGGACTTAATATAAGAATGAACAACATTTGTAATGTGTTCAATGAAAAGACCCGTTAGAGCCAGAAGGAAAATAAATAAATTTTCTCTAATTTTAATGAAAACTCTGGCATCTTAAGGGATAGTTATAGATAAGGATTTTTTCGAATAGTTATAGATCGCGTGTGTAACTTGTAGTGTTAAAATGACTTTTGTAAATATTTGTTCAATAAAGTGAAGTTTTCTCCCAGTACAACAAAGTGTTCTCCTTCAAAAGCCAATTTCAAAGTACGACATTAGTCGGAAAATCGACTTTGGCAATTTTAACAACAACTTCTAGAAAAGGAAGTTTTATGGTGGCTCCAGAGAGGAGCATTTGCATTAGAACTCACACCATTGGAGAACACTTTGGAAGACTTCAAGTTTATAGTGTTCCTAGCCCGAAGTTTGAGGGCACAACGTGAAAGCTATTGAATAGTTAATATCGTGTTGGGTGTTTGAGAACCACACGAGGTTGCCTTTTGTGATAAGTAATAATCACAGGCAAAGTGATTGGTGTGTTGGCGCCATAAGACCAAGAAGTGAAGTCCCAGTGTATTATCACACCGATATCACACCAGCTGACGGACGCATAAAATAGACACTAGTCTATTCTGGACCGGCATCATCGGCCGGAAGGATCGAAATCTCGATACTAGCTAGGGGCTAGCGTTGAGTCATTAGTGCAAGGAAAGCTAGTGCAACTGGACCGGCATCATCGGCCGGAAGGATCGAAATCTTGATACTAGCTAGGGGCTAGCGTTGAGTCACTAGAGAACACTAGTGCAACTGAACCGGCATCATTGTCCGAAAGAATTAAATCTTGATACTAGCTAGAGGCTAGCGTTGAGTCACTAGTACGAGGCTAGTGCAGCAGAGCGACAGCATCAGCAAGCAGTTAAAGTTTTCTCCAGATCGACGGAACGACGAACCGGTACTTTGACCGGTGATTACAACAAGCAGAAAACATCAGCTGGGTGAGTCCAGAATGGATAAAAATTAGTTTTAAACGAAAATAGCCATTGCCGATTATGTAAAAATCCAGACGAGTTTAACGATATGGTAGCCTGCGATGAATGCGATCGCTGGTTCCATATCATATGCGCTGGGTTGGACCACGTGCCAGTAAAGACTGAGCCGTGGATTTGTTTTAAATGTAAGAAGACGTTCGATGAGATAACGTCTAGAGATAGGAGAATTAGGCAGTTAGAACAGGCTTCGGCGGGAAATAAACCCCCGATAACCACTGAAAGGGAGTTTTATCGGGAGATGATAGAAGGTTTGAAGGAAATCAAGCTTGGTAAAGGGTCGAACTGCGACAGTTTTTTAACATAAAACTTCCTTTTCTAGAAGTTGTTGTTAAAATTGCCAAAGTCGATTTTCCGACTAATGTCGTACTTTGAAATTGGCTTTTGAAGGAGAACACTTTGTTGTACTGGAGGAAAACTTAACTTTATTGAACAAAAATTTACAAAAGTCATCTTAACACTACAAGTTACACACGCGATCTATAACTATTATATCTATCACACACCAAATTCTCGAGTCCAAATTCAGTACAAAAATCGACTTTGGCCATTTTAACAACAACTTCTAGTAAAGGAAGTTTTACTCAGTAAACATTTAGATTGCTTAAATTTCAGTATATGATTTTTATAGTTGAGTTTCAGTAATGATTACTGAATTTGGTGTGTGAGTTTACAGAAAAATTTGTTTGCTTCTTTGAATTGAAATTTCATTAATGATCTTGGAAATTTCGAAATCGGTTAACTCGGGTTATGATAAACGTCACATACGACCTTTTGACATGTTGCTCGTGACCCAAGTATGATGACAGTTCTACACTCATCATTGTAGAAGTTTCTACACTCATATATGTAGAACTGTCATCATACTTGGGCTCGTGACTTCAAGCAGAGTCTATGTTTAAGAGTCCCGCAAAGATGAAACCAAAGGAACCAAATCAGTGTCAAACGAGGGTACCAATCGAGCAATGTAAAGAAACATGGTGATAATGTTAGGAGTGGATGAAAAGTGTTGTAATTGAGCGTAATAAAGAATATGTGTTTTTCCGAAGTTTTACTTACACATTTTAATCCAACATTAAACCTGTACACTGGTTCACTTAAATTTAACAAAACATCACCGGTGTAATCTTTCAAAACTGTGTACCTTGTAAAGAGTTTCAAAAAATGATATTCGCTTATGCATGGTGAAAAACAGAACTGTATAGTTCTTGGCAACAAACGGCACAAAAACTGTGTTGCAGAAACGATAGATTTTCTCTTCGCGCGACTCTATATACCATAGACTCTGACTTCAAGGATCGTAAGCCAAAACAAAGCATGATTGAAGAAGTGTCATCAGTTTAAAGCCGATAGAATTTCATAACATCACCAAAAAATTGAATTTGTTTTCAAAAACCCCGTGAGAACCTGTTCTAAATGGTGTAAATAGTAAAAAAATGTTACGATTAGAACGTTGCAAACGATTACTAACTGGCCGGCTGGCCGGACTATCCTTGCCAGCAAGGCTGACCCCAGCCTTCGCGCACAATAGAATACCGATCCGATCTATCGCAACCAACAAACGGCCCATTCTGGTGTGCCCCAATCAACGTTTGCTGCGCCAACTAGAGAATGAATATCGTGCTATCCTGCAATTGTTTTCCCGTTCCTACGGTATTCCGCAATCCGTTCTGACACGCAATCTTCATACAGCTAGTCGAGTTTACCAGCAGAAAAAGCCAGCGGACAATGATCCGAACCGAGTTCCACCGGGAGGTGGTGGCAAAAAAGACAACGATGACAAGGAGAAAATGATGTCGGTTGTGACGAAAACAATCGTCCTGATGATTACGGTTTACGCGCTGGTAGCCTTCCTAACGATGGTGGTGCCGAATCGGAACCGGCCGGAAACCACTACGCGTTACGTTAGCTGGCACGAGTTTGTGCACCACATGCTGGCCGCTGGCGAAGTGAAGGAGGTGGTCGTTCATCCCGACATGGAAATGGTGACGATTCTGCTGCACGAAGGAGCGATCATAAAGGGAAGACGGGCGCATTCGAACATCTTTCACATGGCGGTTGCTGATGTTAATAAGTTTGAGGAGAAGTTGCGGTTGGTTGAGGCACGGCTCGGCATTAAGGATGGTGTTTCGGTGCAGTTTGAGCGCAGTGGTGACGTGAGTGGGCGGATTCTGTTTACGCTGATTGCTACCGGGGTGATTATTGCCCTGCTCAGTCGGATGCGCGGCATCCGGAGTCCGATCAGTATGGATTCTTTTGTAAGGCGATTTGTTTCTCTGCAAGATAATTGATTATAAGATCTTTTCTTTGTAGACTCAAATGGGGCGAGCAAAATTCACCCTAGTCGATCCGGTTGATGGATCCGGACGTGGAGTTTGGTTTAAAGACGTAGCCGGTTTGCAGGAAGCGAAACAGGAGGTTAAGGAATTTATCGACTACTTGAAGTCACCTGATCGCTATCAGAGACTGGGAGCAAAGGTTCCGAAAGGGGCTCTACTGCTGGGTCCTCCCGGCTGTGGAAAAACACTACTAGCAAAGGCGGTTGCTACGGAAGCTCAGGTTCCCTTTCTCAGTATGAATGGTTCAGAGTTTATTGAAATGATTGGTGGTCTGGGAGCGGCTCGAGTGCGGGATTTGTTCAAGGAAGCCGGCAAACGATCGCCCTGTATAATCTATATAGATGAAATTGATGCCATTGGTCGGCAGCGGGACGGCGGTGATAGTTTCGGCGGGGTAAGCTCGGGAGAATCAGAGCAAACCCTTAACCAATTGTTGGTAGAAATGGATGGAATGGCTTCTAGGGAGGGAGTGCTCATGCTGGCCAGCACCAACCGGGCGGACATTCTGGATAAAGCCCTCCTTCGACCAGGTCGTTTTGACCGACATATTCTTATTGACTTGCCGAATTTGGCCGAACGAAAGGAAATCTTTGAAAAGCATCTTTCGGGAATAGCACTGGCAGCAACACCGGATAAATATTCTGCCCGGCTGGCGACACTGACACCCGGATTTTCCGGCGCCGATATTGCGAATGTGTGCAATGAAGCTGCGCTACACGCAGCCCGGTCAAGCCAAAAAACGGTCACGACGGCCAATTTGGAATATGCTGTGGAGCGGCTGGTAGGTGGAACGGAAAAACGTTCGCACGCGCTAACGCAAACCGAGCGGCGAGTGATTGCGTTCCACGAGTCTGGTCATGCACTAGTTGGTTGGCTGCTACCGAATTCCGACGTTCTGCTGAAGGTGACAATTGTACCGCGAACCAGTTTGGCACTCGGATTCGCACAGTACACCCCAAAGGAGCAGAAACTGTACAGCCGGGAGCAATTGTTCGATAAGATGTGCATGGCTCTGGGTGGACGGGCGGCCGAGAACATTACCTTCGAGCGGATTACGACCGGGGCGCAGAATGACTTGGAGAAAGTCACGAAGATGGCGTACGCGCAGGTAAGCGTGTTTGTATGAAGAAGCTTTTATTTTCTGATTGCCTTTTTTTAGATCAAATACTTCGGCATGAACGGCACCGTGGGCCCAATTTCGTTCTCCGAAGAAAGCGAGTCTAATCCTTACGCTGCGAAACCCTACTCGAAGCACTTTGGCGACATAATCGACCAGGAAGCGCGCTACATGATCACGGAAGCGTACGAACGGACCGAGCAGCTGCTGCGGGATAACGTCGAGATGCTGCGAACCCTGGCCGAGGCGCTGCTGAAGCAGGAAACCCTCAACTACGATCAGGTGGTCGCCCTGATTGGTCCACCCCGGTATGACGATGCGAAGCGCAAAATTGAACCCGTCGAGTTTGAGGATAGCCTGTCGAAACTGGCCGCCGGCAATGGAGAGGAAACGAACAAGTGAAAGATAAAATTGTTAAAGCGAAATAAACTTACCTGTTGGAATTAAAAATCACGAGTCGGGAGGTTCGTTCTTTCCTTATTTTAAAACCGAAAACCAAAAGACATCGCATGCAATCGATCTTTATTGAGAGAGAACAACTTTCTACAAGCTAGATTACATGATTCCTTTTTTTCTTCATAATAATTACTGCTGGTAGTAAGACAATTACAAAAATAAAAGTTAAAAATAAGTTTCGAATATCCACAATCAAATAATCAACTGATTGGGTAAAATTTTAAATCAATAATTAGGCAAAAAAAAATAAGCAAAACCAATAGGTATTTAATCCCTGAAGTCCCGTCGATAGATGTACTCTTCGTCGCGGTCATAACTGTTGTACCGATCGGTGTTGTGGGTGGATCGCGCCGAGTAGCGGTCGTACGATGTATAGCGTGGAGGATAACTGTCGTACCGCGAGGACGAGGGCGCATAATAATCGTGGGGTCGCGAGCTACGCTCTCGCTCGTACCGATCGTAAGCCAAACGTTCCCGGTCGCGTCTGCTGTATTCCGGGGTTGGCGAGCGCCTCCGAGGGGCGGCGGCGGCGGCGTACCGTCCGACCGACCGGGATCGGGAGCGTCTCCTTTTGCGTTCACGCAGCGAGGATGGGGAACGAGATTTTCGTGAATTGGAACGGGATCGGTGAGATCGCAACGGGGGTGGTGAGCGAGAGCGAGAGCGAGAGCGAGCTTTCGACCTGGAACGTTTTCTGTAGCGTCGATAGGAGGACACGGCCGGTGAAGTGGACCGTGAGCGACCACGCGATCGAACCGGCGACTTGCGACGCAATGGCGATCGGGACCTCGAACTGTCGCTATCGGATTCGCCTTTTTCTTGTTTAATTTTTGTGTCTAGTTCTTTATGCCGCTGCACTTCTTCTTCGTAGAATTTTCGTTTCTCCCCAGGCGTCTTTAGTGTGGCCTTACGAATGATTTTGGCATTGGCACAGTATTCCTGCGGATTGTATGCCGGAAGGCGCAAGTCGTCCCAGCACTCGTCATCGTCCTGCACCTTTCGCGGTGCAATCGGATCTTCGTTATTATATATCAACTCTGGTTCCTGGGCTTCGGTTGTGCCGTGAGTGGCGGCAGCTGTCGTAATACAGTACTTGTACATATCGAAATTGGCTCTGTCTTCGCAAGTCGCGGTATGCATCTTTAGCTCGGGCTCCGCTATTCTGTGTGCGTGGTTAAAAGGACAGATCACGAACTGTGTGTCCGGGTACATTTTGCGACACTTGAACAGATGTCTGGCCATCGCTGTGGCCTGCACTCTGTGAGCCTTATTGTAGGGGCATTCCAGCAAAGTACCATACCCGACAAGGGTAGCCATTTTCTTTCTTTCAAAAAATAGTTCTTCAAACTTTTGCCCGTCGCTAGCTTGTTTTCTTACACGGACGCTCTCAGTTCACTACAACAGAGCGAGATGCAGGGAGAAAAATTATCGATAGTAAAGTCATTTTACACGTTAGATTTATTATATACGTCGCACTACCTCACTACTTTCAAAGCTACTATAATTACGATCAATTTTATTCATTGAAAATGTTGCGTACCTACCTTTTCAGCTTATTTTGTTATCAACAAATCAGATTAAACTTTTTAGCACAGCACAAACCACTAAATCATACGTAGCTAATCTCCTTTTGTAGCAGCAAACAACAAAACACGCTAGGCGCAGAAAAATCTGGAAGGAACTGACAGATTTTTTTTCTTGCTTTTATGGCTTTATGGCTATCGTTTTTCCCCATGCAGCAAGTAACCGCTCGCCGTGAAGGTATTACACTGTAAAAAATCAACACGTTACTGCCAAGTGGATTCCACTTACTTCTGTGCTAATAGATGAAACATTTCATATGTACGAGGAATACACCTGCGTTTCTGTTCACAGCACAAAATCAAGTGTCTTACACTTTGGTTTGCCGTGTCATTCATACCAAAGTTAATTATTTTACACTAATATTTCAATGCTTACACACGTCAAATACCAAAACACGTTAAAATACCGTGGATTCCAATTAAAATCGATATGGGTCGACATAATGGAATGATTAGGCTCGTTCATTGACATTCATATGTAAAGAGCATTAGGGATTAGCGTGTGATTTATTGTCAGTGTACAGCGAAAAAAAAAGATACACACTACTTTCGATTCGAGCGTTATGCTCCAAAATTGACTAGATGACGATGATTTTGGTTAACTTTTGAATGAACCTCCGAACGTTTCGGCTGATTGATGGGTTTGGGAATATTTTTACAACAATTGTTCGTTAATCACTTTTTTTTGCTGTCAGTGAAATAAGCAAACATTAACCGAACCTTCGGTACTGAAAAGAAATAGAATATGAATGCATTTTTCTATCTGCACACTTAATTTATCTCGGCAAACTTCCCAACAGCTGATGGAGCTCGGCGAAATGTTTAACAAATGTCAGCAATATATTTCGACGAACATTCAGCAAATATATCGATCTACCGTGAACCAGCAGGTATTAGATTTCGTTTGCCGAAGTTCTTGAACATTCTGCCAAAAGCTTGTAGAACATTTCGCTGAATTTATCAGCTGTTGAGTTCTCGGCAATAAAATCTAAGTGTGTGTACACACTTAGATTTTATCACCGAGTACGCTAAAATAAATTACCGAGATTTTAACAGCTGAGATCTCGGTAATGCATCAAAACACCGAGATTCTGTAAAAGCAATAATCAAAAACCTGTCAACTTTAACGAGATTCTCGGTAATGTTCAACTGTCAAAGTATTACGAAAACTTCGGTAAAATTTACTGAGGTACGTATTTTGCGGTTTTTGTTCGTCAGATAACCCAGAATATGATTAAAACAGTAAAATATACAAATTAATTTATTAGTTACTAAGTCAACTGATTCAATTAAACACAGCTTTGGTAAAAACTGGAGTGTTGTATTGCTTCTAGGAAATAAAGTAACATCTATCACTCTGCAACTTCCATCCTGCGAGCGAGTTGGTAACCTACAAAATTGATCAGAGAAAGAATTAGACGTTTTCTTCAAATATTCTTTGCAGCAAAAAAACGAGATCTAAGAAAAAATAGTGTATACTCACTCAATATTTTATTTAAGGGGTTACCTTTTTGGTTTTCAAAAAACCGAAAAAAAATTATGGCATTATCTTCAAATACAACATCTTGAGAACATTTTCACCAATTTTCATAAAGATCTGAGCAACAGGGAGAAAGTTAGAGCGATTCGACGCGCCTCACCACGGCCGCATAAGCTAAACTCGAAACTTTACACGCGATTATCTCGGCACAGTGTTTTCCGAAAAATGACTTTGCCGTGATCCTGATTGCGGGAAAACTACTGAGCTGATTTCCTTCATCTTTTTTTTTAAATTTTCGTCATTAAATTCACCGGTCCTTGAACGTTCGCTTTTTGAAACATACAGTTACATTTTCCCGCAAAAAAAATTAAATGCAATTTTTAGCGCTCAAAAGGTGCATTTTTTGGGAAAAACGTTCCCGTTTGCACTGAAAACAAAATACTCATAAAAGCGATCGTTCAAGGACCCGGCACACTTCTAAACTAATGAAATAATATGAGTTTTTAAATTTCGGTTGACTCGCTGAGTCTCTATCAGGATCACCGCAAGCCTCTGCAAAAAAATAGCGTTTCGGGGAAACGGCCATTACTGGAGTAATAATGAGTATATCTCAAAATCAAACGTATTTTTTTGTTGTTAATAAACTGTACTTTCAGAAAAATACTCCTTTAATGCAATGAAAATGGTGCTATGCACTTAAAAATAGATTCAAACTTCACTCATTTTTCTCGACCAAAAAGGTATATGACCCCTAAATAAATTTTTGTTCCTGGCCACAACGGAAGCAACATTTTTTTGTTTTTTTTTCATCTGCATCTAGCTGTCAAACTATCGATAATTATCGTTAGTACCTATTAGAATAATATCGATAATTATCGATGGCCATTTTAGTCGATATTTACCATCTCTATCTTAAATTATACTCTCGAAAAGTATGAAAGATATTTTGGAAAACCTTTTTTTTATTTGATTCCAGAAAAAAGCTCAAATTTAAATATTTAAGATGCACAAGATGCACCGGAATGTATCATAAAGCAAAATTTGGAGAAAAAGTAATGGTCTAATAGACTTCAGGTGAATTTGTTAACGAGTTCCAAGATGTGCGTCTTGCCTTATCGATGATGTTACCACGAAAGAGGCGGAACCAATCTAGTGATTTCGCAGCATGCTATGCTTCATCCAGTTTCAGTACCCGCCAGTCGTTAGTAAAGTATAGTTTAAATGAATAAATTTTCAGTCGTGTGTTCGCACTATTTTGAATGCAGGGAAAACGGCCATTACTCCAGTAATAATTGGTACACACTTAAATTTTTTGCTGGGTCTCGGTAATTTTTGCCGAGAACGGCACCACTGAGTGCTCGGTTAGAAAAAAAATGACAGCTGTCACATTTTTTCGAAAATCTCGGTTCAACCTAACTGAAGTTTCGGCACCAAATATTAACGAGCCGAGAGATGGAGGGCTACCTGATAAAGTGTTGCCACTCATGCGAAAAATTTTGAGATTCTATACAAAAGAAAATGGTTTCGAAAATATATATTTTTGTTCTGCGTAATCAATAGACGTTCCATAATAAGTTCATAAAACAAAAGAAAGGAACCTAAATTTTTTTATATAAATTAAAGGGAAACAGAAAAAAAAATCAAAATATAAACACAATAAATAAAAAAAAAAATAGATACAAATAAGAAAATTAAACATTTGAAATATTTAAAAAAAACATCAAAATTGGGTAAAAATAATAAAATTAATTAAAATAAATCAAAGTTAAATACAACTACATAAACAAACTTCGAAATATCAAACAAACTAGTTTACACCTAAGCTTGAAAGTAAATATATAAATATACACTGATGTACCACAATAGATCAAACAATGGTCGCAGTGGTTCAGTCTTCTACAAAGAATATATACTGATCAATTTTTTTCTTTACGTTTGACTTCATAAATAACTACAGGACATAATTGTTTTTTTTTTTGAAAAAAATTTGTTTTCTTAAATTCCTTATAAATTTAAATGATACAAGTATTCGAATATAAAATTCCTTAACGCAGTTGCTCTTATTAATAGTATTCCCTTCGTTTCTAAGGTGCATTCGTGCACCATTCAATATGGGTTTTTAAAACCGGAATGTTACACAAAAGCCAGAATCCGACCTCAAACACTATTCTAAATCCAGATAACTACTTTTGGCTAGTACAATGCCAAGTTTGAATTATGTCGAGGCCAGATATTTTGATCGTTTATTTTCGTTTCTTTGCATAACATTTGAACCATTACACAATGCATAACCATGTGTAGGATAAGTACAACAAGTGCTGAATCGAGAAAATTTTCAGCTCGAAAAGTTCCCCGACCTGATCAGAAATCGAACCCGATATCACAACCGTGTGGGAGAGCTAGCCGAACGACATCCTAGCCACAGAACCACGGGGATCATTATGTTATGAATTTTGTTACTTGTAAGTTCAATCTTTTGTTTTGTTTAATCTTTCGTTGTTTCTTCAATTTAATAAACAACGGTTGTAAATTCCGATTATAATCAAATGAAATGGTACCCATGGACAGCCAAACATTTCATTTGACAACAAGATTATTGAAATTAGTCCAGCCATCTTTGGGAAAACGAGTGAATTTGAAAAGTCATCGGACCACGTTTCGTTTCACAAATTTTCGAACCACGTGTGCAATCATTATAAAATTCATCAGTTCATTTGAAACCAGTTTCATTCAAATCGGTTGTGTAGTTTTTGAGATAATGATGTTTCGTGATTTTTACGTTTTGGTACATAACTTCTAAACTAAAAATCCGATTACAATGAAATTCAATAGGGTCTTATGGGGCAACTAGATTTTTCATTTGCAATTAATTTCATGAAAATCGGTCCAGCCATTTCTAACAAAATCGAGTGAGATTGGGAGAGCGTTATACACACACACATACAGAAAATGCTCAGCTCGTCGGACTGAGTCGAGTGATCCGATATCCGGCCGATCCAGAGCACTTTTATACCTTTAGTTTTTCAGTGATTGCTATACCTTTCTAGAAGAAAGGCAACAAGATAGTAGACAAATGGATATATTTTTGTTTGTTTTTCCCCTTGCATATTTCGAGTATTTTGGCTCAATACACAGGCGGCTCCTTAACCATAGGAAGAAAGTCTGCGTCACTCGTTCTTTAATTTTGAAATTAACTTGCATTTTAAATGATTTCATCCATCAATTCAACGCCAGAATAAGGTTATCTTTCCAGGGCTATATGTTTGGCTTATAAACTTATAAGATATAAACTATAAGCTTAAATTCTTTTGATTAGCCTTGCAAATTAATAAAAAGACAATTCGTTTGTGTTCATGTTGTTATCTTACACACATTTGAGCCCAAGACCTCCTTTTAGATTTCCTGATTTCATTGCTATATTCAGTTTTTTATATTTTTTTCAGATTTCACAGATAGTTCGGAAGTGAAAACGTATCGCGTTTGAAATTGGTATTTCGGTGACAATTCTAACACTGGAATACACCAAATGATCAATGCATTTCAATCAGTGTATTAATGCCCTCGTCGCAGCCCGCTGTTCCTGGCAGCATTATTGGCAAAAACAAGTTAAGATCAAGAGAACAATGTTCACTTAAAATTTTTCATAAGCATTGTACAGACCCGAAAAAAGTACGATGTTTTTTGTGGTGAAAAAACAGAATGGACAATGTTTTTTATTGTAATCATAAAAAACATGGTATTTTTACTGTGAACTTATAGTCATCACCATGTTTTAACAACGTTTTTTGTTGTTAATTCCACCACCGACAATAAATTTACCATGTGAACAATGTTAGTGACTTCTAAATGTATGAGAAAAAATTCTGGTTCCTAGTTCTAGGAGAGCGACGTGTAGATACTGACTGAGGGACTAACGTTGTTTCAGAAGAACTTGTAGGTGATTGCGAAGACAACGACGACGATTGCTGACTCGCTGCTGATACAGTTGGCTTATCAAGTTTCAGTGTCGACGACGCAATAGGTTGTTGTTGATCTTTAAGGCTTCTTGTGATACGATGGGTTGCAATGGTACAGACTTTGATGCCAGCGGTCGCTGCACAGACACCGATGAGAGAAGCAGGTTCCAGGCATCCAATAGGACGTCAAGAGGAAGGGTCACTTGCTTACTGAGCGACGTTGCTGCAGAGTCGCAATCAATGCGCTTCCGCAACTGGTTAATGTGGGATCGCAATAATCGTCGATTGTCAACCCAAACGTTATACATCACGTCTCCAATGCATTCTAAAATGACCCCAGGTGCCCACTTCCAAGAATTCTTTATATGCACTTGAACATAAACAGGATCGTTGCACACAAATCGTCTTTGAATGTCTACGTTTCCTGGTGGCTTTTCGAAGTGTTGAACTGGCGGTCGGAGCAACTCAAGACACGTTCGCAGTTTGCGACCGAACATTATTTCCGAAGGTGATTTGCCGTCAGGAGCGGAGCGATTAGGAGTATTCCGATACGTGAGAAGAAAGATGTCTAACGCTTCATTGATGCTTGCTCTTCCCCCTTGAATCTTTTTCACAGCCCGTTTAAAGATATCTACAAACCTCTCCGCTTCCCCATTGGATTGAGGATGGTATGGAGCGGTAAAAATATGTTCAATACCATTCGCAGCGCAATATTCGGCCATTTCATTGCTTGCAAATTGAAGACCATTTTCACTTACTATGACTACCGGCATACCAAGCCGACATGGCTAAATTATGGTATAAATATGTACAATAACTGCATTTTTAAGGTTTTCTAAGGTTATTTTTTTCGGGGTATAAGGTAAGTTCGATTGAAGCACAGATAACAGATATCCAAGCTAGAACAAAAAAAATCCAGAAATCGTTTGTAAGATTTCAAACTCTTACGCGCTTGGAATGCTAACGACATCTTTCTGCAACTTGCGACTTGAACCACTTTAGTGATGGCAGCGCAGGATCATAGTCAAAGCTGCAAGACGCATGAAAGTTCTCACAAATAGTAGAGTCGCTGTTTTTGCAACGATACAACATTGTTTTTGTGAGGTTTGTGTATTTTTTTTTTCATATCAACACTAAAACAAACAAATTTATCGCAAATATAAACTGTAATTGAACAAAATTATCGATTATGTACAAATTACGACTGCTCAAAATTTCTACATCAAAAAACGGCAACGCTTCTTATTGCAATAATATCGATAAGAGCTGAAAAACTATCGATTTTATCGAATCATTGACCACTAAGTGTTCTTAGCACCACCATACTGCGTATTGCGACATGCTAAAAAACCGTTGCGTTTTTTTACACATGAAGCAAAATTTGCTAGGATGTCTGTTATCTGTGATTGAAGCAATGCGTAACTCATTTTATTAATAATAACTGTTAAGCCTGTAGTACACTCTTTGGCCGAGCGTTAAATATTTGTCTCTTTTTGACAGATGAAAATTTGGTCAAAGATAATTATTTGTCACTCTCCGATTTTAACATGGGGCAAACATGGGCAAACAACAACCATGATGTCAAATAAATTTGAACAATATGTCAGAAGGTCAAATATTTGACCATTAGACAAAGAGTGTACTACAGGCTTTAGTTGTAACCCACTTGTTCCGTTTTCGTTCCAAGAAAAAGTCCACTTACGTAACCAAAAACACTTTAAAAATTTTCTAATCTTCTTCGTAAATCAACTTGCTTCACATTTATGGCACTGCGAATTAGGCAAATTACCGTATTAAAAAATATACGTCGAGTGTGACGCGCATTGACATCCTTATCCCAACACTTTCTCAGCACAGTGCCCATGCAGCAAAACTGATTTCATTTTATGGCAAGATTTGACAGTCGCAACACAACCCTGCCTGACTGCAACGATTTTGTTTTTGCGTGCTATGATGGTTGTGTTTTCAGTTTGACACGATATTCGTTTTTATTGATTTTTCTGTCGAAAAATATGTAATTTTCACCCTTCTGAGCTATTGTTACAATTGCAAGTGACGAACCTAAACTTTTCCTAGTAAAGTGTATCGAATAGAGAAGGATTTGGGCGCAGAAATTGTAAGTATATTTACTCGTGACACTTTTGCTGCTTCGTTACCTACATAAAAATGGCCGATTAGGAATTGTTTTTTTTTTTTCTTTGATATGATCTGTCAGGTCGGCTGAGGCCACTCACGGCCCATCTCGCCTTAGGAATTGTTTAGGAGTAAAACAATCTAAACTAATGTAGAATAATCTTTATTGAAATCTCCACTTAATAAAATAATAAATAACGCTAACTTCGTTCGACTACAGACCTGTTCAGCTGTTTCAAACTTAAATACATTTCGTTTATATAAAATTACCGTACGGAAAACATAATACTTGCATTCATTCAACTCTTGTTCACACGCTTAGACACTCATAATGAAGTGAAAAAAAGGTCCACCAATTTGCTGTCCTCCGTCAGCAGCCACTGCACAACCCGAGTAGAGAAAAAAAACCGATCAATTTCCTGCATCATTTCTAAGCTGCGCTTAGGAAGCTGTAAGCTACTCCTGCTTCCGCGTTGCCCGAATTCTTTGTACTGTCTAACTGCTATTTCGATCGCCGCAATTAGGCGGATGGCATCGAGGCAGAAATAGCAGCCGGTACGGGTTTCAGAATCAAGCGTCTGCGGTCGAGCGTCGATTGGTTGCGATAGCGGCTGGCAGAGTTCTGGAATGATTTGAAATCGGACAATCAAGTGGCTGATTAGGGCGGATGAATTATTTGTTTTTAGAATGGAAACACAAACCACCATTAGCTGAGGGTTGGAGCAGGCAGCAGGGAGGGGAGATTTTAGTGTAAGGGTTTAGTTTTTCAACATAAAGCGTAGAATAGTTTTAAAGTTTAGGCCGATAAAATGTTTTGAAAAGGCACAATTAGTGGGTAAAGAGAAGAAGAAGCTGATAATTGTGTAATTCCCCTTTCCCTAGCGGTCGAATCACAACCTTATGACAGTTATTCAATTGGTTAAGCAAGTTATTTACAGCTCACGTTGCGACAAGAATTTACCTTCCCTTCGGGAGCGTTTTTCTCCGGGTTAGTCATCAGCCCTCTATAGCACATTAATTACCCATCAAGACACAGGCTTTGAGGAGAGGAGAGCGGGTGAAGTGTGTGTTACTGATGTTTGAATTTATTGTCACGTACGATGATGAGAGAAGGTAGATTGTTATACTCACGCAGTAGAAGGGAACCACCGGGGACCGGAAAACCGCGAATTTCAGGGAAGATACACGCACGCACAGACACAAACGCCTAGCAAACCAGTTTTAACGTGTGGAGTTCTACATCGCTACTAAAGTCTACTACATCTAGGTATTCTTCCAGTCTAACGTTTACCAAGGATATTTTCTGTTCGTTCAGTTTTGGCACATCCATTTCTCCTATCAGCGCTACTATAAAAATTTGATTAAACTTATTTTTGTACCAATTATCGAACGACAAAACTGTAATCTTCTTCTTCTCTTCTCTAATGTGTTTGTGGCCCACTAGATTTTTTTTATAAATGTTCGTTGTGATTTTTTGTTTCTCTGTGATGATTATGTGAGATAAAATTTTGAAACAGTGCAAATTGATTTGCATTTTTGTCGTGCATCAAATGGATGTTAATGTATGCTGTAAAAGTCGTTCTAGATAAAAAAGGGGAAAAAAGAAAATAAATACGAAATTTGTTAGTTGATGGTTTGCCTCCCCTGGGTCCCAATTGGAAGAAAAAAAAATTAAAAATTTTCCTCAAACACACACACCCTGACTGGCAGACGGGTCCACTTCGAACAACAACAATAATAATTAAAAAAAGTTTAGTTTACCTGCAGACATTTGCAGAAGTTGTGATCGTAATACGAGCCACTAGTGCACTCCTTCGGATCGTTACATTCGCATAGACACGTGTCCGGGTTCCACTGTTTGATGTCCTGCTGCTGTAGGCACTTGGTCCGGTCATCGTTGTTCACGCACTCGCACCGACAGTTCCGAGCGTTGTACCGCTGCAGATTGTTGCAGTGTTCCTCCTTGACGCGACACTTACAGGCACAACCCACGTGCTCCTCGATCAGGGCCAGATCGCGGTTCTTGAAGCGGGTCTTAGTACCACTGACGTACTCGAGAACGTTCACCTGCGTGATAAAAAGATTTATAATTCTCTTTCGAATAGTTGCTAATGGTTAATAAACTTACTGTAAAAGTCCTGGTGCGAGTCGAGGTGGGTTGGCACGAGAGTCGCTTCGAAACACAGCAGCCGCTGCAGCGCTGAACTCGCGTACAGACTGGGCTGTAGATCAGCCGGGGATCGTTGTTATTTTCCGGTCGTAGGCTGACAATCGTTGGCACGGTGTTGCACCCGGCCGGCGTCGGTGTCTCTCCGGCTGATCGTTCTCCAAAGCCTGTCAAGGAAAACAAAGCGAAAAATTAATAATTTTATGATTCTCTTTAACAGATGACCGAACCGGATGACGCACTACAGCAATACTTGGAACTCTGTTCCAGCGACGCCAGCCGGTTGGGCCATCAGCTGGCCTCGAATGCCGTCCTAGAGTGGAACGGCGTAACGATTCGATTCGCTGCCCGAATAGTAAAGTTCCTGCGCCAGAAACTGCACACTGGAATGGTACAAAGCTTCTCCGCTGCCGCCGCGGTTGAAGCCTTCGAAAATCGACAGACTCATACTTCGACGTAAGTTTGCCCTCTCTTTTCAATTACACACGAATCTACATTTTTTTTATTTTTCTAGAAAAACAATACCACCGGAGAATTTTAGTCTAACAAGTACTTCTCGCGTTACTCCGGCTGTGCCGGAACCCGTCGGACAAGGTACCAGTAGTCCCAAACTCAACTCTTCTCGTGAAGATCCCGGTTTTGAGACACCCCCACGGACCCTTCCAGCGGCAGCACATCCCCCACCTTTGACAGCCGGCCGTCAGTTCCTACTGCTTTCGAGCGACGATGATGATGACGACAACGATGGGCCCGAACGTGAACCCTCGCCCACCGCCGATTCCCGCCAGAATGTCTACTCGGAACTGCGCTACCTCGAGGCACTCGGTACCGTGCGAATGGCCAGTGAGACGAAACATCGTGGTACCCGTACCACACATCACATCCCCCGAAGAACGCCAACCGGTGACAGCTTGGACACGATGCCCCCAACCCCACCCAGTACCAATCCTGTCGAGAAGCGTACCCGCCTAAAGCTGTCCTATCGAACGCATCAAAACTCGGGTGAAATTCAGTTCGCTCTAATAATCTATGAGGACATTTCACGGCGTCCAACCACCGTTCGGCGAAATCTTTTCGCCGAAGAAAGCACCTCTCCACTTCGATCACCAGAGCCAGACTGTCTGGAAGCCGCACCGTTACCCGAATCTCCACCAAATGAAGCCGACAGCGTCGGCGATCTGGCTACCCTAATACCACAACCACCCGCTACACCTTTCAAACGGCGCCGGTTGATTGGTATGCGAACAACTCCCCGGCGCAGTAGACCCGCAGCAGAAGCTTTCGTCGAAGTTGGTAGCGGCAGCAGTGGCAGTGGTAGTAGCAGTAGCAGCGCGCCAAATGTGCAGCAAACGTGGCCTCGCAAAACTTCC
The DNA here is from genome assembly GCF_029784165.1 of Wyeomyia smithii. NCBI lineage: Eukaryota > Metazoa > Arthropoda > Insecta > Diptera > Culicidae > Wyeomyia > Wyeomyia smithii. Next base: position 1,554,301 of record NC_073694.1, read on the forward strand.
GCCGTTGCCGCCGGAAGTCCCGGTGGCGGTGGTTCGGCAGCCAAAAATCGAAAACTCAGTAATGTTTCTACAACAATACGGAAGCCGTTGCGGTTCTGATTTTATTTTGTTTTTTTTTTCCTTCGTTTTGTACAAACAGTTGTCCAGTACCTAGAGCTTTGTTTTCGAATCTTGTTTTAATATATTTTAAATAATATATTCGTCGAATACTCAAACCAATTCAGTAAACGGGTTTTTTTTTTAATTATTTTATAGACGGAAAAGAAACTCACCATCTTTGGAGAAGATCCGATGATCGATGGAGTCCGGATCGACTAGGTTGAAAACATCGTCACTCGAGCTGATGTTGCCCAGCTGGAGGGCAAGTTCTATTGGTATCTGCAAAAGGAGCATGAAGGGATAAAAAACTAGGTTAAATTTCGTTCACACTCCCAATGTTGTTGGCGTTTACGATGCGAAAAGCATTTTTAACTTGAGCGATCGAAGTAAGCGCTGCTTATTAACAATAAATCAGTTTTCTCACTCGGAGTGATTTTAGTGTCAGAAAAAAAACTTGGTGTGCCAAATTTGAAGAAAAAGGCAGTGAATTATTGTGTAGTTATGTAAGTACCTATTGTATTATAGCTGTTTCTTTATGCTAAGCTAATTGTTATCAGCCCGAACCAGCGGCCAATTCTGCCTTGTTCAATTATTGTTCGGAACGAATCGTTTTAGAAGTGCAATTATTCAAGAGGAGGATAACAGCTTCTTTCTGGTTTAATGGAAAAAGAGGAACGCTGTTTTAACTATTCGAAAAATCAAAATTTTCCGGCAAGTATTCTTTCGAAATATGGATATTCCACTGTCTGAAAGATAAACCACGACTTAAATTGAAATAAAAAGAAAACTTCTGATTTTCTATCAGATATTTTAACTTCACATTATTCCTTATAACCATGAAATGCATTTTTCTAACAATTTCATAAAACACAGCTAGAATAAAAAATTAAACTAGAATAAAAAATAAAAAATTCTCAAGTAAACAATTATCGGACATTCTGAGCTTTTTGGGAAGTCCGAAGCACCTTCTTCCTCGTCAAAGACATCCACAAAGTCACCTGGAGATCACCTGACTTACAAGAGAACCAAATCAACCACATTCTAATTGACGGTAAATTCTCCTCAGACGGCATCAACGTCCCCACCTACCGCAGTGCGGATATATATTCGGATTATAGCCTCGTTGCAGTACGCATTAGAGATGGTCGGGTATGGGAAACTTTTCACCCGTACCCGACCCGTACCCGACTCATCGAAAATTTCCAAACCCGTACCCGACCCGAACCCGAAGTCTGGTTTGTTTAAAATACCCGTACCCGACCCGAACCCGAAAAATTTCTATTCTAACTACCCGTACCCGACCCGTACCCGATAGAAAAAAACGCCGAAATTGCCGGTACCCGACCTGTACCCGACCCGTCCTGGTTTTTTTTTAATTTTTTTTTGTTCAACATGCCTGGGTACCTCGTACATTTTATGCACTGATTGTCATATGTGGTTTCTCGAGATGATGGCCGGAGCCAGGCTAGAACCGAGTGTGCGTGTGAACGAATGATAATGAACCCAGAGTTTCAGGCGAGTGGTCCACTATAAGGAATCTATCCACTATGAAAAGTGCATGTCTGGTAAAGTTCAAAATAAACGACGAGTTTTATAAACACATTAAAGGGTCAAACGAATTTTAAAAGGTCAAAGTTAATATAGTTTATAACTTGAGAAAAATTTGATAATTCACTTTATTTGCCAAAAACCTGTAATTTTGAGTATAGATTCAGTGTCATTGATAAATTCTAAAAATCAGTAAAAAACAGATATTAAATAAATAAATAAATATTTAAGTGCTTTAGTCCAATATATGGGTGCAATATCATAAAATTTGATTTTTTTATAACTTTTGAAAACTCGGCATACTGACGTTTTTTGACATATTTAAAAAAAATATATCATTACTTTGAAACGCTCTGCAGCTTCAATGATAGCTTGATTTTTTTTGGCCTCGAAGAAAAAGTTGATTTGTAGTTAGTTTTTATTACCTATTATAATATATAATATTGTTTTAATTTTTATAAAAACAATTTTTTTTGCGAAATTTGGTTGATTTGAGGAGTTGTGCAAAAACTACGTAAGCTGTTTTTGTAAAGAGGACGCCCTGTGGCGTTGCTTGTGGTTGAAGATCATATAATTCTGTTTAATAAAAAGTTAGGGGAGAAGTGCTAAAAAATCATGAAAAATTAAGTCACGTGCTTTATGAACGTCTCCAAATAAAAAGTGGAATGGAGATTCGTGTTCAGCACCCCAAAATTAAGTATATACCATATTTTTGTCGTATTTATCGACACTTTATTTTTACTTGGCAAGCATTTGTATTAAGTCGCCCCACTGTGCAATGCTCCGCGGTTTTCCTGACAGTTATGAAAAAAAGCCCGACAAAAACTCCATTTAAATCAAAACCGTTGCAGGAAAAACTATTCAATCTAACATTAGAAAGCGATAGCATGATGTCATTCCCTTGGTGCATAGACTGCCGACAACTGTCAGAATAGGTATTGGGCGATCTCTCGTTGAGTGATGATGGGCGATTTTCTCTCCGATCTTACCGATTATCGACATTAAGAAAACACCCAGGCTTGAAATGATAAAAATTGAGTTCTCACAATTCACGAAAATTGAATTACCCGTACCCGACCCGTACCCGACCAATTGAGAATTTTTCAAACCCGTACCCGACCCGAACCCGAAGCCTTGGTTTTTTAATTACCCGTACCCGACCCGAACCCGTAGAATATTTTTTGGCGTTACCCGAGAACCCGACCCGAACCCGTCGGGTACGGGTCGGGTACGGGTTTCGGGTAAAAATACCCGTACCCGCCCATCTCTAGTACGCATGCGGTTGAAACTGTCGACGTTGAGAAACGCGCGTCAAAGTCACGCACCGCGACCATTCATCGGGCAACTACGAGACACGGGAGTTAGTTGCACGGGAGTACGCTCAGCAGCAGGAAGCAGCATTACCAACGAAGTGTTTTGGTACAATATGAAACTTTCTAGGACGCCCTTTAAGATTTTTTGTACGTTATCAGTTCGAGACATTTTCAGAACATCTGAGATAAAAGTCTAAACAGTTTTGGGGCATTTTTGAGACCTAATAACATGTTTTCGTGATATTATTGATTCATCGTTTTCAAAAAGTCTCTCACTGTGACCATTTGATATTTTTGAAACATTTCTGGTGTACTCTGGAAACAATTTCTGGACATTTTGTTTTTGACGTGGGACTACGTCTTCGTTTACTATACTGAGATGCATTCTGTAAAACTGGAAATGAAACTGGCAAATGTTGCGTCAGATTTCAAACGTTAATAACAGTACAACCACATGATGGATAAAAATAACCAATATGTTGTTGGATAGATAAAATGTATAACAATTCTGTGACATGCTAGTTATCACTCTAATTTCATTGCTAAGCGGTAAGATTGATAAAAAGTTTCAATAACAAATTTACGCGCCTAATGAACCAATTACATGCGAGCATTCCTAGCACAGACGACGTGAATGGACACCATCCGTTCCCCGTGATGTTCTCTGTACCAATATCGATATAGAAATTGACAGAGTCTCCCCGTCCCAATAGGTCAATTTGTTTTTGCTTCCATGAGCTTAGACTAATATGATGTCTCGAAGGTAAAAGTTTTCCGGAAAGTTTGAAACAACCCCCATTCTTGAACAATTTTTAATCCTGCTTTCAGAACCTAATAAAAACTGATGTCTTAAAAGAAAACATGCCGGTAAAAGCAACAGTACGAACAACAGAACAATTTGATGCTAGAGGGACTTTTACGCATAGGTCTATACTTAGGCTTCTTCCCATCCCTCTACTTGACCTTTCCCTCACCTTAATTCCGGAAATGAAGTCACACACAGTTGAATGAATACCTCTTTAGGTAGTTATAACGTTTACATTGGATGGTGATAAAAAAACTAAGACAGAACATTGAGTTTTATAAATTTCCCATGGAAGGTATTAGCTTACTTGCAAAAAAACCTACGACCTTGCAAGCGGCCTTTCGGCAGGTAACCGGAACATTTGCCATGGCGGACGAAAACATGCGTGTAGGCATGTTTTTGAGTTCTTTCTTCGTTATACACTAAGGTCTTTTTACGCAGTTTTTCATGCGCGTTTTTTATTGCTTTCCGACCGAGCCCACACGATTGTGTAGGTAAAAAATGACAGATAACAAAACCAAAATCGAAACAATTCCTTTATAATAACACTCCGGTTTTTTTTTTATTTTTCGTAGCAACTGCGATGTTGACACTAGCGTTGTGAGCAGTAAAACAATGAATAGGACGTTCGAAAAGCGAGAGAGAAGGTTTTGTTTAAGTCACCTTCTACCTAAGCAATTATATAAGCCCGGTCGGAAAGGGTTATGCGCAGTTTTTCATGCGGATTTCGGAATTTACGTGTTTTTTTCACGCGGATTTCGAAATGCACGTGGTATTTTATGCGAATTTCGGAATTTACGCGTTTTCAGAAAAGTCGTTTTTGACGCGGTATCTTTTTATTGGTTTTCATGTTCAAATCGCTTATTTAGAGATTCACTATTAGTATTCACTGATTTGGCCTAGCCTTTTCTACATATTTTTATGTTTCCTTGATATTCAGCTCGATTCGTATGTGGAAATAACTCTTTACTAAAAATTTTATTGATTTATTCGAAATAATTTAGCAGAAGTGATTTAGCACTTTAGCAAATGCACCTTTAGCAACCTTTAGCAAATCAAGTTTTTACGCGAATTTCGTAATAACGGTTTTTTTTACGCGGATTTTTTTCTACGCGCTACATATCCCCCGCGTAAAAAAGACTTTAGTGTATTTATCAATTCCTGTTCAGTTTTCGCGACAACAGGGGGAGGTAGAAAACGAAGTGCCCTGCCATTCGTTGCCATTTGGGGTGAGATAGGTCTCATCGTCCATAACGTCCGGGAAAATCGACTTGACCATCTTATTCAGGCGCTGCCGCTGCATCATTGCCTGCAGCTTCGATACCAGTGGACGGGACTGCCGCTTCCTGACATGTATGTCCTTGTTCGCCAGGTACTTTTTTACTGTTTAGCCGGTTGCTCCGACCTCTCAGCCAAGCGAACGCAGCGATATAGGCACTTTTCCCTCGGTCTTCCTCTTCAGCATTCTTTGGAGCTTCATCTTTGGAACCGAGTTTTCTCTCGATGCTCTGATCGTTATCCAATAATAAAAAGATGTGGTAGATGCCGGAACGGGCGTATCCATCGTCCACAAAGTGCCGCACGATGTTCATTTTCGTACCGTTCTTTGAACGAGCACACTTCTGAACGAAGTAGCTCCGCCATCACGTTTAGAGTTAGAGACTGATATACAAAACACCCGATTCTTTTTTTTGCACGGGGGATGCCTTCCCCCTTGGAGTTAAGCAAATATAACGAAGAAAATCGTCCTTAAATGTTTGAACTTCGTTTGATTATAATAGTGCTCAATCTAGAGACCAAAATATTTTAAATTTTGAGTATTTACACCAAAAATTGTCATTTTTTTTTTCAAAAACTGATATATGATCACTCGTGGCCTGAAACGAAAAACGTGATTGAAATGAGGTCGATATCTTGTACCGTTTTTGAATAATGGAGGAATTTTATTGCAAAAGGTTAGTCGCCGATACTTGGCAGGGCAACTAACAAGGGTCGGGAAAGAAGAGCAGAAAAATCCATATATGAGCGTGAGAAGGGAAGGGTAAAAGTATAAAAATCCGTCACTGACCACGGTGACAAAAGCACCTTCCTTTCCGTTTTAGCCACTAGAGATGCACAGATAAACTCGGTCTTTGATAACAACGATTGTAACGCTTCCTTTTTTCCTCAGGTAATCGACGTGAGGATGTAGCCAGCACCGTTGAGGTTCTTTGTGCCACTTCATAAGCTCAGATTCATCAGCAACTACGAAATGTGCGGTTGTTCAAGCATTTCCAGTATATTTTAAAAATGACGATTTTTCTTTCATATTTTCAGAACATTGTAGTGACGTTTAAGGAACATTTCTGGTACATTTCTAAAACATTTTGGGTGCATCCACGATGCACTTTGAGACATTTTAAGACAAAATTTTATGACACTCAAAACAAGGTTCTTTTTCTGCAATTGAAACATTTGACAAATTTACCATTTTTATTCGTTTCTTAGACTTCTATCATGTAAAAATCTCTTGAAATATCTTTTCTGAGTCTTGTTGTAACATTTTTAAGACTTTTCAAAGACGATGTTAGAAAATTTTGAAAATTAGAAACAATTTTGTGCATTTCATGAAAATTTTTTCGGATGTTGATGTTTTCAAGGCATTCCCGAGACATTTTCTTAAACCTACTTTAGAAGTACGATAATGATATTTTTGAGATGTTTCGAAATATTTCCGGAACATTTTCGAAGTAGCTGCCCATTTTTATCACATTTCTTAAACTTTTTTGGGGTTATTGTCAGGGCATTTTTGGAGATTCCAGATTTTTTTATGATTTCTGGACATTCAAGTCTCTTCTTATACGTATTTTGAACAATTTTAGGACATTTCCGGAACATTTTTTCAATTAAATTTCAGAACGTTTAAAAAAAACATCCAGACATTTTTTGACATTTTTAGTCACGTCAAAAGTTTCTATTTGTTGCATTATTTGTGTATAGAGTAACAAACCTAAAATTGTTCAAAGGGAAGGACACCCCCGCGAGATGAGACTTTCTTCAGACTCAGTTTTCAATGTGTGCACTACCAAAACGTTAGAAGCTTACGTCCAAAAACACACGATCTTCGCTTACGTCTCTCCAGTTGTGGCTACGACACTGTGGTTATGCCGCCGTTTAAGCAAGCAGGATTCCGAGCAAATATTCGCTACACTGCCCCTGTTTACATAGTTGACGTAACAACCAACACCGTCATTGGGAGAAAAATGCGTTTTTGTTTTTTTTTTACCAGAATAATCATATTAATCCATAATTTCAACAAACTAATCTGTCAATTCAAAAAGAACTGATGTTTCAATGAAGGCCGCATGGATAATAAGGTTTTGTTCGTGTTATTGTTCCATTCGAGAAAAATGTACAGAAAACGGGCTCTGGATCTGATAAAGGTATATGCAAGCTCGGATTCTGAAGATATCGACAACGATTATGACGTACAGCAACAACCAACGTGGAGGGCACCACCTTGACTTGTATCAGTAAAAAATGCTTTTTGGAGACATTTCTGATTCGCATGATGAAAGATATTCGTCATTGTCGAATGAGATTGCAGATGGCAGTCAGTCTATCGCTTCGAGTTCGAAGAAAGTGAGAAAACGGGAATCACAAAAGCTCAAACTTCCGGTAAAAAAGAGTATCCGATCATAAACCTATTTTGAAAACCGTGGCTGCCAAAAATAGTGTCACGAAAAAATCAGACTTGACCGAAGAAGTCAGGTCAATTGCTGGTATTGAGGATTATCAGGAACAAAACAGATGACTTTCATTCTACAGTTCAGCAAGCGTTGTCCTGTGAAGCGCGGCCAGCTTATTCCTGAGAACCAACAATTTTGAAGACTGTTCTCATACATCTACCAACTAGAAGATGAAAGAGGTGGACCAGAAAAGGTTCGCTGCCCTTTCTTCCTGAATACGCTGGGCTATGATAAGAAAAGCAGGTTTGTGTTACCCTCAAAATAATATATGTTCAAAGTGATGTATAGTCTTGATGTTTGCAGCAACATTATTTATCGATACCACGACGAAGCACATAAAGATTGCGCACAAGTCGAAAAACGTTTACGTTATATCCGTCCAAAAGCTCTTCAAGATACTGATAAACGTGATATTATGCTTTGTCCGTCAACCACCTCCCATTACCGCACAAAAATTTTTGACTCGTTCAACGAGCGCCAATTTAAGAAAAAGGAGGAGTCTTGTAGTTTCACTGTAGGATGCTAAGAGAGATAAACATAAGATTTACTTAACTTGGCCTTGCAGAGTCTGATTGCTGCCATGCTCAGAACATTCACAAGAAGCAAACAAATCATTCCATTGATGCAACCAACAGCATACCTGGAGTAAAGTCTGCTTCAAGTGTGATCACTTGCGACATATATTCACTAGGGTGGGACAAAAAATAAATTCTAGCTCCCCCCATCACTTTTCGTGTTCCTTATAACAACCGTGTAACTTTTCAGATCGATCGGTGGAATCGGTATTTTGGCGCCCGATTTTTTGAAATCCACTTTTCCAAAACTTATTCTTTAGAGATGTCCGGTTGGCTCCTAAAAATATATAGATACATGATATTTGTAGGAAGTTTGCCTGGGAAAAACTCTTCTGAAGACCGTGAGGCGCTACGATGCTGGAAGAAAAAGTTATTCACCTCAAACTGGTTGAATGTTTGACGAACGGCTCATCATTGAATTTTACTAGCAATACTGCTGCAGTATGCTGCTAAGCTTCTAGAAAGAATGTTGTTGGAAATGATGCAGAAAATTTGATTTTACTTGACAGAAATGTAAACTTTGGAAAAAAATTAAAACTGTGCTTTTGGCTTTAAAAAACGATAATAAAAATTTTCCATTAGCAAATGTCCTTAATAATTTAGCCTAAGGTGATGAACGACTGACTTCTCCTACCACGGGTACAGACAGCTTTCATACCTTTAGAATCTCGACCAAGGCTCTGCGTTATGTGAACGATTTCCGTGCGCTCGTTTACCCATGAATCACATCAGAAACTACCGGTACACAGTCAATCTGTCCCAGAATCAGGGAATATCAGCTGATCAACGGGGACAAAAACTTATATTTCTTCTGGAAAATAACTGTAAACATTTGAAAACGAATATGACTAGAACCTTTTGTCGTAAAAATATTTTTCCTCCGTTCGAGGTAGTAGCTTACTACGATCTCTACCTTGAAAACATTAGGTATGTTGTACACAAAAAAAATCTAAATTTCGATCTATGGACTAATGAAATACCAGACAATTATGATTATGTAGAAAGTTGTACGTAGGTTATTCCAATTGCGGTTTGTTGATGCGGGCCCAAATTTCATGCTTACTCCTGTGGTTATCATCTGACTCACCCTTTGCAACAATCAGTCAATTAGGTACAATGATTGCTTTGTTTTGTGCAACACGATTATTACTGTCAGCGTCACACAAAATATGATGCCCGTGACGAAACTCTGCCGACACTCCAATTATCACCCTCTCGCTAATCGGGAAAATTGCCTTCCGAATAAGCGGTATGTGCTGTCCCCAAGTAAATTTTCCCACCATAAATCAGAGCACTTCTGTTCTCCGAGATGAATAAGCGCACATCCGTCAAGGATCCCTCGTGAGAATAAATCCCGCATGGCATTGAAAAACACGTTGGTGTCACGTTATCCGGCAACGCGGATTGGCACGTGGAGAAAATCTCTTCCGTTGGCGACAGTCAGACCAAACCTTTCACAACCGCATGAGTCATACGCAATAAACCGCATGATTCCGCATGCGAAGGTGTCGCAGATTATGAAACGAGTGCCTCAGCGTGATTCGACGAAAGAACGAATGAATTATAGGTATATGCAAATGTCGCATTGGCTGCCGTCCAAACAAAAACAAAAAAACACACGGGCGAAATTCCAGCCAAGGTGAGTGTGCCAACAATGCTTCTCGAAACCATTTTTTTGAAGTAGAATACTTCTCTCAGGAAGCACGGCTACATAGGGATGTGAAATGAAAATCTAAAACCAAAAAAAGTGAAAAATATGTCCAATTTCAATTGCTAATAAATCGGTTAGTATTCGACGGATTTGCTTCGTTCTTGCAGCAATAAATTGGAAAATCTTCTAAGATTGTTCCCAAATGCAGATAATTGTAATTTTATTATTCAAACTATTGTACTATTGAAAATAGTCAAGCCTTGTCAAAACGAAAAATTCGGCCTCTGATTGGTCGTTATATGATTGCTTCCCAAGCACGGTCGACAGAATTATAGACCTTGCCATTTAAAATGTGCCATTTGGCCTATAAAAGAGCCTGTTTCACTCGAAGCCGCTCATTATAATTCTAGACTGCAACAGGAGCAGTCCTCCCTTAGCAGCAGCAGTGGATACAGCAGCAGTTGCAGTGCAGCGGATAACGGCCACAGCTGTGGTATGGCAACGGATAGCGGAGCGCGTCTCAGCATCGATAGCAGGACCAGGTGATGCAGGGCAGCGGATACCTACGGCAACGGAAGCGTCCATTACTGTGGCAACGGGGATAGCGCAGCGGTTGACGTTGGTCTCAGCATCAATAATATAAGCAGGGCCAGCTGATGCAGTGTGGCATTTTAGTGAAATGCTGTCTCTGAGCGATAGCAGGCACACTAGCAAATGCATCCAATGAAAAGAACGTTCTGGAAAGCTTTTCAGTGTTTATTTCCCCCCAATACTTTATTCGCACTGCCAGTGATAACGCAAAGATGTGATCGGCATCTTATCAAACATTGAATTAAACAACAAATTGTCCTTTCCAGGATGAAATAAAAACCTAATTGAAGAGTTAATATATTCTCTTGAATCAATTTACACTTTCAAGAAATTTGGAACAGATATATATTTGGCTTCATCTCCGTGTCTCAGAACGTACTGAATTATCTTTTCCTTCAGTCATGAGCACAACATCCGAAAAGCTTTCATTAGCAGCATAAAAAAAATTTTCGCATAATTAAAATTCAAAAAATTGTTCAAATCATGACAAGCAGCTATATTATTGAGAATGGTCAATCCTTGTTGAAGCGCAAAATTCGACTGACCTGATTAGTCGTTAATATGACTGCTTCCCAAGCACGGTCGACAGAATCATAGACCTTGCCATTTTAAATTTGCTATTTGTCTGTATAAGAGTAAGGATGGGAATTATCGACTGGAATGGCTATCGAGAGTTATCGATGATTTCCTACTACTGTCGATAGGTTTTTCATCCCTATATAAGAGCCTGTTTCAGTCGAAGCCGCTCATAATAGTTCTAGACAGCGACAACAGCAGTCTTCCATTGGCAGCAGCACTAGCAGTGCAGTGGATACCAGGCGGATAGCGGCCACAGCTGTGGCATAGCAATGGATAGTGCAATAGTTGCAGCGGATCTCAGCATCGATAGCAGCTGGGCCAGGGATAGCGGATACCAATAGCAGCGTATAGCGGCCAAAACATTGGCATGGCTACGGATAGCGTAGCAGTTGCAGCGGGCTTAGCATCGATAGCAGCTGATGCAGTGAGGCACTTTAGTGAAATGCAGTCTCTGTGCGATAGCGGGCACTAGTAAATGCATTCAATGAAAAGTTGACTCATTTTGACAACACATGAGCCGTCTAGTTTTGAGTGTTAAATCAGCTTTTCACTGTTTATTTTATCACAAGGAATACTTTATTCGCACTGTCAGTGATAACGCCAAGATGTGATCGGTATCTTATCCGATATGGAATTGAACAACAAATTGAAAAATGACTGACACGCAAGCAGCCGGGTTTTCTTTCTTGTAAAAGTATTCTACTTCATCCTTGCGGTCGTGGCTTTGTACACAACCCTTCTGTGATTTTTTTTCATTCAAGTCACTCGAGAAACGAGTGAAAATTATCAGCTTACCGACATGATATGATGACACACACACTCGATAATCAGTTAATTAAGTTAGCCTGTCTCGTCTCAGTTAGCATCAATTCTAGCTGCGGCTATGCGCACGTTGTAGTCGCGTTTGACGGACAGAACAATGGCACGAGGGGACGACATAAATTTCCAGCAGGCAGTGATATACCTACTTCCGCAACAAGTCTATCGGTGCGCGGATTAGAAGCGCCAACTCTCGTCGCAATCGCTTGCTAATGAACGGAAACATTAAAATTTTACCGTTTAGAGAGTGTGCGCGTTTGTCAACGTAGTTTTAGATTGATTAAAACTTGTTTTAAATTTGGTTAAATCGGCTCGGATCACACAAGAAATGAAAGATCGTCTGATTAAAATTCAACGCACCGAATTAGTTCATCGGGAATTGATGAATAATTTATATACCCTTTGCTGGCTGAAAAAAATTGGATTCTTTTTTCAAATCAATTTGTTTCACTTGACATCTTAAAAGTAAATAAAAAATAAACATAATATTGGTTCATCTGGAATAATTTTGTTTCACAAATATGTAAACAAAATAACCTGTTTTTCACGATTCTGAGTTGAATTAAGAACATTTTTTTCCTTTTTATCCTTAAAAAGTGTTTTAGAATAGTTTTCACCATTGTGAAATCACTTTTTACTGGGATTTAAAAAGTTTTTTTTTGCGCTCTGGGGCATATTTTGAAACCATTTTTGGCCTGTAATTTTCCAAATTTGTTCAAGCGAGTATAAATAATTCGAAAAAAAAAATCACAGGGGGGTTGTGTGCAAAGCCACGACCGCGAGGATGAAGTAAAATACTTTTACAAGAAAACCCGGCTGCTTGCGTGTCAGTCATTTTTTAATTTGTTGTTCAATTCAATATCGGATAAGATACCGATCACATCTCGGCGTTATCACTGACAGTGCGAATAAAGTATTCCTTGTGCTAAAATAAACAGTGAAAAGCTGATTTAACACTCAAAACTAGACGGCTCATGTGTTGTCAAAATGAGTCAACTTTTCATTAAATGCATTTGCTAGTGCCCGCTATCGCACAGAGGCTGCATTTCACTAAAGATCCTCACTGCATCAGCTGCTATCGATGCTAAACCCGCTGCAACTGCTACGCTATCCGTAGCCATGCTAATGTTTTGGCCGCTATACGCTGCTATTGGTATCCGCTGTCCCTGCATTCGATGCTGAGATCCGCTGCAACTAGTGCACTATCCATTGTCATGCCACAGCTGTGGCCGCTATCCGCCTGGTAGAAGACTGCTGTTGTCGCTGTCTAGAACTATTATGAGAGGCTTCGACTGAAACAGGCTCTCATATAGGGATTAAAAACCTATCGATAGTAGTAGGAAATTATCGATAACTATCGATAGCCATTTCAGTCGATATTTCCCATCCTTACTCTTATACAGACAATTAGCAAATCTAAAATGACAAGGTTTATGATTCTGTCGACCGTGCTTGGGAAGCAATCATATTAACGATTAATCAGATCAGTTGAATTTTGCGCTTCAACAAGGATTGACCATTCTCAATAATATAGTTGCTTGTCATGATTTGGACTTGATAATTTTTGAATTTTAATTATGCGAAAAATAAGTTTTTATGCTGATAATTAAAGCTTTTCGGATGTTGTGCTCATGACTGAAGGAAAAGATAATTCAGTACGTTCTGAGACACGGAGATGAAACCAAATATATATCTGTTCCAAATTTCTTGGAAGTCTAAATTGATTTAAGAGAAAATATTAACTCTTTAATTAGGTTTTTATTTCATCCTGAAAAGGACAATTTTTTGTGTAATTCAATGTCTGATAAGATGCCGATCAAAACTTTGCGTTATTACTGGCAGAGCAAATAAAGTATTCCTTGGGGGAAAATAAACACTGAAAAGCTTTCCAGAACGTTCTTTTCATTGGATGCATTTGCTGGTGTGCCTGCAATCGCTCAGAGACAGCATTTCACTAAAATGCCACACTGCATCAGCTGGCCCTGCTTATATAGATGCTGAGACCAACGTCAACCGCTGCGCTATCCCCGTTGCCACAGTAGTGGACGCTTCCGTTGCCATTGGTATCCACTGCCTTGCATCACCTGGCCCTGCTATCGATGCTGAGACGCGCTTCGCTATCCGTTGCCACACCACAGCTGTGGCCGTTGTCCGCTGCACTGCTACTGCTGTTGTATCCACTGCTGCTGCTAAGGGAGGACTGCTGTTGTTGCAGTCCAGAATTATAATGAGCGGTTTCGGGTGAATCAGGCTCTTATACAGGTCGGACTCGATTATCAGGAACATCAAAAAAATTTTCATTCCGGATAATCGAGTTTTCCAGATAATCGAACCACACAAAAAATACTGAAATTTTGCGATTAGCGAACATAAAATAATTATTTCTTTCCTTTTTTATTTGTACGATGCAGTGGCGTAACCAGAAGTTACTTCCGAGGCGAAAGGGGGTAAAATCTTAAGAATAAAAAATAAATAAATTGGACATTGATTATTTTCACTCGATTCGGACATGTCCCAAACATGCCGGAAGTGACTTAAATGGTAACAAATATGCCAGAAGGGATGGTAAAGACAAAATTTCGGAATAAAAATTGAAAACGGACACCAAACAATAAAATTCCGGATAATCGAGTCTAAAATTCCGGATAATCGAATTCCGGATAATTGAGTTTCCGGATAATCGAGTCTCCGGATAATCGAGTCCGACCTGTATAGGCCAAATAGCACATTTCAAATGGCAAGGTCTATGATTCTGTCGACCGTGCTTGGGAAGCAATCATATAACGACCAATCAGAGGCCGAAGTTTTCGTTTTGACAAGGCTTGACTATTTTCAATAGTACAATAGTTTGAAAAATAAAATTACAATTATCTGCATTTGGGAAGAATCTTAGAAGATTTTCTAATCTATTTCTGCAAGAAAGAAGGAAATCCATCGAATACTAAACGATTTATTAGCATTTGAAATTGGACATATTTTTCACTTTTTTCGGTTTTAGATTTTCATTTCACATCCCTATGTAGCCGAACTTCCTGAGAGAAGTATTCTACTTCAATATGTTTGAAAGTATTTCGAAAATGACTCAATAACCAATTCAAGATGTCAGGTCAAGAGCTATTCCTGCTTTTCTCTTTGTAAGATAATTGTAATGAAAGTAGTTTTGGAACTAATTATTATAGCTTTTCCTCAAAGTTGGTTTTAGTAACGTCATATCACTGCAACCGTCTGTGCACGGAAGAACAATACCCAATAAATAACGCCTTCCGATCGGGATTAATGACCACTTATTACCCCATCAACGCCAAGTGCGATATAAACGTGTCAGGGGGAGAAATAAAAAGTGAGCAACGCACTTCGCCTACTTGGATGGTATCTAAAACGACTTGTTGGCACGTAGCACGGCATGCTTTGGGTACCGACCGACCGACAGAGTAAACAGTCAGACAGACAGACAGTATGCGCTATTATTTATTACTCATCGATGGCGACCGACGACGGGGCGATCGTACTCGAACCCTAGCCTAAAGTGTGTGTTTGCACGTTATTAAAACAAACAATATTAAAACAATTACTCGCATTCTGTCGCCTGGTGGAGAATTTTCTCCGCCTAAAGTACAAACAAGTTGGTAGAAAGTCTTATCAATTCGACTCTGCATTCCACAAGGTGAATGCTGCCTAGGAATGCTCAAGGCCACCTGTTAGTAAACTGATTAGCTGTTAGTTGTTATCAGGTGGTAATAGGAATTGTGAGTCATTATCAAAGTGCCGAATCAAGTAGGCCAACAACTTACATCATCGCCACAGCAACCATCGAAGTCGTCCGCCTCGCGTTTCACATCCTTGTTGATCAGATTGTAGCGTTCCCTATCGGTGGGAAAAATCATCCGGTTGTCGCTGTTGCCATTGCCCCGGTAAGACCGCCCGTAGTAGGCGGTCCCCTCGAGAGCGGACGCCTGTACTGCTCCACTGGAAGGACCGCTGATCAGTGTGAACACGGTTAGCACCACTGCGACCACGAGATTTACGTGCACTTGAAATCGTCGCATCTTCTTCAGGGTTTGTTTTTGTTTCGTTTCTTCACTTTTTTTTTTCACTTTTCCCCAATCTAGGGCACTGATTCTTCAGGCCGAATTCTACTTCGAGAGAGAAACACGATAATTGCACTTGGGCACACCAACGCTGCCCCGGTTAATTCTGATTGTCTCGTTCTGCGTGGGTGATGTCGCTCTTCTTCTGCTGATGCTGCCAATCAATCGATGTGCATCTTCAGCATCCACTTGACTTAGTTGGGGGTAAAACTAAAAATAACAAAATTGTAAGCAAAAATCGATTGATTTCGTGCGTTCTGACTGCGCCGCCGGCGGCGGCTTAGTCGAGGCGGGCTGCGAAATGTTTGCACTACTATACCGTATATCGCGAAACGAAAAAAAAAACAAGGTACACAACCCGCGAAATGATTCGCCGTAGATAATAAAACCCTGTCAAGTGGTTGTCCGACACTTGACGTGCCTTCGTTGTGTTTTTTTCTTCGTGTGTCTGTGGGGCGAAACGCACGCCAAGACGGATTAATTTTTTGCGAATAACAGTTTAGATAAAAGTTAAACCGTAAAAGCGTGCCGAACGTAATGCTGTGATTCTACGATTCGAATTTTCTGCGCAAAGCGTGTTTGTATAGTGGGGGAAGAGCTAAGAATTCTTCCTTGTTACAGAGCGGTGTTGCTGGAGTTGGAAGAACAGAGGAAAAATTGGTTTATGATATAAATATTTAGAGCTTATTAAATGCTAATTAAATGCCAAAATGTCGATTTGAATCCGTTTTTTATTTCAACTGAGCTTATAAAAATAAAGTAATAAATCCATATCCTACAACAGTTTTATGATGATAGAAACGGTTTACTACCTACAAAAACTTTCTAAAAAAATCTATGCACTTCATTTCATTTAGAGTTTTTGGTAATGGATAAAGTAACTGCAGACCTTCCTGGACACAGCTGAGTGGAATCTTCCGACAGATATTTTTCTCGCTGATCCCGCTTTTAACAAAAGTCAGCCAATAGACATGGTGATTGGTGTTAACAGTTTTTCACCATCTTCTGCTCGTACACAGCTGAGAGAAAATTTACCTCTCCTGATGGATAGCATCTGCGACTGGGTTGTAACAGGATCTGCTGGCTAAGCGCCAACAACTTCAACAAGTCTCGCTAAACATGTGATATGTAAACAAGCCACAATTTCACGTTTTTCAATGAATACAAGCTTAATCTACCCGTACAAATAAAATTGTTTGATTAAGAGTACTGCCCCTCATGGCGAGTCCGTCCCAATTGCATTTTTATCAATTTTGACTTTATTGGTGGGATCATCACTATTTTACATCGACTTTCGGTAGAACACATGATTTTGAATACTTTGTTCTGAGGAACTATGAAAAAAATAGCAAGTCGGTTTGTCCCATAGCAAAAATGATCGCAAGTCGGTCCCATAGAACAAATCATCAGTTCTACAGTCAAAAATAAGCTAAGTTTTTACTTTTTACTGGTAGACTATTCTAAAAATACTTCTTCTCGTCATTTAAAACTCCAAAAATTGCCTTCAGTCGCCTTTTCATGATCGTGCGCCTTTTTATGATCGTGTGGATCTCGCTGTTTTCTTCAAGGGAAAAATTCCACCAGTTGTTTCTTTCATCTATTTTTTTGTTAACAATGCATTTCTGCCATCGCCGTTAGGTGTGTCACTGTACTGATAATTAGAGCAACCAATCAATATAAATTTAATGCTACCCTCGTATTTTATCCATGTTTGGCCGTGGGTAACAATTGAGAAACGGTGGTTTATTAAGTTGTAAGTTCTTTTATCAATAAATCTTATTGGTAAGGCTAGATTTCCGCCTGTTACGATTCTCTTGGTTCAGTTTAGCCTTTACGAATAGACTTGAATTATTGAGAACTGTAGCAGAGGGTCCAAAGCCCCTGTAAAGGAGGATGGTTGCAACAGCTCTTAACCATGGCTGTTGCGTAAAATCCAATGGTTAAAACCCCTAAGCTAAGGTGTTATGCGACCCGTGCCGATGGATGACGTGGTGGGGGGGGTTTAAGAAATACCCAGCCTCTAACGGAGCCTGTGGAGTACCAGGGCACCCTTCACAGTAATTAGCCCTTACTGCATCACGCGGGTCACTGATGCAGCGGACTCTTTTTTACCCAGCGACTCGTGGGAATTTTATGATCGACAAAACTTCACAAAATTCGGCCACCGGCAGCCTTTCTTTGCCGGAACCCATGGACTCATCGGAGCGTAGTCCAATAAAAACAAACGCACCGGGCAGAACAGAGGAGATGGAGCATGAGGATGATTTCAACCTCGACAGCGAATGGCTGGACGGAGGACCCTCTGCTTCATCCTTAATCCTACTTTCTCCACAAGGGAATGACGAAAGTCAAATGGACTTAGTTCCCGGTCCACAGACAAGGCCCGATGACGAAGGGAAACCCGAATCATCGGCACCCCTTGTCAAGCGACTTTCAAATGCGCAAAGGCGGCAACTTAGCAAACATCTTCGCTCCGGTCTCTCTTACGAAGAAGCCAGGAAGCTGGCCCTCCTTCCAACAGAGCAGCCTGCTCATTCGAACCAAGTTGCCGTCAAGCGACAGCGGTCGGACGACTTGGTGTCCCCAAACACCAGTACTAAGTGTCCACAGCCTAAAAAACTGCGGAACGGCACTGGTTTGGGGTCATCGGGTTCGAAGCCGCTCCCGAAGGCCACATATAGGGACATGGTGGGAGCTATAAGCCTTGCGGTTACTTCTGCTACCCACCCCAGCTCCCTACTCACAACGGACCAGCTTCAGGCTGTCCGGACCTCCATCCTCGATCACATTGCGGACCAGGAAAATCCAACCACCAAGCCCAAGTTTAACGGTTGCCATCTAAAAAATGGCTTCCTGCAACTTGCCTGTGCCGACAACGACACAGTGCAGTGGTTGGAAAGGGAGGTACCTTCTCTCGTACCATGGGAGGGAGCACAACTTCGTGTATACCACATGAAGGATCTGCCGAAGGCCAGACGGTATGTCGGTTGCTTCGCGGACAGTGCGAACTCTCCGGACGAGAAGATTCTTCGTTCACTCCAGAATCAGAACGACCATCTCTCTACCAAAATGTGGCGAGTCTGTAACCGCAAATTGGTAGACCTTGGTCGAACTAGTTCTGGATATTGACGAAGAATCGGCCAAACTCGTTGAGAGTAGAAATAATGAACTGTACTACGGTTTCGGCAAAGCACGCATCCGAAAGGTAAGCGGAAGGCCGAACGTCACAGGCAGGAAAGACTCCGTCGCAATGTCAGGGAAGGTACGTGCGGGTAACTCCTCCGGGAGTACTCTGCCACCACCCAGGCAAAGCGATCCTGCGAATGGGCTAAAGGTTCGCGTGGGGAACTCCTCCGGGAGTGCCCCACAACCACCCAAACGCAACCCTGCGATTGGGAAGGTACGCGCAGGATGCTCCCCCGTGAGTGCCCTGTAACCACCCAAACAACGCAACCCCGCGGCTGCTCGGACGGTTCCGTCGAAGACTCGCAAGAGTGTGAAGCATCAACCACCGAAAAGTCGCACCCCCCGGAGTCAAAAACCGCCACAGTGTGCGCGACGACCTTCTGTTGCCAATCGACTGCTGCAACCGAAGCCGAATTGTGAGGAAGAGCAACTTCCATCAACCAGCCAAACCGCTGTTGGCAGCCGTCAGCCAATACCAGGATCATCTTCCGATCCGGACAAAGACGTCAACTTCACTGCAAAGTGAGCAGCCTTCACTGCTTGCAAGCGAATCTCCATCACGCAAAAGGCGCCTCGGGTGTTCTTTGCAGGAGATTCGCCAAAGAGCAGCTAGCGGCTGCTTTCATCCAGGAGCCGTGGATCAACGAATCCAAAGTTCTCGGACTTAACGCTCCTAACGGTAGGTTAATCTACTGTGACACGCAGTCCAAACTAAGGACTGCAATTCGGCTAAATAGAGAACTAAATTTTTTACCTATTACAGAATTTATCCAACGCGACGTCGTTGCCGTCACGGTTGAAGTACCGACAACCAGAGGAAAGCAGGAAATGGTTGTCGCGTCGGCCTACTTCCTGGGCGACCAAGGTGATATACCGCCACCCGAAGTTGCTGCGCTCGTGCGGTACTGCAAGGCCATTAACAAGCCGTTTCTGATCGGCTGCGATGCCAACGCTCACCACACGATCTGGGGCAGCTCGGACACCAACACCAGGGGTGAGTACCTACTTGAATACCTTACTTCTAACGATGTCAATGTATGTAATGTAGGGAATAACCCCACGTTTATCAACGCTATCAGACAGGAGGTCCTTGATCTCACTCTGTGTAGCGCCTCTATTTCTGAAAGGATTAAAAATTGGCATGTCTCCGATGAAACTAGTTTGTCGGACCACAGACACATCGTTTTTAATATAGAGGCTAACCCTCTGAAAAGAGAGCTGTTCAGAAATCCTAAGAATACAGATTGGGAATCCTTTAAGGGACACCTGATCGATTCACGAACTTTCAGTTACAGCAACATTCGAAATTCAGTTGACCTGAATTCGGCAGCAAATGATCTACAAAACAGAATCATGGATGCTTTCGACGCTAACTGTCCACTAACACAGCGGTCAGTATGCCGTGACGTACCCTGGTGGAATGATCAACTTAGTGACCTTCGTCGGGAAACTAGGCGGTTGTTCAACAGGGCGAAAGTCACGTCTAACTGGGACGACTACAGGGCGTTCCTCACTAAGTACAACGCCGAGCTACGCAAGGCTAAACGGAAATCCAGAGTTAGTTTCTGTGAAAGAATCCAAACTCTGCCGGAAGCTACGCGGCTCCAAAAAGCGATGTCCAAAGACCATACTAACGGTTTAGGACAGGTGAGGAAAGAGGATGGATGCCTCACTGTCACTACCAAGGAAACGCTGGAGTTTCTTATAAACACCCACTTTCCTGGATCGACAGAGACCGAAGAACTGAATAGTGATGGGTCGCGGCAGGACAATTCGAGACATATGGCGTCTCGGGAGTCCATCCTGCTGGCCCGTCGACTGTTCACGGAAGCTTCAATAGGTTGGGCTCTAAGCTCATTCGACCCTATGAAGTCTCCTGGTCCAGACGGCATACTACCCATCTTTCTACAAAAATCGGCCGCAGTTATCATGTTCGAACTCATCAACCTCTTCAGAGCCAGCTTTATCCTGGGCCATATTCCGGATAACTGGCTGAAGGTGAAGGTAGTGTTTATCACCAAAGTTGGAAGAAAGGACAAAACCCTACCCAAAACTTTCAGACCCATAAGTCTGACTTCATCACTTCTCAAGTTGATGGAGAAAATAATGGATAAATATATCCGTGACGAGTTTCTTAAAGACTCCCCGTTGAACAGGAACCAACATGCTTATCAAAGCGGCAAGTCAACAGAAACTGCTCTTCACAGCTTAGTGACGTTGATTGAAAAGTCCCTAAGTTATCAGGAGACGGCGCTATGTGCCTTTCTTGATATTGAAGGGGCCTTCGATAACACGTCCTTTGCATCAATCGATACGGCTCTTTCTAATAAGGGAATCGACCAAACTTCAAGGAACTGGATACACGCAATGCTCTCTAGCAGAGTGATCACAGCAACCTTGGGAGATTCGTCTGTAACAATGTCAGTGGTCAAGGGGTGCCCGCAAGGAGGAGTTCTCTCGCCCTTGTTATGGTCACTAGTTGTCGACGCACTTCTCAACAAGCTTTCACAGCTTGGTTACGAGGTCATTGGATACGCCGATGACATCGTCCTCATCGTCAGAGGTAAAGATGACGCAACTCTGTCGAGCCGAATGCAAACGGCTCTGAATACCACCATGTCATGGTGTTTAACATAAACCCCTTAAAAACAGTCCTAATTCCATTCGGCAGACGAAGGACGATCTCCATCACTCCTCCAATACTGAATGGAGTTAGACTGGGCTTCAGCAGTGAAGTCAAATATCTCGGCATTATTTTGGACAAGAAACTGAACTGGTCTGCACAACTGGATCATGCCGCTAAGAAAGCGATCTCAGCGATCTGGGCCTGCAAAACTCTGTTCGGTAAGACCTGGGGACTAAAACCAGACTTGGCACTCTGGTCTTACAAGACCATTGCCCGACCAAGAATCACCTATGCTGCCCTAGTGTGGTGGCCTAAGGTGAACGAAGTGACTGCGCAAGCCAAACTCAAAAAAGTTCAAAGACTTGCATGTCTTTCGGTTACCAGCGCTATGCGAACAACTCCAACTGCAGCCATGGAAGCTATGCTTTGTCTACTACCTCTACATCTTCATGTGAAAAAGGAAGCAGAGCTTGGCGCTCAAAGGTTGCAAAGGAGGAAAACCATACTTGAAGGGGACCAAATCGGCCACCTTCGCATACTTAGGGAGTTCAAACTAACTCCGCTATTAACCACAGTCTCCGACTGGATGGACGTTAGGACCAACATGGATATTCCATATAGAGTGATTGAAACAAACCGCTCTATGTGGAACAATGGAGGGCCTAATCTTCCACCTGGCATCGTCAATTTTTATACGGACGGCTCGAAAATGGGATCCCTAACGGGATCTGGTATATACGGACCCGGTATCAGGGAAACGTTTTCCCTGGGAAAATGGCCCACCGTTTTTCAAGCAGAGGTATATGCCATATATATCTGCGCAAAAATATGTCTGCAACGCAACTACAGACATGCGAAAATCGGTATATTCTCGGACAGTCAAGCAGCACTACTAGCACTTAAGTCCGTCAAATGCGCTTCCAAACTTGTTTGGGAATGCATTGAAACTCTACGGGAACTTTCCCGACAGAATTCAGTTTTTCTGTTTTGGGTGCCCGGACACTGCGGAGTCGAGGGTAATGAACACGCTGACTACCTAGCAAGACAGGGATCAGCTCAGCGGTTTATTGGTCCCGAGCCGTTTCTGGGTACGTCCATTTCCGCTATCAAAAGCGAACTATTAACTTGGGAAAGGCTAGAAATAGTATCCCAATGGCAACAGGCACAGGGTTGTAGACAAGGCAAACAGTTTATCTTTCCGAACCCTGGAACCGCCAGAAAGCTACTTAGTCTAAATCGTAGTGACCTACGGATAATCACGGGACTCCTCACCGGACACTGTCCCGCTTTTATCATTTAAAGAAAATCGGCGTAGTGTTGAACGACACCTGCCGATTCTGCAAAACTGAACCTGAGAGTTCAGAGCATTTGCTTTGCTCTTGCGAAGCTCTTGCTTCCTCTAGGTACAACTTCTTAGGAAGTTACCTTTTAACTCCATACCAAGCATGGAGCTCCAATCCCAAGCAGGTCATTAGTTTCATCAACTATGTTGTACCTAATTGGGGTACAGGTTTACAACAAAACAGTTCTACTCCATCAAAGAGTACGAACAATCCGTCACCTGTGCACAGCAATCGGGGCCCGCCACAAAAGACAATCAGCAAGAATGTCGCAGTGGCATTTCAGTACCCAGTGCCCTTCAGGCATACAGAGAAGAAAAAAAAGGCTAGATTTCGCTTGTATTCATAAAAAAAAAACAAGAAAATTTGGCTTGTTTACATATGGCACATGGGCCCTTTTCACATGTTTGGAACTTCTCTTATGCAGCGTAGTTGTCTTTCTTATAACAACGTTAGAGGAAAGTATCGAGCGCTTCTGCAAGAATCTTGCCACCACTGAAAACTATTCAGTTGGAGAGCATAGACAGTCTGATCGAAAGGCAGGATACCACATATTCATGAGAGAATACATCGATCTCGAACACATGAAGCCGGTCAAAACTAGAAGTAAAGACGACACGGATTGTTACCTTCCCCACCATCCCGTTATCTAGGATTCAAGCACGACGACCAAGGTTCGGGTCGTGTTTGATGGATCGAAACCTCCATTAACTTCTCTTTGAACGAAGCTCTCTGCGTTGGCCCTGTCGTTCACGATGAGTTGATTGACACGATTCTACGGGCTTCTCACGGTCACGTACGGGCTCCTCATTCCTCGTCATTCGTTCTCTAGCAGTTAGCGGATGATGAAGGACAGCCATACCTACTCGGCAGTGAAGCTTTGCGAAAGAATTTTTATGTGGACGACTTCATTGGTGGTGCACAAACGGCCGAAGAAGCTAGCAAACTTCCTATAGAGTTGAATGGGTTAGCAAAGAGTGGATTTGATCTTCGAAAATGGACTTTGAACCGGTACACAGTCGACAATAGAATACGCTTTCTCACGAAACTATCAAAGCGTTAGGCATTAACTGGAAGCCAAGCTCAACCTCTACGCTTAATCCGCTGTTTCTTCGATGGTCATCGTATACTCGCTTACTGCATGAAGCGAGGGCAATGCTTCTTTTTGGATAACCGTGCCAAAACTAGAACACAGCCTCTCCCACACCCGAATCCAGTACGGTGTTACTTTTCAGTGAAACAGTTTGCACAAACTGAAACCGTATTGATTCAATAGGCCCAAAGCGACGTCTTCGCTGTTGAGTTGAAGGACTTAAATGAAGGAAAGTCAGCAAATAAACGCTCCAAAATACGAAGACTGAATCCATTCTTAGACCGAGACGGGTTGTTATCTAAATTGCCCTATCAAGCAAAACATCCTACCTTACTTCCCAGCTTTCATCCGTTCTCCCTGCTAATTGCCCAACATCATCATCACCAATTGTTTCACGACGGAGGATGGCTTCTACTAAGGGCAAGGCCGCAAGGTCACTCAACACCGTTCGTAGACCCGAATGATTTAGCTGCACTCCCCTCGATCCGGTACCTGTGCAACAACAAATTGAACAATTACCTGCGCACAGAATTATCCCGAGCCGCCCCACAGTCAGTGGAGCGACTTCATACAAAGGCTGGCCAAGCAAAATAAAGGTCGAAAAATGCGACAAAAATATGGTATGAACATAATTTTGGGGTGCTGAAACCGAATCTGGCATCCATTTATTATTTGGTGTCGTCCATAGAGCACGTGACCTAATTTTTCATGATTTTTTGGCACTTTTCCTTTTACTTTTTGATTAAATAGAATTATATGATCTTTGACCACAAGCAACGCCATAGGACATCCTCCTTACTGAAAAAAGATTACGTATTGTTCGCACAACCCCTTAAATCAACCAAATTTTGCGAAAAAATTTTTTTTTATTAAAATTATAAGAACATAGGTGATACAAACTAAATACAAATCAAAACGATCAACACCTCTTTCTCCATCATCATCACTTCCTCATCTTTTCATTCTTCTTCAGCTTTTCCTGACTCAACAATTGTTGTCTTCAATAGAAATGTTACCACAGACAAACAGACATACCACTCCATACAAAATTCTAAGCAAGTTGTGGTTCCGACTAACTTGTGCAACATCCACTGGACATGTTCCGCAAAAGATACACTTTCAGCCTTTCTGTTTTTGGCAGCACGGCCCGCAGGAATTGGGTTGTTTAGCTATTCACGGATTTCCGATTTTTATATATCATCTGAAAGGATGTAATTTTCTGAGCAAAACGTGATTTTTTTAAACTTTATATCATTATCCTTCGATTTTTAAATGAAGAATAAAAATTCGCTCTAAATCGCTACAATGACAGTTGGTATATAGGCGAACTGTCGTTGTAGCGATTAGAAATTTTTTTTAAATCACGTTTTATTTAGAAAATGCAGAGTTTACAGATGATATAAAAAACTGATATAGCTAAACAATTGTCCTTAAGTTCGAAGAGAAAAAGCACGTCAGCGCCACCACGAAAATAAATGTAGTGGGTCGTGGTAAGTCTGTATTTCTGTGATAAGACTTCATCTGGAAGTTTTTTACAGTTACTTTTCACATTTCGAAATAAGTGTTAACTATTGGATCTGTGAAAGTAAGAAGATGATCGAATGTATCATGACTAGTATTTTCTAGGCTATTTTTGCGAGTGAAATGTTCTCGAGCATATTTGATTATTTAATTGTTTTTCTCTTGAGTCTCTTCGGTTATTCTTTCTGAAGATTGTATTGCGGTTTGATTGATATTGTTGACCTGAAACAACGATTTGATCTAACCTGATTTGGTGGTTACTGTATTTTTTGGTTTGCAAATTGAATGGAATTAGGATTTTCATCAAGTCTGTTAAACTCTCATTAACTGCTTGAACATGTTTATGGGAGTAATTTTACTGTGAACATGCAAAAATCCGAAAATTGAAGTATTCCAAATATTTAGTGGCAAAAATGCGAAAATTCAAGAAAAAATTATAACACTAGTTATTGCATGTTTTATGTTTCTTTAATGTTAGATAAGTGCTATACTGCGGCTCAAAGCATAACTGTCCCATATTCTGTGCAAACCTTGTAGACTCTGGGACAGTTATGCTTGGAGCGGTAGTATAGTTATGTTGACTAGGCGTTGCGGTTACGTTATATAGGCGTTATATGAGTACATAAGTGCATAAGTGATATAATTAAGTTGTATTGAGGCTTACACAGTTACGTTATATGAGCGTTATATGAGTGCTACGCTAATACTAAGCAATATAATTATTAGGGTGCCAATCATCGTATGGAAAAAAATGACCAGAAAATTTCAAACAGAAACCCTATACAAAATGTTAACCTGCTCGAAAAAATACCCTGTGCAAAATTTCAGCTCAATCGAACCTAAAATGGGGTGGCACAAAGCGATTGAATTTTGGCCTTTTTGAAAACCGAAAATCACCCCAGGGGGGTTGGGAGGGGCCGTTACGTGAAATTTCGGTTTTCGAAAATTTTTTTTTGATGCCAAATGACCTAAAAACGCATTAAACGTCGAAAATTGGTGTCATCTGAAAAATTGTTTTTTTTTTTTTGCAAAAATCGACTTAGTCGTTTTTTTTAATTGTGGAAAGCGGAGATTAAAACATTTAGAATTTATTTAATGAAATTGATCGCTAGTCTCTTGAAATAGCCTGTATAATGATATACACCATAACTAGCATTGAATACATTATGTTTCATTAGGGTGGTTCATTTATTAGACATAGGGTGGTTCATAATATTGTGTAAAAATGAGTAAAAAAATGAAAAAAATCACTTTTCACTGAACACCACTAGAAAAATTTTTGAAAACATAATATTTGTTATATTACTGTCGTTAGGGTGACAATGTTGAATTGAGAAAAATACCATGTAAAATAGCAAGATATTACAAAACAAATTTACAAAATGTTCCAAAAAACTACTCAGTGCAAAAAAAAATATCTCAACCAAAATTAAGATTGTGTCTCGCGGAAAATGTTGAATGCTTTCATGTCATTTGCAAAATCACACACGGGAGGTGCATGGAATTTAAATATTTGAAAAATGTTTTCGATTCCAAGTGTCTTAAAAGTGCATGAAACGGTGGAAACTAATAGAATGTTTTTTAAAATTTTGTTTGAAAAATCTACTCTCTTAGACACTCGTATTTGTTTTTTCGAATGTTATACCAGACAATTTATTCGTTTTATTTACCACAAAAATGTCCTTTGCCAACACTTGATCGAACACACAGTGCTCTGGCTTATATAATCGGACAATAGACTGTATCGATGTTATTCAGTGATAATGAGAGTATAGGGATCTCAATCAGATACGCAACACAATTGACTTGATTGTTTCTGAGTTTGCGTCGTTTTGACAGTTCGACCATACATTTTCTGTCAAGTTCACATCATCAGAACGTGAACGTGTCAATTGGCTGAAACTTTGCATAGACGTTTTTATAGGCAAAAGATGCCAATTTGTGCTAGAGGTTTAATTTTTTGAAACACAATTCATTTTTGAAAAGCTATTGAAAAATGCTATTTCGGATAGGTATTGCTGATTACAAATATTTTTAGAGCCAACACGGTTCGTTTGAGCGGTGTGACGTCTTCGGCAAAGTTGTAAATAATATTGTCTTTCAAAAAAAAAAAAAAAATACACTCTAAAAACAAATTATTATTTTTTGAAAAAAAATGAAAAGAAAGTTAAAAATTAATTATCTAAAACAGCCCAGTAAAAAAACTGATTTTTTTTTTAAACTACTAAAGATTACCTGAACAACGAAACCGGTCATGGATAAATCAGAAAAAAGTTATAATTTTTTTTTGTTTCACAGGGTTTTTTTTTTGAATAACAAAGTTATTATTCAATACTTTGCCAGATACACTATGCCAATCAAATAAACCGTTTTGACTGGAAAAATGTTTTTAATTCCTAATAGGTTGCTCTATTGGATATTAAAAATATGTTTACAGTTGAAACGGTTTGTTTGATTAGCATAGTGTCTTCGGCAAAGTTGTAGATAATATTTTCTCCTTCCAAAAGAAAAATGGGCCTTTCAAAAAAAATAATTGAAAAAAAATTTTTTTTTTCAAGAAATATGTTTTTTAAAAATTGATAACTTTTTTTCTTTATATCTAAATGATCGGACTGGTTTAATTGATTTGGTAATCTTTTGTGGGTTTTATTAGAAAATCCAGATTTTTAAAAAATGAGCTCTTTTGAATAATTAATTTTTAATTTTATCTTCTAACTTTTTTTTTTGAATAAATAATTTTTTAAGTGTAATTTTTTGGAAAGACAGAATTATTATCTACAACTTTGTTGAAGACGTCACACCAATCAAACGAACCGAAGTGCTTTGTTTATTTTATACTCATTTTTCATAATATTATGAACCACCCTATGCCGAATAAATGAACCATCTATTGGATATTAAAAATATGTTTACAGTTGAAACGGTTTGTTTGATTAGCATAGTGTCTTCGGCAAAGTTGTAGATAATATTTTCTCCTTCCAAAAGAAAAATGGGCCTTTCAAAAAAAATAATTGAAAAAAAATTTTTTTTTTCAAGAAATATGTTTTTTAAAAATTGATAACTTTTTTTCTTTATATCTAAATGATCGGACTGGTTTAATTGATTTGGTAATCTTTTGTAGGTTTTATTAGAAAATCCAGATTTTTAAAAAATGAGCTCTTTTGAATAATTAATTTTTAATTTTATCTTCTAACTTTTTTTTTTGAATAAATAATTTTTTAAGTGTAATTTTTTGGAAAGACAGAATTATTATCTACAACTTTGTTGAAGACGTCACACCAATCAAACGAACCGAAGTGCTTTGTTTATTTTATACTCATTTTTCATAATATTATGAACCACCCTATGCCGAATAAATGAACCACCCTAATAAACATAACGTATTCAATGCTAGTTATAGTGTATATCATTATATAGGCTATTTCGAGCGACTAGTGATCAATTTCAAAAGATAAATTCTGAACATTTTGAACTCCGCCTTCCACAATTGAAAAATGGACTCCCAGAGAGTCGATTTTTGCAAAAAAAATTTTTTTCAGTTGACACCAATTCTTTTATGCGCTCAGCATAAAAAAAAAATTCGAAAACCAAAATTTCACTTAGCCCCCCCCCCCCCTTGGGTGATTTTTCCGTTTTTCAAAAAGGCCAAACTTAGATCGCTTTGCGCCACCCCATTTTAAGTCCGATTGAGCTGAAATTTTGCACAGGATGTTCTTTCGAGCAGGTGAACATTTTGTATAGGGTTTTTTTTTTGAAATTCGAGTTGACCATTTTGGCTGGCACCCTATTATATAATTACAAACACATGATAATATGGTTTACATTGAAAAGTGTACTCGCGCTGAGAGATTTTTAATCTGTTTTATGCCTCTCGCTCTTATCACTCATTGATATTGGGAGAATGCGGCAATTGACTCAGGCAGGGTAAAGTGAGCAAAGCATGCTCACACTTTTTTTCTCATTTTATGCACTGCGAGTTGAACTAGTTGATCACCGATCTCTTCGGTTTTTGTTTGATATTTGATATTTGGCTATGTGGTCCCCGTGGTTCTGTGGTTAGCGATGTCGGTCGGCTAGCTCTCCCACACGGTTGTGATGTCGGGTTCGATTCCCGATCAGGTCGAGGATCTTTTCGAGCCGGAAATTTTCTCGACTTAGCACTGGGACACGGTGTATCGTTGTACTTATTACAACATGCAAAATATGCCGAAAACAGTATCGATAACGAATTTTCTCAACTAATCTAGTTGATCGAGACCGCCTTAGCCCCCCAGGCTAGCGTGCGATATTGTTGTTGTATATGAGCCAATTATAAGAAACACCTGGTGCACGTAGTGTACACTAGGACGAGACGCCACTGCAGACATGACATAAGTGCAATAATGATGTCACATAAGCGTTACAGTTACGTTGTATAGGCGTTACAGGGGAGGTTCATAAGCGATGTTTCACAAATGTTCCAGTTATGTTGCAGAGGTGTTTAACTGTGATGCAAAAATACTTTGATTATGTTGCATAGGTGTTGAGGTCATGTTATATAAGGGTAACATAGGCGCTACTCAAGCGTCGAACTATGTTACGTTTAAGTTACATAAGCATAACGAAAATGTTACATAATTGTTACATTTATGCTGCATGAGCAAAAGTTGCGATGAAGTGAGCGGCCGTTCATCAAAGATGTCACGCATTTAGGGGGAGGAAGGGATCTCGATTATTGTGACATTTTGTGACATAGGGAAAGAGGAGTTAACTTAAGCGCAACGACACATTTCAAGTTAAAAAAATAAAAAGGACACATATCTGTATTACAGAGGTACTCATTTGTTCTGAAATTCAAATTCGATACAATATTTGCATCGTTTATTCATGATGGCACGATATTTTTTCATTTGCTTGAAATAAAGTAAATAGCGTAATATTCGTGAGATTAGCGTGCATGTTTGTTTATGAGTAGGGATACCATCTGGCCGAAGTTATAAATCAGGACACCTTTTCTCGGCACAAATTTGACTTAGCCATTCTATTCTTCGATGTATGAGCAACTGTAACGCGTAATATGTGATTTACCCTTTGAAATACAATATAAAACTCTTCTATTTACTGGACATTTAGTAAATTTGTTTTTTTTATGCGTTGGTATGAACCTCGTAGAGAGGCGCGTTAATTAGAAAATCCTTCGATTTATAAATTCGCCTAAAAAACCGTTTGTTCGAAAATCCGTGTAGAAAAATACTTAGTAAAAACTGAATGTATCTCTGACGAGTCTTTTTCATCAAACCACTTCAAATTGTTACGCATTAGTAGGTGCTTTAAAAATTCAACACATAAACTGTTCCAACTTAAACTTAACAAATGCCAGATGCTTAATGGTAACGGTCAACGCGTGAAAGATTCTTCTTATCAATCTACTGAGATTCAACCAATGGAAAAAATTCGATCGCAGTGAGCGTTGCGACCTGGAATCGAAAACACTTATTGAGCAATTTTCAAAAATTCTGCTCATTACCGCACAACGAAATTAAATATCTTAAGAAATTTCTTTCATTCTTTAGTCTCTACCAGCCCTACAAAAATTGTGGCAAAACGTGAACAATTTGGATTGCGAATGGATCGAAGAAGAGGATCCAAAAAAGAATAGTCTTCCAGAAATCGTCACTGATGCTGTAGTTACTGCCTTGGCTTTCCCTGTCGTCGATATGCAAGTTCATCAACAGAATACTCAGATTAAGGATTGTGCTGTTTTTCCAGTAATTTTTTATAACGTTTAATTTCTTGCAGCTTGTTTTAACCATAATCAAGGAGGGATGAAGTTGATGAAAACGTGAAGCAACCAAGAGAGGTCAATTTTATCCAAATGTTGCGTGACATCATCAATGAATGACCCCTTATTGCGTATAAGCGCAGTCAATAAATAGGAACGTGTGAAATATTATACAGTTATTTTCAACAAACATCAATACAAAAACCCCAAAGTTTTCGAGTAAAAACAAACAAACATTCTGGAAAATGCGCGTGAAAGATTCGTGTGACTTTCGCGTAAAAAAAAACAATACAAATTGTGAGATGCATTTCGTATCCGCGTACTAGACTTGAGAGTACTCTTTTATGATTTCGGCGTTTTGGCACTTAATTAGGATCTAATAAGCACTAATTCTTACATACCATAGACCAATCGTTCCACAAACCGCCTGCGTAAACTTTCAACTCCTCCTAAGACCGAAGTCCGAGAATGCTCAACATTTTATCGTCTAACCCGGTTAGATATTCGCAGCCGCCCTTCAACCTTGGTTAAATTTCTCCATGGGCCACTCAGTACGACGGACGACCGAGACTAATCCAGCGCCGGGAATTTGATTGTCTGTATCCGGTTTCATGTGTACAAATATCACGTATGAAATGTACGACGACACTACCGCGGAGTGCGGTCAGAATCATCAGCATCGAGTACGATGTTGTGATTGATCAAAATTTTCAGAATGTCGTCGTTTGAATAAATGTTAATTCATTTGGTTTTTTTTCTTCTTTCAATCCAAGTGGGCTCTTGCATATAGTTATTACTGCCCGCACCTGACAGCGCATAGTAGCGTGGCGCGTTTTTAGCAACACGGCTACCGCGACTGCGGTGACTCATCCACCTGTTTTCGGACGACAAGGCGACTGCGGCCGAGTAAACGTGTGCGCAATGGAATTTCACGACCTCATCGCCGTTTTGTAGCAACTGTTTTGTGAGCGGTTGCCGTAGAAACCAGGCGGGATGGTTTGCATTTGAATTCCCCCTCACAGCTTGTTTGACGAGTTTAATGTGTAATGTTTTGGACTTATTGTCCCATTGTTTGAGTTATGCGTTGTGGGTCGGACCCAAGCAAACACGACAATTCGATTTGCGGTTCCAGAGTACCACACACGTGAGCCGGCGGCGGCGTCGAAAATGCCGACGTATGATCACGTAAAAAGCAAAAAAAAAAACACATTAATTTCCGTTCGGTTCTGAACAACAACAACGGTGGTGGTAATTTTTCTTTATCGCTTCATCAGCTTTTATTATCTAACCTACCGCTCTCAACGTGTGACAACTTCATAACAGAGCGCATCGTATTGACCGAGGCTTCAAGCTGTGATAACTGTGACGACAGGACGGAAGGTCCACAATAAAAGCGAACAACGCACAGCCACCTGCACCGAGTGATAAGCGCTAGATAAGTCGCCTAATATGTCGCCCTAAACTGTCGACTGCCACAGGTAGCTCGGTTCGTTCGTTTTTTTTCACAGCTTATTTGTTTTTTATTTCGTCGAAGGTCAGTCACATCGACGGCGCCTGAACCCGCGCGACACGCTCTTCTCGCTTCCGCACGCATTGAAGTTACCGCAAGCCGACGCAGAACGCAGCATGCTGGCGCTCTCAGGTTAGTGCGGGTGGGCTGCCCCGTCGGCTGGTAACCCTATTTTCATGGTATGCTGTGTCACTTCCTCTTCGCACTACGGCGGTGGCGATGATGATGATCTCCGTTCGAGTAGGCGGCGGTAACGATCGTAGTCGCTAATCAGTGCCGCGCTCACCGGGAGGACAATGCGAATAATGTGGCCCCAATTGGGTTATTATTCAATTTAAGATTTGTGAAAGCGTACAAACTCCGTCCCAGCACTATTTGTTCGTGATTATCATTCTTCCAACCCGGTTGCACTGAGCATAGAACGTAGTAGCCAAACATTTCGCTAAACCCATGGCACTTTTTTTTTCTTCGAACCACTATTTATAACACCAATAACATGTTTTCAATGATTTCTTCCGCTGATTCGCAAAAAAAAAACGCGAACTACAACTGAGCTCGTGACCAAATTCCCCCCTATGCGCTTCCAGCTAGCACAATACCATCATAAATCAACACACTTTAGCACGCTCCCCAACTCCCTCCACACAATTATTTATTCTATCACACTGCCACTCTCTACCTGTATTTATTTGATATCTCTGACAGAATATCGCACCGCCTTCTTGACCGCAGAAAAACTTTTTCCCGTCCGACCAGGTTGCCTGCTTAACTCGTACTGATCGTCCGATCCGACTCTTGTCGGCTGGAAAGTCGTCAGCGATTCAGGAGCGACAACGACGGTAGCGCGCAGTGTTTGCATACAATTTTCCTCTCTCCGCGAGCTGCTCGCAGCTTTGTTATCTATCTGCGCTTGCTATAGAACGTGCGCACTAGCATTCATACTTACCTGCTGCTGCGGTTTACGCGAAGAAAATTTTCAATTCGATACGAGCGGATTATATAGTTATGTGTGCGCTTGTTTTGCTCGATCATGTATGATAGGGTTGACTTAAAAGACCAGTAAAAGCTTCACAGTAAGCGATGATTCCAAATTGAGATCAGAATACCAAGAACACCAGAAAAGGCAACAAAAGTTATAATTATAATTTAGGTCAAAGTAGCCAAAATGCCTCGAAGGCTAAGATTAGCTTAGAATGACGAATTTTTAAAAGCCAGGACAACTTATACGAGTAAATTATTCCTATTTTAACCAAAAGAGAAAAGCAAAATGAGCTTGAGCGGCGACAAAATCCTTTAAAATTTCATTTGTGCTTCTTATAAACGCCCAATTCTATGATTGCTGCGACTCAGCTGTGTCGAACATAGTATTCTATTATTAAGACCAATCTAGACGTTCTCTTTCCACACTCTCAATAGGTTATTGGCCCCCGAGAGAACGTTTTATTGGAGGATTCTCGAAGTTTTTTAGAAATTTTTTAACTCACCCATACAAAAATACCGTCGGAAACGATACGATTTTGAAGTAGAATACTTCTCTCAGTAAGTTCGGCTACATAGGGATGTGAAATGAAAATCTAAAACCGAAAAAAAATTGAAAAATATGTCCAATTTCAAATGCTAATAAATCGGTTAGTATTCGATGGATTTCCTTCGTTCTTGCAGCAATAGATGGAAAATCTTCTAAGATTCTTCCCAAAATAAGATAATTACTACTATTGTACTATTTCAAATAGTCAAGCCTTGTCAAAACGAAAAATTCGACCTCTGATTGGTCGTTATATGCTTGCTTCCCAAGCACGGTCGACAGGATCATATACCTTGCAATTGAAAACATGCTCTTTGGCCTATATAAGAGCCTGTTTCAGCCGGAGCCGCTAATAATAGTTCAAGACAGCGACAACAGCAGTCGTCCTTCCTTAGCAGCAGCACTAGCCCTGTGGTTGGTCACCACGTCTCAGGAGCAGCGCGGTTTTTCTCAGCGTGTGTTGCCAGACAGCCATTATTCCCCCCGTGTTGGGGCAACATGAAGATTGCCATCAGGAAATCCTATTTTGGAAATCGAAATGCCTTTTTCAAGGCAAATGAACAAGTCATTGAAAGTTAATAATTTTTGTCAACGCAAGCAAGCATTCTGTGTTGCATCCTAGCAATTTAAATCTGTCGCACCCGTCGAATTTACTGACTGTAAAATAGCTTCCACAGTGCATGTTGTCCGTGTATCTTAATTCCCCCAATGTTAGGGCAGCTCAAAAGTTGTAATCAGTAACCGATTTTGCTTTTTTCAAGGCAAATAAACAAATAACACTGTGCTACAAATGAAAAAAAAAAGGCAAGAACTTCTGAAGTAACCTAGTGTAGGTTGTAGGTCTTGTTGAGTGTAACATTCGCTCATACTAGAAATTTTCCAAACACCTTCAAAATCTGAAGTTATGGTCAAAATACGGTTTTTTGGACCTCAGCGAATATAATATTTTTTTAACTCAGTCATTTGTCAGCCGATTTTCAATATTAAAGCAGTTTTAGATAGAGGACAAAAAGAGCTTTCAAAATATATACAGGTTTGTTCTAATTTCAATAAAACATGTTAAGTTATTTGAGTTCATATCCAATTTTATAGACTTTTTCACGCAATTTTTCAATTCAATTTTGAATTTGCCGTCTATTTTTGTAATAAACATACCACAAATACACTATAATTTCGAAAGTATATTCAATTCCGAATCAAATAAAAGTTGTTTTGTGGAAATCGGTTGATATTTGGCTAAGTTATATATTTTATAAAGAAAACCAAAATTTTTGGCTTCTATCGCACATTTATTTCACGGTGCTACAAATGATGAAAAAATGCAAAAACTTTAGATGTGACCTAGTGTGGGTTGTTGCTTTAGTCAAAACTTGCTTGCGCATTTACTTGAAGTTTTCCAAATACCCCAAAAATTATAAGTTATGGTCAGAACCCTGTTTTTTACCTTAGCTCACATTTTTATGTTTAATACGGTTATTTTTCAACCGATTTTTTATATTTAGGCTGTTTTGGAAAGGCGAAAAATAAAGCATTTGAAACATATAGTTTACCTATATGTGATGAATAGTTTTAAAATAAATAAGATGGTTTATTTTATTCTCAAATTTTTCCAAATTTATTCGCAATTTTCCACACATTTTTGTAATGATGGAGCTTCAATTGCTGTAAAATTTGGAAAGTTCTTTCTAGTACCAAATGGACACAATAGGTGTTGTTAATGAAAATCTGTTATAATTATGCTGAGAAACGATTTGATGAAATCTAAGTATATGGTGGCAAACATCAAGTCATATCTCAGCCAATTTATAACAGATTTTCATAAACAACACTTATCGTTTTCGTTTTGCACTAAACGTACTTTTCAAATTCTACAGCAATTAAAGCTCGTTCATTTCAAAAATGTGTAAAAAATTGCAAATAAATTTGGAAAAATTTAAAAATAACATAAACTATTTTATTTATTTTAAAACTATTCATCACATATAGGTAAAATTTGAAAAAAAAAACTATCTTATTTTGTTGAATATAAATCATCTTATTTTATTTAAAACTATTCAGCACATATAGGGACACTCTTTAGACATATTTATATGTTCCAAGAGTTCTGTTTTTCGCCTCTCCAAAACAGCCAAAATATAAAAAATTGGTTGAAAAATAACTGAATTAAACATAAAAATGTGAGCTAAGGTAAAAAAAAGGTTTTGACCATAACTAATAATTTTTGGGGTATTTGAAAAACTTCAAGTAAACGCGCAAGTAATATTTGACTAAAGCTACAACCCTCAC
The DNA here is from genome assembly GCF_029784165.1 of Wyeomyia smithii. NCBI lineage: Eukaryota > Metazoa > Arthropoda > Insecta > Diptera > Culicidae > Wyeomyia > Wyeomyia smithii. The sequence goes on from NC_073694.1 coordinate 1,590,945, forward strand.
TAAGCCACACCAAAAGTTCTTGCATTTTTTCATCATTTGTAGCTCCGTGAAAGAATTGCGCGATAGAAGCCAAAAATTCTGGTTTTCTTAAAAAATATATAACTTAGCCAAATATCAACCGATTTTTACAAAACCCCTTTCAATTGATTCGGAATTGAATGATCTCTCGAAATTATAGTATATATCTGGAATGTTTCTCACAAAAATAGACGGAAAATTGACAATCAAATTGAAAAATTGCGTGAAAAAGTCTAAAAAATTAGGTTTAAGCTCAAATAACTCAACATGTTTTATAGATATTAGAACAAACCTGAATATATTTTGAAAGCTCTATTTATCCTATTTCTTAATATTGAAAATCGGTTGATAAATGACTGAGTTAAAAAATATTATATGCGCTGAAGTCCAAAAAATCGTATTTTGACGATAACTTCAGATTTTGGGGGTGTTTGGAAAATTTCTAGTATGAGCGAATGTTACACTCAACAAGACCTACAACCTGCACTAGGTCACTTCAGAAGTTCTAAAACGCTGTAATTAAAGGTTAATAACTTTCTGGCATCAACACAAGCAGACATTCTGTGCGGGATGCAATCAAATTCTGTTGTAGTTGTCTAATTTTTACTTTTACTTTATTTAGTAAACTCCCCACTGTAGGGGCAGCGCAAACGCTGCGATCAGCATAACCGACATTGAATAATTAACTGCCCTGTTAGTACGCATTCACAAAAGCAATTAGTTCGACTATGCAGAGCTAATATGAAGTCGATTCAATCAATCAGCATAAACAGAATTTCGTCGTCTCCCAGCTGCCAAGTTGCAACATGATGCAACACGCAACAGCGAGCAAACGAAATCGCTTGATGTTACAAACCGCAATAAGATACGGGTTAAAACCGTTGCGTGTGTGAGAGCACCATCGGTATTTATTCGCTGGATACAAAAATCAAATGCGAATTGTGGAATAATTCGTCTAAAGAACATAAGGAAATGGTAAACCTGAACTTAAAGGCGTGGCCTATTACGTAGCACTCTTCGGCTATAAAAAAGTGTTTCTGGGAAAACTAGCTACATTCATTAGTCGGAAGGTGAACTGGATGGACCGTCCACAACGTTGACAGCAGTAACAGCAGATATCGGCACTCAGCAGTAACAGACCATAGCAGCGGGTCGCGCCTATGGCTGCTTTCAAATTAAACAAATCACTTGCCCTGTGGTTGGTCACCACGTCTCAGGCCTCTGCCAGGCTGAACGCCAACGCGAGTGATCGGGCGAGATTTTTGCGGTACATCAGCCGGCACTTCCTCTAATGGAAAAGTAGGATCATCTTGTTTAGAAGAATATTACTGTCGGTAATATTACAGAGATGCGAAGTAGAGCTGTGTAAAAGTATTCTACTTCAACCTTGCGGTCGTGGCTTTGCACACAACCCTCCTGTGATTTTTTTCTGTTCGGGATTGTGGTCATAATCTCCCTCCTTAAAATCTTCAAACATTTTATACGAGGGTAGGAATGGAGTAAACACCGCAATCCCGTGTGCTACAGCTGCAAGTCCTCCACCCAGCCTGGTACTGACGATAAGAAATAGGTGTCCTGTGATTCTTGCAAATTATGGGAGCATTTCGGTTGTACAGGTGTGGACGACTTTGTCAAAGGTTTGGCCTTCTTCTGTAACGAGTACCGAATAAGAACTCCTTCGTGATCCGCCCGCCCTCTACAAATCGAAATGAAGCTGCTCGAGGAGGAAAAGATAATGCTTGCAGGAACAAGGCGCGCTAGAGAGGAAAACAACGGAAGGAGCTCTTCGTCGACTTGAATAAAACGAGACCCCCTCAATATCCAACAGTGGCTACTACAAGAAAAGAAAAAACTTAGATGAAGCAGCAGCAGATCTGGGTCGATTCACGAGCCCAATCAAAAAGTGTCGGACTGGCTGAACGAAATACATTCCGATGTATTCGATACCGTTTCCATCACTCGAATTCTGACTGCCATTCATGCAATGTCCGGTCCCATCTACTGTTGCGATTCCATCAGAACAAATAAAACCACCAAATAATACCAAATAATCACCTAATCCGCCGGGGTTCCCGACTCCGTCTAAGCCCGATCCAATCGAACCAATTGGATCAGTCAGATCCACCTCGCCACCTAATACCTTCATCGCCAAGCTTCCTTCGGCCGGATCGACTGGATGCAGGTTAAATGGCATTTCTCAGGGAATCCGGAAGATTGGCCGGTATTTGTATATCCAGCTTTGAACGAACAGCAGCTGCATGCAGATACTCAGACGCAGAAAACATCATCCGCCTACAACGGTCCTTGAAGGGACATGCTTTCGAGTCAGTCCGGAGGAGACTGCTACTTCCATCCAGTGTACCACAGGTCATCAACACCCTGCCTACGCTGTATAGTAGACCGTAACTCCTGATACGATCAGTAATCGCGAAGGTTTATCGAGTTACCGCGCAAAAGCACGATTGACGGTGGTGAGACGATTGAATGTTCAGAATCTGGTCGATCAATTCCTTCATCTGGCGAACCAGGCACTGATGCAGGAGCTCCTCGGATTGCTGAAGATGGAATAGGTGGTCTACATTAGTGGTCAACATTAGTGACTTTCGATGAGTTCATAGCAGTATTAGTGACAGCAGCTAGCAGATAACGTCCGATCTTCCGAGCTGCAGCCGCAACTCCGTGGGTGATCGAAAGAGGTCTAAGAAAAAAGGTATTGCATTCGTTACTCCGGGCGTCTGCTCTCACTACAAACCAGACAGCTAATATTTAAGAAACCAGATAAGCCTTGTGACATTTTCAGATCGTACAACGCTATGCGGGTTGGTCCATGTTTGTTTCGGAGTCCCACTGAAGCTCCGTGAAGGTAGAGCAATGGATCCAACCGCTGCAAAGAGTCGACTTTGCTGGAACATTCTCGCAGAGGGCAGTGATAAATTTCATCTGCAATTAAGTCAATTAAGAGATTTCATTGCACTGGACGACGCCAGGGTCACCAGATACTACGAGCCGCTGGAATCTAACGAAGATATACGTGCCAGAAAGATCCTAGAGGAATCTACAAGGCGGAGCAAGGATGGGTGATGCACGTAGCCATCTTCGGCGCCATCTGTTCGCCAGTTTCTGCACAACACGTCAAAAATACTTACGCACCGAACTGTTTCTACGGGCTACATCAGCCATAGTAAAAACCGCTACGTGGACGATTATTTGGACATCTTTATGACCGTCGAAGAAGTCGTCAAGGAGGTGATACTAGTATACGCAAAAGGAGGATTCAAGATCTACAAGTTTCGCTCGGCAAAAATTTCGGCGGACGAGTCGAAGAACCTGACCTGGAACGAAATAGCACAATTGAATCTGTGGTTGGAATGAAGTGGTTTCCTGAGGAGGACTGCTTCACCTACACGGTTAATCTACGGGATGATCTTAAAACTATCGTCGATACAGCACCCGTACCGATAAAGCGGAAGTTGTTGAAGGTCGTCATGAGCCTCTTTTACTCTCTGGGTCTTTTTTTCTAGTCCAAGGAAAAGTGCTTATACAAGAAACCTGGGCATCAGGAACGGGATAGGACGAATCGATCAATGAGGATCTTTATCAGAAGTGGCGTCAATGGATGGATTCTTTCCGAAGTTGGACTGGTTGATGATTCTACGCTGCTACTTCTCCTCGTTTCCGGATATTCTGAATGGTATCACAGAACGGAAGGTCATCTGTGATTCGAAAACTGCTGAGTGCTCAGTGAATTTTGCAGCGCTCCCTTGTGGTGGAAAGAACGCATTTTACACGGAAAATAAATAGAATTTATACTTCTTTTATTGAAATCTGTCATACACACTGGTATAAATCTGCCATGCGAAAACACTACAGGTGCACTCTTTTAATGCGGTTATGTGTTTATTCTATATTATTACTTTGAAATTCTCTCAAGTTTCCCAGCAATAATGGTTATCACAAGCATTTGAAAGATGTTTTATATTACACTTTTGACGTATGAGTACGAATAATATAATCGATCTAGAAATTTGCAAATTTTTACTACTAAAAGGTACGGGGATGAAAGGAATATTTAAATTGCGTCCGTCACGAAAAGTGATAAGGATTCGAATGGTTATAGAATCTGCGATCTCGAACCGTCCCAGATGGTCTCGAGGTACGATGCTAGCCTACCAAGCAAGTTGTCGTAGGTTCGAGTCTCGGCTGGGAAGAGACTGTTAGTGTCAGACTGACACTGTCAGTAGGATCGTAGTGCTAGCCCCGCAATTGTCATGTACACTCAAACAGTTGGATGCGAAGTCGGTGTATAACAGAATGTCGAGTTCCGATTTAGAATGTAGTAGCAAGGCTTTGCTTTGCTTTAGAATCTGCGATTTACATAGTATCGCTGCACCAGAGAGATTGCATATCCTATTTGCTAAATCCTTTGTACTACCATTGAAAAGAAGATATTGGTTACATCCACATAATGTTAAAGATCATTCTAAGACTTATTTCAATTTAATATAAAAGTGTTCTAAATTAGTTTCGCTTCGACGCATATTGATTTTGTGGAATAGAACTTTGTGTGAAGAAGACCTGCTTTTTCGTGTGCATTTTTTCGAAATAAGACCAGTAAAACAGGAGGTGTGAAACGACCTGCTCTCCTGCACTCCTGCTCAACATGTCGACGGGCTTTGGTAAAATGTATAACTGTGTTATTTAGGCCGAAGAGCAAGACTCCACATAGTGGTGTGCGAAACGGCTCCTTTGCAAAAGCGGCTCTGAACCGCTCACTCACCGTTCCGAACAGACTCATATGAACGGCTCATAGTTCACAATGATTCACGAGCGTTGAAAGTTCGTATTTTCTCGGTAAACTTCGGGTGTGCGCGAATCCATCAGTTTTGGTGCGCTCAAAAAACCGTAGCTCTTTTTCGTGAGCCGTTCATTCTTTCGCTCTTTTCTATAACCGGTTCATTCACACATTTAAATAAAATTATGATTTTTAAAAATTTTCTATCGTTATCCATCGGTTTTAAAATTCCGATTTAAAACAGTTCGAAATCTGCTCGAAATCGCTACAATAACAGTTCGCCCATCTACCAACTGTTATTTATACGATTTAGTGCGATTTTAATTCTTCATTGAAAAATTGAAGGACAATGATATAAAATCACGTTTGTTCTGAAAATTACACTCTTAGCTGATATATAAATACCAGAAATCCGTGAATAGTTAATATCGAAATATCGTTCGCAAAATTAATATGCCACAACCACATTATCCGTTCGTACAACCACATTATCCGTTGCTCCAGAAGCTTGTCCAAGTTTATCTAATCTCATCCTCCTTATTTTTATTCCATTGGATGCATCTAGCATCAATGAGTCCAAAACCGATATACCTTCGGAGTTTGGATCTCGGGTGATCGATAAAACATGTGATATAATGAAATAACAGGATGAAACCTGTTTAGAAATTTCATGATCGACTAAGGTATTGATTCAATATTATAAAATATCTAGATATTTGCCTAACAAAGTTTATCTGTACAACATCTTCTTACAACACATAGTAGCACTTCCTTTAAACAAAAAAAAAAAACACCATATTTGATTTATGACAACGATAAAGTTTCAAACTAATTTTTATAAATAACTGGCACTAACACATGATACAATCGTGAGAAGAAGACCTTCGCAAAAATTGCATCATTAACAGTTTCGAACACCCGGTTCTGAATAGCATTGATTGTGGTTCGTGTTCCAAACCAACATGTACGGGACATCAGATAGCTTGTGTTGATACTTTCACTTACTTCCACTATGCCACATTATAGATTTTCGAACATAAAAAATTACACAAATGTGAAACTTTGCTGTTTTCGCAAAACGTTTTTGCATTGCACGTAAAAGTTCGAATTGAACAGGTTAAACTGTTGAAATAACCGTCAATTTAAAACAACGAATAAATTATGCCGCTTTATACCACTGTCGCAGTGGCATAAACGTACACGACAAATATATATTGCTGAGGGCAAAGAAAATTCATTCGTGATTTTTCAGTTTTCTTTGTGTGCACTTTCTGTTTGATCATATACCTGAAGTTGACCTTCCGTTCTGTGATGGTATGCAAGTCCATACATTCGTGGATTGTCTATTTCCGCTCAGTGAAGTTAGTCCTGGTTGGAGTAAAAAGCAAGATGGCTCCCCTGAAGATTTTTTCCGTTCCATGACATGAGCTCAGGGCTGCAGTATTGGGGGTTCGATTCGTGACTGCGGTCCTAGAGTACCACACATATCCGCTGGCTCAATGCTTCTTCTGGAGTGATTCCACGAATGAATGAATTCGTTCTGACCATAGTCATTTTTACAAGTTAGTATGAGTCCAAATTGGTGAAATCCTAACACTCAGCGATCCTCAAGAGTGGAGGTTGGTATAATCGAAGAACAACGTGCCGGACAATGCCATGAAATGGAAGAGCAGACCAAACTTAGAATCTGATAATTGGGTTGTTTAGCTATTCACGGATTTCCGATTTTTATATATCATCTGAAAGAGAGTTATTTTCTGAGCAAAACGTGATTTATTAAAACTTTATATCATTATCCTTCGATTTTTAAATGAAGAATAAAAATTCGCTCTGAATCGCTACAATGACAGTTGGTATATGGGCGAACTGTCATTGTAGCGATTCGAGCAAATTTCGGGCAGTTTTAAATCGTGGTTTAAAAAGCGAAGGACAACGATAGGATATTTTTTCAAATCACATTTTACTTAGAAAATTCAGATCTCTCAGATGATACAAAAAACTGATATAGCTAAACAACCCAATTCCTTGTTGCGATCACAAAAGTTTCTAAACTTTGATGAGCAATCTTGGTCTAAGCAGATAACAGAGACGCCCTGAAAGAATCCGAAGAGTTCATCGACAGCTCTCGACGAAGGAACGTTGGGCAACAGTTTGGGCGAATCTGCTTACCCAAGTCCAAGTAGAGTTACACAAGGCGGATAGGTTGCTATGGAGAATGGCACAAGAAGAGACTCCTCCAGACGAGAGAGTGAAACTTACTACAGTCGACGCAAGCAAAGAACCCTGTTATCCTTCCGAAACGTCAGATTGTAACAGCACTCGTTACGGACTTCTACTACCGCCAATATCGGCACGCCAACCGCGAGAAAGTGGTTAACGAAATGTGGCAGCATTTTGAGGTAGCTAATCTTCAAGCTCTGGTCAGAAAAGTAGCAAACAACTGTGCGTTTTGCAAGATCACCAAGACCATTCCATCAGCACCAACCATGGCACCCCATTCCGAAGATTAGAACCGATCGTCCGCCCTTTCACGTACGCAGGGGTGGAGTATTTCGGGCCATGATGTTTAGAGTCAGATGAAATGCTTAATAGCATTATTCACCTGTCTGACAGCAGTACACATGGAGTTGGTATTAAGTTTGTCTACGGACTCAAGCATTTTGGCAATGCATAGACTCACATGTCGTCGGGGTTTGCCAGCAGTCTTCTACTCCGATAATGGCACCTGTTTGCAGGGGCGAACAGGCAGCTTCAGGAGGAGATTGCAGCATTGAACGATGTCATCTCATTAACCCTTTAAATGGGACCCTACTCTGGAAGGTTGAAAAATAATTTGCGTGGATTTTTTTTCAGATGTTTAGACTAGAGTGGAGTCTTGTTCGGGTATTTTGGCTATTAAACGGTACCACTACACTGTTTAGTACCTCCACATAACTATTGGAGTTCATCATTGTCTTAACTTTTTGAAACCGCTACCCACACCTTCAACCGGAGGAAAAAATAACTACCTTCTAATCCATTTGTAGTTTAGCGACCTCCAGCCTTGGCTAGATGAGCCTTGGGGTGTACTTGGTTTCCTTGCCTTTTTCGTTTAAACAGAGGTACAGATCCTTGGATGTTTGGGAAACAAGTCTTTTTGTTATAGGAAGGGTCAGTTCTTGCTCTTTCCAAGCTGAATGATATCGTTCTGATCACAGTTTGGAATTTTGAAGTGGCCCTTATTTTTTCTGTGCTCTTGACGCCGATATTCTTCGATTCAAGAATCAATTTCTGTTACATTTTGTCCAATAACTTTCCTATCGTCATCGTGCTTCAAGCTCAATTGCGTCACTTCAAATATAGAGCCCTATTACAGAAAACGTGGCAAGCCACTATAGTAACCAAGCTTATGGAATTCTGCCAAGAATACAATTAGTTTCGGAATGTCAGTTTTGTAAGATAAAAGTAAATCTTTGTTCCCATATTGTCTAGTGGCGAGGATATCCTAGTGACATCAGTTTGCAACTCACTCTTCCAAGGCAATTCGGCATAGCATCACATCCGCAATCAGTGTTTTTCACCTTTTCATTTATTTTACTTCATTTTGTCAATGTTTCGATCTATCGTTTCTATAGTATCATACAATAAATATGACATACAGAGATATAGTTCATGCAGGTTCTGTTTTACGCTTTAATTTAGCAATTGTAATGTTCTTTTCTGGTTTCACAATTTAGTTAAATAAATAATTTAAACTTCTTAATTACTCTTAAATTTCATTAAAAGACGACTAAAGGATTTGCATTTTTTTTTGTCTCCCCTCGATTCAAAGATGATTTTTCCTTCTCGATTCATAATGATAATTTTCTTTTGCTTACACGCTTATATCATTTTACAGGTTTGTAATTTTACAATGTGTGTATGTATGTGTGTGTTTGTTTTTATGTCTGTAGTAAAACGTAATTACAAATTACAATAACATAAAATTTGACTAGCTATGAAGTATTCACTTTTTCCCATCCTCCTCTTTCGTGGCGCTCTTTCTTCTGCCATGTGTAGATGAAAGGGAGGCGGACAGGACCAGCGGGGGTGATACTTCTATTTTCCCCTCAATTTCGTTTTTCTTTTCTCATCGTTTATTTTTATTATCGCCAGGCTGTCAGTTGGAATGACAGGCTCTGCTGCTGGCAGAGCCCCCGGTGATTTCGTTTTGGTTATTTTTGCCCAAATTTTCGAATACGATTTTGCACTAGAACTAACTTAAAACGACATAATCGACTAAATTTTCCTAACATTAATAACAGACGAACGAGGATTGGACACACTGTTGATTAAGGGTTAGAAGGTAGGGAAAGAAGTGGGGGGAACATTTCTACTTGTTTAGTCACTATATACATGAGGAGTTCAGAGGGATAGAGGGGATCACAATTAGAAGAAAAAAAAAGCGGGACTCTCAAGTGTAGGGGAAAGGGACGAGGTTGTAAAAATCACAGCTTTTTTGTAATCAACACAAATTGTATGCGCGCGCATGGGTTGTACACGAAATGTACATGAATGAATGATAAATCATGTGATGTGTGGGCTAACTAGGTGTTTGTGTGTATGTGTGTGTGTGTGTGTTTAGTTATGGATTGACGTTCCCAGCTTGCGCACCCCATCCAGGGAGGGAAAGAATGCGCTCCACTGCGACGGTATCTTACATGCACGAACGATGATAATTATGAAAATGATGAAGACAACGACGGCGATGCCTTCGCCTCCGTAGTCTTGCAAAACGTGCAAAAATGTGCTTTATGTTGCTGGATGGCGACATGATACTGATCTATTATTGAGCATTGTATGTAGATTTGCGCGCTGGAAGCGTGCCATATTGCTGGAGTTGGAGTTTGTTCAGGGGACAGATTTCAAAAGCATTCATTAATCATTGCTCTAACGCATTGGAAACGAGCCTTCGTGTCTCCATTTCCAGAACAAACAACAAATCCAACCGCTTCAGCGGTGTTTTTTTTTTAAGAAGCCTTTCTTACACACACGGATTGATAGCACTAGGAGCCTCAGATTTTTCTGCTTGCCTATCTGTGTAGTGGCTGCTTAATATGTTAGTAAACAATTTTTTTTCTGCTCCTTCTGTGTTTACATTCCTTTTTTTTGTTTAGCGTTAGGAAATATTAATTAGACCCTACGTTTAAATTTGGTATCATTAGCATTCTCTTACATTGTTTAGTTGTTTTTTTTTTTTTTGCTGCTTTTGCGCTTGTGAAGTACATATTTCTTAATGGTATTATCAACAAGCTGCAAGCAAACTGTCTGAGATCTGAATATTTTTTTCTCTTCTTTTAAACATGATCTATTGTTTCCTGATTTTTTTCTTGTTTCAAATTTACATGCTTTTTAGTGTTTGTTTTAGTGGGTAATATGCGGATGTGTATGTAGGGACAATCTTCGAAAAGGGGTTTGCGATTTGTTTTGCCTTATTAAACTGTGATCAACGGATTAGTGTGTATTTTACATACTCTTCTGGTTAAGGGTTATATTTTTTTTTGCATAGTGATACACAGGAAAAAAAGCAAGCTGGAACATATACACGGACATTTAAATAAAATAAAATAATAATTAACAATGATCGATGTACAATTAAGATAGAACGAAACCTAACAGAAAAGACTGCTTGCTTCTGAACCCTACACATATTCTGGGGGTGTGGTTATTAAGTACGGAAACGCCTCTCGGAAAATTAGATTGTTTAATGTCCGCGCCAAGGTGGCGGACGGTGGCAAAAAGACACAGGACAACTGCTACTATTGTACGGATGATTTGCAAATATTGTTTTTTTTTTGTTATACCTAAGGGGGGGTTATTCCAAGCTATTGTTTTTTTTGTCTTCTGTAAGATTTTTTTTGTTACCATTCTACAACAATAAGTTTGCGTGAAACACCTATTTCATAGCTTTCGTCTGAATATTACTGATAATAATCGTTTCAAAGCTCTAAACAGTACCTATTTCGATAATAATTTACTTATAATTCGTGTATGTTTTTAGTTGTTTTGCCTATTTTAGTTATATCTCTGCATTTGACCAAGGTGTCGGTATAGATAAAAGCGTTTTTTGTTTTACTAGTATTAATCAAAGAAACGAAAAGATCTCGCGAACCGAACCGTGAATATATAGAGTTCCGGGGCCGGTCGATTCGCGCCGCGACTACTTTCAACACTTTCTCAACAGTAGGTTCTTGAGTATCGGCTACGTCTCTTCGGTTTGCAGCTGACTCACGAGAGTAGTCGCGGACAACACAGCCGCAGTTTTACTACTTGTCAAAGTAGTGGTGCCACCACCTCCTGCTACTCCACCGCCGGTGCTGCCACCAGTACCAGTAGCGGTGGTGCCGCCACTCGTTGCACTGCTCCCGTTCGGACTGATTGGCGTTATCGGGAGTAAATTCTCCTGACCGCTGCAGGCGGTGTTCATCAGCGTCAGCTTGGGCGATGTGGCCGGTGTCAGAATACCCAGATTGTCGTATTTGCCGTTCGGCGAACCCGCCGACGATGACGACGAGGACGACGAAGACGACGACGATGATGATGAAGAGCTCGAGGAGGATGAAGCTGGAAGAGATCAAATGTTTGAATATTTTAAACCGAGCTATGATTTGAAGTTGACTTCTGCTGTGAATGAAAAATTTAAACCTAAATTAACATCAATTTTGAAACCTTCATACCATTTCTTGTATATGTTTAGGGTTATTTTCTTTCGCAAACAACCAGGATTTTAGCATACAATCTCGTTCCAGGAAAATACCCCAGATCATGATATTTTCTGCTCCATATTTGAATGTTTTTATTGTGTATCGTAGATGTCCAATAAAGAATTACAGTCGGGCTTGGAGATGCTCCCGTGTGAGCATAGAAATTTTCAAATTATTCTGAAACTCACGGACAAGTTCATATTTTTAATCTTCGATGTTGCCACTGAAAGTTATCAATATTGGATAACCGTTCAAGGTGATCGACATGCTTCGTGGTCGTTTTTCGGGAACGTTTACTTGCCAGATCACGGTCATGTCACGTGTGTGAATCGGTCATTTTATTGAAAAATCAAATTATGTGCCTTTTCCAAGTTCATTGCTAATGCGAATTGCCGGACCTTTCTCTTGACTCCTTCCACTTAGTTTGCCGCAGAACGCCAGTTAGCCCTAAACTGCATCTCGTTCACAACTGTCTTTTGTGTCTTCTTGAGGTTTCGCTTGATGTATTTTGGGGCGGAGCTCTGGTGTGTTGGGAGGGTCCATGTCCTTCGGCACCAGCTGAACGTTTTTCGCAGCATACCACTCCATGGCCTTTTCCCGTAAGGGCAAGATGCCAAATTTGGCCGAAACAGAACGGAACAACTGTGTTGCTAGAGAAAAAGCAACAGATGTTTTTCCAGGCACTCATGTACATAAATTTCCAGGTTGACGGAATCTTTCACGATGAAAATGTTGCTCTTCAAACCACAGGAATAGATGACTTGCCACAAGAGATACTTCTTTGCAAGCTTCGACAGCTTAATGTGTTTGAAAATCTTTGCCATCTTCTCTCTTGCTGTTGCCGTATAATATTCCTGTCCAGAAAGCTGTTTAAACAACGATAAAGCCTCAATCGACACTTCAGCTGCTTACACTACGCCAGCCACCTTTTGGATCCCAAGTGCTGGTTTCCGATTTAACGCACCGTGGAAAGCATTTTGGAAGCCTCTGACTCGCCTATTCCAGTCGTCGATGCCCTTGTGACTAGTGGCTAGAACGGGGTCCTGCAACTTGCACACTTAGTCAAGTATTACGTTGACTCAGGTTTATCTCTGTGTGATGACCCGTCCCTAGCTCGACAATATTCCGCCATCCCCGAACGTTATTCTGCCACATCATCAAGAAACCCTATCAAATCTCCGGAACCATGACATCGCTGCCGGTAGTCGTTCCGATCCTGTAGTCAGGTATAGAGAGCGCGTCTTCCAAATTTCCAATCACGGCAAAAAAAACAAAGCCTTGATGCTACATTCCGTATCGGAATTCGACCTTCTGTTTTACTATACACAGACTTCGCAGCCAACTGTTTTAGTGTACAGAACAATTGCGGGACTAGCGTTACGATCCTATTGACACTAACAGTCTCTCCCGAACCGGGACTCGAACATACGACGACTGGCTTGTTAGGCCAGCATCGTAACTCGAGACCAGCTGGGAGATTCCAATCACGGTAAGTATCCGCTTAATATTTTTACTTTCAATCCGTCAATCCGCCAGGCGACTTCCAGTAATTTCACACAATCGGTGTTACGAACTCACTCTTTCGGATCAGACACTCCGCATGAGAAATCGCTCATCCGTCTCGTCCGACTTAATGGTGTATTATCAGAACGTCGGAAGAATAAATTGCTCTCTAACCGACTATAAGCTTGCGTGCTCTGATACCTGCTGTGACATCTACGCCTTCAAGCCATCCTAGTTAAAGCGAATACGGTGTCAAATCAACTTTTGTCGAGTCGTATGCTTTATAAAGAGAGGACCGCTCTTCGACAAACAATGATAAATGCTCAGGGGGTGGTGTTTTGCTGGCCGTCCAATCTTGCATCAACTCGCTCCAAGTGTTTGTTCCAGGTTTCAGCAACCTTGTTAGGCGTGAACCCCTTCATCGGTGTCATATACCTCCCTCCCAACCGTGTCAAGTGGCGGTGATATGCTATCTCGTTCACACACACGCTGACATGTTAGCCCTTGAAACATGGCGGGATGCCAGCTAGCTGAGATAAACATATTAACTCACTTAATTTGGTCGTATCTCAGAAAAGTGCAACTGACAACATTATTGTTATCGACAGCTTCAACCTTCGCAGTATTACATGGCAGTCAAACCCAGAGGCTTTTTCTAGCCCGCCGGCACTCGTAATCTAAAACAGAAGTCGAAAGGATTCTGACGCTATATTAGTAATCATAGGAATAAAACTGATCTTCCTACATGTTGCATAATGACAATCGCGAGGCTTCTACCATGGATGAAGTAGCCTCCTTTTCCTCGAACAATTCAACAGCGTCTTCCGGAATGTATTTCAAATGTACGTGTTTTACCAGGTATTAGTCCTCACCACTCGATAACTAGAGATGTTATTCCAATTCTTGCATCTCCATTAGCAGTGATCTTCGATTCCTCGCTTATTCATGGTGTTTTCCCTATTGAGGTGTAATTAGCGTAACAATCTTTCACAGTGTATAAACTGATAGCTTTCAAATGAGTTCTCCCGTGCCTCTAACGGAAACCATTTTTGTTTCTCACTCTATATCATTACTTTGGATAGTAAAGACGCGTTTACAGTATTCAACGAGTTATTCGTTTTATTCCGAAACGTCCGGTTGTTTCTGGGTTGCCTTGTTATTCCCAAAGTGTAGCAAAAACTCTTTTGTCTTCTCGGTTCACAAAAAAAGATGCAAGCGTACCGTCTCCAGCTTTTCGAGCTGATTGTGCTAAACTTTTTGGCACAGAAATGCTCGCATTATATTCCCTCAGATCAACATGGCTTCGTTCAGAAAGGATCCCCTACCACTAACCTCGTATCTTCAACCTCTTTCGTCATACGGCATATGGCAGGAGGCTTGCAGGTAGATGCGATTTACACAGATCTTTCCGCCGCATTCGACAGAATGAATCACGAAATAGCTTCGGCTAAATTTGAGAGATTAGGCATTGGCGGTATTCTTCATTCTTAGCTGCGCTCGTATCTGACGCCCGTAATGCCAGAATCGAATGGTCGTAAATGATTCGGAAAGTTATGTGATATCCTTCGGGTGTAAACGACAGCTAGCCTTCAACAACTGCGTCTTGAGTGGCACTGTTATTAAAACACTAGAGCACCGTAAAAGACCTCGGAGTACTTCTCGATTCTTTACTAACGTTTAAGAATCAACTGTCAGGTTTCGAAAGCATCTTCCCAGTTTCCGATTTAGCAAATACTTTAAAGATGTGGATCTAGATGTGCTTGGAAACTCTATGTTGTGCTTTAGTACGGTCGACGCTCGAGTACTCAGCCGTTGTATGGACGCCCTATTATCAAAACGGAATCAAGCGGTTTAACGAAATTTGTACGTAACGCAGCGCAGACGTTATTTTCCGAAATAACCTTCCCAGTCATACTGAACGCTGCAGGTTAATAAATCTGGACGCACTCAACGTCAGAGGAGATGTCGATAAAGCTCACTTTATCATCTCCTAAGCTCCCAAGTCAATTGGACGTGAACACGCCGACGTGCTCTTCGGTGCCATACGTTCTTTTGATTTTCTCCACTGTGACAGACGCGTCTCCCAATGTGACTGTGATTCACCTGCTCGAGAGCATCGCTTGTATTCAGGTCATCGAAGCCAACATAGAAAATGACCCGCAATTAAAACTCAACATCGTTGAAAAGTGTTTTTAAAGGCCAGAAAAAGTGAAAATAGTAAATGATCCTAAATTGAACTCAAAATCACCGAAAAGTACTAGAAAGAGGCAAAATAGAAAATACCCTTCGATGTTTGTGCTGAGTTCTCGGCAGTAAAATCTAAAGGTGAAAGGGTGATATTTATTGCTCGAAGTATCGTCGAGGTTACTTAGAAGGAAGTTACTTAGAATATCTAAAAAATTTTGACAGTATTCGTAAGGTGATCAATCCCACTATGAAATGGGACGTGTTTTTTACACCCACTTCTTTTTGAATATTAATTCCCATGTTTTGGTAGTTGCCGTTGGATGATTAATTTTCCAAAATGTGCGAAAAAAGCTTTCTGAGTAGCGATTGGCTATCTCCAGAACTACTTTTTACATAACTTTATTTACGCTGGTTCCAGGTGTGTGGGGAGTCAGGTAGTGGGCTGCTTGCTATGTATCTGGGCAGATTGTGATCTTGTATTTACCGAACCGCTTTGTCAGAGACATTAGGTTAGTTGTGGTTTTAGCCCCCACAATTTGCTGAACAGTGTACTGCAAACCCAGATAGCTGAAGTCACATTCTTGATAGCGTATTCTAGTTGAGCACTCCAGTCCGGCTTTTTACCCAGGTATTCTGAGGTATCTGGTTTCAATGGAAGAGTGATGAAATGTGTCCTTTGCTTGGTAAAGGGTATAATAACTGTTTCAGTCAACTAATCCGGCTCACGGCACAAATCCGTGCGGGCTGTCATGTGATTCACGAGGGTAAGGCCGATGCAAGCGAGGCAATACGAAACCTCTTGTTTTCCCGTGTGTGGGGAATGTTATCAACAATGGGAAAATATATGAAACCATTTGCTTCGTGTTCAATGAGCCGTATGAATAAAAGCGTTTGCTTTACTCATCCCGTCCAAATCTTACGGGAGAAGAAGAGTAACTTCTTTTATTCATACGGCCTAATATCATCGATGACAGCCGCAGCCGATCAACAGCGCAGGCTAGACCAACAGGACATCCTCAACATGAACTAAACTAGGCTGTCATGTCTGAACGAACAAAATACTTGCGCAACATAAGACAGCTTCGTTGCCATTCCGAGCTTTAGCTGTATGTGAACTCTCATGAATAGCTTATTCATGAGGCGGTTAGAGTAAAAAGAGAGGACTTTATTCCACTGCGTCGAATTTCACGGTGCGCTTCGGGCAGCACACCAGGTTAATACCGGGTCAATATCGAGGGAATAAAGAAGGGTTTTGACAGCAGTCAGGTTGCTTCCAGGTCGAAACGAGGTGAGCTGGTTGAATAAAGATATTCGCTGTAAGCCTGGTTTTCAGTCTTTAACTTCCTCTGCTGTGACATATGAATCTCCTAGTAGTTGTAGCTATGATTTTCCTGCTCGAAAGCATTGCTTGTATCCAGCTAATCGTAATATTGTCGAATCCTTTGTTTCGTAGAGTCGTTTGAACAGATTCCCCAGCTGGCCGAACGAGCAAGTTGTCGTATGTTCAAATTCTGGCTTGGGAGACACTGTAGGAGGATTGTTATAGCACTAGTTCAATAATGGTTCTGATGCTTATGCTCTGAACTGACGGAACTAACAGACAGACGTTTATGTGAGAACAATATTGATCGATAATTTCGTGTAAATTTTCAAACAGTAATACGTTAATGATTACTTGTACACTAGCGCCGAATGATACTCCAAAAAAATCATTCCATAGGTGTAGCATTATCCGTTAACAGATTGCTGTAATTGTAATTGTGTAGTATAGAATGGGGACTAGGGCCAGGTCTCCAGTGTATACACCGTCCATGCTATACTAGTAGAATAGTGGGGATGGAACAATAAAGCGATCAAGCGAATCAAAATAGTATTATCCAACTTACTGATTTAAGACAGAACGGCAATACTGGATTATTGCACGAATCATGAGCATGACATCGTGCAACCCTCAAGCACTTCCACTATCTCATCTCGAGTAAATCACTAGCCATACATAATAAGACATTGGTTGGGATGTATGCACTTGTAATGCATTTAAAATATAACAATAATAATGATAATAGTAATAATAGCAATGATAATAATAATAATAAAAACAAGTAAATAGATGAATATATAAAGTAATTTTCAGACGTACTTTGATAAAATTATTATGAAACCTTATAAACATTTTCAAATATTGATTGAAGCTTTTCAAAGGTCTGACTGAGGGCGTTCTAAGGACGGCACTGGCCACCATAGGGTTGATGCCTGGCAATAAATGTAACATACAGGGGCGGATTAACGCGTAGGCGAAGCAGGCGGTCGCCTGCTCGTCAATCATCGAGGGACGGCAAACAGACGGCTAATGCGTGTGTTTATTTTTTAAGCGACGAGGAAATTTTTTTTCTCTCTAGCAGGATTTCCATTCACGTGCGACGCGACCATCCACATTTTCATGTACTAACGTTGTACTAACACTCCACATGCCACAGTCTTCTTGCAAAATTTCAGCTCAGTCGGACTTCGAAAAGTGGTGCCTCGAAGCGGTCAAAGTTTCACTTTTTCGGCCGATAAAAAATGCACAGGTAGTTCGTAAAATGTTCGATATTGAAAAAAAAATGGTCTTAGAAATGCATGAAACGTCGAGATCTGTCATAATCTCTTAAACTAATTATCTTAAACTTTTTTTGTAAAAATCAATTTTTGTAAAAATCAATCCGTTCCATGCAGCAACCATTCTCTCAATCTTGTCCAGCGATGCGATGGTGCCAAGTCATGTTTTGATGCAGTAGACTTTTTCAGTGTCGTGCAAGAAATTTTCAACTTCTTTTCTGCTTCAACTCATCGTTCAAAAAACACATTACCGTGCTGGATCGAAACCCGTACAGTATCGAAATCCGTACACCTTGATGTTTTTCTTCAATTTCAGGCATTATTAATATGAAAATTCATAAGATAGTTACCTGTACATGTCCGTTGAACTGTTGGCCTTCTATTAAATTAAACTATGTGCAAGTAGGCCATGAAATAAAAATATAAAAATAAAAAATCAATCGTGTATCGGTTTCAGTTGTCATTTCGTCGCATTGTTAGAGAATTTACTAAGGAAACATTCTTCAGATAAAAACCTTTTTCAAGTGGGATATAGGTGTTTTACTCTGTAAATCTTTTTGAATTCGATTGAAAAGGTAAGTCTTTGCCATTTTCCAGTTGCATATTGTCTGGTGAATAATGTAAATTGTATTTATTCATCAAAAACTGTGCCGTACGGATTTTGATCCTTGTTAATCGCTTGAATCAAAATCCGTACAGTGTGTGTATCATGCATATATTGTTGAACTTTCACTCTTGTTTTCAGCGTATTATGGAAGAAAACCATCATAAATATACAACAAACAATTTCGAAGAGCTGTGACTGATATGCGGGAAGTCGTATCGGGAAGCTTCGAGAGGTTCCGGCGTTCTGGTGACTACGATGAGGGATGCCGTAACGAATCGCCACGAATCTCAATCAAAGAAAGCTCCACCAACCTTTACTCCTGGAGAGGAAGTTAGGATCATAAAGTGGGTGCTATGCATGGGCATAGCAATCGGGGGCCCGGGGCATTCGCCACCTCCCCCCCCCCCCACTTAAATCTGGGCCTGGAAGAAGGCGCCTTGTAGCTGGTTGTTGAGAAAAATTGTATGTTTTCTTTGGTCGAATCATTCACTTGTGATCTAAAGCTATACCAGTTTTTATAAATCATTTTAAAAAGCCGCATTTTCTGAGCAAAACGTGGTTTTCAAAAAAGTTTATCCTTTTTCTTCGAATTTTAAACGAAGAATAAAAAACTGATCGAAATGTCTTAGATGACAGTTCGCCCATGTAAATCATGTTTTGCACAGAAAATTGCACTATTTCAGCTGATATTAAAAATTAGAAAACCGTGTGAAACTTTCGGAACCAATTGACCCTCAAAATATATTTATTCGTAAATTTAAGGATAAATTGAACAATAAAATTCATTTTTGGACTACTATATCCATGCGGATTTCGATTCATTGCTGTACTGACTTCGATTCAGTCTATATAGCGTGCGTGCGGATTTCGATTCAAAAGTGTACGGATTTCGATTCAGACGAAAAACTGCGTACGGATTTCGATTCAAAACATGTTCTATTCAAACATGATTTTTTCGAGTTTCAGAGTGATTTGAATCATTTTGCTTGAAAATAGTGATAAAATATAAGAAGACCAATAAGTAAACATGTCAGTTCAAAGCAATATGTGATTTCTTGATTTTATATTGACCGCCGAAGATTATCATGTGCTTAGGTGTACGGATTTCGATCCAGCACGGTACTTCTATTACGGTAGAGCCTCTGAGTGGAACGCGTTGGAAAGTCGAATTGATGCTGTCACTCCCTTGAGGTTTGATATAGGGGAAATTTATTATGGCCTATATGAAGCAATCGAGGATCTGAAGCAAGATGCGTTTGCAAGAAATACTGCAAAAAGCCTAGCAAAAAAATTTAAAAAAAATCAAATTCTTATGCAGTTAAGTAGCTTGGCATTCAATTTAGTTCAAAATCAATTTAGTGAGTAAGTACCTTCAAAAAATAAATAGCAGTCTCGAAAACACTATAGACTTGATAGGCAGCGTTTAAAACTTTTTGAAAAATATGAGAAATGAAGGTTTGAATAGCGTCATTACTGATGCTTTAGAAGTAAATCCGGAGTTTCAAACAGAAACACGAATTCGGCCGAGAATGATAGAGAAACAGTTTGCATACGAACAGTCAGATGAACCAATTACATCGAAAAAACTCTCTTTCAAAGTGAATTTCTTCTATTCTGTATTGGATGTAGCTATTGCATCGTTCGATAATCGATTACAGTTAATGAAAAATCACAGTGACAATTTCAGCTTCTTGTATGATATTCACAGTTTAATGGGTTGTAGTACAGATCAGTTAGAGAAAAGTTGTCTAAATTTACAGAAAATCCTCACACACAAGAAAGAGTGTGACATCGATGGACATGAAATGCACCAAGAACTTGTTATTTTATCACCTATGTTGCCAGCTGAGACGACTCCAATGAATGCGTTAAACTACATCACAAAAAATCAACTGATTGATACTTTTTCAAATGTTTTTGTATCTTTAAGAATTTTACTCACTTTACCCATTAGTGTAACAAGTGGTGTTTTTTGAGCTCCTGGAAGACATACAATGAAGACGCAGGAGACACATCCACAGTTCGATCAGCACTACAGCGCGAGAAGTGTTGGGTACAACTGCGGCAGCTGCGTCCAATGAGTGGTTTGACGCTGAGTGCCAGCGAGTGACGGAGGAGGAGAACCGCGCCAGGGGTCACATGTTGGCCACGGCTGTGACTCGTCAGAGCGTGGGTAGATATCGAAATGCTAGAGCCGCTGAAAAGAGACTCCATCGCCGGAAGAAACGACAACATTGGGAGCGTCTTCTTGCGGAGGCGGAAGGTTGCTTCTCCAGGCACGATGCGAGGAGCTTCTACAAGAAGGTCAACGGAATTAGGAATCGAAACGTGTCAGCTCCTGTCAAGTGCAACGATAGGGAGGAGAACCTGATAACCGATAAAACAGAGGTGGCCAGGCGTTGGAAGGAACACTTCAGTGTGCTGTTGAACGGTGAGGGAAACAGTGGAGTCGAAAGGAGCAGGATGACTGTTGAGGATGATGGTCAAGCTGTGGATCCACCATCCATGGACGAGGTGAAGAAAGCAGTGAAAGAGCTGAGAAACTGCAAGGCAGCTGGGAAGGACGGCATTCCCGCCGAACTCTTCAAAGACGGGAGCGAACAGCTGTATCATGCCATCCATCGGATCATGCTGAGAGTGTGGTCTGATGAACAATTGCCCTCGGACTGGTTGGAGGGTCTCATATGCCCGATCTACAAAAAAGGTCATCGCCTGGACTGTAGCAATTATCGGGGCATAACTCTTCTCAATACCGTGTACAAAATTCTCTCCCGCATCCTGTCCCACAGACTGAGGCCGTTGCAGGAGACCTTTGTTGCCGAGTACCAATGCGGTTTTCGAGGGGGACGCTCCACGACGGACCAAATGTTTACCTTGCGACAAATCCTGGATAAATTTCGAGAATTCAACTTACAGACGCACCATCTGTTAATAGACTTCAGGGCAGCGTACGATTCAGTTAAGAGAAATGAGTTATGGCTTCCCAACAAAGCTGATTAGGTTCATACGTGCCATCCTTGAAGGTTCTACATCAAGCGGCAGGATAACCGGTGAGATATCGGACCCTTTCGTGACGTTAGATGATTTGAAGCAGGGTGATGGGCTGTCGAACTTATTGTTCAACATCGCATTGGAAGGTGCTATACGGAGAGCTGGTGTGCAGAGAAGTGGCACCATCATTACGAAATCGCACATGCTTCTAGGTGGTCCCCGTGGTTCTGTGGTTAGCGATGTCGGTCGGCTAGCTCTCCCACACGGTTGTGATATTGGGTTCGAATCCCGATCAGGTCGAGGAACTTTTCGAGCGAAAAATTTTCTCGACTCAGCACTGGGGCACGGTGTATCGTTGTACTCATCCTACAACATGCAAAATGTGCCGAAAAACAATATCGATAACGAATTCTCTCAACTAATCTAGTTGATCGAGACCGCATTGGCCCCCAGGCTAGCGTGCGATATTGTTGTTTGTTCTAGGTTTTGCGGATGATATCGACATTATTGGTATTAATCGTAGAGCAGTGGAAGAGGCCTTCGGACCTCTCAGGCGAGAAGCTGCGAGATTAGGGCTTGTCATAAACTCTGCCTAAACGAAATACATGGTGGCTGGCAGAGTGCGTGGTAGTCCGTTGGAGGTTGGTGCTGCGGTGGTGCTAGATGGGGAAACATTTGAAGTAGTCGACGAATTTATTTACCTGGGAACATTAGTGGAACATGTGACAACGAGGTTAGCCGTGGGCTAAAGAGGCAGATAGCAGCCGCAAACAGGGCCTTTTACGGATTACGTAACCAGCTAAGGTCCCGCTGTCTGCAAATCCGTACAAAACTTGCACTCTATAAGACACTTATTTTTCCGGTGGCTCTCTACGGCCATGAATCATGGACGCTGAAAAAGGCTGATCGGCGAGCTCTTGGTGTTTTTGAGCGTAGGATTTTGCGTTCAATCCTTGGCGGCAAACTAGAAAATGGTGTTTGGCGCATACGCATGAACCATGAAGTGTACCAGGCATACAAATCGGCGGATATAGTCAAGCGGATAAAACACGGCAGGCTTCAGTGGGCTGGGCATGTAGCGAGAATGCCGGATGAGCGTCAAGCGAAGGCTATATTTAGCAGGAATCCCGATAGAGGTCATTGACTTCGGGGTAGACCCCGCACTCGTTGGATGTGTGCTGTCGACGAGGATGCACGCGAAATAGGTGTTAGGGGCGATTGGAGGATAGCAGCCCAAGACCGAGTGACATGGCGACGTATTCTGGATTCGGCACTGGATTGATAATCGGTCTGTCGCCTTAAAAGTAAAGTAAAGTAAAGTAGGTAAGTAACAAGTGGCCCCTGGTCCCCTGGTAACATATTATATATATATATATATATATATATATATATATATATATATATATATATATATATATATATATATATATATATATATATATATATATATATATATATATATATATATAAAGATAGAGATAAAAATATTAGTTATAATGAGTAATTAAACAACAGATGCGTACTTAACTTCATTCAATTACTTCAATTTTTGTTCTTCTTTTTTCAGGGTGTCTTTTTCCATTTCTGTTTTTCTAGATGCTATATCAGTTTTATTATTTGGGCAAATGTGGTCTGGATTTTGTTATATTTCTTCGTCTGGTGCGCTAGCAGCTTCCAATCCTAGCATTACCTCTTCCTCTTCATCAGAAAAACCTTCGAAATCAGATGACCATAATTCACCGTTGCTGCTCTCCTCCCAATCACTTTCTTTGCTATCGTCATATTCAGATTCGACCATATCATTGAACAGCCTGCTAAAAGCTGTTTTATACTGTTCTATGTTGCCCGCTAAATCCTTCCAGTACCTTAGAGATGCGCCAGATCTTTCTATATCCTGCTTTGCTTTCATGTATAGCAAGGACGACCAATTTTCTTTTTTCCCGGGATTTTAAATTTTAAAGCTTTGGACATAATTTCTTGAGGTCCTCTTCTTAGCACACGACCAAAGAATTTAAGCCTTGCCACGCGGATCTTATTGTTTATTGTTCGGCCTCCTAGTTCTATCACCGCTAGGTGTTGCGAGTTACTATTGTTAGTATCAGCATGCGGAGTAACATCGGTCGGTGACTCACGTACTTTTTCTTCGCTCCTTTTACATATTGCCTTCAGCGCTTCCAACATTGTATTTTCCATCCTCCGCAAAGAATTTCGATTTCGCTTCAGAATCGTTGCGGCTTCCATCGAGTAAGTCACCACTGGCGTGATGAGTGTGTGGTATAGACGTTTTACCATTTCCTCCGGTAAAGGATGCTCTTTTATAAACCTGCTTAGGCAGTGAAAGGCTTTATATGCCTTTTTTATTCTTTCTGCTGTTGTCTCACTCCTGTTAAGGTTACTTGTAATGTAGGCACCTAGATGTCTCATTTTTGTGACTACAGTGAGATTATTTCTCCGAAATTTCGGTGCTTATTACGGGAGTCACTTCACGGTGAAATATATTTCACTCTCACGCTCACTTCATTTTTTTAGACCTATTCCCGATTCCACCTTGAGTGAGGTGACAAAAATCACCTCCGTAGAGTGAGATTGATAGTGAAGTGAAATTAAGAATAGGACAAGTGAAATGAGCTTGTTTCCCAGCTCAAAAAGTCCCAGAAAGTCAGTTTTCCCTTTTTTTTAGATACCACCAGATCTTGACGTGTTCTGCATTTCTAAGACATTCGGCATAAAAAAAATGTTTTTTTCGGTATCGAAAATTTTCTGAACTAGTTTGCATTTTTTTCATCGGGCAAAAAAAATGAAAAATTGACCGCTTTAAGGCACGGATCAAACTCTGATTCGCTCCGTTACTAAAGAATAAATCCAATATTTACCATTAGATCACAAAACAATCAACTTCAAGACTTATGGCAGCTTCGTGGAATCATTTCACCGTTCAAAATGGTCGTGAAATAATTCCACGCGAAGCGTCGCTTTTTCCGTTCTCACTTCACTGATATGACACTCATAATAACCCAGATTCCACGGCAGATGTCACTTTGCGACGTTTTTCTCACTTACGTGAGTCCCGTAATAGGATTTTGTTCACTTCACTCTGATTTCACCGTGAAGTGACTCCCGTAATAAGCACCTTCGTTTAGTGGCGGCAGCATCGTTGTTCACATCGTATGGGTTTCGGATTAGGATCTTTGTCTTTTCTGTGTTTATCTCAAGACCTATCGATGCCAATAACGGTTCTAATAAGGCTATAATCCTTTCAATATCTTCTTCAGTGGAACACACGAAGATGATATCGTCAGCGTAAGCTAGGATAAGCGGTAACACGATTTGTTCCAACTGATCTAGTCTGAGTTCCTCTTTTAACGTCGAAAGCACGTGATGAAGCATTAGGATAAATAGAATGGGGCTTATTGGACATCCTTGTTTTATCCCTTTTGTTTTTCTTATCGATTGCGTTCGTTGACCGGACCATTGTAAAGACGTTCGTTCAGTCAAGCAGGCCTTAAGAATCCGGTTTATCAGTGAGTGTGCTACACCTAGCGAAGGTAGGATTGCTGCTGTCTTCGAAACGTCAATGCGATCGAACGCTTGCTTCAGATCCAGTGAAACCAAAATAGTGTTTTGTCCCTTTCTCCATCGTTCATCTAGAATCTGTCGCAAAACGAATATTTGATCTGTCGAGCTTCTCTTACTCTGGAACGCCATCTGATAAAATGGGAACTGAGGCAGCTGTTTTTCTAGACGATTGAGTAAAATTTTCGCGTATACTTTGTAGGCGACGGAGCAGAGAGTTATACACATGTAGTCCTGAATGGAACAAGGTGTTGGGTTCTTTGGTATAGGGATGCTGTATTATTTTTATTCTCGCCAGGATTGTGGCTACCTCCATCCTGCTTGGCTCGGGACCTGAGAAACGATTGTCATCCTCTGGCAGCAGTTCTATGCTGATATCTGTCTGCTGTTCCTTCAGCTTCCCATTCTCGAAT
This sequence comes from Wyeomyia smithii, assembly GCF_029784165.1. Lineage (NCBI taxonomy): Eukaryota > Metazoa > Arthropoda > Insecta > Diptera > Culicidae > Wyeomyia > Wyeomyia smithii. The sequence goes on from NC_073694.1 coordinate 1,616,349, forward strand.
ATGTATGTATTTTATTCGTTTGCTTTGCATCTTGCGGCGGTGACTTTTTATGAAGCGAAAGGTTTTGGTCATTTTTTTCTAGTTTATTATCTCCATTCGTTTCCTCGAAAAACTTTTGGACTTTCTCTTCGAAATGTTTTTCAAACGCTGCTTTTTTTTTCTTTGCGGGCTTTTTCACTATCTTTTCTTAGCACTGTATCGGAACGATTTTTCAGCAGTTTCTGGTGAGTTTCGCATTATCCGTTAACAGATTGCTGGTACTAAAATTTTATGCATGTTAGGAATTAAGCTTGGATATTTGTCTGCCGTAAATCCTTAAGAAACTCGGCGCGGATGAAGTTATTTTTTTCTAAGTTTTTCCCATCAACTTCAGAAGAGTCGACGCTAGATTTGAAAGACAGAATTTTTTGTATTTTTACCCAGCCTTGGTATCAACACTAACTTTCCGTCAGTTGTCCGGAATTTTTATGCTCAAAAAGGCTTAGCACTCAGTAAATAGAAAATTTCGTGAACATAATGCGACGTTGTAAGTCTGAATATGAGGTTCTAAAGCTCTTCGAAGTACGAACCAGAAGTCACTGATGAGCCAAGGAAGTGGGTATTCATAGAAACTTCCAGCGTTTCTCTACTAATGAGTCTTTTTTTTCATACTCAAAGCCATTCGTATGATTATTGGATATCACCCTTTTGCAGTCGCGTTACCTTAGGCGGAGCCTGAATGTTCTCACAGAATGGACCTATTTTTGACTTTGCATTGTTGAGTGAGAGAAGCTCTGTGGGCATCTCAGTTGGACGTGATTTTAGGCCTGTTGAACAAGTGTCTAGCTTTGCGACGTAGATTACTGAAAGTTTTGTTCCACCAGACTACATTACAATAGACTACCCGATTCTTTAACATTATCATTTGTGTCGACGCGGTGTTAAATTCATGTTACATCAAAAACTATTTCTCCACAAAACTCACCAATTTGACTAGATGCTGCTGCTGCAGTGGCGATGGCGACGGCACCACCGGTGACGACTATCGCACTGCCACTGGTGTGATTATTATTGTTACTACTAACGGAGGAACATACAGACGCAACGACGGACGACACAGAAGAGGTACAGGGCGACGACGAGGATGTAGACAGTTGCTGCTGTTGTTGAAGGGCGGCAGCAGCCGCGCTGTGTGATGATTGCATACCACCACCACCACCGGAATCCACTGCCGGGTTCTGATGGGTACTCAGCTGATGGTTTTTTAGTCTTTGGGAGGTTTTGTAGCTTTTGCCGCAATGACACTTGAAGCCTTTCCGGACTCGACTGAAATGGAATTCGTTTTTAAATCAGTACGCCGACTACGACGGATCCAACTTACTTTCCATCCTTTTTGTGGCCATTTTTCGAGTGATACTTAATGCCGTTGACGTTTTTGTAACGCTTTTTACAACCCGGTACGGGACATGCAAAAGGTTTCTCATTGGAGGAATTGAGTCCATTGGCACCGGAAGAAGAGTGCCGCCTAATTTTGAGAATAACATTGGAAAAAATCTTACTACAAGTTAGATTGAAACTTACCTGCTCCCGTAGCGCATTATAAACTCCGAGCTGAACTCCTCTGTGGTCCAGGAGTCATTACTGTCCTCCGACTCGGACACCATCATATCATCATCGTCCATTTCGCTTCCTGCAGCAACCAATCATCAAACAAAACCCATCCATTATCCAATAGGAAACTTACCGGTAGGCGTCGTACTCCGATTAGACGATGACATACTGTAACTGTGATGCTTGATGGCAATCTTCCGCTTCATGTCGGTTCCGGCCGAACCGGTTGACGCCAGTTTCTCTCCTCCACCCGGACCACTTCCACCTGACGACCCGGTGGCACCCCCTTTGCCACCGGCTCCCGATGCTGTCGTTCCACCGGAGAGAACTCCCCCCACCAGTGAGCCATTACTGCCGAGCAGCGACGACGAATTAGTGCTGCCCGGTGTCCCTGGTGGGGTACTCTGATAGCCGGTTCCATCACCGGCATTTGCTCCTCCCCCTGAAGCTCCCTTGAGGGCACCACCAAGACCAGTGGTGCCACCGTTCAGCAGTGTGTTCTCCTTACGCGATGGATCAGTGATGAAGCGAAGCACGTAACTCAGCGGAAGACAAGTGGACTGAGATTTTTCCTTCTGCCCGAGGATCTGGGAGTCGTAGTCTGCGAGAGAAAGAGAAAGTAAAAATATGTTAACTTTTTTTTCTAATATCGAAACATCGACTACTGAGGTTGATTTTTATGGTAAGATGATTTAAGTAAATTTCTGCATTCCATTGCAAACTAAAATAAGAATGGTTCACGTTCTCAATCCACATCGAGAGCAAGGTCGACGGAAAACAGATGAGATGATAATTATTTTCAACACACCGGCAGCAAATAAAGCGGAACGATATTAAACCAGAGAACAATTACCAACAGGTACCTACCTACAATACCTGAATCGATTCATCGCTAGCGTTTTCCATGTTCTTCGCACTCACTATGCGCGCAGTGCTTCCCGAACTCGTTCAAAGCAAGCTGTGCTTGCCCATAAACTTTCCAACCCACCACCCACCATTCATTCAGTTTGTACGTCAGAGCGCCAGCACCCACACTCACACGTTCACATAAAGATTCTCAGCGAGTTCTTCGATTGCCACTCACTACTGGCAATCATCAACAAACTCTCCCGCCCGACTGAGCTGTCAATGATTAGTCATATTCGCCCATAGCTTCTCTCTATTTACATCGGTTGGAATTGTAAACAAAGACTTTACGTAAAATGACCAATATTTTGAATTACACTTTAAAAAGCGTATTACGTCATGGTACTATTTGTTTTAGTTTTGATGTCATAATGGTATAATTTAATATTGGACGCGCAATAGAATCTTGGCAACGTCGCCGCGTAACGCGATGATGTGCTATGAGATCATGCACCGCGGCCGCGGAAGAAGCCGCTATCTCGCTTCCTTCCGACGATTTATCCTATCCGAAATTCCACTTGCCGCTGTGTTTACACCTATACAAAACTTCTCAATGCCCTGTGTGAGAAACAGCACACACCTTGCGCTCTCGCTTCAGCATTAATGACCACCGAGGGTGGTTTATGTCCCGACTAGAAACTCCGCTCACGCTGGGCGAAGAGTGTGAGTACCGTAACATGACTCACGCACACACCCACCAAAACCTATCCGTCGTCGTCACTATATTTGTTAATAAATGGCCAACACTAATTGGAGTTCAGGGCACCCCTAAAAGGCCCCAAAAACGGGTCCCGCTTGGGGGCTACTGCATCCGCCATTCCCCAAAAAAAAAAAGCAAACGCTACTCACCAATGTGTGTATCCTCGATGTGCTGAATCAAATCGCCCAAGCTGGGAAACGTAATGCCACAACCATTGAACTTGCATATGTTAATTAAAAACACAGCCATATTCCAACACTTCTCTCCTCGCCAACCAGCCAGCCAGCCAGCTGCTCTCTCACTCGCCCACGGGTGTAGTGCTTGCTCGCTTACTCCGCCCTGTACAGAGCTTCCGTCTCTAGGGTTTTTGCTTTTTTCTTTTGGATGCCACACAGAGCCACTGGACACTTGGCTGCCAATGGCCAGATAAACTCGCAGCTCTCCGCCAAGGCCTACTGCACAATACTAGTTAGTGGCCTGCTGTTTGCCAGAATCATGCCGCGAGCGCGATGCAGCAGGCGAATCTCACATCGCACATCCAAAACAGTGAGAGTGTATTTGTGGGTGACGAAATCAAAGATGGATGACTGCGCCTCAACAGCAGCAGCAGCAGCAACAACATGCACACACGAACGGTGTTGGTGGTATTGCACGCGAGAGTCCCGTTTTGTTCTCGCGGTTTCCAATTTAGAATACGTGTAAACTCTACACGCGAACGCCAGCGACCGCGGTTCAATCACTCACTCACTCACTTGCCCCGTCCAGTTGGTATTTATTTTTATTTACACTCTTCTATCTCTGCTGCTGGCGGCTGATGGCAATCCGGGTGTGAGTGGTTGTTTGAGTGTGTGTTGCTATAGCGACATTCGGGAACCTGATAAAACACGGAAAAACGGAAGTGAATGAATTAATTTAGTGTTTTAGGAATAACATAAATTTATTGGAGATAATATTGTAACTAGTAGTCGAAACTTTATTTTAATGTATTGCCAAAAACATCGGAAATATTACAAACAAAAAATAACAGATTGGGAAAAATATTTAAAAATGTTCAAAAATATCTTTGAATTACCCAAAACTCCGGAAACGTCATGAAAGTATAATAAAATGTTCTTAAAATGATGCCAGAAATTTGGTTTTAGATATTGAAAAAAATTTTAAGTGTTCTAAGAAAATAGCAAAAACACCAAAACAATTGCAAAAATCAGTGGAAATACAAGAACACCAGAAAATCATCAAACAATTGTGAAACTGCCCAAAAATCGTAACAAAAACAAAATACAGTCATACCTCGGTATGAGGCAACCTCGATATAACGTAATTTTTTAAGATGTATTTAAATTGAAAATTAATAATACAGCAACTGTTTTTGGGGTAAAAAATGTTTCAAAAAAATGTTTGTAGTAAGTTTTGAAACCAATGCGAACATTGTCTTGAATGGGCATGAGAAAGGTTTAAAAATACTAATAGGTAATGAGAAATAGATTTTCACGCATCCTTCAGTAACAATTTACAGTCTTGCATCAATAAAAAACAAACAATTTTTTTGTGCTTGTTGAAATTTTTTTTAAATGGGCATGAGAATGGTTTAAAAATACTGATAGGTGATGGGAAATAGGTTTTCACGCATCTTTGAGTAACCTTTTGCATCAATTAAAAAAAAATGTTTTTGCTTCTGAAAATATTTCTAAATAGGCATTAGGTTTAAAAACACTGATAAGTTATGGAAAATAGGTTTACGCGCATCTTTGAGTAACCATAAACATTCTTGCATAGATTAAAAATTTTTTTTTGCTTCGATATAACGTAACGAAAATAAAAAAAAAGTTGCCTAATATCGAGGGACTGTATTGTGAAAAAGTAATTAAAATTATACTGAAAATGTTTTTGAATAGTTGTCCGAAGTCATTAAAACGTCATAAAAAGGCTGTCAAAAAGTTTACCTTGAGCAGCCCTGAATTTTTTAAGAGCAGTACAAAAAATGCTAGTTACTCAAAAGTTGTAAAATAGGTTTCTGAGGACCAGAAAATGCAAAAGAAACAATCTCAGTTTTCTTTTACAAAGATTCAGTCTAGAACTAACAAGAAAAGGCTTTTATAAATCAGAAAATTGGAAGAATGGAGAATTTGAATTTAAAAAAAGTGGATTAATATCCTCAAAAGATGTTGAAAACCCGTGAAAAATTGTCACAAAATCTGTAAAGAATCGTCAGTGTATAAAGTCATCAAAAGAATATATCAATTAATAAGTAAACAAAACGTCAAAAAGTCACCCAAGAAAGAAGAAACAACCAAAACATAAATTTTTCAAACCGGTGTTGATTCTTTCTAACCTGAGTACTCACCCGTGTGTGTGTGGGGGTGGTGTAGTTGGTATGCGTTCAAACTTTCGATTATGCAATTCGGGCAATTCGCCGCACGATACGAGAGTGACAACGGGATTGAATGACAGCTTGCAGAGTGGAACCGCGTGAGTGACCCAATGTTTACCAAATGGTCGCCACTAACACACTGCTACCGCCAAGCGTGTGTGTGTGCGTTCGATTAGGTAATCTTTGAAGTCAAAGTTTCCTCCTGATGCGATTGCGTTTAGTATTTGAGGGGGGGGGGGGTTAGGTGCGAAGCTGTGAAGGGCGGAGAGGAGAGATCGGGATGGATACTGTGTGTGCAGTATCTACTTCGACCTTCTTGCTTTGGTTTCCTTCCTACACATAGAGGACGGGTCAAGCTCTGCTCTGCAGTCAATGACAGCACACTTAGCACAGCAGGCAGTGCATATTTATAAACTTTTGGCTGCACCCCTCTTTCCCGGGGGGTAAAAAGCTGATGGCCCAGTTTCGGGACTTCTTCTGGGGCACGCGAGGGTGGTACTTTTGGGAACTAATTAGCAGACAGCGATGCACAGTGCATCGATTTCTTCGCTGTGTTAGTTGGTTGCTTACGCACTGAAACGATTCAGCAATAACACCAACAGCAGCAGCGGGGAATCGATTTTTACGATGCTGCTGGATTTTAGCCCTCAGCAAGAATGGCCGTCGTGGGCGTTCGGTTCGGTTTCACACGACGGTAACGCTGTCCATATCGGCGGCACTAATCATTATCACATGATGACGGCCATTATATCGCATCGAAGCAGGTCGTGAGTTTCACAAATAACATAAACACTATTCGGTCCTTCTTCTTCGTTTTCACTTTCGTCGTCGACAATACTGTTATGGATAGCAGCAGCAGCAGCAGCTGGATCGTAGCAGGCTTCTTTCTGCTCTCACAATCCGGTGGTTATTTATTTAGTATTTATAGGCAGATTAGTAATCGATCGAGTCTTTCCTGTATAGTATAAATATGACACGGTTTTACTCAGCGCACATACACACACGCGCGCGCGTACAGCACAGACACAGGGTCCACGGGAGAAGTACAAACTGCGGCCACTATCCTCATCGATCGTTTGCTGACTGACTCCGCTGCTGTTCTCTCCGCTTAGTATAGTACATATACACGAAGCCCAAGATGAGTGTGTAGGTGGTAGTGGTAGGAGCACTTCTTCAATGACTGCTGTTTGTGCTGCGCGTTTCCAACAGTAGAATGGCAAGGTTGATTCGAACCGTGAGGTTCGCCAGATTGTCAGAAGTATCGACTAAACCCTGCGGAGCAAACATTTACCGAACCGACTGTGTGCGAAAATTTGACTCATCAGTTCGAGTCCTACACTCACAAAAAATATTACCTAGCGAACACGTAAAAGCAAAGAAAATTAAAAAAATCCTGCATGTTTTCACTGATTTAGGTAAATAACACTAAAAACGTAAAAACAATGGTTAATAAAACGCGAATATTTAGTTCAAAATCTGAATGGAATTTTTAATTTTGATGATTTATAAATCACTTTAACCTAAAAATTTCTTCCCGCACAGAAGGGCTGATTTACGTTAAAAATATGCATGTTTGGGTGTTTGCATATTTCTATGTACGACTGGACAGAACAAGTGGGCTTTGAAAATCATCTATTTTGCTGACCAAGTACTGTCGTTCTCTGATCAGTTTCATCGCAGCGAACTTTTGAATTTTACGACTAGCGGGTGCTGACTGTACTACAAAAAGTATAGTTTCTTCTCGTCTCGTTTACTGTTTCTCTTCACGGATTGAATTGTTGTAAATTAATTAATTTATTGAATTTCATCATATTTCATTATTTATTTTTGCTATAAGCCAGGAGCTCGTGTAAAACGAACCTGTTGCACAGAGAACAGACTAACAAGCGACGAACCAAAAGTCTGAGAAAAGTGTAAAATGGTGCCCGTGTGCCGCGAAATATCCCTTGAATTAAACTCCTCGTCTTACTAAATTTTAAAGTAAAGTGTGATGTCACTACCGAGCTACCCGTAAAAAAGTACGATGAATTTTGCTTTGAAAACAGTGAATGGACATGGTTTTTATTGTAACCGTAAAAACATGGTATGTATTCAGGTTATTATTAGTTTGGTTCTTGGCTTGGTTGCGATATTTTTTTTATATCAGCGCGATCCCAACCCTGATCAACATGAACCGTCAACGCGATTATTATAGCAGCGCGGTGACACCGCCAGCAGCACATGTGTTTTCGAGATTTCAAGTAAATTTAGTGCTTTTTGCTAGCGTGTTGAGTGTTTTTCAGTTTATATCCATCGGAAATAGGTACCATGCCTGCCGTCGCCAAATCCTCAAGGAAGCCGAAGGCTAAATCACCCAAGAAACCACTGCTTTTATCGGCTCAGGTAAAATTGGATTTAGTACCAAAAAAGTTCTATTGTAAAGCATAAACTTGTTTACATCCCCACAGGGTGCCCATAAAGCCGCAAAAAAGCCGGAAGAACGGAACGAGAAAGGTATCATTTATATAAAACACCTTCCGCATGGGTTTTTCGAGAACCAACTGCGGACGTTCTTCGCCCAGTTTGGCGATGTCACGCGTGTCCATGTTGCGCGTTCGAAGAAAACACTACGAAGCCGAGGCTATGCCTATGTTGAGTTCCGTTATCGGGAGGTCGCCCAGATAGCCGCCGAAACGATGAACAACTATCTAATGTTTGGGAAGATTCTGAAAACCGGCATCTTACCAGCCGGAGCAAAGCGTATTCCTCGCAAGTATGAGAAAGCCTTCGACAAGAATGGTAATGAAACTACGACGTACAAAATATGGTTAAAGCGGATGGTCGCGAGAAGTAATGGACGAGTGACCAAAACAAAGATTGTCAATCGTAACAATAAAGCTTTGGCAAAGCTGAAGAAGTTGGAGAAAAAGTATACAGAAATGGGAGTCGACTACGATGTCACTGCTGTGAGGCCTGCTTTCGCTGAAAGCGATATTACGAAACCCGAGCATGATCCTGAAGAAGAACGCTCTAAAACCAAAAAGAAAAAGTCCACCGAACAGAAAAAAGCCGATTCTCTGGAAACGTTTCTTAAAAACGTCAAACCCCAGGAGTCCGAGCAGGACTCCTCCGATGAGGATCAGGATGCCTGTTTCGTGGCGTTGGAAAGAGACGACTGGGATGCGCCCGAATCGAGCGACGATGACGATGAAGATGAGAAGCCACCCAATAAAAGTCGAAACAAGGCAGCAGCCCTCAAGCGAGCAACGAAAACCAAACACACTCTGATCAAGGAAAAGAAGAATACCCTGCAGAAGCTTTCCAAATCAGCACCCGAACCTGTTGTAACAAAGGAGAAAAAGAGTACCAAAAAATCTTCAAAAACAGCACACCCTAAGGTCGCCCAAGAAAAAGTGGTTCCGAAAAAAGACAAACCCAGCACAGGTCGAGTGACAAAGCCGTCGAAGGTCAAACCGAAAAAGCAACCGTCTAAGGAACAAGCCAACAGTCCTCTGAAGAAAGTAGCGACAGCTCTGCTGCAAGATCCAAGCGTGAAAAAAGTTAAAGCGAAGGATGTTAAGAAAAAACCGAAAGTGAAATAATTCAGATAAATATATTTTTATTACAATAGGTAACCGAGTTTCTTAAAACCCCCTTCAATCGGAAGGGGGCGCATCTTTCGCCTTATCCGCTGTGGCCGTTTTAATTCGTTTCCACTTCATGCGTCTGTTCTGGAACCACACTTTCACTTGCCTTTCGCTTAGGTACAGTGCAACGGCTATTTCGTACCGCCGAAGGCGGGTTAGATAGTTTGAATGGGAAAATTCAGCTTCCAGTGCTTTCACCTGTGGATTGTTGAAAAAAAATGGAAAATTATTTCTAGTGATGAGTTTTTATAATGGGAAAATAACCTGTGCTTTGGTAAATGCCGTTCGTTCCTTCCGGTTGCTTATGGTCGAATGTTTACCGGGCTGGAAGTGGTCAGCAGTTGAGGTTTCTTCCTCCAGCTCACAGTCTTCGCTTGTGATGGTAGGGTAAGAGTGTGTGTCTATAAGTTCTGAAATGATATGAAAAGGAAACCCCTTCAGGAATTACTACTGGAATTTCAAATAGTCTAGAAAAGATTTTGATTGCTTGAAATTTTTCAACTAGTAAAAAGTTACAGAAGCTTCGACGAACAACTCGTCTCATTTGAAATACATTGTCGAATCAATTAATTGTAATTTATCTATTTTTTTATTTGAGAAAAATTGGGAATATTCTCGATTTTTTGGTCTGGTATTTTTTAAACTAGGGTCAGCAGGAGTTGCGCACTGAGAGTTTGTTATTTCCAGATATCATATACACAACAAATAAATGCACGTAAAAACAGTATAAAAATTACAAAAAAATCGTGTTTCCGATTAAAAAAATTTCTTTGGGCCACCAGATCTCGAAGTTTTATGCGTTTTTAAGACATTTTCAAATATTTTATTTATTTTGAGCATTCATTCAAATTTTGATATTTCTATTAAGTTTCAGTCAGTCTTAGACTTTATTTTATTTATTTTATTTTTCTATCATTAGCCTGCTTCACCTCTTTTAAAGTTTTAAACTTTCGTTATCATCTTATCAATATTTTCAATTTTGTTGCAGTAGAATCTTTCTTTTTTTTTTCAATTTTTCGACTTCGAATTTGCAAAAAAAAACTTGACTTTTGAACTTGGAAATTTCGCTGGCAAATTATTATTACAAACATTGTTTTGGTTTTTGAGCTTTTGTCGTATCAATTTGCGCTTTGGAGATGGCAAAAACGGTTCCAAAGTCAAAGAGAGGTCGACGAAATAAAAAAAAACATATTATGCTCAGAAAATGATTTAAAAGTGACCTCAAAAACAGATTTCTGAAACCTGCACTGAAAATAAATCGCACGTTAATCCCTGATGCTCATTACATATGAGTGTCAATAATAGTGATGGGAAACTTATCGATACTTATCGATAATATCGATAAATGTTGGTCATCGATATTATCGTTAATTTTTTGACGTTAACGATAATTATCGATATTATAAGGGTGAGCACAAGTCAGTGCGGCTGGTTGCTGGAGGAGACCCAAAAGAAGGAGACCTCACCTACCCTACCCCAGGAGTTGCTTTTGCCGCTAGGTATTTGTTGGGTGCTGCTATTCGACAAGATTTAGCATTGTTGAGGGTGGTGTAACGGTTCGCCCCGGATGTCACTGAGTTTCTGAGAAATATAGGTAACTAAAAAGGTATTGATAGTTTTTAGTTTCCTAAGAACAGATGAATTCGACAACTTAGTACTGGAGAACTTTGAAAAAATATCCAAACTTTTTGCACTATCTCATAAAAAGCTATGATACGAAATTGTAATAAAATGCATTTTCTTTGGCTCGCCAACTCTTATAATATGATGGACATGGATAGCGGCAGTCTATTGTGTTTAGTGTTTAGTTTAACTTGGAACTGTTTAAGTTTAAAGTATCTGTTACCCAACAAACAATTTTTAGTTCCACTAAAAATCCAAATCAACGAAATTGTTGCGCCAAAAAAGTATCCTGATGTATACAGGAGGTAGACAAAATAATTGAGATAAATAGAATTCTCTCGGATTTTAAATGGCCAGAACTTTACGAAAAATGAATCAATTTTGATAACTGGTTTCATTTCACTGGAAAACAGTATTATATTAGTATTACTTGGGAACTTGGTGTGACCTACCTACACCGAAAATGTTTCGGATTTCAAGAGTGTGTGTCAAAGTGTACATTTTTGCAACGCATAGAGCGTTTTAGGCAACTAAATTGTCTATCTAAAATACTTCATTCAAAAAAATCTGAGATCACCGATATTTTCTTAAATCCTTTTTTGTTCTTAAAATTATATTTTTTTCAGAGTAGGATCTTAAACTCATTTTTTTATATTTTCGAAGGAAAGTTCAGATAATTTTTACTAAGATATATTGATTCATATGAAAAAGGTTCAAATACAGTTAGGTTTTCTTACGCGGGGGATACATGCCTCGTGAAAAAACCATGTTAATTCAAAAATCCGCTTGATAAACCGCTTTAATTTCAAAAATTCGCGTAAAAACCACGTTAATTTGAAAATCTGCATAAATAACCTTTTAGAGAAAATCCGTGTGAAAATAATCTGATCTATTTAAATGTTAATCCAGATAAATTGCTCTATGACCTACACACCCACAATGTTCGATTGAATTCTGCTAGAGTGCTGCAAGCTAAAAGAAAATTAGTACCCAACAGGGGAAAAACCGCCAGAATCAACACCCATACTTTATAAATTCATACCTCGATGATTCCTTGGCGAATTTCCAATCTTTGGCTACCAATGAACCCGAAATAAATTCTTATTTATTGACAACATATAAACCTAAGTGAAACAGAATATCATAAAAAGTTCTACGCGTTGCAAAAATGTACACTTTGGCACACACTCCGGAAATCCGAAACATTTCCAGTGAACCTTGGTCACGTCCAGTTCTCAAGTAACACTGGGTAACTAGGACAGTTTTCCAGTAAAATGAAACCTGTTTTGTCAGAATTGATTTATTTTTCGTGAAGTTTTGGCCATTTAAAAATTGACAGAATTTTGCCTGCTTCAATTATTTCCCTTATTATACAACCTTCAAAATGAACTTCGGATTGAAACTACTCCGTAGAAAGCACTCCCGGCGTAAAACCCGAAGACTTTCCAAAACAAACTGTTTAACTCGTCCGGTTGTTTGAATTTTCATTCGCAGTGTCGTAAGATTTGTCATTCAAGGCCTTAACACAATGGATACGTTGCGGCTGCGTTTGCGGCAATTTGACAGTTAGCCCATACATTTACTGTCACATTGACGTCAACGCAACGCAACGTATCCATTCTGTTTGGGCCATCACTGTCTCTGTTTTTAACAAATTTATATAGCAAAATTGCATTTGTCGAATAACGTTTGCGGTAAAAAAAATCAATCATAGTAACCCATGAGTTAGCAAAAAAAAAATTGACAGCCCTATCAGTCAAACTCTAACTGTGATGGCGAAAAAAGTGAAGCTAATCCGTTCAGAAGTGTGCGCGTTCAAAGAACGGTACCCCGCCGCGTCAAAAACGGACATCGTGCGGCACTTTGTGGACCCCGGGTATGTCGGTTTTGGCATCTACAACATCTTGACACTATTGGACAACGATCAGAGCATCGAAAGAAAGCCCGATTCCGGACGGCCAACGACCCTGAGCGACAAGAAGCTTCCAAGGATGCTGAAGAGGAAGACCGAGGGAAAAGTGGCTAAATCGCTGCGTGCACTTGGCAGAGAGATTGGTGCGTGCTCTAAAACAGTGAAAATGCATCTGGAGAACATGGACATACATGTAGGAAGCGGCAGTCCCGTCCACTGGTCTTGGAGCTGCAGGCAATGACGCAGCGACAGCGGTTGAAGATGGTCAAGTCAATTTTCCCGGCGAATCGCGACGCGGCAGTCGTATTGGACGACTAGACCTATCTCACCCTGGATGACAACGACTAGCAGGGCTCTCCGTATTTTACCTCCCCCACGAAAGAAGTGAGCATCGAGGTAAGGTTTATTTCACAGACCAAGTTCCCCAAGAAGGTGCGGCTGTTGCTGTCAATCAGCGAGAAAGGGATGTCAAAATTGCTCTTCTTTCGCTCCGGGCTGGCCGTGAACGGGGAAATTTATAGTACGAACAGGGTTGCCACATTTAAATCTGTGTTTTCCCTTGAAAAAATCTGAACATCTGTATCTGGAACAAAAATATCTGTAAAAAAAATCTGTGTTGTTTAAACACAAAGAACTTTGTATTTTTTGAGTTTTTATGGTACACAAACGAAATTTTTAGCTTAAAACGTGTGAGGAGTTCAAAATATGTTCAATTTGCTCAATATTTAATGAAATAAAATTTGGATTGTTTTTTGAAATTAATGTCAATTTCGAAAAATCTGTAAATCTGTACTTTTCGACGAAAATCTGTATATCTGTATATACAGATTCTGTACCGTTACTTCGGCCAAAAATCTGTAAAATACAGATTAATCTGTACATGTGGCATCCCTGAGTACGAAGTGCCGGACAGAAGTTGCGTCGTTCATCAAGAAATACCATAAGCGCGAAGACACGGTGTTCTGGCCAGATTTGACGTCGGCCAACTATTCGTAGCGATCGTTGGAGAAGATGGAGCGGCTGAATATTGATGTGGTACCGAAGTCGGCGAATCCGCTCAATGTCCCCCAGCTGCTTCCCATCGAGAATTTCTGGGCAAGTTTGAAGCGCAAGATCTATTCCAACAATTTTGTCTCGAAAACGGAGGAGGAATTGAAAAAAAAACGAAGAAAGAGCTTAAAAACATGGCTACACGCATGTTTTCGTCCGCCATGGCGAATGTTCCGGTTAACTGTCGAAAGGCTGCACGCAAGGACGTAATATTTTTTGTGAGGAAGCTAACATGACAACCTTCCATGGGAAATTTACCAACTCTATTATCTGTCATAGTTTTTTTTTCATCGCCATCTGAAATAGTTTTTTTTCCTCATCTGAAAAAATTTTTTTCACCGCAAACGTTAGCTGTCAAATTATCGATACTTATCGGTAATATCGATAAAAGTCTCGGAATTATCGATTGTTATCGATGTCCGTTCTGGGCGATATTTCCCATCACTAGACTCAATAAACGAACCTAATCATTCTTTTATGTCGACCCATATCGATTTTTATTGGAATCCACGGTATTTGAACGTGTTTTGGCATTTGACGTGTGTAGCCAAAGGGGATTCACTGCTGTCAAGTTTCATATATGTGTGTGTTATCGCAGATCAACTCTGGTCCATGACGTTCGTTGGTCCATGACGTTTGTTGGTCCATGATGTTTGTAACTATGAACAATAATGGGGGAAAAATGTGAATAGCTAAACAACATTCATGAAAGTTTTCCGCGGTTTCTCGAGTTTCGATGGAAAACATTCCAATTCTATAATATTTTCACATCGATCAATTTCATGACCAAAAGGAACAAAAACCAAAACAAACACCATGTTGCCGAATATGTTGGTTACACGATTTTTGACAGATAGATCCCCCCTGTGTGTAGCCATTGAAATCTGAGTGTAAAATGTGTAGTGTTCTGTGTGTAAATGTTTCTGCGTGTAAATGTTTCTGTGTGTATTATATTTTACTGGCTGGCAGCAATTTCCTAGAGCTGTCAAAGTTTGAGCGGGAAAAGGAATGAATGCGTTACAAGGTATGATAGCGTTGTATGTGTGTGACGGCCAATGTTAAGAGGCAATGGCTACTGTCATACTGAGGCGTCAAATGAAGCGAAGCGTTGAGCGTTTGAGAAGCGGAATAAACAGAAGCGTTGGGTGAAGCTTCCTATGACATACTGGAGCGAGCGTCGCAAATGCGTTGTTTTGTCATATTCCTAGATTCCAGTAGCGGTTTTGTTTGAAGGAAATATGAATTCGTCCAATGAAGATATTTTTGCTTCTTCAAGCACGGAAAATTACGTTTTAGTAAACATAGAGATTTTTTCATGAAATAAAATAATATTACTGAAGTGAGTTGCGCTACAGACGTAGTAAAAAATATAAGAAATTATTCTGAATTTTAAACCCGTTGACCCCGAGCAACGTTCAACTGGTTTATAATATCTGTTAGGATTTCAATAACCCATGTGAGCACAGCTAGTTACTCAGCGGCTTGCATTTTCGCGACCAAAGAAGTTCAGCATGCTAAATTTCTGGCCATTCAAATAAAACTCAACAATATCAATCAATAATATCAGTGCTATTTTCCCGACGACCTGAAAATTTTTCCCGATAGTATTTTCTATCCTACTTTTTTTCTTTTTTAAGATTTAAGACCAAAATAAAGCAAATATTAAGTACCTGGCGATATCAGGTTTAGACTGAACATGGATTTACTGCACAACCCTCTTCTAAACATTTTAACATTTTCTAAACGAAAATGTCTTTTATTTGCTTTTTTCAATTACCAAACCAAAACAAAGCAAATATAAAGCACCTGGCGATAAAAGATTTAGTCTGAATATGGTATTACCGCGTACATATACGTGCGTCAAAACACTACTCGTTCTGTTTCGCCGCCTCTATCGACGCGTCTTTGCCGCTCCAGTATGACCGGTTTAAGCGTTTCATATAGACGTTCGAAGAAGTAGCTCGGACGTTTTTGCGACGCTTCTTGCTTCGCTTCATTTGACGCCTCAGTATGTCAGTAGCCAATGAGTATAAAAGAGAGGTGAGGAGAAAACTTACTAACACTTGCACGCTCCCCTCTGATCGCCCCCCTATGCCAAGAGTTGATGCCAAATAGTGACGTAGCTATTTGGATTTACCATTGAGTTCCTCTAGTTGTTTACATTTGAAGCATTTACTAATACTAGAGAAATGCACTCTCCGCCTCACCTCTCTTTTATTCTCATTGGTTGAGAGGATGCGAATCGAAGAAGCCATTTTCACTTATGTACTAACCACCAACGCGATCGCACGTAATAAAACCGAGTGGAATTTTGAAAAATAAAACCGCGTGTTTCATTAGGACGCCATCTCGACAACTTCAGAAGTGGGATTCGTTTCGGATTGAAGCCTAATTTTTGTGCAGCTGGCAATGACGGCTCGAATGACAAAGGGTGAACTCCTCGAGTGGATGCAGGCGCATGAAATCGACATCCCGGCTACAGCAACGGTTCGACACTTGCGGGCTATTTTCGATAGCCATCCAGAAAATTGTGCTGCGAACAATGGCGAACTTAACAATAGCGAAGAGGGTTCACAAGAAGAATTAGACAACGAACGGGAGTCTGCGCTGGATGAAGAGATCCGGATTCTTCAAAAGAAAAAGCATATTGCTGATTTGCGACGGGAATTGGCCGACAACGATCAGTTGGTAGCCCGAGCCCCGGACTTCCAAGATGTGAAGTGCCTTGTTGCATCATTTGCTGGAAGCGATTTATATGTCGCTGAAAGATGGCTGGCTGATTTTGAACGTGCTTGTGACTCCGTGGGTGGAGGCGAAGACTTTCGGCTAAAATGTGTTCGCAGATTGATGGAACCGGGCACAGAAGCTGAATGGTTTCTGCGAGTTCTACCACGTACGCAGAGTTTCGTGGAAATTTTTTGCAAAACTTCGGTCACTCATTTACAGTGGCAAAAATCGTTGACAAGCTCAAGAAAACCACGTTTGCCACATGTAAGACATCGGTGATGGGCTACATTCTGAAGATGCAAGAAATTGCTTCGCGTGCTGATATTGACGAAGCACACACTGTGCAAATGATTGTTGATGGATTCCGTGACCGATCTGCTGATATTTCCGTTCTCTATCCGGCCAAGGACATTCTACAACTTAAGCAACTAGCACGACGTTATGCGCAGCTCCGAGAAACCCGTTCCAGTTCCGTCCGTTCATAGCTACTTGCTTCAGCTTCCGGAAGCAATAAATTGAAGGTTAGAGGAAGTTCCGAGTCCGAATTACGGTGTTATAATTGTTCCGGAAAAGGACACATTTCTGCTCGCTGTTCTGAGCCTCGCCGAGAGCCAGGATCATGTTTCCGTTGCGGTTCCGGTGAACACATTATTAAGGATTGCCCTAAACCAGCGCCGCGCAACAAGGACGAAGTGGCATTGGTAGATGATTTTCGTCGGAACAAGTCGGCTGATAAGCCCAACAACCAATTAAACGCAGCTCTTGGTGAACTTAATCTGGTAAGTGTTGCTTTTCTGTCTGATACAAAAGTGCATCCATTAAGCCGACTTCTCTCTCTTTTCGATACGGGCAGTCCGATCAATCTGGTTAAACGATCCATTGTTCCTAGCGAACTAATTTTCCCTGATAAGTTTTGCGGATTCCGAAGCATAGGAGGGTTTCCGCTTTGTACCTATGCTGTTATATCGGCCTGCATTACATTTGATGGTCATTCCGAGAAACTGGATTTACACGTTGTCCCAGATCATTTTATGACTCATCCTCTTTTGTTGGGACGCGATTTTTTGAAATTTTTTGGAATTATTTTGTTCAATACGCGAGTTGAAGTTGACACCATTATTGAAGGTTTATTATCTGCAGGGGTGATACGACCTAGCAGTTCTTCGTATTCTTTTCCGATCGTGCTGAGAACAAAGAAATCTGGTGAGCGGCGCATGTGTATTGATTATCGACCATTGAATAAAATTACTGTTCGTGACAGTTATCCAATCCCTTTAATTGACGATTGTTTAGAGAGAGTAGAAGGGAAGAAATATTTTACCGTTTTGGATTTAAAAAATGGATTCCACCAAGTCAATATGGCCCAAGACTCAATTCCGTTTACCGCTTTCGTGACACCAGGGGGACAATACGAGTACGTCAAGATGCCTTTTGGGTTACGCAATGCTCCAGCAGTATTCCAGCGGTTCATTAATATGGTCCTAGAACCTTTCATCAAGGATGGATCGATCGTAGTGTACATGGATGATGTTACGTTAGCCACAAATACGTTGGAAGAACATTTTGATCTTTTAGGGCGCGTTCTCCGAAGGTCCCCGGCTAGAGATTAAATAAAGAAATGCCAGTTCTGTTTTACGGAAATCGAATTATTGGGATTTACAGTGAGTAGCAAAGGTATCAGACCGAATGATTCGCACCTAGAAGCCATTAAAAGTATGCCATTTCCGTCAGATGCCAAGCAAATGAGTAAATGCCTTGGATTATTCTCGTACTTCCGAAGAAGCAGGAAAAAAATCCTAATTTGAGTTCAAAATAGCAAAATAGCAAAAATAGGAAATCTGGAAGAGATAAAAAATGACATATCTAAAACTTGATGAATCAAGCTTAGACATATGGTAAAAAAACTGCTTTGACACGTTAGTGACTTATATTTTAAGTTGTGCGAAAATGTTCGATTTTGTGCTAAACAATCGGTTGTTCGCGGGAAGTGATACATCTTTCATTTAATAAAAAAAATCACAGGAGGGTTGTGTGCAAAGCCACGACCGCAAGGTTGAAGTAGAATACTTTTACAAGAAAGATAACCCGGCTGCTTGCGTGTCAGTCATTTTTCCTAGCAAATAAATGTTGACCGCTCATTGGCAGTATTGAAAATTCTGTGCAAATGAAGTTGAAGTACTACTCAATTTCAGTTTGCACATATGAATACGATCTCACTGAACAGGAAAAGAACAAACTCTTTGCGGCGCAAACAAGTTTCAACGGTCAGAGTATATGTACATATGAATTCAAATTAAGATAATTTACTTTTGGTTAAAGCTGACAGTTTGTTCTTGAATTTAAAATTGGATATGACGCTGATTGCACCTCTGTGTTACGCCGATAGCGGGAGTTATGGTGAACTTGCGTATGACGAAGGCATAGTATTAGGGTTAAGGGGGGTAAGACCGCCCCCTTAAGCAATTCTGTTTATAGAAAAAAAAAGTTGCGGCAGCAATTTCATTTTTTCTTCGCTAAGAGGTTCTTCTATTCAATACCCGCATTTAAAAAATAAGAACTGGAATATTTTTGTTTATTTTCCAGCTTTTTTTTTTAAATTTTAAAAATTCATTTAAAATGTGCAGATCTTTTTCATGCGGGGTAAGCCCGCCCACCAGCGGGGTAAGATCGCCCACCATTTTTCGATTATAAACAATATTTTTAGGGCCGAAACTGTTGATTGTATCGGTATAGTGTCTCTGACAAAGTTGTAGATGGTATTTTTTTTTTCTTTTTAAATAAAATATACACTGTGAAAAATCTGAAAAAAATTTTTTTTTAAGTTTTAACTTATTTTGTTTTCTGATTATTCAAGTTCAAATCAATGTTTAGGTAACTTTTTTGGTTTTCAAAATAAATATATTTTTCAGAATTGGGGTTTTTCAAGATATTGAATTCATAACATACCTATCTTTAAGCTAAAAATTAAAACTCATTAAACCTATCTGTATGATTCTTTTGAAGACTTATTATGTATAGAAATATACTAATAATTACTATTTCTTTTATTTATATTTTCAATTTTCTATGTTTTTTTTTTGGAGAACAAAATTACCAACGACTCTATACACCAAATAAACCGTCAAAAAAAAAAAATCTTCACAAAAATTGAGCTATTAATATTTCTATTACTCCACGATCCAACAACCATAAAATTTTAGCTTACCTTTTGTAGATTTTACAGGCAAAATCATGTTTTTTTCAAAAAAAATTGAAAAAAAAAATATATTTTTAATTCTATTTCTAAATTTTTTCTTTAAATTTTTTTAGAGTGTGTACTTTTTTCGAAAGTAAAAAACTACTATTTTCAATTCTGCCGGAGACGTCATACCTATCAAACACACCGTCCTGGCTCTAAAATTATTTTGGTTCATTAACACCATTTTCACACAGGTTTACTTTTTTCAAAAATAAGTCTTGTTAAAATATATTTCTAGAAAAGCTAAAACCAAATCGAAAATGGTCGATTAACATCGATGTCTTATGTGGCTTGAAGTTGCTTTACTGATCCTGTAAATATTCCCTTTGTAGTGTCGAGGCATTTGGGTCTTGAAGTAAAACAAGAAGCAGTTGGATTCGTGGCGGTTTTACCCCTTGTATAGTGGGCGACTTTACCCCCAGTGGAACATTTTCATATTTGACCGAAAAAGTAGTCAAAATTACAAGATTACTCACGGCCTTCGATATTTCCGAAAGAAGATAGATTCAGGCAAGCGATTAAACGTGTATTCACGAATAAAACAATAGATTTTTAGTCTAAAAAACCTTAAGTCTCATTGCCGCAAAACAATAGCGCATTGACTGGTTGCCAGCTGAAAGGTTGTTTTTGATTATTTCTGCGACCGTTCGTGCACTATCAAAACAGAAAAACGTGCAAAATGTTATGTAATTATACTGTAATAGACACGTTAAAGAAATGTTTCAATTATTTCATAACTTGGTAGAAAAACTACGGTGGGCGGTCTTACCCCGCAGGGCGGTCTTACCCTATTTACCCCTACCTGTTTTATTGAATGGGAGAAAGAGGAATATTGTAAAATTTTGTAAACATTTAACTCAAACAATATAACCAAATCGTAGTCAGGCACACTGACAACAAAGTTGAAGGCTGTTTTCACACTGAAAATCAGACAGCCAGCAGAAGTATTGTTTGCCAAAATCCAGAATGCCGAACAGCCGTAAAGAGAGTTGTTTATTTACCTACGGCAAGTTTCTCGCCCCATCGCTCGCGTTCGCGTTCATCATGGCAGAGGCCTAACTGTCTTTGTCAACGCGTTCTAACAGGGCAGTTTGTTATTCAATGATCGCAGCCTTTGCGCTGCCCCTACAGTGGGGGGTTAACTCAATAAAGTAAAAATTAGACAATTACAATAGAATTTGATTGCATCCCGCACAGAATGTCTGCTTGTGTTGATGCCAGAAAATTATTAACCTTCAATTACTTGTTTATTTGGCTTGAAACAGGCATTTTGCGGTTCAAAATCGGTTGCTGATCGCAACTGTTGAGCTGCCCTAACAGTGCGGGAATTAAGATACACGGACAACATGCTCTGTGGAAGCTATTTCACATTCAGTAAATTAGACGGGTGCGACAGATTTAATTTGCTAGGATCCAACACAGAATGCTTGCTTGCGTTGTCAAAAATTATTAACTTTCAATGACTTGTTTATTTGCCTTGAAAAAGGCATTTTGATGTTCAAAATTGGATTTCCTGATGGCAATCTTCATGTTGCCCCAACAGTGGGGGAATAATGGCGACACACACTGAGAAGAACCGCGCTGCTCCTGAGACGTGGTGACCAACCACAGGGCAAGTGATTTGTTTAATTTGAATGCAGCCACAGGCGCAACCCGCTGCTATTGTCTGTTACTGCTGCTGCTGCTACTGCTATTGTCTGTTACTGCTGCAACGTTGTGGACGGTCCATCCAGCTCACCTTCCGACTAATGAATTTAGCTAGTTTCCCAGAAACACTCTTTTATAGCCGAAGGGTGCTACGAAATAGGTTTTTACATTCTCTAATGTACTCCAGACGAATTATTCCACAATTCGCATATGATTTTTGTATCCAGCGAATAAACACCGATGGTGCTCTCACACACGCAATGGTTTTAACCCGTATCTTATTGCGATTTGTAACATCAAGCGATTTTGTTTGCTCGCTGTTACGTGTTGCATCATGTTGCAACTTGGCAGCTTGGGGACGACGAAATTCTGTTTATGCTGATTGATTGAATCGACTTCATATTAGCTCTGCATAGTCGGACTAATTGTCTTTGTGAATGCGTTCTAACAGGGCAATTTGTTATTGAAAGTCGGTTATGCTTATCACAGCTTTTACGCTGCCCCTACAGTGGGGGGGGGGGGGGGGGGTTTAACTCTATAAAGTAAAAACTAGACAACTACAACAGAATTTGATTGCATCCCGCACAAAATGTCTGCTTGTGTTGATGCCAGAAAATTATTAACCTTCATTTACTTGTTTATTTGCCTTGAAGAAGGCATTTAGCGGTTCAAAATCGGTTGCTGATCGCAACCTTTGAGCTGCTCTAACAGTGGGGGAAGTAAGATACACGGACAACATGCACTGTGGAAGCTATTTCACATTAGTAAATTAGAGAAGTGCGACACATTTAAATTGCTAGGATCCAACACAGAATGCTTGCTTGCGTTGTCAAAAATTATTAACTTTCAATGACTTTTGAAAAAGGCATTTTGATTTTCAAAATTGAATTTCCTGATGGCAATCTTCATGCTGCCTCAACACGGGGAGAATAATGGCTGTCTGGCGACACACGCTGAGAAGAACCGCGCTACTCCTGAGACGTGATGATCAACCAAAGGCTAGTGCTGCTGCTAAGGAAGGACGATTGCTGTTATCGCTGTCTAGAACTATTATGAGCGGCTTCGGCTGAAACAGGCTCTTATATAGGCCAAATAGCATGTTTTCAATTGCAAGGTATATGATTCTGTCGACCGTGCTTGGGAAGCAATCATATAACGACCAATCAGAGGTCGAATTTTTCGTTTTTGACAAGGCTTGACTATTTTCAATAGTACAATAGCGTGAATAATAAAATTACAATTATCTTCTTTTGGGAAGAATCTTAGAAGATTTTCCAATCTATTGCTGCAAGAACGAAGGAAATCCATCAAATACTAACCGATTTATTAGCATTCAAAATTGGACATATATTTCACTTTTTTCGGTTTTAGATTTTCATTTCACATCCCTATGTAGCCGAACTTCCTGAGAGAAGTATTCTACTTCAAAAGCGACTGAAGCGCCTCGGGAGTAAAGAAAAGTTTAAGGAAATGCTACTTTAAGTGTTTCAACCGTGTTCCATGGTTTCGTCGACGACTGTTCACGTGAAGGAAGGACAGAAACCTTCGAAAACGCTGAACTGGATGAATTGGTCGACGTGCGACCAGACCGAGCCAAACGCCATTTTCTCAAAAATGAGTTTTTAACACCAGTGGCTGTTAAAATTGGTAATCTATCTTTCATGAAAAAAAGAGTGATTTGAACAGTTTATAATGGTTTAATAACATAATTTCTCTACAGCAGCTTGCAGGAAACATACGGGGTGGTTAAACTTTGATCGCCGATTACTCGAAATAATGTTCCTGGCGCTTGGTTCGGTCTGGTCGCACGCCGACTAATTGCTAGCTGAGGATAGATGCCAAACGCAGAAACAGTTCGCTTCGGTCTTAGGGGTAAGCCTTTTCCAAGGGATTGCGTTTTTTATGATTTGAAGCCAAGCGAGCGTTGTCTTCCAGCGGCAAAAAAACGGATGCAAATGGATTTATTACAACAACTAAAAAAACCCATGCTTATTCGTCGTAGGCTTGGCCGAATTTTAACGCTGCGAAGGAAAGCTGTGCATTTCGTAGGACCATGTTGGTGTAATTTATAATAAGCTGTTGAAACCGAACGGTAGCAGAGGCACGAAAAAATGATTCTACTCTATGACAACACTTGGCCTCAGACATTAGGAAATGGTTTGTTGGAAGGATGGTTTTGTAATAATACGTCCAAAAGGTGAAACAAAGGACTATTGAGAGAAAATTCGAGATACAAGCTGTGCGGGACTGTAGATTGTCTAGAAAGCTTTTTGATCGTTCAAAAATGTCAAATTTGCAAAAAATCACAGGGGGGTTGTGTGCAAAGCCACGACCGCGAGGATGAAGTAAAATACTTTTACAAGAAAACCCGGCTGCTTGCGTGTCAGTCATTTTTTAATTTGTTGTTCAATTCAATATCGGATAAGATACCGATCACATCTCGGCGTTATCACTGACAGTGCGAATAAAGTATTCCTTGTGCTAAAATAAACAGTGAAAAGCTGATTTAACACTCAAAACTAGACGGCTCATGTGTTGTCAAAATGAGTCAACTTTTCATTAAATGCATTTGCTAGTGCCCGCTATCGCACAGAGGCTGCATTTCACTAAAGATCCTCACTGCATCAGCTGCTATCCATGCTAAACCCGCTGCAACTGCTACGCTATCCGTAGCCATGCCAATGTTTTGGCCGCTATACGCTGCTATTGGTATCTGCTGTCCCTGCATTCGATGCTGAGATCCGCTGCAACTAGTGCACTATCCATTGTCATGCCACAGCTGTGGCCGCTATCCGCCTGGTAGAAGACTGCTGTTGTCGCTGTCTAGAACTGTTATGAGAGGCTTCGACCGAAACAGGCTCTCATATAGGGATAAAAAACCTATCGATAGTAGTAGGAAATTATCGATAACTATCGATAGCCATTTCAGTCGATATTTCCCATCCTTACTCTTATACAGACAATTAGCAAATCTAAAATGACAAGGTTTATGATTCTGTCGACCGTGCTTGGGAAGCAATCATATTAACGATTAATCAGATCAGTTGAATTTTGCGCTTCAACAAGGATTGACCATTCTCAATAATATAGTTGCTTGTCATGATTTGGACTTGATAATTTTTGAATTTTAATTATGCGAAAAATTATTTTTTATGCTGATAATTAAAGCTTTTCGGATGTTGTGCTCATGACTGAAGGAAAAGATAATTCAGTACGTTCTGAGACACGGAGATGAAACCAAATATATATCTGTTCCAAATTTCTTGGAAGTCTAAATTGATTTAAGAGAAAATATTAACTCTTTAATTAGGTTTTTATTTCATCCTGAAAAGGACAATTTTTTGTGTAATTCAATGTCTAATAAGATGCCGATCAAAACTTTGCGTTATTACTGGCAGAGCAAATAAAGTATTCCTTGGGGGAAAATAAACACTGAAAAGCTTTCCAGAACGTTCTTTTCATTGGATGCATTTGCTAGTGTGCCTGCAATCGCTCAGAGACAGCATTTCACTAAAATGCCACACTGCATCAGCTGGCCCTGCTTATATAGATGCTGAGACCAACGTCAACCGCTGCGCTATCCCCGTTGCCACAGTAGTGGACGCTTCCGTTGCCATTGGTATCCGCTGCCTTGCATCACCTGGCCCTGCTATCGATGCTGAGACGCGCTCCGCTATCCGTTGCCACACCACAGCTGTGGCCGTTGTCCGCTGCACTGCTACTGCTGTTGTAACCACTGCTGCTGCTAAGGGAGGACTGCTGTTGTTGCAGTCCAGAATTATAATGAGCGGTTTCGGGTGAAACAGGCTCTTATACAGGTCGGACTCGATTATCAGGAACATCAAAAAAATTTTCATTCCGGATAATCGAGTTTTCCAGATAATCGAACCACACAAAAAATACTGAAATTTTGCGATTAGCGAACATAAAATAATTATTTCTTTCCTTTTTTATTTGTACGATGCAGTGGCGTAACCAGAAGTTACTTCCGAGGCGAAAGGGGGTAAAATTTTAAAAATAAAAAAAAATAAATTGGACATTGATTATTTTCACTCGATTCGGACATGTCCCAAACATGCCGGAAGTGACTTAAATGGTAACAAATATGCCAGAAGGGATGGTAAAGACAAAATTTCGGAATAAAAATTCGAAAACAGACACCAAAATTCCGGATAATCGAATTCCGGATAATTGAGTTTCCGGATAATCGAGTCTCCGGATAATCGAGTCCGACCTGTATAGGCCAAATAGCACATTTCAAATGGCAAGGTCTATGATTCTGTCGACCGTGCTTGGGAAGTAATCATATAACGACCAATCAGAGGCCGAAGTTTTCGTTTTGACAAGGCTTGACTATTTTCAATAGTACAATAGTTTGAAAAATAAAATTACAGTTATCTGCATTTGGGAAGAATTTTAGAAGATTTTCTAATCTATTTCTGCAAGAAAGAAGGAAATCCATCGAATACTAACCGATTTATTAGCATTTGAAATTGGACATATTTTTCACTTTTTTCGGTTTTAGATTTTCATTTCACATCCCTATGTAGCCGAACTTCCTGAGAGAAGTATTCTACTTCAAAAAGAGAATAATTTCCTTTGCTTGATGTTAAAAAGAAGTCATTATACTTAACAATTTGCTTTACTTTTATTTTGCGCTTTCTAGCGTTGCATTTGTAGAACCACAGTAGGCATTTGTAAAACCACAGTAGGCATTTGTAAAACCACAGTAGGCATTTTCCCTGAGTGAATGTAAGGTGATCGAATGGTGAAGGTAGCAGTTCGATAAACATATGAACGGCGAGGTAGTAGCGCGCGAGGACGGTATGGCAATCGATTTTGGTGCACGGGTAGAAAATAACAGGGTTCCAACCCCATGATCTCCTGGAAGTGAAGGAGGACATTAGTCAGCTGAAAAACAACAAAGTTGCAGGAGTGGACCAACTTCCCAGCGAGCTGTTGAAATATGATGAAGAAATAAGACTTGGGAGGAAGAACAAGTACCGGAGGAGTGATTGAAAGATATTGTGTGTCTCATCTACATAAAGGGCGACAAGTTGGAGTGATGTAGATATCAGGAAATCACTCTGCTGAACTCCGCCTGCAAGGTATTCCCTTAAATACTCTGCCGTCGGCAATCACCATTTGTGAGAGAGTTCGTGGGACACTACCAGGCGGAATTCATGTGCAACTGGTGTATTGCCAGAATTTCATGAAAATTTAATCTCGTCTTCTTCCAAAGTAATACTTGGAACTGAAAGCAGCTGTGACGAAAGCGTAAAAAGCGAAGAAATGTTTGAAAATCTTTTTATTTATGGCGAATCATGTAACGGTGCCTGTAAAAAGAAGAAGATGAAGTCAAAACAGCAAATGGCTGTGCGTCTTGCCTTGTCGGTGATGTTACCACGAAAGATGCAGAACCAACCCGATGATTTCGCAGCATACTATGATTCGCCCAGTTTCATATTCAGAATTGCTGTCAATATAAAATGCCCGCTGCACAATGGTCAGTGTGGTTCAACCCACAATTGAAACAATGAAAAAACAAAATGCAATAAGCACATAAGAAATAGAGGGTGATTTTTTAAGAATTTGGGTTTCCGCAAAACGCATAAAAATTACAAAACTGTATGAAATCTTTATTTGAGCCGATAATTGGTTTATGCCATTTACTTCTTGAAGATAATTTCATTCAAATGTTGGCCACGGCTACGTTTTAAATGGTCCATACGAAAAGTCCAATTTTGGGTCACTTTTTCGAGCATTTCAGCTGGTATCTCGCGAATAACGCGTGTAATGTTGTCTTCCAAGGCTGGAATTGTTGTTGGCTTATCCGCATACACGAGAGACTTAACGTAGCCCCACAAAAAAAATAATCTAGCGTTGTCGTTGTCATTTCATGAGATGAATTGCTCACCGAACTCATTCCGCAATATGTCCATTGATTCGCGCGATGTGTGGCACGTTGCTCCGTCTTGCTAAAACCACATGTCAACAAGACCCAGCTCTTCCAACAGAGTAAAACTGGTTTGAAATTTCGTCACAATAGCTTGAATAGCTTGCTTAGTAGGTCGATTATGACGACCATAAAATGGTCGTAATGCGCGAAAAACATTTTTCATAGAGGACGAATTTTGGTAATAAAATTCGATTATTTGTAAGCGTTGTTCAGGCGTTAGTCTGTTCATGGTGAAATGGCAAACCAAACTGAGTACATTAGACTTAGACAGCTGTCAGAATTCCCGCGTGAACTGTCAAATCTGAATACACGTAAAACCAAATAGCAAAAAAATCACCCTTTATAAGTTTGATTAAGATGAAGATGAAGTATAGGCTCGTTTTTTGCTTATACAGATTGCTTACAGGTAGGCAAAATATATATACCTACAAAGTATAATTGAAATCTGATAAACTAGAACCAATTACTAATGGAGTTAGTATGAATTTCCTAAGAATATTGGTAATTTTAACATAAAATGGACATAACTGAAAAATGTTTTTTTTTAATTTACTCAGAGATGATTAAAAAGCCAACATTAATGTCGAATCGCTCAAAAGAACTTCATATTAATCATTATTCCACGCGAGTTTCAATGATATTGCACATAACTTTTAAGCAAAATCGTGGTTTACGTCAGCAGGGACTGAAATTTAAAAGAGAAATTTATGCACGTGACGAGTAATACATTGGGGTTGTTTTAATGCGTTTTTTAAACGCGATTGATTCACTATAACGCGGATTAATTTTACGCGATTTAAAAGATTATTTGCAAGCGGTATCGATCGGATCGACCTCACTTTAGATTCGCTCCTACTTATTGTTCACTGACTTGAATTGTACTTCAATATCGGCTGCGTATCCCTGACGAGCAGTATGAGTTTGCTCCCTCCAGTGTACGCTCCGCACGATGACTAAAAATCCTACGGGGCGAGGATATACCAGAACAGTTCCGCTCTAAAGTCTGTGGAGTGAAAGTTTGGGTTTGAAACCAGAGCAGAGAAAAAAAGGTTCTCTCATGACCTTTTTCTTGTTGTACAATAGTTTCTCTTTATCTTTTAACACTCTCTTTCCTTGTCTTCGTTCTTGTTACTATTACACTGTAATAGAGTGACTTTCTCTCTTTCATTTCACACCAATAAATTTCAGCTACAATGACTTTTCCCTAATGTTTTCACGTTGAGGACTTATCCTTTTGTTTTTCATCTATAATGATTTACACCAAATGATGCTTTTTTTTGTTTTCGTTTTTCCCTATTCCGAGCTGTAGGGATCATTTTCTTATTTTTTTCTTAACTTTTTTTTTGTTATTCTGAACTTGATTGAATATCATTTACTCATTCAATTAAAATTTTTCAATTCTGA
Organism: Wyeomyia smithii; assembly: GCF_029784165.1. Taxonomy (NCBI): domain Eukaryota; kingdom Metazoa; phylum Arthropoda; class Insecta; order Diptera; family Culicidae; genus Wyeomyia; species Wyeomyia smithii. The sequence goes on from NC_073694.1 coordinate 1,645,102, forward strand.
AGCGCTTTTTGTAGTTTTCAAAATTTTTCAGTGTTATTTCATCACTCTGAGTTGGGGATCATTTTTAATCCGAGCTTTTCGGGCCTGCACAAACGGCTTTTACAATTTACATTTTTGACATTTCTTTCTTTTTGTAGCATTTTCAACTTTTTCCATCTTTCTATTCGATTTTGTTATCAATGTTTCCTCTGATATTTTCGATGTCAATATTTTTTGTCAATTTGACATTTTTTACATTTCTGGTACAGTCGAATCGCTTTATAGCGACATCGCAAGAGACCGTCGTTATAGAGAAATGTCGCAATAAAACGAATAATTGCTGTTAATATAAAGCAAAAGGGATCATTGAAAATGTCGCTATAGAGAGATTTGTCGCTATATAAATTGTCGTTATAGAGGGATTCGACTGTATTTCGTTTCTGCAATTTATTTGTTCAGCTTTTTGACATTTTCGCATCCACGAATTTTGTTTTGGTGTATATTTTAAACATTTTAACATTTTTTATATATTTGATATTATTTATATGTTTGAAAAAAGTAATTTTTTAAACAACTTAAAAGTGATCATTATGTCAACAAAAGTATTCAGATTTAAATTGTCTTAATCTTGTTTCAAAATTGTCTCAAAATTATAACAAAGTTATCTCAAAATTATCCCAACACTGCCTTAAGACTGTTTGAAGGTTGTCCCATAATTGTACAAAAATTATTACAAAAAATGTCCAGCATTTATAAAAAACTGTCTCAAAACTGTTTTCAAATTAATTCGAACTTATAGTCGAGGACATAAAACAAAGTATATTTTGTAATAGCCTTATTAATTTTTTGAAGATTCTTTTTATCGTTAACGTGTTTTAATTCTTATCTCGAATGGTTTCATGATTGATGATCAGTTTACCTTTAGCTTTGACAGTGGATATAGAATTCGTAGATGACATTGATGGTGGAGTTAATTCCGGGCAATCCGATGGCTTACAGCTGGTATCATGATGACTACTAAACGTAGTACTTTGTTCGGTATTTTTATTCAAATCACTGCAGTAACTATCACACGTTTCATTGTACACCAACCCGGAAGAGGAACTGAGAACGTTCTTGTATTGATCGTAACCAACTGCACTGGAAGCTACAGGCGACTCCTGTAAACTGTTTACTGTAAAACTACACTGTGAAAACTGCTTCGCAGTTTGTGGTAACTTTTGGCACTGAGAATCACTGAAGTACGAAACACACCCCGCTGTTTCCGGAAAAGGCGGTTCATGTGGTGTCAAAACATTCTGATTATAATTGTAGGGTGGTAGTTTTGAATAATCCTGAACCGTCGCCGCAGGTGAGCAGCTTTTAATCCAATAGTTAGCATAAATGTCACGCTCTTCGGTGTTATAACTTCCTGAGCTTGAACCGTAAAAGCTGCTAAAAATGCCGCCTGCGCGGGTCGCGCAGGTGTCCAGGTAGAATCCTTCCACTTCTTGTGATTCCTGCACGGTACAACTTTTCTCGTAATCCGGGGGCATTATCGGAACGTGATGATCGCGGTTTTCCACTTTACAAAAATGTGGATACATATTGCGGAACTGAACACCGACGCAGCGAACGACAACCAACTTTATCCAAGTACATCGAGTAAATAAGAGGAACAATATTTTCAACTGGCAGATCATGTTCTTTTTTCGAGCTTAAGAATGAGGAGACGACAAGCAGTGAATGACTAGGGGCAGTTTCTTAACCAATCAGCGATCGCTGCGCGATCGAGTAGGCGTTGCTTTCTATTTCCCCCCTCGATCGCACGCACGACAAAGAATTTGTTCTTTTCCAGCAGTTCAGAAGCACTATCGATAATGCTTTCATGTATTGCGCATCGTGATCTTCTTGGGATAGTCGATTGCAATGATCGCATTATGATGCCGACTGTGTAACAACTGGCACTTTGGAGTAATTAACGTATTAATCGACGATCTTTTTTTTCTGCTATTTCTCAGAGCTCAAAGAAGCGGAGATCGGAATAATGATGATGCTATTTTAAGGGGTAAGTAGTTGCTCGCACACCAAACGGAGAATGTCAACGTATGTTTTTTCCGTCGATTCTGCCGGGTCTGTCAGCACCCGGGGAGAGACTGACGCTGCGATCGTTGTCTTCGGTTACGGATTTTTTTGTTTCGTTATTTTCTAGAATAACATTGCGACCAATATTG